>NC_057849.1:46555933-47180933 GCF_015237465.2 Chelonia mydas | reverse complement strand
GATACAAATAAGAGCCTCTACTAGACATTTATACCATTGTGAGTACACACAAAAGCATCAACTCCAAATCAAAACTACAAACAGTTCAAGTAACTCACAACACATTAAGATAAGAAATTTGGGTGCCAAAATTTGGGATCCTAAGTCCAAGACAGTGGCCTGATTTTCCACGGGTACTGAGCACTGACAAATCCCACTGAAGTTAGAACACAAGGTGCTCAACACCTTTGAAAATTAAGTCATTAGTACTTAAGTGCCTGAATATGGATTTGAGACTAACTTTAGGCACTCAGCTTTCCCAATTTTGGCCCCAGTTCATTTCCAAAGGCAAGTGCAACCTAAATTTTGAGAAGAGACAAACCAATTTAACAAATCACTGGAGCAGGTGCTTCTCCTTCTGTACTTGAAAGAATAATCTAATTTTTGCACTAATTTTTTTTAACTAATTTTGGGTTAGTTTCCTCCCCCAGAAAAAGGATCATAGAGGCACCTACATGCAAGGTGCAGAAAATCTGGGAGCAGATTCAAATTGGGAGGCCACCGGGACATAGGAAGGGAGGGAGAAGTGTTAGACTCTAGGAATGAGGAACTCAAAGTACCATTCAAAGTCCGCTGCAATCCATAACTGCCCTGCTTATCTTTGTATGCAGTGTTAGACACTAACATTCATGGACTGATCAGAGACACTGGATTTATTGTTTATTACAACAATCTGTAACCCACTAATCCCTTATTCTTTGTTCTATGACTGCAGAGATGTTAACGGACCCCTCCACCTTGAATGGCCCTTTTAAAATATGAGCTAACTACCTATGCTAAACAATTTGTTCCACCTTGTATTTAGCTGTGACCCTCCGAATACCTTTCCCAGACCCAAAGAGCTCTGTGTGGCTCAAAAGTCTCTCTCTCTAACCAACAGAAGCTGGTCCAATAAGAGATATTAGCTCCCCCACCTTGTCCCTCTGTATCTTTGAACGCTCAAGAACAGGGGTTCTGTTTGTTTTGGTTTCTACTTTGTAGACCTTTAATTATTTTTTTTCACTTTTATGATAAGAGTTTGCTTTGGACTTGACATACCTAACTGCAATTTTTCTGTTTCTAAACTTTCCAAGTCCTGCTATTTAGAGGTCCCTCATTTCAGCCTCATTGTAAAGGCAGTTTTGTTTTGTTTAAGTATCACGTTCTTTTGGTGAAAAAAGTTTGTTTTGTTTCAATGGGCCTGTAGTGAGGCAGTGTGGCTCCCCTCCGTCCCGGAGAGGGACGAGCCCTTCTGGGCATCAGAGTGGGCGGAGCTAGGGAGCTCCGAGCCCGCCCCTCAGAGGGTCAGGCGGCGCCCCGGAAGTATAAAGGCTGGACCTCAGAACTCACTGGGAAGACAGCTGCCGGGGAGGCTAGATGCCTCCAACCTGCCCCACACCTGCTACCCGGAGGACCCCATGGTGCTGGACCCCCCAGAGGACACCACCGTGACCCAAGTAACACCCGAGCGGGAGTTTGGAAGTAGCCCGGGGGCAGATGACCCTGGTCTGGCTGCAGCACTGCCAGAGTCTATATCAGTTTGTTGCAGCCAGGATCCCCACTGACATAGCAGCAGGTCTTCTGCCACTGCTAGGGTCCCAGGCTGGGACGCAGTGGAGTGGGAGGGCCTGCGTCCCTCTGCCACGCAACTCGTGGGCGGCAGTGTCCCCCTCTCTCAGGTCCTTTGGGGGCCTGGGCTTATTGCTACTCGTGCACTGCTACTGCCCAGCCCCTGCCTGAGGGCCTGATCACCTGACTCACTGTTGCCCCGCCCTGATCTAGGGCCCGGGTTTACGGTGCTTATTTCCCTCGGCAGCCCTTGCGGCAACTGAGACGCCCGTGGCCAGATTAAGTCCCCTTAGACATCACCAGTGTGTAGTGAGGTGTTGTGGCTCCCTGCCGCCCTGGAGAGGGACAAGCCCTGGCTAACCTCTTTACAGGGCCATTTGACAGATCTGCTGGCCCCATCCAAAACCACTGCTCTTATTTGTACACTCAAACCCCAATGACTTTCTATTACCATTTTACAGAGATTTCCGTAAAACTACATGGCTACCTTCTTCCACTCCTCCCAGTGCCAGAGATCATGGTGCTCGCATTTGGTTTCATTGTGCCCTTTAGCCAGGGTTTAGAGGTAGGACCACCTTTCCCCCCTGGGCTGCAGCTCTTTGAATTTTACTCCAGAGGGAATTCTGCATCAAAATATTAAAAATTCTGTGCCAAAAATAATAAAAATTCTGCACCTAGTATTTTAAAATTCTGCAAAATGCTGCATATTTTATTCATCAATAAATAAATGTGAAGGTTCCAGCCAGGGCCGGATTATGACATTGTGAGGCCCTAGGATAGGTCAAGTGTAAAGAGGCCCCATACCATAAAAAAAAAAAAATCGTCATCATAGAAAGGACATCGAATATATAAAGATGAAAGCTTTATATCTGCATACATACAAAGGTAAAGTTGTAAAAATAGAATAATCTATCTAAAACAAATGTCTTGCAATATGCCCGTTTGCATTACAAAATAGTTTCAAATTAACATTTTCATCTGATTTCTTAATGAATAGATATGAAAACTTTATACCTATAGCAACACAAAAGCAGTTAAAGTTACACAGACCAGCTTACTTAATGGAAGCCATACAACCTGCAGTATGTCTGTTTGCACATCATAAAAGAATGTTTTAAATTTCAGTGTTAAAATGAATGTGATTTTTTTGGAGAGCAAAGTCATTGATTATGTCCTCAAATGATAAGCTACGGAGTTTGTCACTTTCAATGAACAGAATGCTTAGGGCAGATTGCCTAGAAAATGCTACAAGAAAAGCGGACCTCTCTCTTCACGTTTGCTTCTCTTATCCTCAGTCTCCCTCAAGATGACTAATTAATCTCAAGTAAACACCTTGGGCACACAGAGTGACAACAAGCTATATGCACAAAAGAGATGAAAAAAATTAACCAGAAAAAAAAAAGACTGGTAATCTCTAGACAGGCAGTGAGAAAGTGAGAAAACCTAGCCTATATTTAAGCAAATATAATATTATAGGCTTTAATAGCCTATAAATCAGGGGTTCTCAAACTGGGGGGGTCAGGACCCCTCGGGGGTCGCAAGGTTCTTAAATGGGGAGTTGCGAGCTGTCAGCCTCTGTCCCAAACCTGCTTTGCTTCCAGCATTTATAATGGTGTTAAATATATTAAAAAGTGTTTTTAATTTATGGCGGGGGGGAGAGGAGTCACACTCAGGCTTGCTATGTGAAAGGGGTCACCAGTACAAAAGTTTGAGAACCACCGCTATAAATCATACAGCAACTCCTCACTTAACATCCTCCCAGTTAATGTTGTTTCACTATTAGGTCGTGGACCTATTAGAGAACATACTCCTTTAAAAGTTCTGCAGTGTTCCCTTATAACGTTGTTTGGCTCTGCCCACCTGGTGCTCCTGCCGGGGACTAGGTCAGGGCACACCCCCACACCCCTACCCCAATCCCCAGCAGGAGCCCTGGGCAGGCAGAAAGGGGCAAGCCCCTGTGCCCCAACACCGATCCCTGTCTGGAATGCTCGGCAGGCAGAGCAGGGCAAGCCCCCACATCCTGACCCCGCTACACGCCTGATTCAACCAAGCTTCACAATCTTCATTGGTGAGTACAGTATTGTTTGTTTGCTGTATATGTATAGAATGTCTTTTGTCTGGCAAAAAATTTTTTCCCTGGAACCTAACCCCCCATTTACATTCATTCTTATGGGGAAATTGGATTTGCTTCACATTGTTTCGCTTAAAGTTGCATTTTTCAAGATAAGTAGGATGTTAAGTGAGGAGTTACTGTATATGTACATAGTTTGAAATAACTTGCTCACCAAGTACACATATATATCAAAATATTCTGAGTATCTTCCTTCACTTCACTTCTCTCAAAACCCTCTATCTATCCTTTCGTTAGCACTCTCTGGTATTTATTGTGAAGGTTCCGAAAACGGAAGAAGGGAAGCCAACACAAATGTATCCTCCTCAAGATCCACTTGACCCAAGTCCATAAAACGATCACCTGCAGACTCAATCACGTGAAACATGGATAGCGCATGAAGCAGAAAATGGCATGCGCACTAAAATACACAATTGTACATATGTACAGATCGAAAGAAGAAAAACACCTAAGAAAACGAAGGAAAACAGGAGCGAAGGCACTATATGACTGTGCATGCTGGACTGCAAACAAAAGATGGGGGCCTTCCGGCTATTACTAGCCAAGGGGGACGCTAAACATGACATCACTCCTAGGACAAATCTAATACGAGTATGAGCTTGGCAGGACTGCTTCACGACACTGCCATCTCTGGCCTCATATTTTCCCCGATTTTATCAGCAGTGAGATTATTTATCTAAATAAGTTATGAAGGCACGGTCAGAATTTTACCTGCAGCACCTGGCCAACAAAACGCTGCCCTAGAAGGCTGATAGCAGACTTACACCTAGAAATACTAATTTTACAAGTGCAATTAGCGGGGGGGTTTTTCAGCCCTGGCTGCCCATCTATCAATAATGAACAATTAGTGAAGGGTAAGGGTATGTGTGTAGCCAGATGTGTATATCTGTCATATTTGAACAAGTGTGTCTATATTTAAAGAGAATCTTTTCCCCATATCGCCTTTATTTAGCCTTTATTTTTGATAAGTTTTTTTCTTTTTTAGAGCCCCCTCATATTGTGAGGCCCTGAGCTGTAACTTAGTTTATGTCTTAAACCGGCCCTGGCTCCAGCATGGCAGCAGGGAGCAAAAGCCACTGGCTGTACAGAGGTGGGAGATCACCCTGCAGCACCCCTGGGACACAGACTTGGAGATGAGGCTACACCTGACCCTGACACAGCACAAGGGTTGGGACTGCCCCAGAAACACCCTGGGGCCCTACCTCTCTATGCCAGGTGCACCAAAATAGTGAGCGAGAGGGACAGAGTCTTGCATGCCCAGCCCTGGTCCCTGATCCATGTGCGGAACAAGAAGGCTCAGTCTGGCAGGATCAGAGTGTGGAGGGGCTTAACGTGGGGGGATCCAGGTGTGGGGTGAGAGGGTTCTGTGAGGGATGATCTGGATGCAGACAGCTTGGTGAGGGGCCCAGGTGTACGAGAGATCGGGATGCAGATGGGCTCATTGAGGGGTTCCATATGCAGGGGAATGGAATTCTGCAGGGGGGTCCAGGTGAAGTTGGTTGGGTCTCAGTGCGGGAGGGGGGGTCTGGATGTGGGGGATGAGGCTTGGTGGGGAGTTTGAGCGCTGGCGGAGTGGGACTTGGTGGGGTGGGGGTTTGCGTGCAGCTGGTTGGGGCTCGGTGGGGGTCAGGGTGTTCCAGGTGAAGGGCTCGTTGGGACACAAGTGCTGGAACTAGGGATGCTGCTGCAGCCCCTGGCTTGAAGGGGTTTCCATTATATACAGGGTTTACAGTTTGGTTCAATGGCTCTCAGCACCCCCACTATATAAACTATTCCAGCACCCCTGCATTTGAGTGGGGGGTTGAGTGTGGGGGGACTCAGTGGGGGATGGTCTGGGTGCAGGGGGCTCTGGATGTGTGTGGGGGGGGTGCTCTGCAGGATGGCAGCTTGGGTGCAGTGGGGGGGTTCAGCATGCACTGGGGTTGGACAGATGGGTGAGCAACTCCCCATACAGTGATCACTTCTCCACGGGGGCAGGAGGAGATGCAGAGCTTCCTGTAGCTGGGTGAGGTTTCGGGGCGGGGGGGGGGTCTAACCCAGCTACTCCTTGCAAGAGAAGAGGAAGTCCCATTCTTCCCCCACTTCCCCAGGACTAGCAGCTGAGCCCAGCAGATGGTAGGTGCTAGTGGCTGGGACGTCCCTAGCCCCATGCTCATTTACCTCTCCGCCGGCCAGGCCCCGAAGCTATGCACCTGTGCTGCTGGGGAGAGGCATGACTGCTCTTGTAGCTTCCCTTTGTTTCCCCGTCATTTGTCTGCAAGGGACATGAATTCTGCATGTATGCAGTGGGGCAGAATTCCCACAAGAGCATAACTTACACTCGCCTTAGGCCCTTTATCCCCTGTCCTCCCTGCACCGTGAAGCTGCAGTGCTGGACATGCGCTACATGCCCAGACAGTATGAAGAGAGATTAAAAAGGCTGTGACTGTTTAACTTGGAACAGAGACAACATGATAGAGGTCTATAAAATCTACACTGGTGTGGCCAAGGTAAATAAGGAAATGCTATTTACTCCCTCACATAACACAAGAACCGGAGGTCACCTGTTGAAATTAATAGGCATCAGCTTTAAAAACAAACAAAGGAAAGGCAGTATTTCTGTACACACCACAGTCAACCTGTGGAACTCGTTCCCAGGGGATGTTGTGAAGGTCAAAATTATAACTGGATTCACAAAAGAATTAGATAAGATCAGGGAAGTAGATCCATCAATGGCTATTAGCTAAGATAGTCAGGCATGCAACCCCATGCTCGGGATAGCCCCTAGCCTCTGCCTGCCAGAGCCTGGGACTAGAGACAGGGGAGGGATCACTGGCTGGTGTGCTGCTCGGTTCATTCCCTTTGAAGCACCTGACACCGGCGGCTGTCAGAAGACAGGATACCGGGCTACATGGACCATTGGTTTGCCCCGGTGTGGCCGTTCTTGGAGTCCAGACAGCACCCACATCGGTCCCCTAATGTCCCACCATTGCACAGGGCAGGGGAAGGGCCCCAGGGAGGTGAAGTCTGGGGCAGGGAGCCTCCCTGGTAGGGTCCCCAGCCCGGCGAGGGAAGGTGGGCGGGGCCCCCACCAGGCGATGTCGGGGCGCTGCAGAGGGAGGATCCGGGACGGGGCTCCCCGGGGAGAGGCTCCCGGAGCGGGCGGGGCTCGGTACCTCTTGAAGTGGCCGGTGAGGCGGCAGCGGCGCTGCCCGTCGTGGTGCAGGGCGCCGTCGCTGAGCACGGTGAAGCCGCCGGCGGGCCCGTGGCGCGGCGGGCGGAGCACGGCCAGCTGGTCCCCGCGCAGCTGGAAGCAGTCGGGCTGCAGCAGCAGCAGCTGGCTCAGCGGCAGCAGGGCCAGCTCGCAGTCGCAGGTCCGCGGGCCGCGCAGCTCCCCCGAGGAGATGGGGCTCGGGCTGGGCTTGGCCATGGAGAGGACGCGGCAGCACCCGGGGCGGGAAATCGGCCGGGGCTCGATGCGGACGGCGGGGCTGGGGAGCCGGGCTGAGGCTGCGGCTCGCGCGGGCGAACCTAGGGCCCAGGGTGCTGCCGCCCCGCGCTGCTCCCGTTGTATATATCCCCCAGCAGGCTCCGCCTCCGGCCGGGACAACAGCCAGCAACCTGGCGCAAGCCGCCGCCGGCAAGTGCCGCTCTCCCCTGCAGCGCCCCGCCTGCCTCCACAGTCTGCCCTGGCTGCGCCAGCGTGACCGACAGGCCCCGGGCTGCCTCGGCCCGGCTCGCCCAATGCACGTCCCCATCGCCCCCAACACTCTCCATTGCCCTCTGCTGTGCCCTGCTCGCCACACTCTCCTCAGCAGCTGGGCTCGTCCCCTCACAGGCTCGCCAGCGGGGCATAGCCAGAGGGCCCTGATGCAGGAATAGGTTCGCCCCTCGCCCATGAGTCTGAAATCTAGCATTTTGCTTCCCTTTCCCATCGTGGAAAATCAGAACATATACCCCCGTTATCTGAACAAGACGTAGCTCATCTACACACAGGCACGTTCTGTTTACACATTTATACAGAACGCTCACTGGCAGTGATGTAGTGCTAAATTTTACAGTGCAGGAGCCTTGCAGAAGTTACCTCAAATTGGTAATTCTGTCCCAAGTGAGATAATCTTCAGAATTTTGTCTGTGATATCATAAGGTAAAGCTCCCATATTGAAAACCTAACAGTTTTCCAGCAAAATTTTATCTGATTGAAAGTGTGCACAAGAGCAATTATGAGACTTCACACATTACTAATAAATACATATCAACATAAAACATCTGTAAGTCAGCTTTTGGATGCCAAACTTTAAGTAGCAGGGCACATCAAAAGGTTTTCAGTCACCAGTGTATGGTTCTAGTTTCAAGTGGGTACAACACTATTGGAACTAAATTAATGGAGTTACATAACTACAAAAGGGGAGTGATTCAATGGGGTTCAAGAACCCACAATTTTGCCCCTGAAAAAACTTGCAATCTGAGCACAAAGAGCATTTGCTTTGCATTCACCAATCATGTGGCCAGGCACCAAATGCAAACAAGTGTCACAAACATTCAGACCACTTTTGAAAATGTGGTCTCTGTGTCACAGAAACCAAACAAAGGATCCATACTGCCATGCAATTAAAACAAAGTACATCCTCAGTGCTTTTTGGAGATTATGATAACTAGTCCATTTTGCATTACTAAGACAGGACCTTATGATATGTCTGCTTCCATAGCATAGAAATTTTACTTGATCTAGATAAAAAGCCAACCCTGAGGATTGTGGGGGGCCAGACAGGAGTGCGGTTGGGGGTGTGGAGTGCGGGAAGGTTTCACAGAGGGTGCACAGGTCCCATTATGGTTCAGATAAGCCATTCCAGAGGAAGGGTTGCAGGAGGCAGGGGTGCCCAGCCCCAAGGCGGGAGGGAGAGTTGCAGGGGCGGATGGGAAGCAGCCCCTGATGAGGTGCTGGGCTCAGGGTACTATTTTTGTTGTTAGCGACAAAAGGAAAATAGAATATTTGAAGTAAAATGTTTCAGGTATTCCATATGTGGATTAACTTTTCACTAACCTCCTAGAATGTTCTGGACCTTTGTAAAATCTTGTGGAACCTTCCAGACTTTCTGAGAACTATATTTTCCTCAAACCTCATATAATAAAGGAGCATTCAAGGATGATAAGGCTATCGCAGAGAAACTTAATGAATTCTTTGCATCAGTCTTCACGGCTGAGGACGTGAGGGAGATTCCCAAACCTGAGCCGTTCTTTTTAGGTGACAAATCTGAGAAACTGTCCCAGATTGAAGTGTCAGTACAAATTGATAAACTAAACAGTAATAAGTCACCAGGACCAGATGGTATTCATCCAAGAGTTCTGAAGGAACTCAACTGTGAAATTGCAGAACTACTAACTGTAGTCTGTAACCTATCATTTAAATCAGCTTCTGTACCAAATGACTGGAGGATAGCTAATGTGACGCCAATTTTTAAAAAGGGCTCCAGAGGTGATCCTGGCAATTACAGGCCGTTAAGCTTGACTTCAATACTGGACAAACTGATTGAAACCATAGTAAAGAACAAAATTTTCAGACACATAGATGAACATAATTAGTTGGGGAAGAGTCAACATGGTTTTTGTACAGGGAAATCATGCCTCACCCAGCTACTAGAATTATTTGAGGGGGTCAACAAGCATGTGGACAAGGGTGATCCAGTGGATATAGTGTACTTTGATTTTCAGAAAGCCTTTGACAAGGTCCCTCACCAAAGGCTCTTAAGCAAAGTAAGCTGTCATAGGATAAGAGGGAAGGTCCTCTCATGGATCAATAACTAGTTAAAAGATAGGAAACAAAGAGTAGGAATAAATGGTCACTTTTCAGAATGGAGAGGTAAATAGTGGTGTCCCCCAGGCGTCTGTACTGGGACCAGTCCTATTCAACATATTTATAAATGATCTGGGAAAAGGGGTAAACAGTGAGGTGGCAAAATTTGACTGCCGCTACACATTGAATCGATGTTTTTAGAGAACTATTTACAATGACTCCAAGATCTCTTTCTTGAGTGGTAACAGCTAATTTAGATCCCATAATTGTATATGTATAGTTAGGATTATGTTTTCCAATATGCATTACTTTGCATTTATCAACATTGAATTTCATCTGCCATTTTGTTGTCCAGTCACCCAGTTTTGTGAGATTCTTTTGTAACTCTTCACAGTCTGCCTGTCAGCAAGGGATCATTCTTCCAGTTTAGGCCAGTCTTAATTCACACACACATTCAGCACAGCACAACAGAGATTCTGGTTTCAGAGAAAACAAAGTATTGTGTTTAACACAATGTGCAGTATTGCACATTTTGATAAAAAAACAAAATGCATAGTCATTTGTTTGAACATACAGTGTACAGTAATATTGAAAATAAATGTATTGTGAACCCTGCTCACATCTTCCTTGTTTTTCCATATTCACACATCTACTCAATCACTTTTGTTTGGCTCTAGCCCAGTCTTCTTTCATATAGTCACCCTGTTGTAATGCTATTGATTTAGAGAAATTACACCAAGAGTATTTTGGATTATTAAAATAAATGTTTTGGT
The DNA here is from genome assembly GCF_015237465.2 of Chelonia mydas. NCBI lineage: Eukaryota > Metazoa > Chordata > Testudines > Cheloniidae > Chelonia > Chelonia mydas. Next base: position 47,170,669 of record NC_057849.1, on the reverse strand, counting down.
CAGTTGTGTGTTCCTAAAGAAGCTTTACTTGTAACTTCTCCTCATGAAAGCAATGCTACATCATTTCTAGGTAGTCTAATTCCTTTTTAAGGCCTTGCTGGCTTTGTTCAGTTCAGGAACCAACAAAGGCTTTCTGTTGGGGAGGCGAGAGAAGAAGCTTTTATGTAGTAGCAACCTACTGTAATTGTTTACATTGTAACTAAGGGCTTGTCTACACTACCCCGCGGGGTCGATCTAAGATACGCAACTTCAGCTATGTGAAAAGCGTTGCTGAAGTGAACGTACTTAGATCTACTTACTGCGGTGTCTTCACTGTGGTAAGTCAACAGCTGACACTCTCCTGTCGACTCCTCTTGTGCTTCTCATTCTGGTGGAGTACCGGAGTCGACGGAAGAGCGCTCAGTGGTTGATTTATCGCATCTTAAATTGACCCCCACTGGTTCGATAGCTGCTCGCCGATCTGGTGGGTAGTGTAGACAAACCGTAAGTGTATAATCTCATGTACAGTAGAACCTCAGAGTTATGAACACTAGAGTTACAAAATGACCAGTCAACCACACACCTCGTTTGGAACCAGAAGTACACAATCAGGCAGCAGCAGAAACAAACAAACAAACAAAAGTAAATACAGTACAGTGCTGTGTTAAACATAATCTTTTAAAAAAATAAAGGGAAAGCAGGATTTTTCTTCTGCATAGTAAAGTTTCAAAGCTATATTAAGTCAATGCTCAGTTGTCAACTTTTGAAAGAACCACCATAACATTTTGTTCAGAGATACGGATATTTCTGAGTTATGAACAACCTCCATTCCCGAGGTTTTGTAACTCTGAGGTTCTACTGTAGGTTGACCATATTTCCCTATGCTGAATACAGGTAAAATTACTCGTATTCAAGTGAGTTCAACGGCAATCAATCAGAACTATGCAGTACAAATGTTCAAATTAACATCAAGTTGACTGAGGGTATGTCTACACTACGAAATTAGGTCGAATTTATAGAAGACGGTTTTTTAGAAATCGGTTTTATATATTCGAGTGTGTGTGTCCCCACAGAAAATGCTCTAAGTGCATTAAGTGCATTAACTCGGCGGAGTGCTTGCACAGTACCAAGGTTAGAGTTGACTTCTGGAGTGTTGCACTGTGGGTAGCTATCCCACAGTTCCCGCAGTCTCCGCTGCCCATTGGAATTCTGGGTTGAGATCCCAATGCCTGATGGGGCTAAAACATTGTCGCAGGTGGTTCTGGGTACATATTGTCAGGCCCCCGTTCCCCCCCTCCCTCCGTGAAAGCAAGGGCAGACAATCGTTTCGCGCCTTTTTTCCTGAGTTACCTGTGCAGACGCCATACCACGGCAAGCATGGAGCCCGCTCAGCTCACTGTCACCGTATGTCTCCTGGGTGCTGGCAGACGCGGTACTGCATTGCTACACAGCAGCAGCAACCCATTGCCTTGTGGCAGCAGACGCTGCAATAGGACTGGTAGCCGTCATCGTCATGTCCGAGGTGCTCCTGGTCGCCTGTGTGAGGTCGATCAGGAGCGCCTGGGCAGACATGGGCGCAGGGACTAAATTTGGAGTGACTTGATCAAGTCATTCTCTTTAGTCCTGCCGTCAGTCCTATTGAACCATCTTATGGTGAGCAGGCAGGTGATACGGATTGCTAGCAGTCCTATTGCATCATCTTCTGCCGGGCAGGCAAGAGATGAGGATGGCTAGCAGTCCTATTGTACCATCTTCTGCCGAGCAGCCATGAGATGTGGATGGCATGCAGTCCTTCTGCACCGTCTGCTGCCAGCCAAAGATGTAAAAGATAGATGGAGTGTATCAAAACAAGAAATAGACCAGATTTGTTTTGTACTCATTTGCAAACCCCCTCGCCCCCCCGTCTAGGGGACTCATTCTTCTAGGTCACTCACAGAGAAGGTGCAGCGAGGTAAATCTAGCCATGTATCAATCAGAGGCCAGACTAACCTCCTTGTTCCAATAAGAAAATAACTTAGGTGCACCATTTCTTATTGGAACCCTCCGTGAAGTCCTGCCTGAAATACTCTTTGATGTAAAGCCACCCCCTTTGTTGATTTTAGCTCCCTGTAAGCCAACCCTGTAAGCCGTGTTGTCAGTCGCCTCTCCCTGCGTCAGAGCAATGGCAAACAATCGTGCATCTGAGTTGAGAGTGCTGTCCAGAGCAGTCACAATGGAGCACTCTGGGATAGCTCCCGGAGGCCAATACCATCGAATTGTGTCCACAGTACACCAAATTCGACCCGGCAAGGCCGATTTAAGCGCTAATCCACTTGTCAGGGGTGGAGTAAGGAAATCAATTTTAAGAGCCCTTTAAGTCAAAATAAAGGGCTTCATCGTGTGGACAGGCGCAGGTTTACATCGATTTAACGCTGCTAAATTCGACCTAAAGTCTTAGTGTAGACCAGGGCTGAGCCCCTGTTAAAAAGAAATACTGTCTAGTTGGATTCTTTTTATTTACCTTCTTATCTTTAAGCCTTTAGGGTTCACACGGGGAGAGGTGATACACACACACTCCCATACACCTCTCTCACACACTGGGGGTGAGTGATCAACCTGACCCTTCCTGCCTGGCGCTCTCTGTCCTCCATGCCTGGCTGGGCCCCCAGGATGGACCTGCCTCTTCTGGTACCTGGCGCCGCATCTTTTTGAGGCAACACGTGGGGGAACATGCAGTGTCACATCCCCCTTACCCCCAGATTTCTACCAGGGTTCACACCAGAACGTGACCAGCAGCAGCCTTTCCACACTGTGTGGGAGGGAAGGGACAGGAGCTGCTTCCTGCCCCAGGGGAGCGGTGGGGAAGGGATGACCTGGCTCCTATCTTTGCAGAGCTCATCTCTTACCCCCCGCCCCACCGCCCTGGTCGCTGGAAGCAGCTTGTCCCTTCCTGCCCATACAGTGTCAAAGGCAGCTAACACTTCCAGGCTGCTGCTGGACACCAACATAACCCAGCCACTTCCTGTCCCCGCCGCCTACAGCGTGGGCAGGAAGAGGTTAACTAAAGATGCATTGTGCACCAGGGCCCAGGGAGAACCTGCCTCCAGGGGCTTCAGCGAACCCGCCAGAGAGGTGGCTCAGCAGTGGAGGGTGTCTAGGGGACAGAGCAGCCTTGCATGCCCTGGGGGCAAGACCCAGGTTGGAGGGTGGGTAAGTGAAGAGGACGCTAAGCCCCTGCCCATGGGGCTGCTGTGGAGCCTGCAGGGTTGGGATGTGAACAGACTGGAAATCGATTTCCCCCTTCCAGAGCTTAGCTGAGGGGCGGAGAGGGTTCCCCGTGCCAGTGCTGTGTGGGGCTGTGGCACATGCAGGGCTTGGCTTCTCCTGGCCAGCGCCCCGAGCTGGAGGGTCTTGGGCTTTCCCAGGGTGCCGGCCCAGCCAGAAGTAGTAGGGAAAGGAAGGAGCCTGCTGGCCACACTGTTGGTGAGCTGAGCACTCTGACCAGGGGCTGGTTCTCTGCACAGCACTGGGAATGGGATGCGGCCTGCCGGGATGGATATGGGGGAGCAGTGGGGTGTGAAGGGGCAAAGCAGGGAGAGGACAGGAAGAGGGGGAACACGTAAAGGGCCAATGGGTGGGCAGCAGAGGCGACACATAACCAGCCACTGCCTGGCGCCTGCCCGCACTCACTGGCCACCACAGCTTGCAGTGCGCAGCCAGTGCTGGCCGGAAACAGGACAGGGGGTGAGACCCTGCTGACTGAGAGCTGGCATGCAGCGGGGGCTATGCTGAAGGACCAGCAAGGGAACGCTGCAGCTTTCCCCCTCACTAGCCTTGCACACCCACCCCCATCTTTGGCCACTGGACCCTCCCACTCACCGCCGGTGGGCGGGCAGCTGGTGAGCAGGGATCTGGCCAGCAGTAGGACCTGGGGGCACCTGCAAGAGGGCTTAAATACGGGACTGTCCCTTAAAAATGGGACATCTGGTCCCCCTATTCTATTGTATTTTCTAATCTGAGTTAGATTACATGAGACACAGACTGCCCTAATAACACTAATGATGATCTCCTCCATTCATGCTCATATCTCTCTTTGGCATTTGACGCTATGCAAAGTTGAATCAGCAGAGGTTCTCTGGCTCCCATGAAGAAGAGGAGCATGCTACAGAGCCACTGTTTTCACAACATCCATACTTCTGCTTTTTGGACATTTCCTTTATTCCTGGTTTGCTCCCTTCCGTGCCATATTGTACATAGGAACTCTTGTGCTTACCTTGACAATTTGAATGAGACACTTGTCTGCTAGCCTGAGATTTGTTTTTAATCTCAGAAAGTTTCTCTGTGTTTTCATATGTAATAAAAACAACTGGAGATTTTTAGCTCCAAGAAAATTAAGCTGTGATTACATTTATTCAGGTATGGTGGCTCCAGTTGTTATTGGAATTACAAATTAATCATGCTCAGCCACTTCAACTTTTACAGACTGATAAACTAATTGAGCTATTAGACATGGCTGGGCATGAAGTATGGTGTAACCAACTTCAAAACAGCCTTTGGGAAAATGACAGCTGTATGAGTGTAACCAGAGAGAAAAATGAAATCTCCTGCAGCAGAGACTCTGCGGGGTCCTAGAGCAAGTAGGGCTTCAAATTAATTTAAGATAAAAGAAAATCGCGGGGGGAGGGGAAATCAGTGATTTTGTTCCAAATTCTGTCCTCAGATACATGCACATTCAACTCCAACTGACTTTAATGGGATTTGAGCATGTGTTTTACAGCAGAATTGAACTTTGTTCCTGCTCCTTTTGTAATGTTCATGGGTATATAGAAATGACAAAAAGTGGCCATGACCTATGGTTCTCTATCAATCAGGTCCCTTTAGTGTTCAGATCAGTTTGTAACTACTTTTGTTTTCCCTCTTAATTGGAAAGTACACTCTTGAAATAAAGTTCATAAGCTTGGCTGAGAAGCCACTCAAGAAAAGGGGAAAACTGAGTGAAGATCAGTGTATTCTCCCTCTTTCCCATTGAGTGCAGTTTGCTAAAAAAAGATAAAAGTATGGCTGACAGAGAAGATTCTCAAAATCATTCATTGTAGTTTTTCTACTGTTTTAAAAGCCAAGATAGATTGTTTATATAAAGGAGAATGAAAATTGTGAATAATTTGCACCAGAAGGCCATAATAAAATGAAAAGGAGTAATGCTCAATTCAATGCACTTGCCCCAGAAAAACAGGAGTTTGCAAAAGGAAAAAGTAGGAAATATTACTAAAAGAAGAAAATTAAGGGCCACATCATCCCCCCACTGCATGGCATGAATGAGATGAAAGGAATGGAAAATACAGCGATATGGCATAATAATGTCAAAGGGAGGAGAGACCACATGGTGTTGTGCTCTCCTCCTTCTGAGACTGGACAGTTCTATCCACTTTAACAGCCATGTGGTCAGGGCTCTGTGGTTTTGGAATGGAGTGTTTCAAGGCACAGGGGTTGGACCCAAGGAACCATGCTCTTCCATAGCATGCTCCCCTGGCATCTGATGGATATCTTTGCCCCTATCCAGCCATCTTACTCTTTATTCACAATAGGTATTTTTTTAAAATAATCTTTGGATCACACCTTCAATTAAAATTTCCTGGGGTGTCTGCTTTGCATTCCAGAATGCACTGAAGCTTCCAATGACCATGAAATAGATACATGATCAGAAAGTTGCTTCCCAAACTAGTCCCTGCCTGAGAAGCGGCTCACCAAGCATCCCTTAAGGTACCACTGCATCTGGGTCTTTACTAAGTGTACACTCCTTGTGTGACGGGTGCCTGGATGGGCCACACTGAGAATGATATACTCAGGGCAAACTGCAAGGAAGAGGGCAGACAATCCCCAAACTGGTGGTTTATTCTAAATTTAGATTCACTAAGACAGTAACAAAACGGCTTCTGTAATACCACAGTGGTTACCAAGAAGCCGAATACAGTCCCTAGAGAGCCAAGACTAATATAGTGAGAGGTTATTGAATACCTGATTCACCATATGTGGGGTTGACCAGTCCCAAAGGGCCTGATACAATATGAGTCTCAGATCTTACCCGATACTTAGATGCCAATCCTTTATTAACTAAAAGAGTAAAGGTTTAATAAGAAAAAGAAAAAGAAAGAAGAGAGTTGCTGTGGTTAAAAGATCAATATACATACAGATATGTGAAAAGTCCTTAGGTCAGTTTCATAGCAGAGACGATGAGGCTGCTGATTTGTAAAACTCTTTCTGGAATCAATTTAAAAGGCAGCCCAGGTGTAGAGTTTGTTCAAGTTCTTCCATGAGAATTCCAGGGTAATCCAGAGTAAATCCGGAGATCTCAGTCTTCTGTCTTAGACCTTCCCTGTTAAAGTTTAAGCAGACCTGGGGAAAAAAGGATCAGGCCTGAAGCTTTCTTTATAGTTTTCTAGCCAGCTGATAAGCCTCTCGACAGCAGTTGTCACATCAGGACCTTCCCCTGACAAAGAATAGGCAGTGCAGATTTTTGCCTTGAAGCTAAACTTCTATTTCCTATGCATACACAGGTAAACTAGTTGCATTCATTTACATAAGGCAATTAGCCATTCAAACTATCACGACAGTTCACAAGTGATTTACTATGTGGAATTACAAGTTTTGAGGAGCTAACAGGACAATAATATTATTACACTTGTAATAAATATAAAGGGAAGGGTAACCACCTTTCTGTATACCGTGCTATAAAATCCCTCCTGGCCAGAGGCAACATCCTGTTACCCGTAAAGGGTTAAGAAGCTCAGCTAACTTGGCTGGCACCTGACCCAAAGGACCAATAAGGGAACAAGATACTTTCAAATCTTGGGGGGAGGAGGGGAAGGCTTTTGTTTGTGCTCTTTGTTTACGTGTTTGTTCTCTCTTAGGACTGAGAGAGGCCAGACAGAAATCCATCTTCTCCAACCCATCCTAATCCAAGTCTCCAATATTGCAACCAGTATAGGTAAGCCAGGCAAGGCAGATTAGTTTATCTTTTGTTTTATGTGAATTTTCCCTGTGTTAAGAAGGAGGTTTATTCCTGTTTTCTGTAACTTTAAGGTTTTGCCCAGAGGGGGATCCTCTGTGTTTTGAATCTGAATACCCTGTAAAGTATTTTCCATCCTGATTTTACAGAGGTGATTCTTTTACCTTTTCTTTAATTAAAATTCTTCTTTTAAGAACCTGATTGATTTTTCATTGTTCTTAAGATCCAAGGGTTTGGGTCTGTGCTCACCTGTACAAATTGGTGAGGGTTATTATCAAGCCTTCCCCAGGAAAGGAAGTGTAGGGCTTGGGGGGATGTTTTGGGGGAAGACGTCTCCAAGTGGGCTCTTTCCCTGTTCTTTGTTTAAAACGCTTGGTGGTGGCAGCATACTGTTCAAGGCCAAGGCAAAGTTTGTACCTTGGGGAAGTTTTTAACCTAAGATGGTAAGAATAAGCTTAGGGGGTCTTTCATGCGGGTCCCCACATCTGTACCCTAGAGTTCAGAGTGGGGAAGGAACTCTGACAACACCACAAGACCCATCTAAATGATAATGTCCCCTTTTGATCTCTGAATCAATAGAATACATTAATGAAGCATTATGAGACAGAAACAGGATTAGCATTGACAAGCTTATTAGATAATCTTGTTAAACTTCTAACAAGATACAAGTAAACACAGACAAATTCACTGAGCATCTACCCTTGATTTCTATTCCTACAAATAAATGAGTTAGGTTTGCTGGTCTAGGACATCTCTCTGAAATTCACATACAAGTAGATTGTATGATTACATTTCAGTGCCTCTTGTTAGGTTGTTAGGGGTCATGCCCAAGTTGACCAGTCTGTCAATATCATACTTTGTAATTTATATCTTGAGTATTCATGGTATAGATAAAAAAGTGTGTACTTCACAGGGGCACCACAGGCAGGCAGGCAATGTTTATTCATCCATCTCTATCTTTCCATTAAAAAAACCATGGGAAATTAAATGAATAAAACACTGAGCCAAATCCTCAACTAATGTAATTTGTTATAATTCCATTGTTTTTAGCGGAGCTATACAATGGAGATACAATGCTTTACACTAGGTGAGGACCTGACTATGTTCATGTAATGTTAAGGATGCAAACAATTAAAAATAAAAAAGTCAACAACTTCAAAAGTTTAGGATTGCACAACAACATTAACTCTGTCAAATGGCATAAGTGGAGTGTTCTCTATTTTCTGTTCATCTTATTAATTATAGAAATCAAAGAAACATAGGGCGGGAAGGGACCTCAAGAGGTCATCCAGTCCGTGCCCGTGTGCAGATACAGGAATAAGTATACCTAGACCATCCCTGACAGATTGGTCTAACCTTCTCTTAAAGACCACCAGTGATGGGGAGTCCACAATCTTTCAAGGTAATATGTTCCAGTGCCTAGTTAGAAAGTTTTTCCTAATATTTAAATTAAATGTTCCTTGTTGCAAACTATACAAATTATTTCTTGTCCTACTCTCAGTGGATATGAAGAACAATTGATCATTATCTTCTTTATAACAACTTTTTACATACTTGAAGACTTATGTCCTGACTCAGTCTTCTCTTTGCTATACTAAAAATGCCCAGTTCTTTCAACCTTTCCTCACAGATCATGTTTAATGGCTAAAATCTTTTCCCACTGGACAGCCCAAGTAACTAGGAATAGGCTTGAGTCAGGTATGTCTACACTATGAAATTAGGTCAAATTTATAGAAGTCCGGTTTTTTAGAAATTGTTTTTATATAGTCAATTGTGTGTGTCCCCAGACAAAATGCTCTAAGTGCATTCCATTCTAAATCCATTAACTCGGTGGAGTGCTTCCACAGTACCGAGGCTAGCGTCGACTTCCGGAGTGCTACACTGTGGGTAGCTATCCCACAGTTCCCGCAGACTCTGCTGCCCATTGGAATTCTGGGTTGATCCCGATGCCTGATGGGGCAAAAAACATTGTCGCGGGTGGTTCTGAGTACATGTCATCAGGCCCTCCTTCCCTCCCTCCCTCTGTGAAAGCAACGGCAGACAATCGTTTCATGCCTTTTTTCCTGAGTTACCTGTGCAGACGCCATACCACAGCAAGCCTGGAGCCCGCTCAGCTCACTGTCACCGTATGTCTCCTGGTGCTGGCAGACGAGGTACTGCATTGCTACACAGCAGTAGCAACCCATTGCCTTGTGGAAGGAGATGGTGCAATAGGCCTGAAAACCATCCTCATTGTGTCCGAGGTGCTCCTGGCCACCGCGGTAAGGTCGATCAGGAGCGCCTAGGCAGATATGGGTGTAGGGACTAAATTAGGAGTGACTCGACCAGGTCATTCTCTTCAGTCCTGCAGGCAGTCCTATTGTACCATCTTATGGTGAGCAAGCAGGAGATGAGGGTGGCTAGCAGTCCTATTGCACCATCTGCTGCCAGCCAAAGATGTAAAAGATAGATGGAGTGGATCAAAACAAGAAATAGACCAGATTTGTTTTGTATTCATTTGCTCTCCCCTCCTTCCCTCCGTGAAATCAACAGCCGACAATCGTTTTGGTGAGGTCTGTCAGGGGCACCTTGAAAACTTTAATGGAGATTCAGTCCTATCTGAAATAGCAGAGGGAGGGATAGCTTAGTGGGTTAAGCATTAGCCTGCTAAACCCAGGGTTTTGAGTTCAATCCTTGAGGGGGCTATTCTGTGTGACAGTTGTTTTTGTTTCTCCTTGATGTAAAGCCACCCCCTTTGTTGATTTTAATTTCCTGTAAGCCAAATCTGTAAGCCATGTCATCAGTCGCCCCTCCCTCCGTCAGAGCAACGGCAGACAATTGTTCCGCGCCTTTTTTCTGTGCAGATGCCATATCATGGCAAGCATGGAGCCTGCTCAGATCACTTTGGCAATTAGGAGCACATTAAACACCATGTGCATTATCCAGCAGTATATGCAGCACCAGAACCTGGCAAAGCGAAACCGGGCGAGTAGGCGACGTCAGCACGGTGACGAGAGTGATGACAACATGGACACAGACTTCTCTCAAAGCACGGGCACTGGCAATGCGGGCATCATGGTGCTAATGGGGCAGGTTCATGCAGTAGAACGCCGATTCTGGGCCCGGGAGACAAGCACAGACTGGTGGGACTGCATAATGTTGCAGGTCTGGGACGATTCCCAGTGGCTGCAAAACTTTCGCATGCGTAAGGGCACTTTCATGGAACTTTGTGACTTGCTTTCCCCTGCACTGAAGCGCATGAATACCAAGATGAGAGCAGCCCTCACAGTTCACAAGTGAGTGGCAATAGCCCTCTGGAAGCTTGCCAGACAGCTACCGGTCAGTCAGGAATCAATCTGGAGTGGGCAAAACTACTGTGGGGGCTGCTGTGATGCAAGTAGCCAACGCAATCAAAGATCTGCTGATATCAAGGGTAGTGACCCTGGGAAATGTGCAGGTCATAGTGGATGGCTTTGCTGCAATGGGATTCCCTAACTGTGGTGGGGCCATAGACGGAACCCATATCTCTATCTTGGCACCGGAGCACCCAGCCGGCCAGTACATAAACCGCAAGGGGTAATTTTCAATAGTGCTGCAAGCACTGGTGGATCACAAGGGACGTTTCACCAACATCAACATGGGATGGCTGGGAAAGGTACATGATGCTCGCATCTTCAGGAACTCTGGTGTGTTTCAAAAGCTGCAGGAAGGGACTTTATTCCCAGACCAGAAAATAACCGTTGGGGATGTTGAAATGCCTATAGTTATCCTTGGGGACCCAGCCTACCCCTTACTGCCATGGCTCATGAAGCCGTACACAGGCAGCCTGGACAGTAGTCAGGAGCTGTTCAACTACAGGCTGAGCAAGTGCAGAATGGTGGTAGAATGTGCATATGGACGTTTAAAAGCGCACTGGTGCAGTTTACTGACTCGGTTATTCCCACTGTTATTACTGCTTGCTGTGCGCTCCATAATATCTGTGAGAGTAAGGAGGAGACGTTTATGGTGGGTTGGGAGGTTGAGGCAAATCTCCTGGCCACTGATTACGTGCAGCCAGACACCAGGGCGGTTAGAAGAGCACAGGAGGGCACGGTGCGCATCAGAGAAGCTTTGAAAACCAGTTTCATGACTGGCCAGGCTATGGTGTGAACGTTCTGTTTGTTTCTCCTTGATGAAACTCCCCGCCCCTTGGTTCACTCTACTTCCCTGTAAGCTAACCACCCTCCCCTCCTCCCTTCAATCACCACTTCCAGAGGCAATAAAGTCATTGTTGCTTCATATTCATGCATTCTTTATTAATTCATCACACACATAGGGGGATAACTGCCAAGGTAGTCTGGGAGGGGTGGTGGAGGAGAGAAGCACCAGGAGGGGTGGTGGAGGAGGGAAGGACAAGGCCACACAGCACTTTAAAAGTTTAAAACTTTAAAACTTATTGAATGCCAGCCTTCTATTGCTTGGACAATCCTCTGGGGTGGAGTGGCTGGGTGGCCGGAGGCCCCCCCACCGCGTTCTTGGGTGTCTGGGTGAGGAGGCTATGGAACTTGGGGAGGAGAGCGCTTGGTTACACAGAGGCTGTAGCAGCGGTCTGTGCTCCAGCTGCCTTTCCTGCAGCTCAACCATATGCTGGAGGATATTAGTTTGATCCTCCAGCAGTCTCAGCATTGAATCCTGCCTCCTCTCATTACGCTGCTGCCACCTTTCAGCTTGAGCCCTCTCTTCAGCCCACCACTTACTCTCTTCAGCCCGCCACCTCTCCTCCCAGTCATTTTGTGCTTTCCTGCACTCTAACATTGTCTGCCTCCACGCATTCGTTTGTGCTCTGTCAGTGTGGGAGGACAGCATGAGCCCAGAGAACATTTAATCGTGTGTGCGTTTTTTTCACCTTCTAAACTTCACTAGCCTCTGGGAAGGAGAAGATCCTGTGATCCTTGAAACACATGCAGCTGGTGGAGGGGAAAAAAGAGACAGTGGTATTTAAAAAGACACATTTTATAGAACAATAGGTACACTCATTTTGCCTCCCCCCTCCCCATGGCTAACAGTGGGGAACATTTCTGTTTAGCCACAGGCAAACAGCCCAGCAGGAATGGGCACCTCTGAATGTCCCCTTAAGAAAAGCATCCTATTTCAACCAGGTGACCATGAATGATATCACTCTCCTGAGGATAACACAGAGAGGTAAAGAACGGATGTTGTTTGAATGACAGCAAACATACACTGCAATGTTTTATTCTACAATGATTCCCGAGTATGTGCTACTGGCCTGGAGTGGTAAAGTGTCCTACCATGGTGGATGGAATAAGGCTGCCCTCCCCAGAAACCTTTTGCAAAGGCTTTGGGAGTACATCCAGGAGAGCCGCAAATGCCAGGGCTATTTAATCATTAAACATGTTTGCTTTTAAACTATGTATAGTATTTTAAAAGGTACATATACCAGAGGTCCCTTCTCCACCTGGCGGGTCCAGGAGGCAACCTTGGGTGGGTTCGGGGGGTACTGGCTCCAGGGCCAGGGTGAGAAACAGTTCCTGGCTGTCGGGAAAGCCAGTTTCTCCACTTGCTTGCTGTGAGCTATCTACAACCTCATCATCATCATCTTCCTCGTCCTCAAAACCTGCTTCCGTGTTGCCTCCATCTCCACTGAAGGAGTCAAAGAACACGGCTGGGGTAGTGGTGGCTGAACCCCCTAAAATGGCATGCAGCTCATCATAGAAGCGGCATATTTTGGGCTCTGACCCGGAGCGGCCATTTGCCTCTCTGGTTTTCTGGTAGGCTTGCCTCAGCTCCTTAAGTTTCACGCAGCACTGCTTTGGGTCCCTGTTATGGCCTCTGTCCTTCATGCCCTTGGAGATTTTGACAAATGTTTTGGCATTTCGAAAACTGGAACGGAGTTCTGATAGCACGGATTCCTCTCCCCACACAGCGATCACATCCCGTTCCTCCCGTTCGGTCCATGCTGGAGCTCTTTTGCGATTCTGGGACTCCATCACGGTCACCTCTGCTGATGAGCTCTGCATGGTCACCTGCAGCTTGCCACGCTGACCAAACAGGAAATGAGATTAAAAAGTTCGCAGTTCTTTTCCTGTCTACCTGGCCAGTGCATCTGAGTTGAGAGTGCTGTCCAGAGCGGTCACAATGGAGCACTCTGGGATAGCTCCCGGAGACCAATATCGTCTAATTGAGTCCACAGTACCCTAAATTCGACCCGGCAAGGCCGATATCCGTGCTAATCCCTTTGTCGGGGGTGGAGTAAGGAAATCGATTTTAAGAGCTCTTTAAGACGAAAAAAAGGCTTTGTCGTGTGGACGGGTGAAGGGTTAAATAAATCTAAAGCTGCTAAATTTGACGTAAACTCGTAGTGTAGACCAGGGCTCAGTCAGCGAGTAATAATCCTGTACTATAGTGGCATGATTATGAAACAAAACTAAATTATTTTACATTTATATGGAAATGCCCTGTAGTGGAATGCTAAACAGATGTCACTCAGTTAGAGAACTGCCGGGTCTAGACTGGTGACTGTTCATGTCAAACTGGATGGAGAAAAAGGATGGAAAACTCCAGCTGTTGTAAAGAAAAGGAATTCAGTGCCCAGGTCATATATGGTCGAAACCACCAGTGGAGAGATCAGCAGAAACTGTCGACATCTGTAGTTTGTTCCTCAGTAAGAGCAATCAACATGGCAAATGCTACGGATGGTAGGTGCAGAACAAGAAGAAGGGAACTCTGAGATTCAGAAATGACCACAGCCAGTCATTGTAACTAATGGACAGCCAGATGACCACGTTGTTATGTGTCTGGGTCATGTAATTAGTAAAACAGTTCAATTCAGAGACATTTAATAGACTGATATGTACCGAACGTCAAAAATAGCACAATAGCTTATATTTTGTAAATGGTAGAAATGTAAAACTTAAAGGGGGAGATATAATGGAAAACTAAACTGTATTATAGTGTTCAGCCACTAGGTGGAGCTCTTTAAGATAATTTATTTAAGCTAACCTTAGCCATACCTGGCAGAGCATTAATGTAGGCTGCCCAGACGTCCCGGTTTTAAAGGGACAGTCCCATATTTAAGCCCTCCTGCAGGTTTCCCGACTTTTTCTTAAAAATTGGCAAATTGTCCCATATTTTTTGTCTCCCCCCATCAGTACTGACAGGTCCTGCTGCTGGCCAGATCCCTGCTTGCCAGGGAGGGTCCAGTTGCTGATGATGGGGGTGAGTGTGCAAGGCTGGTGGCGGGTCAAAGCTGTAGAGTGCAGGGCCAGTCACTCCCCCTGCTGGTCTATCAGTGCAGCAGCAGGGCCAGCAGGGCCTCGCCCCCAACCCGTTTCCAGCCAGCACTGGCTGCGTGCTGCGCGCTGCAGCGGCCAGTGAGTGTGGGCAGGTGCCAGGCAGTGGCCGATTCCGTGTTGCCTCTGCTGCCCACCCACCGGCCCTTTACGTGCTCCCCCTCTTGCTGTCCTCTCCCTGCTTTGCCCCTTCACTCCCCCAGCCCCACTGCTCCCCCATATTCTGCCCTCCCACCCCCCAGCAGGCTGCGTCCCATTCCCAGCACTGTGCGGAGAACCAGCCCCTGGTCTGAGCGCTCAGCTCACCAAGAGTCTGGCCAGCCCGCTCCTTCCTTCCCCCCACTGCCTCTGGCTGGGCTGGCACCTTGGGAAAGCCCAGGACCCTCCAGCCCAGGGCGCTGGCCAGGAGAATCAAAGCCCTGCGTATGCCAAAGCCCATGCAGCGCTGGCACGGGGAAGCTCTTCGCCCCTCAGCTAAGCTCTGGAGTGGTGGGCGGGGGGAGTGATTTACAGCTTCTTCATGTCCTGACCCTGCAGGCTCCACAGCAGCCCCCTCGGACAGGGTCTTAGCACCCTCTTCACCTGCCTCCCCCCGCCCTGGGTCCTGTCCCCAGGGAACACGGGGCTGCTCCGTCCCCTAGGCACCCTCTGCTGCTGAGTCACCTTTCTGGCTGGGTTCACTGAAGCCCCTGCAGTCTGCTTCCCTGAGCCCTGGTGCACAATGCATCCTTAGGGCTTAACCCCTTCCTGCCCGCGCTGTAGCCAGAGGCAGCTGGGTTATGTCAGTGGCCAGCAGCAGTCTGGAGGTGTTAGCTGCCTTTCAACACTGTGCGGTCAGGAAGGGACAAGCTGCTTCCAGCCACGGGGCGGGTAGCGGGGAAAAGATGAGCTCTGCAAAGACACTGGTCAGGTCATTCCTCCTCCCCCTCCTGCTCCCTCCCCCCACCCCCCTTGCGCTGCATCTGGAATCAGCTCCCTTCCCTTCCCTCCCACACTGTGTGGAAAGGTTGCTGCTGGCAACATTCTGGTGTGAACCCTGCCAGAAATCTGGGGAGGGGGGCATGTGACCCTGCATGCCCCCCCACGTGTTGCCTTGGGAAGACATGGCGCCAGGTACCAGGAGAGGCGGGTCTGTCTTGGGGGCCCAGCCACGCATGGAGGGTGTAGAGCGCTGGGCAGGGAGGGTTGGATTGGTCGGTCATCCCCCCGCCCCCGCCATGTAAGAGAGGTGTACAGGAGTGTGCGTGTATCACCTCTCCCCGTATGAACCCTAAAGCCTTAAAGATAAGAAGGTAAATAAGAAGAATCCAACTGCACAGTATTTCTTTTTAACAGGGGCTCAATCAACTTGATGTTAATTTGAATGTTTGTATTGCATAGGGTTGTGTTGCTTTTTCATTTCAATTAGTTCTGCAGAACCAATACATAAGAAAGAGAGGAAGTTGGTTCTGCATCATCATCATCAGAATTATTTATGAAGTTCCAGTCAGCTTCACTTATGCAACTGTACTGAAGATCATGAGTCTGCACAGATGTTGCTATGATCATAATTGGAAGACAGTGGGGTTGCTCAGGTGTAACTGGATCTACTTTGGTTTGCAGAACTTTTTGTTCTGAACAGTTTGTTCAGAACTGGTGATGGTATGGGAGAAGGACAGAACCCGACTGGTCTCTCAGATCTCAGGTTTAATTTGCAGGGCCAGCAGTTAGAAAAAAACAATCATTTTACTCGTACACTGAGCACAACTGATATCGAAGTCATTGGGAAACAATAAACATGGAACCCCCAATGCTATTTTTGCAGAGTCACTTTTCAGATTAGAACAGCACTATAAGTAAACAACACAATTTAGAAATTCTCTGTGGGGTACAGTGTAGGAGAGAGGGCTCTTTTATTTTAGCGAGGTCTCAGTAAGTTGTGTAAAGATGGGAAATTTTCAGATGGGAATGAGGTGGCTTGATTGTACAGCTTCATACATTCTGTGATTTATAATGTAATACCCCACTTTGAACTTCTCAGTATTCTCCATTATATTTTGATTGGCTGGCAGCCTACATTTGTGCACTCTTCTCCTGCCATTCTCTTTAATGAGCATGAATGCTTTAAGGATGACAGCAGTACTGGCCTCTTCTTGTCTGACTCTGTTCCATTTGTGGATCAAACATTTACAAAATATTATCTAATTGCATGCAAAGAACGGGGGAAGGGCTGGTCAAGGAAGTACTATAAAATTTTCCACTTAAGATAACGCGATCCAAACATTTTTAGAGTAAAGTATCTGACTATGAGAAGCCCTAAAAAGTAGGGCAGGTTTGTAACAGTATTTTTAATCAGTAAGCAGTAGGTTAATAATTCTGTTCTTTCTGCAATGTATCACTTCATTTCCCTTGATTTGTAGCACATAGAATTTTAGTGCAAATGCTGTAGAATTTAAAGTCAGAGCAAGAACATTTAACTTGCAATTTTAAAAAGCCCACAAGTATGTATGGGCAGTAACATGATTTACTGGATAGGGCACTGCACAGAGAGTCAGATGACCAGATTTTTCTTGCCAGTTCTGCACTGGCTTGCAGTGTGACCTTGGAGAAGTCACTTCACCTCTCTGTGCCTCAATTTCTGCATCTGGAAAACGGAAATGACACTCATCCTCCTTTGTAAAGTGCTTGGAAATCTAGGATGAAAAGCACTATAAGAAGAGGTAATTATAATCTATAAATCACAGTGGGACCCCAAAACTAACATAATGTAAATAATTCTCACTGTCAGTGATACTAGTACATACTGCTGGTAACCAAAGTATGCATGTATTGCTGTATGGGAGGGCATACTGCCTCACAAACTTATCTGCCATCAACCATAGCTGTTCCTGGGATGGGGGAAGACATCATCTGCCTCACCCCACTCAAACATCTGGTTCCCCAGAACTGGTTATGTGCATGATGGGCAAGCAAATTAACCCAGGTCAAACCAAAGGCAGTTCTCCTGAGTGAAGTGAGAACTAATTTTATTTTAACATTTTTTTTTTAATTACTGATGTAAAATATGTGTAGATCAAACGATATGATCTTGCTCTCTTTTTGATTTCAGTAGGACTACTTACGGAGTAAGGAGTCACTCAGCACGACAATTGAACCCCAGGGATCTGATCCCATTGAAGTCAAAGGCAAAGCTACTGGCTTCAATGGCTGGAGAGTGGACCTGTAGGGCTGTGTAGTGCCTTAACCAGCTCTCACTGAAGTCAATGGGAGTCCCAAAACCTGAAAGGAGCTGAGCACCATAACTCCCATGAAAGTCAATGACAGTTGCAGTGCTCAGCACCTCCAGGATTTGACCCTAGTTCCTTGTGCCATTACTTAGGGACAGAGAGGAATTAGTGTAACCAGCCCTCGCCGCTGACAATAGCAGCACGTAGGATAGGATCCTCTCATAACCAGTAAGAATCAGGAGTAACTCCAATGAATCAGTGGAATTACTCTAGCATGACACTGGAGCAAGGGAGTGAAGATTCAGTCCCACTATCTCTGAGAACTAGTTTCACAGGCATGTTATAATTATAGCTACTTAAAAAAATCCAGATCAGAAACAGTTTAATCATTAAAACAGTATCCGGAATGGGTGACAAGCTGTATTATAAACGGTTAGCTGGTTAAATGATCAAGTTGAATTAGAAAAAATAATAATGTTCACTTGACTTCCTTCCTAGTGATCAAATCAAACATAAGGGTTTTAAAAGTTCAAAAAGTGTTTGACTTGTTTACACCAAGGTCAATGTGAGGGCAAAATGCAAAGCTAATCAGAGCTACTTGACTGCGTCTGTGTGTTTTGCTTCTTTTCCCTCACCTTCATCCTCCCCCAAGTAAGGCAGAATAATTTCCACATTTTTATTCTAAATTTCTCCATCAGCGCACCTATTTAAAATTATCTCGTTCATAGGACGTTAGAGCAACTAGGTCTGTGCAAAATAATACAGTTTCAGTTACAGGTGCATAGTATTTTCAGTGCAACATCCATTTCAGTCCTGTATACAGTAACGGTAATGCTCTTTTTCTAACTTGTTTTGAGATATTACTCCCATTCAAAATGGTACTGAAATGGCTCACTTTGTACTCCTGAGAATATAAACTCGTCTGGCGAAAGGTCTCTTTCTGTGTATTTGTACAGAACTTAGCACAACAGGACTCCCATCTTGACTGAGGCCTCTGGGTGCTATGGTAAAATAAATAAGTAATAAAGCACTAGGGGCTAGAGCATTGGCACCTCTGAAGCAGCTTTGTTCTACGGTGACCGTGCTAAGCAGCCTTAAAGGCAGTGTGACAGGTGTACCCTGGCTTGGAGGCAAGTGCTGATGGCTTTTGTAGGTGCTAGCCCTGGTGAGTTCCACCCAGTAACACTCAGACACATGAAAGGATATTTGACTAGGGCTGGCAAGAGAGGGAAGGTTGCAGATATCCTAGGCGTAAAGGCTTAAACAGATACAGTTCTTGCTTTGGCCTTTGGGGGCAGTCCAATTGAGGGTTAGGATTCTTCAGGCCTAGTGCCTGGGATGCCCTCTCCAACCCAGTCTCTATTCCCAGCAAATAGGAGTTTGTAGGTTTCAAGGACAGGGTCAGTTAGTGGTGTCTCTCTCCCTGGGCCCCCTCTGCATCAGCTCCCTGCCCAGCCTCTGCTCTTCCCCGTAAGTCAGTCCCAGCTGCATGTCCAACAATCGCACCCTGCTCCACAGTGGTTCCCTGGTTTCTGCTGCATACGACTCCTTTCATTGGTTTCTCTCCGCATCTATCTTCCGTGCAGCTCCTGCCTAGCCATGCTGCTGCTGCTGCTTCCCAAATGTGCCCGGTCACTTCCAATTGCAAGTTCATTGAGTTTCTGTCCCCTCCTCCTACCTGGCTAGGAGGAAGGGGATGTGTGTGGCGGGGTGCGTGGGCGTGATTGGGAATCATAGTCTCCTGGTTAGCAGATCCATTACAGTAGGTCCATCCTATTGGCTCCAAAGCCACCTTCCCTCCTGATCCTTTACATAGGGTATGTGCCTGGGGAAAGGTGCCTTGGCTTTGGTGATTTACACCTACCAGAATGGCCCTTTGGGGCCATGAGCAGCTGAACATGAAGTAGAGTAGCCCTGAGTCTGTGTTTCTGTGCTCTGGGGACCAGACCAACAGTCAGGCTGCCCCAGGATCAGGGGTCACAAAGGTGACAACTTTGCACCTGTACCTCTCCTGAGTTACATTGAACTTGGATGCAGCCCAGGCCCTTACTGCAGATTTGCAGAGAAAATAAGATTATGTAAACATATGCAACATTGTCAAATTGAATTTGGCAGGATATAAGAAAGTTGATTCTGTGCAGATTCTTCATGAAGGAAATCTAAGCCGAGATTCATGTTTAGAAATTCTTGTAAGGGTGTGTCTGCTTCAGATTATGTCAATTTATCCTTCTTGGAGAGTTTTCATTAAATGAGAACATGCTGAGCAGCTTATTGCAGATGTACCGTGAAGCAGAAAGTCTCTTTCCACAGTCAGGAGGATTCTGTTTACACTGAAGAGAAAAAAAAGAGTGGGGCATTGTGGGGACATTCCCATATGTTTACTATCATCCTAAACTCAACTCTGCCAGAAATCACAGAAGAAAAATGTTTGGAAGTGGAGAAAATGTTGGCATTACTCGTTTATTTTCATCCCACAGGAATTAGTCACCATGGAGACTCCTGTTTTCAAGGATGACTCACAAGCTTCACTGGTGGGAAATATGCAATGGAAGCAAAACAACATCATGAGGAATTCACAGAAAAACATTTTAAAAATAAGTGTTTGAGCACTGACCAACACACAGAGAAAGGAAATTTTACACGAGTCTTGCAACTAGGATCCTTTCTTCTCTGAAGAGCTTTTATTTTCTGATGTAAGGTCAATGACATTTTCATTTCTATGTTAGACTGTACTGTAAAGTGGATTTTAAGAAACACAGATACAGTACTGTAGCTAAAGTTTTTGTGCCTTCAGTTGACTGGATCTATATACACTGAAGTATAGCTTTAAAGTGTTTTATGAAGCTGGAGCTGCATGTCTCTGACTTTCAGGAAGTCATACAGCTGAAACCCTCTGAAACTTAAGAGTCTAATAAAATTGTGGACATAACACAAATTACATGTGTTAGTTTCAATCTGGAGAAAACCAGAGTGAGTGTGGGACTGAGCCAACAGCAAAGAAACAGAAAACTATATGTGCTCCGTGCATATAAGAATGAGCTTAAGTGTGAAAATTGCTCCACCGACTTCACAGGAGACTGAAGTCCTCTCTCCAGACTGACACAGCATGGGCAATTGCTATCAGTGATCGGGACATGGACCGTCACACCCTGTGGTTAGAACAGGAATCAGGAATCAGAGCCAGAGGCCAGATATCAGAGAAAAGAATCAGAGCCAAAGGTCAGGACCAGGTTATCTGGAGTGAGGCTAGACAGAGGCCAAACTGGGTACAAGCAAGCACAGTCAAGAATGAATGCTTCAAGTAGCCACTGAAAGGCTGCTGCTGCTAGGCTTAAGAGCCACTCTGCTGACTTTGGCAACCAGTCAGGCAGGGAGGCAATTAGGCAGCTTTCTATAGGCCAGCCGCACTCGTTAGGTTGCTTGGAGACTCTTTCTGCTGCGGGCCCTGATTCCTGACACCTATTGAATCACCAGGGATGGGCAGGTGCAAGCCAGCCCACATCTAAACCTCCCCCCCCAAGCCTAAGGGGAGAAGCCACTGGAATGAGGCGTCAAAAGAATTTGGGGGGCAACAAATGAGAAAACGGTTAGGAGTGAGGTCATAGGGTCAAAATCAGGGAACCAGAGGGTATGTTACCTGCACAATTTAAGGCTCCCCCCCACTCTTTCTCATTGGCACTCAGAGAGTAAGGGATCCAACTCTACCCCCTCCGTGGACTCAGGCTAACACCCATTCCCGGTGGACTCAGGGCTCTATGGGTCTGTGGGGCCATTTCCCAGCAAAAGAGCCTTACACAGTAATATCCTGTGACATTCTATACCTTGGGGGAGCGTACTGTAACCCCCATATTTCTTATTTTCATATAATCATGATCTTACATATAAAGCATGCCTTGTAAGGTATCAGGGGAAAAGGTTATGATCTGCTGAAAGTCATTTCTCTATCCATACATGTGTATCATTAATGCATATGAAGTTATGAGAATTGTGTTGTATGGTGGTCACTAAAGCATGCTGTAAATGGGGAATCAGCCAGATATAGCTCCCCAAAGGCAACAGCAAGGAAAGTAACCAACGTCTGGGCGGGGTGTCAAACAACCCATCAACAGCCATTGTCCAGCAAGGGAGCTACATTGCAATGACTCACCTGCATGAGACCACACCAGGGGAATTGCTCAACCTTGCTTGGAGAGACTTAGCAATGTCCCACAAACATGTCTGGACTTGTGTTTTACAAGCATATGGACTGAGGGTATGAAACAGACAGAGGAACACATACTGGGCCCTTCTCCTGACCCCACCTATGCTGCAAGCAACCAAGACACTGAGAAGAAGACAAGACTCCAACACAAGAGATTGGCCCAGGTTTAAAGGACAAACCTGTATATTAAGGACTGCAATATCTAGTGGGGTGAGAAAAATTGCTTAATCTAGTTGCTGCCCAATCTAATAGGGTTGAGAGTTTAGACTGCGTGCTTATATTTTATTTTATTTTGGTAACCCCTCTGACTTGTTATGCTTTGACTTATAATCACTTAAAATCTACCTTTATAGTTAATAAATTTGTTTGTTTAATCTACCTGAAGCAGTGCGTTTAGTTTGAAGTGTGTCAGAGGCTCGCCTTGGAATAACAAGCCTGGTACATATCAATTTATTTGTTAAATTGATGAACTCATATAAGCTTGCAGTGTCCAGCGAGCATAACTGGACATGCAAGATGGAGGTTCCTAGGGTTGTGTCTGGGACTGGAAATATTGGCTAGTGTCATTCGCTTGCAAGTAGCTGGGAGCAGTTTACATGCCAGAGGCTGTGCGTGAACAGCCCAGGAGTGGGGGTTCTCGCAGCAAAGCAGGGTAAGGCTGGCTCCCAAAGTCAAGGATTGGAGTGGCCTACCAGACCACTGATGTCCAGATAACACCAGAGGGGAACGTCACATATCCTTAACCTCTATTTATTAACAATTGATCAACAGAATACACATGCTAAGCATACAATGCTCACCACTCCCAATAATGCAGATGACTTTTCATGATGGCCAGTCAAGATTAGATCATCTGGGGACTCTGGCTTCTGTACAGTATGGTTGGCAGCTTGTTGAGGTCTGGCAGCTTTGATCTTGGGCTGTCCTGGAGTTAGGTTCCAAAGAACTTCCTTTTGGAGCGCAGTTTATATAGTTAAAACTTGGTCCTACTTAACTATACCTTAACCGATAATTTTAAACTAAAGTATTATGAAACAATATTTTAACCAATCCTAGCACATTATGAAACAATTCTTTAACCAATCATACCCCATTACCTTAGTTGATTCAAATCTTGCAAAATGAGTTATGCAACAGACAGAAACAATTAAAGAATCAAACAGAGACCATACAGATAAACAATAGAGACACAGGGACCATAAAGGCAAAACAATTGAAAAGTATAGATTTCACAATCACAACTGTTGATAAGTGGTTTCTTGCCACACAGAATGTTATCAACATTTTCTTTAAAACATCTTAAGATCTGTTTCTTTATCTGGGGATGGTGGGTGCTATTAGGACAGGAGTGCCTTCTTGACAGACCGATATTACATTGTTTTGGTGCAATTTAGATGGAACGTGAAGATGTGACTCTGCAACTTAGCTCATGGCTGCTGTTTTTACTGCAGAAAAAAGGCCCCAGACCTTACAGGGATACTGAGCAGAGAACCCTGGACAGCGCCCACTGCTCCTCAAAGGCATCCAGGGGGAGCCAGTGGACATGGCCCACAGGAACTCTGCCCAGAGACGTGACCTAAGAGAGGAGCAGAAATTGCCCCAGAGTCATAGAGCACCTCGCCTTCCAGCTTCCTCCTCCTGGTATGGTGGATGGCCACCTTGGTCAGTGCCAGGAGGAGGCTAATGAGGAGGTCTTGTGACTTCGTGGGGCCATGGATGGGGTGTGCGTAGATCAGGAGGCACGGGGAGAAGTGCAGCCAGAACCTGAGGAGAAGGTTGTGGAGGAGCTGAAAAACGGTCTACAACCTGGCGCAGTTGAGGTAGATGTGTGCTACGGTCTCCCTCACCACGCAGAAGGGGCAAGTGTTGGGGAGGGGGATGAACTGTGCCAGGTACACATCTGTGCTCACGGCTCTGCCCTGATTCCTGACAGCTGCTGCGCATGCTTCCCCACACTGCTTTTCTACCGTGCCTCACTTTCTGACTCCCTCTACAGAGCAGAGGGTAATTCAGCCGCCAAACTCGCCAACTCTCTTGCTGAGACTACCACTACGGGGTTCAATTCATGCTAATTTCAGTGGGACTGCTCACGGAGTAAGGGACTTCTCATGGTGTGTCAGGGCAGCAGAGTCAGGTCCTTCATGCTAGATTCTGGTTCGCTCTTGTGTGGGAGCACAGTTGAGAGTGAAGGAAGGAGTGTTTCGTCCCCTGCAAGGCTAGAATGCACAAGTGGGAACCCAGGGCTGCTAATGGGATACTTTCCAAGGGGTAAAAAGAAAAGGAGTACTTGTGGCACCTTAGAGACTAACAAATTTATTTGAGCATAAGCTTTCGTGAGCTACAGCTCACTTCAGCTCACGAAAGCTTATGTTCAAATAAATTTGTTAGTCTCTAAGGTGCCACAAGTACTCCTTTTCTTTTTGCGAATACAGACTAACACGGCTACTACTCTGAAACCTTTCCAAGGGGTGTGTGTTGCCCCCAGTGAAGTGGAAAAGGGCAGGGATCAGGCTCTGATCCCAATATTCCTTAGTTATTGGAGCTGGTCTTGCCACCTTTGGAGGGGTAGGAGAGCCTGTGCACCCTTCAAAATGTTGTAGCAGTTTGTGCATTTCACCCACACACCAGGAATGTCCAGGAGGCAGCCTAGCCTCTCTGGGTATGTCTACGCTGCAGCTAGATACCTCTGACAGGCCTATGCCATCTGACCTGGGGTAAGGGGCTGTTTAATTGTGGTGTAGAAGGGCTAGGACTGCAGCCTGAGCTCTGGGACCTTCCCACCTCTCAGGGTCCTAGAGCCCTGGCTTCAGTCTGAGCCCAAACGTCTGCCCTGCAATTAAATAGCCCCTTAGCCCAAACCCCATGAGCCCAAGTCAGCTGGCACTGGCCAACTGCTGGTGTCTAATTGCAGTGTAGACATACCCTCTGAGACAGAATGTCTCTGGTGTTCCCCTGGGGCAATGCGACTCTGGCCAGTCCCAGCTGTTCCTAATTGGGACCATCAATCTGCTAGCTAGTGGTGGAGGGAAGTAAAGATAATTTGTGAAATGAATAAACCAAAAAGAGGCAGTAGTTTCTACCTAAGATTAAAAAAATCATAATTAATGTGATTACCAGCCACTAACTGGAGGCTGAAGCCTGGTCTCTCAGCTGGCTGGTGTGAGGAACCTGTGTGACTATGGAGAAGGGCAGCCATTTTAGCACTCTCGTGGCTCAGAGCAGTGTGACTCCTCTCCCTGGCTAGACTGGGCAGATCTGTCTGGTGGAGAAGGCAGAGAAACACCAATGTTCTTCTGCTTTTCCCTTCTTCTGCTGCATTCACTTTCACCCCCAGCATGTTTCAGAGTAGCAGCCATGTTAGTCTGTATTCGCAAAAAGAAAAGGAGTACTTGTGGCACCTTAGAGACTAACAAATTTATCTGAGCATAAGCTTTTGTGAGCTACCCCCAACATGGCCACTCACCTCCCTATCCTCCAGCATCTCTACCCCCCACCAGCTCCGCATGCCCTCAGGCACATCCTCCTGTTCCCCACATCACCATTTTCCCTCCCATGCTCCTTCCATATCTCTGCTCCCTCACATTCCTGTTCAGTGCACACACACCCCACAATGCTCAGGGTGGTTGCTCAGATACTGTGACATCAAAGAATCAACAGCCTTCCTGTAGAATGCTTGTATGTCTGCATGCCTGAGTGGTCATAAACCCTCATATTCACAGGAAGATTAAAAACCGCAAGAAGTCTGGCGTCCCATCCTGCAAGGCACCGAGTTGGGATGACTCAGCATCTTACAGAAGGCAAAGGTGCTCAGATACTTGAAGAACATAATCTTTCATGTGCACGACATGACCATATTTCTGCCGACAGATGCTCTTTCAGTTCAGTTTATGGTGGGCAACAGTGACATCTAGTGGTCTGTTTGTATGCACACGTGCTAGAGCGAGGCAGAAAATACAAATCATTTCAAAATTTCAGCAAAGAATGGGAACAAAATTTGATGAAAATGGGTGTGCAAAATGTTTTACTTTGTTCTTTTATTATCTCCATTCTCCGTTTACGCATATCTCTGCTACCTCCCTCTCCTGTTTAAAAGTGGCTGCCAGTGGTGAAAGTGTGTGTCTACTAGGGCTCGCTTCTATTTTTCTCTGGCATGTGTGTTCAAAACCACATGTAAAACATTACGATTATTACTAATAAATAGCAATAACATTGTTGACCACCAGCAATATGCTCAGCCCTGTACAAGTCACAAAATACCAGTAGTCCTTGTCCCAAAGAGCTTTACAATCTAGAACACAGACATAGGAAAATAATAGAGATGAGGATAATCCAACAGCGTACTCATAGGAGTTTTCAAAGACTAACTAAGATACGAAGCATCATTAAACAGAAAATAATGGAATAGCCCACCTATGTAAAAAAAAGTAATTTAGCTCTTTGTTTTCATACTATGCACACTCATTTTTAAAATGCAGATGTGTTAAACCAGCTGTTTTTGAAGAAGCCCTGATGACATTTAATTACTTGCATATTTAAAATGCCCATATTGTAAATATAATCTGCAGAGATTTAAAATATGTCTTGATAGATGTTAGGATATAGATATTCAGGCCTGTCTGTAAAGGCCTATACTCTAAGAATTTAGGTGTATTCTTATCACTTAGCTAGTTATAGAGGTATAAAAGAAAGAAACAAAATCACTGTCTGCCGGTGTAAGGGCCTTCTCTTACTGTGACAGTCTGAGGCCCTGTGCTTAGGCTAAGGCCTTTGGCTAAGCAGCAGAGGCAGCCATAAGCTGGGAAGCGAACAGGTTCCCAGGTTATCTCAAGTGCTTATATACAAATGCACAAAGCCTTGGAAACAAGCAGGGAGAACTGGAGGTCCTGGTGATGTCAAGGAACTATGACGTGATTGGAATAACAGAGACTTGGTGGGATAACTCACATGACTGGAGTACAGTCATGGATGGTTATAAACTGTTCAGGAAGGACAGGCAGGGCAGAAAAGGTGGGGGAGTAGCACTGTATGTAAGGGAGCAGTATGACTGCTCAGAGCTCCGGTACGAAACTGTGGAAAAACCTGAGTGTCTCTGGATTAAGTTTAGAAGCGTGTGCAACAAGAGTGATGTAGTGGTGGGAGTCTGCTATAGACCACCGGACCAGGGGGATGAGGTGGATGAGGCTTTCTTCCGGCAACTCACGGAAGCTACTAGATCGCATGCCCTGATTCTCATGGGTGACTTTAATTTTCCTGATATCTGCTGGGAGAGCAATACAGCGGTGCATAGACAATCCAGGAAGTTTTTGGAAAGCGTAGGGGACAATTTCCTGGTGCAAGTGCTAGGGGAGCCAACTAGGGGGGGCGCTTTTCTTGACCTGCTGCTCACAAACCGGGTAGAATTAGTGGGGGAAGCAAAAGTGGATGGGAATCTGGGAGGCAGTGACCATGAGTTGGTTGAGTTCAGGATCCTGACGCAGGGAAGAAAGGTAAGCAGCAGGATACGGACCCTGGACTTCAGGAAAGCAGACTTTGACTCCCTCAGGGAACAGATGGCCAGGATCCCCTGGGGGACTAACATGAAGGGGAAGGGAGTCCAGGAGAGCTGGCTGTATTTCAAGGAATCCCTGTTGAGGTTACAGGGACAAACCATCCCGATGAGTCGAAAGAATAGTAAATATGGCAGGCGACCAGCTTGGCTTAATGGTGAAATCCTAGCGGATCTTAAACATAAAAAAGAAGCTTACAAGGAGTGGAAGGTTGGACATATGACCAGGGAAGAGTATAAAAATATTGCTCGGGCATGTAGGAAAGATATCAGGAGGGCCAAATCGCACCTGGAGCTGCAGCTAGCAAGAGATGTCAAGAGTAACAAGAAGGGTTTCTTCAGGTATGTTGGCAACAAGAAGAAAGCCAAGGAAAGTGTGGGCCCCTTACTGAATGAGGGAGGCAACCTAGTGACAGAGGATGTGGAAAAAGCTAATGTACTCAATGCTTTTTTTGCCTCTGTTTTCACTAACAAGGTCAGCTCCCAGACTGCTGCGCTGGGCATCACAAAATGGGGAAGAGATGGCCAGCCCTCTGTAGAGATAGAGGTGGTTAGGGACTATTTAGAAAAGCTGGACGTGCACAAGTCCATGGGGCCGGACGAATTGCATCCGAGAGTGCTGAAGGAATTGGCGGCTGTGATTGCAGAGCCCTTGGCCATTATCTTTGAAAACTCGTGGCGAACGGGGGAAGTCCCGGATGACTGGAAAAAGGCTAATGTAGTGCCCATCTTTAAAAAAGGGAAGAAGGAGGATCCTGGGAACTACAGGCCAGTCAGCCTCACCTCAGTCCCTGGAAAAATCATGGAGCAGGTCCTCAAAGAATCAATCCTGAAGCACTTAGAGGAGAGGAAAGTGATCAGGAACAGTCAGCATGGATTCACCAAGGGAAGGTCATGCCTGACTAATCTAATCGCCTTTTATGATGAGATTACTGGTTCTGTGGATGAAGGGAAAGCAGTGGATGTATTGTTTCTTGACTTTAGCAAAGCTTTTGACACGGTCTCCCACAGCATTCTTGTCAGCAAGTTAAGGACGTATGGGCTGGATGAATGCACTATAAGGTGGGTAGAAAGCTGGCTAGATTGTCGGGCACAACGGGTAGTGATCAATGGCTCCATGTCTAGTTGGCAGCCGGTGTCAAGTGGAGTGCCCCAGGGGTTGGTCCTGGGGCCCGTTTTGTTCAATATCTTCATAAATGATCTGGAGGATGGTGTGGATTGCACTCTGAGCAAATTTGCGGATGATACTAAACTGGGAGGAGTGGTAGATACGCTGGAGGGGAGGGATAGGATACAGAAGGACCTAGACAAATTGGAGGATTGGGCCAAAAGAAATCTGATGAGGTTCAATAAGGATAAGTGCAGGGTCCTGCACTTAGGATGGAAGAATCCAATGCACCGCTACAGACTAGGGACCGAATGGCTAGGCAGCAGTTCTGCGGAAAAGGACCTAGGGGTGACAGTGGACGAGAAGCTGGATATGAGTCAGCAGTGTGCCCTTGTTGCCAAGAAGGCCAATGGCATTTTGGGATGTATAAGTAGGGGCATAGCGAGCAGATCGAGGGACGTGATCGTTCCCCTCTATTCGACACTGGTGAGGCCTCATCTGGAGTACTGTGTCCAGTTTTGGGCCCCACACTACAAGAAGGATGTGGATAAATTGGAAAGAGTCCAGCGAAGGGCAACAAAAATGATTAGGGGTCTAGAGCACATGACTTATGAGGAGAGGCTGAGGGAGCTGGGATTGTTTAGTCTGCAGAAGAGAAGAATGAGGGGGGATTTGATAGCTGCTTTCAACTACCTGAAAGGGGGTTCCAAAGAGGATGGCTCTAGACTGTTCTCAATGGTAGCAGATGACAGAACGAGGAGTAATGGTCTCAAGTTGCAATGGGGGAGGTTTAGATTGGATATTAGGAAAAACTTTTTCACTAAGAGGGTGGTGAAACACTGGAATGCGTTACCTAGGGAGGTGGTAGAATCTCCTTCCTTAGAGGTTTTTAAGGTCAGGCTTGACAAAGCCCTGGCTGGGATGATTTAACTGGGACTTGGTCCTGCTTTGAGCAGGGGGTTGGACTAGATGACCTTCTGGGGTCCCTTCCAACCCTGATATTCTATGATTCTATGATTCTATGATTCTATGAACGGTCACATCCTCACATTCCAACCTAGTCACATTGAAATAAGGTGCTATTGGGCTGTTAGGAATACAATCCTGTCCTGATAATGCCTATCGCCTCCAGAGAAAGGGAAGTGCCTAGAAGATGTAAAAGGAAACTTAGTTTGATAGCATCCTATCTGGCAAGCACTCTCTTATCAATAGCTGGGATGTGAAATCCTCATTTCTGTGTTTGTTCTATCACTGTAGTCCCCATTTCCCCATTGTTTGTCTGTATAATCTCTGTCTGGTTCTGTGATTGTTTCTGTCAGCTGTATAATTAATTTTGCTGGGTGTAAACTAATTAAGGTGGTGGGATATAATTGGTTAAATAATCATGTTACAATATGTTAGGATTGGTTAGTTAAATTTCAGTAAAATGATTGGTTAAGGTATAGCTAAGCAGAACTCAAGTTTTACTATATAGTCTGCAGTCAGTCAGGAAGTGGGTGGGTGGGGAAATTGGAATCATGTTTGGCTAAGGGCAGGAATGGGAACAGGGACACAGCTGTAAGGCTCTGTGGTGTCAGAGCTGGGAAGGGGGACACTAAGGAAGGAAACTGGAATCATGCTTGCTGGAAGTTCACCCCAATAAACATTGAATTGTTTGCACCTTTGGACTTCGGTTATTGTTGCTCTCTGTTCATGCGAGAAGGACCAGGGAAGTAAGTGGGGGAAAGAATAAGCCCCCTAACATCAGAAATCTGACCTGAAATGATCAGTCTGCTTTATAAAAAGCAGGAAGAATCCAGAGTTGACTACAAATAGTTGGAGGGCTGCAAGCTAGTTGCTCACCATGTATTCACAAAATGACAAGTGACTGATTTTGAAACCAACTCTCACCATGCCTAAGTGCTCCAAACCAATGGCAAGAAACAGAGGAGGAATTTTCTTGCATCTGTGGTTGCTGTGCCCTCATCTGGTTAGTGTACAAAAGGTTAAAATGAAGCGTATGGTAGTTACCAGATTCTCCGATCCTCTGTAATGCTCATTATTATTCATGATATTTTGTTGTCTTCATTTTTTTAAAAAAAGAACCTGAAAGATGCCTGTAGAAATGGCAATATTTATTGTAAATGATCGTTTGCTCTATTTGCTCAGCAGAGGAAGCGCAGATGATGTGATTGTGCTGTGTGCTTCCTTTTCTGCACAGGGACCAGGGCCATGACCCTGCCTCTTCCCTGCCCTTTTTGAAGTGGTTTGAACCTGAGGCACTAGGAGGAAGCAGTCGCTTGCCCTCCCCTGAACATAGGAATGGTGGCTGTGCTTGGTCCTTGTGTAGGGAGTTGAGGGAGTAAGTTTCCTTGCACGCTGCCCCCTAAAGCACCCATTCAAGAGGCAAGAACAGTCTAGCCCAGTCACTTTAAAATAGTCCCCGAGGTATCATGTCAGCCAGATGGAGACTGCAATTGGTCTGCTATTTATATTGTGTGAACATCCAGAGGCCCCTGTGGGGGATCAGGGCCTCATTGTGCTAGGTGGTGTACAAACAAGTAAAACAACGGCAGTCCATGTCCCAGACCACCCACAATCTAGGACAGTGGTTCTCAAACTGTGGTTTGGGACCCCAAAGTGGGTCGCGACCCCGTTTTAATGGGGTTGCCAGGGCTGGCTTAGACTTGCTGGGGCCGACAAAGTACTGACAAAGAGTGTTTACACACGCTGACTTTTAGCGACAAGGCTGTGTCGACACGGTATAGACAAGCCCTCCTGGAAAGAAGCAATAATTTACATTTGCCAGTGAGTCTGGTGAGGCCATGAGAAAAGCAGAGGAAAAAAAGACAGGACAGTTGCTTTTTGGGACAGGGCTGGGGTGCCTGACCAGGGATTTTTACAGCATGCAGTGTGTTCTTACTGCTGTTCAGGGAAACAACATTTATGTATATTTTGTAAATAAACAAATTATGCAAAGAAACTACCCTGAGTCTATGTCACTGTGTTTTCATGCAAATGGTAGCCACCCTGCAAGGCCCTGAATTTCGGTAACCACTCAGCCCAAGGGCAACAGTATTTTCTTCTTGTGATGAAAGATCTACAGTATGTTTCAATGAGACATTTACAACCTCGCTTACCTAAACTGTCACATCTTGACAATGAATAAAAGGAACTCCTAAAATATTATGTTCAAATGGAGACATTTTACAGTTGTCTAGTCTTTGTTATTGGGAGGTTTCTGACATAACAATCTCCAGCCTTTTTGACTATTGACTCACTAGTGAGTTCTGAATCATTCAAACAAAAGCTGGAAACCATATGCTTTGAATGGGGGAGGGAGGGATGTCATGGTTATAGTGTTATTAGCAGAAGGATTGCTGCCATCTGTTGGTTAAAATCACATGGGGAACAGGAAATTACATTAAAAGGAAGGTTTAAAGGAACACTGCCAACTAGTTTAGGCCTAAAATGTAGGTTTAGTTAAAGGGGGGAGTTTTTAAAAACAAAATCTGATATGATTATAAATGTTTTCCAATGTGTTATTTTAAAATATTTTTTTAATTTAAATATTCCTCTCCAGTTGTTATTAGTTATTTGCATTACAGTAGTACTAGTGCATGGAGATCCAAGCAAGAAATAGGGCTTCGTTATGCTAGGTGCTTTACAAACATGTAGCAAAAAGACAATTCCTGCCCTCAAAAGCTTACCGTCTTGGTTGATGACAACATGCAACAGGTGTGGGAAACAAAAGAGTCAGAATGGGAGGGAGGGAAAATGAGGTAATGTTGGTATGAGCACGTTTTTGTATGGATTATACAATATATGTCATCCATTCTAAACAAGGCCTTGTGGTTTCTCCAGATTTTCATTCTACTGACCACTTCTTAAAAGACAGTTTCACCCCTCCCAAAGCTCCAATCACTCTCTTCCCCCATTGCTTGAGTCTCAAAATACGTTTTACTGCATGTAAGGACTCTGTAGGCCACACTGGACCATAGTTTGAGGACCCCTGTAAGTGTAGGAGAACCAGGAAGTGAACCTGACTGAACATAGGTTAAACTGACCAGTCTAGTTCCATTATCCAGACTGAGTGAAATGAGATTTTAAAAAGGTATTAAATTTTAATCATCTGAAATTTCGCTAGTAGCACAAAGAATTTTTTGTATTTATTTTTTTTTAATCATGAAATTATCCCTTTAAGAAGGATGACTGATGAGAAAGTAACAGGAGCATCTATATCATTGTTGATGGATGAACAGAGACCTTGGGACCCAGCTCTGTGAACATTTTTGTTAGAGCTAAATGTCTTGCATTACATTTGTTGAGCATGTATCTGTGAAGCAAAGGACAGGTTCAGTTACTAAAAGCTGATGTTCACCTGAGAATAAATAATGGTTAAAGTCAAAAAACAACATGCAGAGGAAATGAAAAAAAAAAACACCCTCTCAAATGCTTGGTGGTTACTGAAGGCATTTCTGGTAAAAAGCATGACTAATGTTCTTACTGAAACTGGACTGGACTCATGCCAGCAACTATCACCATCTAGTGTATTCAGTTTCACAGTGCTTTCTTTGACTGGTCTTCAGGCAACGGATTATTCAGTAATGCAGTCAGGTGAGTGCCAAAGCCAAACAAACCTTCTGGGAGCCAGCAAAAACAAAAAGATAAACCAATATTGTGCAAGTACTTAAGGGGTCTGTTTAAGCCGTTCATTTACGAAGGATAAACACAGCAGGGAGTACAAAACATTGTCAAGCAGTACAGGCAACGCCTAGCCCAGCTGGCAGAAGACATGAACCTATTTCTAAGAAGCTCCTTACACATCAAAAGACACATCATATCATACTATCACAGTAGCATTTCTAAGAAGAATGGGAAGGGCATGGAGGCCAAATTCTACACCTTGGGGGGTGGGGACACGGGCTGGGGGCTGCTCTTGGGCACCCGACACTCCCCCACCCCCCGCTTCCCAGGGCAGGTGGAGCATCCGGAGCTCCCCACAGCGGCCTGGGCTCCCTGGGCGGCTCTTACCACTGCTCAGCTCTGGCTTCCGGCCTGGCCGGGGCCGGGGCCTCAGGGGGAAGAGGAAGAGCAGGGGTGTGCCCCTTGTGCCCCCCCTTCTACCCAGGTTCCAGTGCTCTTGATTTAGGCTCTGTATTGTAGACAAAGGGCTGGTCTACATAAGGGACTTCCATTAGTATACCTACCGCTGAGAGATGTAGCAATACCAACCTAACCCCCAGGGTAAACAACACTAGGTCGATGGAAGAATTCTTCAGTCGACTTAGCTACCGCCTCTCAGGGAGGTGGATTACCTGTGCTGACGGGAAAACCCCTCCCATCCTTCTCTTCTTTACTCTCCCTTTCCTTCTAGCTCTCCCTTCTGCACAGCCTCCTCAACCCTCTCTCTTCTGCTCCTCCCACTCTCCCTTCCTTCTGCTCTTTGTGAAGAAGCCGAGAAGAAGCCTGGTGTCAGGGACCAGGACAAAGGCAGTCAGACCTGGTCAGAGCAGTGGGGATTAGGCCTACTGGTCAGAGCAGGAGTTGGGAGCCATGATCCAGAGCTGGGACTCAGAACCAGAGAAAGAGTCAGGAGACAAGCCAATGGATCTGGAACAAGGGAGGAAGGCAGGGCTCAGGAGTTGGGCAAAAAGACAGCGTCCATTGCAGCAATCATACAGAAATTCACCTAGTTGCTCAGACAATGTTTGAGCCTACTTCTGGCTTAAATAGCAAGCCTGAGCCAATTGTAGAGGCCGGACATCTCTTCCAATCAAAAACTTTGTGGATGGTGCCTTTGGTGAGCTAGAGGTCACCAGTCCACACTCTCTTCTGGTACCAGTGAGCTGCCGGGTGGGGCTGCAGTCTGAGGACTGCTTGGGGACCCACAGTCCCATAATCCCTCACACCTGGCTCTGCAGACCTTTGTTGCCATGAGTAGCCCCATTTCCATGTAGATTTGCATGCACTGATACAACACTGTAACATTTGCAAACGCTGCAGGGGAATATTTTGTAAATTGTTTTTAATGATTTTTTAAAAAATATTTAAGTGGTTCCATTGGTCTAAAGTTTTATAAATACCTAAATATATATATATATATATATATATATATATATATAAAAATACCTAAATTTATAAATACCTTTTATAAATACCTTTGTTTTACAATACCTAAATCCTGGGCCAAATTTGACTTCAGTGTCCCTTTCATATCTTGATAACTAACCACAGTTGAATAGGAGTAAGCTTTCAGGAACCATGCTCTTCATCAGGCCTTCGCAAAAGAGTTGTGTAGGGTGACATTATGTATAATGCAGGGATTTAATTCATAATTAAATTCAAAGATCAAAGGAAAGGATGGGAGGGGAGAAAGGTACAAGGCATGGATTGGAATTCCTCTTCTCAAATGCTCTGTCTGGATTACAAATGACCAGAGGCTCTGTCAATCAAAAATATTATAAAAAACCAAAGGCTCTACAGAGCCCTTTGTCACTGTAATCCAGAGGGAGCTATGAAGGAGAGGAACTCTAACCCCATTTTGATTTGGTTAGCTGTCCACTTTGATCTATACTATCTCTGAATTTAATTATAGGCTCTCATTAATTACCATTCTATCTGTTGCTCTACCTTCCACCATTGCCACCTCAAAAGCATACACATTTTTAAGCTTGATTAGACCTGATGAAAAGGAGTTTTAAAAACTTGTTTTTATTTTTTTTTCTTTATTTACAGGACTACTCATTAGTATAAAGCAAATATTGATCCCAACGATGTTAATAGCAACCCCCTCCCCCCATTTTGACTTAGTTGCAAGAAGGAATGCACCTTACACCTCTATTTTGCAATAGTTTTTACAAGAAATGTCCAAGCAAAGTTGCATTTTCCCTTTCCTTGGCAGGATCACTCAGCAGAGAAAAGCAAGATTTCTCCATATCTGATGAGCGCAGGCATCTCTTACATAGGAATGGGGATGACGGGATATAAGATCTGGAGGCTATTTCAAATGAAGCACCAGACCCTGCCACTCTTATACTCTTATATTTCAGTTGGGGTGTGTGTATGTGTGATTTTTGTACCTAAATAGTTACACTGGTAAGAGCCCTACTGTGGTATTCTATAGTGTTCTAATGTAAAGATGACTTTTGCTGGTATACTCCCTTTCCCATATGGGAATATGTTATCTTGGTATAAAACACCTTTATACCAAAATAATTGTGTCCACACTAGAGTACCATGTTAACTATTCCGGTATAAAGTGGTACAACTTTCTGTATAGACAATGCTTTAGGCCAGGTCTTCACTATTTGCTGGTATAACAATGTTGGTCAGGGATGGGAAGAAGTGTGGTCCCTGACTGATGGAGCCGTGCTGGTAAAAGTACCTAATGTAGACATAGTTACACCAGCAAAACTCAAGCACCGTTGCCGGTATAGCTTATTTAGCTCAGTGGGGCTGGAATAAGCTATGAGGGGGAAAGTGCAGTTTTGCCAGTGTAGTATATATACCCATTGTGACAGGTTGCCCCCCTTAGGATGCCACCTGATGTGCTGAGATACCACTGAGCCTGCCTGTTATGCCAGCCTGGGCACCCTTTTTACCTGTCCTGGTGAGCCAGGCTATTAAGCCTCCTCCAGCACACACACAGGCAGGGCCACACCCAACTGCAGAACAACACAGACACTGAGATCAGTTCTGGGAAGACAGCTTAAGGGACTTGCCCCAGCACTCAGGTGTCCACTTCCTTTGGGATGCAGACCCAAAGGTATATTATGAAATCCATCTCCTCCCTCAATGTGGAAGAAGATACACACAGCCTCTACCCCCTTTCCCTCCCCCGCATTATGAATTGTACAAACTGGGTTATATTATAAACAAGAAATAAGTTTATTAACTGCAAAAAGTGAATTTTAAGTGAATATAAGAGATAACAGACAGAACAAGGCAGATTACTGAGCAAATATAACAAAATAGTCACACTAAGCTCAATATACTTAAGAAACAGGTTACAAAATTTCTTACCCTAAATATTATTTTAGGCAGGTTGCAAAGTTTCTGTAGCTTAGAGTTCCAGTTAAATTACTTTTCAGACTGGACCCCTGTCTCAGTCTGGTCTCCCCCCTTGCCTTCCTTTCAGGTGTCTTTAGTAGTCTTTCTTCTTGGGCAGACAGGCCATGGAGAGGAGTCCCATTTGCCTTCCTCCCCCACCCTTAAATAAGGTTTACATAAGGCAGGAATCCTTTGTTTCCCAAACTTGACCCCCCCCCCCCCCCCCGCTTCCATTTTAGTGGAAAGTCACAAGAAGTCCCAGATAATGTTTAGTTTCAGGTGACCAGAACACCTGGCCTAGTAGTGTCACAGTTACGTCCCAGGACGTCTCCCAGGAGATTAGTATCCTCACAGTCTTGTTGTTTCTTCCTAATGGCCCATCAAATCTGACGGAAAAGGCGCCTTAGAGACTAACCAATTTATTTGAGC
Organism: Chelonia mydas; assembly: GCF_015237465.2. NCBI lineage: Eukaryota > Metazoa > Chordata > Testudines > Cheloniidae > Chelonia > Chelonia mydas. Next base: position 47,133,917 of record NC_057849.1, on the reverse strand, counting down.
ATAAGCTTTCGTGAGCTACAGCTCACTTCATCGGATGCATCCATGCCACAAGTCCTCCTTTTCTTTTTGCGAATACAGACTAACACGGCTGTTACTCTGAAACCTCACATTTAGTAAATCATGACCTTTCCAATGAGATCCTTCATGAGCCATCTTGCATAAAATACGTCTCAGTTATGTCATATCCATATCATAAACATATTTCCATAAAGAATATGGAGTGTACGTCACACCTGTATACCCCCAGGATAGCTACATACCCATATATCACCACCCTGACCCTTGTCCAAGTGGCAGGTCTGTGGCTCTGCACCAGGGTGACTATTTGCCTCCCTTGCCTTCTATTACATCTGCTGCAGCTCCAGGAATGGATTTACCCCAAAACATACCATGCCTTGATCCCTCAACGACAGGGGGCCCCAAAACATAGGTGTGGGAATTAGGGGTGTGTGTGGGGGTGCTGCAGCACCCCCCACATTTTATGTGGGGCTCCACTGCTGCCCCATGCCCGGGTCCCAGCTCCTGCCCCACGCCACTTCTCTTACAACATATTGTTAGGAGCACAGAACTGCCGGGGCTCCTGGGGAGACAGGGAGGTGCCCGAGCCCAGCCCCTGGGGCTGCAGCACGGCCACGGCGGCTAAGGGGGATCGCAGCCGCCTGCTTTGCAAGGACCCAGCAGCCAGGGGAGGCGAGCAGAGATCAGTACACGGAGGCAGCGGAGCACTCAGGTGGCCATCGATGGAGCCATGCCCCCCCTTCACCTTCAGGTGGGTCTTCAGCCCACGTGGGTCTCTGCCTGCTTCTCCAGGCCGGCCAGCGCGGGGCCGTCGGGGCATCCGAAGCTGTCTTTGGACATGAAGATCTTGGTGTCTCCTGTCTCCTTCCCCAGCCCCATGGCGGCTCCGTTCATGCACTGCCTCCAGGGTGCCCGGGGTCCCGGCTGCCGCCCTGCCGCTGGCCGGCCCAGAGAAGTGGGCAGAGACCCTCAGCAATTTACAAGTGATCTGTGAAAAAAAAGTTTGACTACAAAAACAATCAAGGTACCTCACTTTATTTGCATTTACTTCCTATTACTTGTAATATAGGAGGAGGAGGAAGAAAAAAAGAATGAAAAATTTGGGGAGATAAGAATGTTATTTTTCTTATCTGGGTCCCGACGGGGACCGGAAAATGAAGCCGTGCACAGGGCTCCACTAACTCTAAATCCGCCAGCAGCTGTGCAGCTCTTTGATTTTTTCCACAGCGCTGCTGCATGTCCCTATCATAGCCCTTCTCCTCCGTACCCCGAGCCAGTTCCTGCAATTGGAGTGGAGCTGTGCCTGCAGAGCATGGGCGGCGTGTCAACCGCGGGCGGTGGGAGGCTAGGCCCTAGCCCCCTGCCCCTTCAGCCTGAGACCCTGCCTCTTCTGCGCCCTCCACCCCAGCCCAGAACCCTCCCCACATTGCTGCCGGCCCCCACCCCAGGCTAGACTGAAGCGACTGTTCCAAGTGGAAGCAGGAAGGGAGGGCTGGGGGTGGAGCATGGGCGGGACCACACCTGGCTGTTTGGGGAGGCAGAGCCTCCCCCAGCCTATGGTACCCACCTCCCTTGCTGCAGAGCCTCCTCTCCCCACAGACCCAGGAAATCCACCACCTCCCATGTACTCCAGGCAGGAGCGTGGAGTGCTGCAAGGATGCTCGGTTGGGCAGGTGCTATGTGAGCTCTCCACATCGCAAACAGGAAGAGCAATTCCGAAAGTTCCTGGGGCGTTGAAAGGGGAGGAGTGCATACCTGTGTACCTGGCTGCAGGGCACTGGAGTTCAAACCAGTGACCAAGGCAATCATGGTGGACGTTGTGGGACACCACCTGGAAGCCACTTAGGGTGAATTAAAAGCAATGCAATATCTCTTGTCGAGGTGGTTTTATTATACCAGTGTAGCAGGCAGTGCTTAATTTGTGCCAGGGCTTGCCAGGGTTGACCCTTGGCACCTCTAGGCTTGGCAGCTCAGAGCCCCGACACCTCTCAGTTTGCTGCATCAGTTATGAAAATAAAATAATTGCTTGAGCCCTGCTGCCCTGGCACCTAATTGCTTGAGCTCTGGCACCTCTTTCATTACAAATTAAGCACAGGTAGCAGGAGAGTTAAAGCGGAGGGAGAAGCATTGCAGTGTGCACACCTCCATATTTGGGTCAACGTAAGCTTCCTTATGTCGCCTTCACTTTGCACTGTAGACAAGCCTTCAGTGTTTTTCTCCACACACCCCGCCCCACCTCCATCTGATTTATAATTCACACTGTGGGATGTGGGAGAAGAAAGGAATGCTAGAGAGCTCGCCATGTGTGTTTGTCCCATTCCTATTTGTGTCAATCGGAGTTACGTGCACATCTGGGAGGACAACATATGCTTACGACTCTTTTTCTCTTTTCTTTCTTTTCCTTTTCTTTTGGCTAAGATAAATGCCTGACGACTTTAATACCTGGCAAAGTTCATTTGTAATAGTGGTGCAATGTCTGTGTGTGTCCATCTTGATCTTCCCATTCTTACAGTGATTGGATTTCCAAATAGTTGAATAGAAATTAAGTAATTGTTCCTCTGCCGAATAAGTATTTGTTATGAGGGGGTCATAATTAATCAGAAGAAGTGCTCTTTCAAGGGGTCTTGCTCAATGACTTGTTTCATTATGAGGCCGTCATTTATTCAGGACAATCAGGAGCAATTCAGAATAGATTCATCATTTTCTCAGGAGCGTCTGCCTTACCCTGACACCTAATTCCCTGTGTGAATTTATATTTTTTCTGCTAAAGAACAGGTCTGATAATTACATAGATAAAATAATACACACGAGAAAAAATTAATATGTACAGGCAGAAAGAAAGCAAATCACAAATCTGAAACATATTACCGTTCTGACAACAGTTCCTTGAGAACAAAGAACTTATTTATAATGAAATGGCAAGTATAAACACTCAGACCAAAACCTCAGTAGCTAATTATTCATTCGGATATGCAGTTATTGATCATACATCTCCAAAACAGCTGACTAGGTGCCTTGGGCAATTCCTTAACTGTCATTGCATGAGAAGTTATTTCTAGAGAGGCCGATTGAGTTATACCCTTCCACCAGTGTGTTATGACCAAAACTGCAGTGATTTTCCATTTTTTGCAAACTCTGTCTCTGCAGTAAGAAATGCCCTTGAAATGAATGTTTTCTTAGCGTCGGAATGGCCCTTACAGTCCCTATATGATCATATATGAATGTCTCTGAAGCGCGATACGTGTCAAAGGTAAAGTGCAAGAGTGAGTGAGAGGAGGCGGATAGAGCACAAAGTGTATGGGCCAGCCACACTCTCCGTTCCTGTCCTTGAACATAAGGAGCAGAAGAATACAGGTCTGATGACATCATTAAACTTTCCAAAAGCCCGGGTCACACCTCCTTCCCCTATGGAGCTGAGCCAGTGCAGGGGGGTGACATCCTTTCCCAGACTGCAGTGCATTCTGTAGTGCAGAACGGACTGCACTCTGGTAAAGGATGTCACTGACATTGTTCAGATGAGCTCCCCCCAGTTACCCTGAAGGAATTCTGGCTGAGACCGCAAGAATGACTCTGGCACTCCAGCTGGGGTGGATGTTCTCTTCACTCTCCTACCAGCCACAGTGTAGCCCGGCGTTAATTCTGGCCTACTCGTATAATGTTGTGGCACTGCCATAGCAGGTGTGATGTTGTAGCATGTGCTGCACAACAGCTTCAGTTCCAGTTCTCCTGAGAGTCTGCTTTTACCATTCTGCTGGATAGCCAGTCCATGTTTTGCTAATTAATTTTGACTGGAACACCAAAGCTGAACAAAATGTTAGCGTGTGACACATGCAACTGTAAGTTGGACATTTCCTAGCATTTCTTGCAATTTTTTATTTGTCATATAATAGTACTCAGAAACCCTGATCAGGATCAGGACCCCATTTACATCACTTTAAGGCTGCTTTGAATTTTCAAAGCAGTGCCAAGAGGTCTTAGTGTAAATGAGAAACAAGCCCTATTCATTATGCAGCACCTGGCAAATCTGTAGTGGATTAGGGCTGCATGCAATTATCTAGCTTAATTTTTCCTGAATTTCATGAAGAGTAAGCAAATGCAAAGCACCCTGAGCCCTACATAGTATGAATCACGAGCAGTGTAATCCTTACAGACTTGCACCAGTGTAAATGAGGCTATTGAGGCTAGACAGCTGGCTGGCTGCTAGTTAGCCCACACATACTGTAAGTCAAACAATAACTTTACTGAACCCAGAACATTTCTGTAGGCCTAGACACCGATAAGATTTGTAGTGCACGTGGGTGAGGAGCAGATGTAAGTGGGCCACAAGCCAGCGTAACCTGATTCTCACACTACTAGTAGCCTGCCAAGGAGTGACAGAGTGTCAAGGCAACCAGAAAGAAATCAAGATGCCACAGGGACTGTCTCTTTATAATATGTTGGTAAAATGCCTAGGCCAATGGGGCCTCTAGATGTGACTGCAATACAAATAAATAACAGAATAGGTGTGGTGGAATGCAACCCACGGAGTCTGTAGGCCCATGAAAGACGTTCATACAAACAATTTTTACTATTCGCAAATTGCAGAAACAGTTCAGTGTAAAGCTACAAGGTTCTTATTGAAATTAGCTAAAACAAAACTTTCACTCTTTGTAATAAGAAAAGGAGTACTTGTGGCACCTTAGGGACTAACCAATTTATTTGAGCATAAGCTTTCATGAGCTACAGCTCACTTCATCGGCTTATGCTCAAAAAAATTGGTTAGTCTCTAAGGTGCCACAAGTACTCCTTTTCTTTTGCGAATACAGACTAACACGGCTGTTACTCTGAAACCACTCTTTGTAATGAAACGTATGAAAAATAACCTACCCTCTACACACCACCGACCACAACTGCTCACGTTGAGCTCTCTGGTGATCATGCCTCCTTCGTTGGTGTCTACGAGGCATATCACAGACACCCACTAGATGGCACCTGCACACTTCTGGTAGCCAATAAGAAGCAAGGAGCGTGTATGTTGAAATTCTTCTTAACTGCACAAAGAGGCAGTTCTAAAGGTACCCTCAAGATGGGAAGACCTTTATAATTGAAAGTGGGTTATTTATTTCTCCTCTACACATTAAAAACAAGAATAAGGTTGTAAGGCCATTGGGACAGAGACCATCTTTTCAATATATGTGGCTAGCTTCATGGGGCCTTGATCTCTGACTGGGGTCTCAGCTACAGTAATGCAAATAATACGATCAATGGAAGAAGCCAATTTGTGACCTCAGTTACCCCCATCCAACCCCAATTTGATATAACAAACTTATAGAAAAATGTATTCAAATAGATACCAGCACTGCCATGTTCTCACATGATACAAGACACCCCAGCTCTCCTCAGCATCCACTCCTGTTACAAGGGGCTAGCGTACGGGCAAGAGGCTGGGCGAAGTCCGCAGTTAATTGCACACTGTGCCTGGCCCTAGCCCCATGTACTAAAGAAAGGTGAGCCCAAGACATCTTTCCTCCGCTCTATCCCTGTGCAATGGCCATAGCCATTAATAGTGCCAGCGCTTGGAGCAGTGCAGGGACTGCTTCCTCCTAGCACCTCATGGGGACCCACATCACTCTTAAAAGAGACAGAAAGGAGCCAATGCCATGTCTATTTCCCGCCCTCACTGGCCTATGGAACCATCTGACGGCAATGGGAGAAGCAGAGGCTGCGTTATCCAAAGCAATGGTGCAGCACGCACGCTTCTTCCTTTTTACTGGGAAGCTGGGCGAGGGATTGTGCCCTCTGAGGAGCTCCCACTGGGTCCTTACTGAGCGCCATGTGCATTTTGCACACTCTGGCCCCTGCTAGTGTAAACACGCAGTGCTGATGGTTTTCCAGGGGAATTTTAGTACTGCTGTCCAGCCAGTACTTTGGCTGGAACATGGGACTAAGTCAGAAGCTTTACAATCATCCAGGGAATCATTTTACTTTTATTCACATTCTGTATCATCCTTTCATCTACTTTCAAAGCCCTCAGCATTGGTCTAACCTTGATCCCACTGAAGTCAATGGGAGTTTTACTATTAACTTCAACAGGAACAGAGCGAGGCCAACACTGAGCACTTTTGCAAATCCCACCCTGAAGAGGGTGATTTTTTTAAGGCCACTGTTTTGTTAAATTTTTTCTGGCTCCATGGTGAAAAACAAGTCTGAACAGGTAAAAAATAACAAACCAAATGTCCAAGTTCCAATTTGTGTGCTATACTGCTTCACCAGGCTTCAGAGACTTGAGAAACTTAGTTGAGACATGAAGTCAACTCACTGGATAGTGCAAAGGTTGATTTGCAGAGGATTGGGAGGCTAGGAATCTGGCAAACAAGGTAGGAAATCATAGTGGCTGGTCAACATGCTGTTTTTTGTACCAATGTAACTATAACTGTTTATGTAGACTGTAAGCTAAACGTTGGGGCAGGGATTGTCGTTTTGTTCTGTGTTTATACAGCGCCCAGCACAATGAGGTCCTGGTCCAGGCCTAGAGCGCCGGGCACCACCACAATACAAACAATGATAGTCTGTTTAGAAAACCAGTATGACATAGTTAAACTGTGACCACAGTTATACTGGCTGGCTTCCTCTGGCCCTGCGCTTTGCACTTGCATTATCTGTGGCAAGGATAGTCACTCGAGAATTGGACTTTTTAGCTGCTTGCAATGCTGCACCAAGACACATCGTAACTGAGCTGCTTTGGTGCTTACACCATTGTTTCTTGAGATGGACGGTTGCCACAACGCTGATATGAAGGTGCTTAAAGTTAGGAGAATATTTATACTATACTGATAGAAGCACCTAGATACCAGTATAAATGCATCCACAGTGGGGATTGTACTGCTCTTTCTAAAAGGATATCGCTAAAGCGGTTCAAAAACTGTGTGTGGGGCCAGGCCTTTGCTGGACAATCACAAGTGCCATGTGGTACACCAGCTATTGCCAGTCTCCTTCTGAGCCACCTTCTTTCCTCACTTTCTTGAAAGTCCTTTGACATTTAGGGTATGTGTACACTGCAACCACAGGGTGGGATTGCAGCTCGTGGAGACATACCTGAGCAACCTTTAATCTTGCTAGCTCGGGTACCCGTACTAATAAAATCATGGCAGTGCCTGCTTATCAGCATGAGCCATACACGGCTGCCTGGAATCCTGGGTAATTATCTGAAGCCCATTCTGGGCTATTTTTAGCTGTCAGTTGCCCGAGTTTTTAGCAGTTGCAAATTGTGGTATTTTGGGCTATTTTGCTGCCCTGTTGCGGCTGGCCACACTGGGGAGTTCTCAGGAAGGAGGGAGCCTCCTGATCTGCCCCATCCCCTGCTGACATGCCCCACACACTGCTTGTCTCATGTCGTGCCCCCTCCCCTAAGGTGACATTTGCAGCATGCGCAGAACTCTTGTCTAAGGGAGGCAGAATTTTTTTTCTCCAGAAAATGTGCTGAAGATACGCCTTTCACCCATCGGAGGCCGCTGTGGCACCAGAACCAGCATGGATTGAGGCTGACTGGTCTGGTGGTGGCAGCAAACAGCTAGCAGGCGGGTGGCAGGTGCATTTTTTCCTCAAGTGAAAAGTCACAGCAGCCTTCTTGGAGCCAAGTTAGGAGGCAGAGTGGGCCACACAGGGCTGTGGGGGGGTCACAGGGCCACGTGGGGACACAGGAGGGGGGTTGCAGGCAGGGCCACACGGGGAGGGGAGCTCCAGGCAGGGCCACATGGGGAGGCAGGGGGGTGCTGAAGATGCTGTGCCAACAGATGCGTAAGGTATAAATCCAGCCCTGATCCCAGGTAACTCCACTGAAATCAATTGAGTTACCCAGGATTTAGATCTTTGTAACAGACCAGAGGTTCAACATCTTCAGGTGCATCAGAGCTCCGAGGAGAGAAGAGGGGCATGGATGGCTTGAGATCTATGGGATAAGAAGCTGAGACCCTTGGTTTCTTTGACAACTGGGACAGGGGACTAACTATGTCCCACAAATGGAAGAATGTATAGGAATCTCAGTGAGTTGCTTCAGTAGCTCCTGGAAGGCTCATGTGGACGTCTGAAACTGCCCTTGGAAGCAAATACACTGAACTTGGCTACACTGTTAGTGAAAAACATTCTGAACTTCAGGTTGGCTTAGCACCAGGGTGGACAGGTCTTTACTCCCTTAGGAGTTCTCAAAGGAGTTTTGTTCTACAGGGCCAGAGTTTCCTACTATAATCTCTTCACTGTTTTGTGCTTCAGCTTCTCATCAGAACAAAACCAGCTTCCTATAGCCCCAATTTCTACCATTGTAAATGGTTTTCTTTGTGACTTGACAGTGAACTATTTGGCTTCTTCCTAGTACAGTGAAGGATTCAGAGAGAGCCCCGAGATGGTTTGATATTTACTACAATAAAAAAGGATGTACACAGACTATTTTGATAAGTGTATGTGCAAACAGATAGTTCTATTTGCATTTCTGTATGTGGCCTGGTGCTTCAGGCTTGCTAAGAACCTGGTACAGTAGATGCTACAGTGCACACTCTGCAAAAGGATGGTTTGTTTGGCTGTGGGGGAAAAAACCTGCAGATCCCTCTAGTTAGGCAAGGCGAGTCTGAGTAACAATGGTATTTGATTTTTTTTCACAGAAAGAGGAAAAAGGCAAAACCAATCAAAGGCACGCCCTGAAATGTAAAACACAATGCACCACTCAGAGCAGAATTTACATAATGAGCTCAGGAGCCTCTTATGTGTTTGTGACCATTGTCAGAATCCTTCTTTGTGGGTGCTAGGTCTCTCCCACAGTTAAGTTCTTTTGCTCTCAAAAAGGTGCTGATTTACTAAATATTCACTAGTATAAGAGAAATAATTGTCTGGCCATGTCTACACTACAAAGTTAAGTCAGCTTCATGCAAGTCAACATCGAGCCTCTGATTTAAGCAAGTTGATCTTGCGTGTCCACATTATGCTCATTGTGTCGGCAGAGTGCATCCTGACGAACAGGGCTTGCATTGATGCATGGAGCACTGCACTGTGGGTAGCTATCCCACAGTGCATGTAGACACAGACGAGTAGAATTTTGGGTTGGGCTTGCAATGCCTTATGGGACCAAAACATTGGCATGGGTGGTTATGGGAACATGGTGTTAGCCTCCCATGATGCACTTATCTCCCCCACTCCCTGAAATGAACAGCAAACAAACCAAGCCTTTCTTCATAAGCCTGGGTTACCTGCATGGACGCCATAGCACTAAAAGCATGGACACCGCTCAGCTGTACACTGTTGTTGTGAGCATTACAAACACCGTGCGCCGTATCCTGCGGTATTTACACAGCTGATACAGGAGCTGCCACGCGGAACAATGTGATACCACGTAAGAAGCCCTGCTGGAAGACATAGAGCGGAGCAGTTCGCAGTTGCTGGCGACCACCACGCATCACCTTGACACGGTTGAGTGCCGTTTCTGGGCCTGGGAAACAAGCACTGACCAGCAGTGGCTGCAGAGCTTTTGAATGCATAAGGCCACTTTCCAGGATCAGTGTGAAGAGCTTTCCCCAGCCCTGAAGTGCAGCAATACTAAAATGAGAGCTGCTCTGACAGTGGAGAAGCGAGTGGTGATCGCTGTGTGGAAGCTTGCAACGCCGGACTGCTACCTGTCAGTGGGGCATCAATTTGGAGTGGGTAAATCTACTGTGAGATCTGTTGTGATGGAAGTTTGCAGGGCCATCAACAAACTTCTGCTAAGAAGCGTAGTGACTCTGAGCAACGTGCAGGACATAGTGGATGGTTTTGCCTCAGCAGGGTTCCCTAACTGCAGTGGGGCAATAGACGGAATGCATATCCCTATCTTGGCACCAGACCACCTTGCCAAAGAGTACATAAACCAAAAGAGGACTTCTCAATGGTATTGAAAGTGCTGGTGAATCACAGGGGAAGTTTCACTGACATCATGGTTGGGAAAGGTGCATGACACACACATCTTTAGGAACACAGGTCTGTTCAGAAAGCTGCAAGCCAGGACTCTCTTTCCAGACTTCAAAATAACCATTGGTCATGTTGAAACGCCAATTGTGATCCTGGTAGACCCAGCCTACCTCTTGCTTGCATGGCTCATGAATAGGGTGACCAGATGCTAAATCCAAAATATCAGGACTGCTGCAGGGGGAATGCCTTTTCAATTGTTACACTCAGCTGGCACGTTCGGTGGCGGGAAATAAAAGTTGCTGATGAAGAAAGAAGTACCCGCCGCCGAAATACCGCCAAAGCCTGTCCGCCACTGAAGTACCTGCCGCTGAAGTGCCACCGAAGACCCGGACGTGCTGGGTGAGTGTAACAATTGAAAAGGCGCTCCTCCTGTCTGACACCGCCGCGTAAGCAAAAAAAAAAAGACGCGCCAGAAACAAAATATCGGGACAAATGGCGTCCCGACCGTACTTCGGTTGGAACGCGGGACAAAATGCTCAATATCGGGATAGTCCCGATTTTATCGGGACGTCTGGTCACCCTGCTCATGAAGCCGTATACGGGCAGCCTGGACAGCAGTAAGGCCTGGTAGCAAGTGCAGAATGGTGATGGAATGTGCCTTTGAACATTTAAAAGGTCGCTGGCATTGTTTGCTTACTAGGTTAGACTTCAGTGAAAGCAATATCCCCTGCCTGCTGTGTGCTCCATAATATCTGTGAAACGAAGGGAGAAAACTTTCCACCGTGGTGGAGGGTTGAGGCAGATCACCTGGCAGCCAATTTTGAGCAGCCAGACACCAGGGCAATAAGAAGAGCACATCAAGGAGCTCTGCATCTCGGTGAGACTTTGAAAACTAGTTTCAGCAATGAGCCAGAGTAATGGGACACTTATCTGTGTTGTTCCTTACCAAACTGTCCCCTCCATTGCATCTTCTCCCCTGTAAATTCCACTCCCACCAATCACCGTGTGTTGAATGAATAAAGAGCCCTTTCTCCTCAGTCTGTTTAGTTTTATTATGCACACAAACACCCAGAGACAGCAAAGAAAAGTAAGATAACCTGGGGCAATAGGGCTGATAACACTGTGGGGGGAGAAACGAGGAACGCTTGCTTAGAGATGCACTGCAATAACAATCAAAGGTGTGGAAATGGGCGCCTTCTGGTCCTTGTACCCTCCCCTGTTACTGAGTGCAAGGGGTACCGAACACCTCCCCCTCCCCCTCTCCCCGGCCTCATAGGACATTGTGGGGAGGAGGATGTAGCACTGGGCGATGACGGCAGCAGGTTCAGCATAGGCTGCAGAGGGGACTGTAGCATCCAAGGTTTCAGCTGCAAGGAATGCAAAGCACAAGGGTAGCACTGACAGTGCATGCATTGTTTCTGGTGCAAGGTTAATTTTTTTAACAAAAAAACACCTCTCAGTACACTTCACTGCAAGCCACAACGTAATCACAGCCGCTGGCTATTGCAAGAGTTGGTTTGCTGCTCCAGCCATGGTGAGTAAGGCCACGAGGCATGGGCGAGAGGTCTTGTGCTGCTGCTTTTGTGAAGACATCCTTGGGAGCACAGGTTGGAATTTGAGAAAAGCCCTTTTCCCCTAGAAACCTGGATGGTGCTTGAGGACAGTGTAAAGCCCCCCAAATAGTTTGTTTATTTTACAAAAGTGGTTGGGGTTCGGGGGGGAAAGGGAGACAAACAGGAAACCGCCTCCCTCTCACCCCTTTTTTTTTTCAACGCTGCTGGCAATGCTCAGTGATTCCCTTCCAACCACAGCCACGGCACGTTTGGGAAAGCGTGGTTGTGTGACCCAGATTTCACCAAACAGTGGAGGGATTACTTGTTGAACTGTTTGCGCTTTAAGGGCTAGCATTGAAAACTTCCCCCATTTCCTCTAGGGGATCCTATGCGAAATCACTCTCCTGAGGGTAACAGAGGTGGCAAAGGAGCAGATGCTGCAAGTGTCTGGTGTGACAAAGCTCTGTCCTTGCCTCCGTGGGTCCCGCGTTTCTTGACGGATTTCGCTAGCCTCAGAGGCTCACTGTGACCCTCCACGTAACCCTTCTCTCTCTAGAGACAAGGGTCACAGTCTACTGAGCCATTTTCATCATAAGCCAGCAAGGGAGGTGAGGAGAAGTTATCCTTCCTTGCAGAGTCTCTGTTGTCTCCCAGTACCAGTGATTAATCAGGGGGCAAAGGTGGTGGTGGTGAGCCCGGCCCACCCTTTACTCCGGGCTCCAGCCCAGGGACCCTAATAGTATCGGCTATGGTAGCTGACCTTTTAGAAACATGACATGTACAATTCTCTGGGCTACTTCCCCCACAGCAGCCCCCACTTCCTCAGGCTCCACTTCACCCTTATCTCAGGGCCTCCTTTCTTGTGTCTGATATGGTGTGTACTACTCAGTCTCTCCAACAGCACAACTTCCTCCCACAGCTCCTGACATGCACACCCACCTGACTGACTGGGAGGCTTTTAACTAGTTTCAGCCAGCCCCTGATTGGCTTCAGGTGTCCCAATCAACCTAGCATTCTCCCTGCCTTCTGGAAAGTTCCTAACTGGCCCCAGGTGTCTTAACTGACCTGGAGCAGCTGCCATTTCACTGAACCTGGTACCAGGGATTTGTTTAGCCTGGAGCTAATATATCTATCTCCCACTACTTTTCTATAGCCATCCGGCCTTGCCCCGTCACACTGGGTACAGACTTGGTCCTTATGCTGCAATGATGTGTGCTGCAGTGAGGCCAGCAGAGTTAATACTGGAGTGGTGCGGGAAAGTGTCCTACCGTGGTGGACAAAATAAGGCAGCCTTTCCCAGAAACCTTCTGCAAAGGATTGCAGAGTACCTCCATGAAAGCTTCCTAGAGATCTCCATGGGGGATTCCTGGGCCATCCCCCTGCACATAAACAGTCTTTTCCAGAGAACACCCTCTGCATAGCTGGAGTGGCCTCCGATACCCACTGCACCTACTTTTTTGTTCAGATTAAACATAAAAAATAATAACATGTAGCCCCTAGGGTTTGACTGGAAATGTGCACTCACCAGAGGTGCCTTCCCCGGCATCACGCTCCACCGCCAACTGGTTCTGTGAAGGGATGGGCTCCAGGGTTAAAAATAGTTCTTGGCTATCGGGGAGAATGGATCCTCTGCTTGCCTGCCTCACATTCTCCTACTCCTCCTGGTCAACAATGTCTCCCTTGTTGTTGCTTGCGGTCGCCTGTGGCTCCTGGGAGGTATCCACAGAGTATCCAGAACAACTGTTCACCTCCCTTGTCTTCTGGTATGCTTGGCGAAGTTCCTTTATTTTCACATGGCACTGCTGCCCTGTGTGATCTTGGCATAGATGTCAGCATTTCTTCTGCTGGATTGGAGCTCTGCCTGCACAGACTCCTCTCCCCACACAGCAATAAGATCCACCACCTCCTGTGTACTCCTTGCTGGAGTGCGTTTGCGGCCTTGAGTCTCCATGATCAGCTGTGCTGGCAAGCTCTTTATGTTGATCAAACAGGAAATGAAAATTCAAAAGTTCCCTGGGCTTTAACAGGGGAGCAGCTGTTTCCTGGCTGAGGTGCAGTGGAGCTGAAAGTGCTCTCCAGAGTGGTTACAGCGGAGCACTGTGGGACACCGCCTGGAGGCTAATTCATACAAATTACACAAGGCAGTGTCTACACTATTCCTATGTTGACTCATGGATGTCGAATCAAGCGCTATGCCTCTTGTGGAGGTGGAGTACAGAAGTTGACTTTACAGGCCACCTAGGTCAGTGGAAGGGACTTGGTAGTGTAGACACATACATTACTACATTGACTTAACACGGCTTATGTCAATCTAAGTTTGTAGTGTAGACCAGGCCTGATGTACCTCACTTCAGTCTCAGTGAAGACAATCTGTTCTGCCTCTGATTTTAGTGAAAGCATGTTCATGTTCTATATCAGTATTGCCAGCAGTGGTGGAGTGGTTATATGGGAAGCCCAAGGTTTCTAAGTCCACCTCTAGAAATAGTTAAATAAATATTTCTGAACTGGCATGCTCCATCTTATCCTTGCCTTATCCTTGCCTTTGCTGGTTAAATCCCAGTCCCAGTTAACTACCTAACACTGTGTACTCCTGGGGGAATTCTGCACCACTGCACAATGCAGAATTTTGCAGAAATTAATGTGCATGCAGAATTTCCTTTCCCCCACAGAAATGGGCTGCAGTGCTGCTAGCCACCACTAGGGGCTGCTGGACTCGGCAGAGCTCAGCTTGCACACAGAAGACACTGCTGGTGGGACAGGGAGGGAGCTAGAGGGTTCCTGGAAGCTGCAGGTCCCCGCATGCCCTGAGGGATGGAGAAGGCGGTGTGCAGGAAACTCTGTGCAAGCCTGGGACCAAGCATCAGTCTGTTTCTCCCTCTGGATCCCTGGGCTCTGGGAGTGGGATGGGTGTCTGGGCAAGGGGGTAGGCCAACAGCTGGGCTCTGGGGGGCTGGGGGGAGGATGCGGGTACCTGGGCTGGGGGAGGAGCGCTGTTGGGCTCTGGGGAGGAGAGGGTTTGGGTTTATTGGCTGGGGGGGGGGGGGGGGGCGCAAGTGGGCTCTGGGGGGAGGGGTTGTGGGTGTCTGGCCCCCCTGGAGCTGGGCTCTGGAGGGAAGAAGGGGGCAGAGAAAGAGGAACTGGGTTGTCATAGGGGTTTCTTTAACTCTCTACTGCCGGGAGAATTTTTGTGTGTGTCTGTATTGTTACAGTCATACTTACTGACAGGTATTTTGAAATAAATTACCAAAATAATTGAAATGGATGTGATTGTGTAGTGTTATTTTGAAAATTATATTTGAAGAATTTTAAAATATTATGTGCAGAATTTTTATTTTTTGGAGCAGAATGCCCCCAGGAGTACCCTAATGATGTGACTGCAGCTGAGGTAATGTGGTATGGGGCAGCAGAAAAGCTGACTGTGAAGCAATTATCTGAAGAGTGTCATGAAGTTTTGAAACTAAGGAAGGGAAAGAAACATTTGCACTATACCAGGAGGTAAATTTTCTAGAGCTGTAAGCTCAAAGTGTTTAGGTTATGTATGATCAATATTATACACGCTGTTCTGTTTTGTCAATGTGTGTGTGTGTGTGTGTGTGAGGAGAGAGGGGGGAGAGAGAGACAATAAATCAGTCGCTTAACATTTAAAATTCCTGCACTGAGTGGGAGAAAAAAATTATGTAGTGTCATAATGCCGCAAATGGTTAGCTACACAGATGCCTCTGATTGACTTTAAAGAGATCATAACATATTTTATAAGTAAAATCATGTTAAATGTTTAACATGAAAGATCTTTCCCCCATAAACAAGGAAAATATTACATTTGTAGAACAGTCCTTTGGAAGCTACTAAGCCAAGCAATTTGATGAGAATAAAAGCCCTAAGCTAATATGCATTAGAGAGAGCTGCTTTCTGGGGATTTCATTTGTAAAACAGCTCAACTCATTCTCCCTCTCTCTCTCTCTCCACAGCAAGTAGTCTCTGCCTTTCCCAGTGGAGTTATAAATAGAGCTCTACTCACCCTGCATGCCGTCATCAGACAGCTTTAAAAGCTTAAGCATTCATATGGTAGCAGTCTTTAAAAAGTGAGAGTTTTGTCTGTTTCCTACATTGGCATCTTATCAAACCATCCCTTGATATTGACTTGTAGGGGCATGTTATTAGTGTTGTAAGCAGGGAATTAAACCCACTAATAGGGCAGGAGTTGTTCAATATGCCTTCTTTAGATTGTGTTCATAGCTATTAGCTTGCAGTGTGGGCTCAGTCCTGCTCCCGCCCTTCACTTCACTGGGAGTTTTGCCATTGATGGATCAAGCACTAAATGAAGACAACATGACAAACCACTTTGATCTTTTTAGATTGCTTTATTAAAAACAAAAACAAAACAATCTCAGAGATAATGGAGTCTCATTTACACTAACGCCCCTTTGCATTCCTCTGGCAATTTGCCCTGCTCTGGCACTGTACAGAGGCTTTCAGGTAAATCAGATTCCGGTCCAATCTGCAGTCATGCACTACTAGGGGTTTGGGTCCCACTGAGTGCAATGAACATTGTATATAAGTGAGGATTGCAGGATTGAGCTCCGGGTTTTCATGGCAACTGAAGATGAATGAAATTCGGCCAAAACATTTTTTGGCTGGAAAATGACGATTCAGTGACACCAAAACATTTTGCAAATTGATGTCAATTTCCCCAATTTTTTTGTGTAAAAAAAAAAAGAAAAGAAAAAATTCCAAAAAAGTTGATGAGTTTTGTCTCAACAGTTCTGAAATGAAACAGGTTGATTTTTCTATTCAAAATGACTTTTCATTTAGAGATTGCCTTCAATTTTAATTTTAAAACATTTAAAATGTGCTTAAAATCAGAATGGAATGTTTTGTTCAACCTGAAATGGTTTTTTGGTTGTTTCATTTTTTAAAACCTTTTTAATCTGAAGATTTAATTGGAAGTTATTACCCTTCCTGGGGCACAGTGACTGTTCACAATAAATCATTTTAGTTGTAGGAAAAAGGTTAAAATCAAACCACAAAGCCCATAGAGCCTGAGATTTACAGCAGTCTAAAAGGGTTTGTAGGTTCATTTCGTAAACAGCTGAATTATATCTGTTTTTGGATATTATTCTGTAAAACACACTGAACAGCTAATGCTGCAAAGAATTAAGGAATGAGTAGCAGTGGGGAGATGGTGTTGGTTACAGTTTTTATATACACTTCAAAGTCACTTCCAAAAATGAGGACAAGATAATAGTTGAGGATCCCAGCAACAGACATAAAGAACAGGAATGATATGATGCGTTTTCCAAATATGTAACCAGGAGTGCTGGGGAGAAAAAGAGAGAGAAAAGTAATATACCAAGATTTATCACCTTCCTTGAAAAGTGCTCAACCTCTATAACTGTCATTCAAACCACTTTAAATAGACCTCAGAAGCTCAAATCCACGGGACAAATTCCACATTGACTTGCACCCTTTCAACCCCTTTAATTTCAGCAGAGATGCACAGGTATAAATCAAGTCAGGCCCCCAGTGCTGAATTCATGCTTCTTCATACTAATGAGTGCTCCATTTAAGAGACACGTTTTAGCCATTAAAGATGGTCATTTCTGATCATATTTAAAACCTAATTCAATAACCTTGTATTTTAATGGGATGTAAAATTTACGGGGGTCAATTTTGTACACCTGGATATTACTCACATTAACCCTAATAGGAGCTGTGTAGACATCAACGGGAGAATAGACCCCTATTCTTTCACTTTGCAAATGGAGAGAGATAATCTCACAGGCATATATTGAAATAGCACTGTGAGCAGAAGTCTTCCTCCCACCTGCTCTGCAAACACAGTCCACACTGTGTGTCAACTCCAAACTCCCCTGTTCCCAGAGTTTTGCTTTATTAACAAAGAAAAGAATAGTAAGATGATAGAAAAATCAGCTCCCTTACTCCACTCCAGCATCGTGGGGCTCTGCCCAGCCCAAGTGCTGCTCTGTGTAATTCTTCTATTCCAATATGTACTTGAGCATCTGTTTTTTTGGTTTTATTTACTTTAAGTATGTGAGATAATCCAGTAAACAAACCTCTTCTTTCTTTAAACTACTAGTGGGATCAGACTGTCAATGCAGGTATGTAAAACTAATGGGAGATAGCGATGGAAAAGTGGACCCTGTACTTCGTTTTATTTATTCCTTTAGTTGTAAACTCTGGGCACTTATACACAATTGATCAAAAATGCAATAACCTACTGCTACCGATCCAGACTGGCTCCAGAATAGATGGACATGACCTGAAGGTTAACAAATCCAGGCTATTTTAGCACCAGGGCAGGGGTATGTGTTGCAGAGTCAAGAACCCCACATGGAAAATGTTTTGAAACAGCCCTCTCAAACCAGGGGCCCATTAGCTCTAGCACCTCTACCAAGTGCAACACAGGGAGAGAGAGGCGGCATCTCAGTTAGGCAGGTTCCAGGCCATTTAGGATTTCATCGATCAAAACACCACCTTAATCTCCAGGCCTGATTACAGAGCTCTAGGGTGCTCCTAACATGAAACACTGCTTAAGAAGCAGGCAAACATATTCTACTCCATCTTAAGTCATTCAAAATAGGCTTATCCCTGATCTTGTCTGGGTTGAGCTTCAGCCATTTTGCCCTCATCCAAGCTCAGTCTCAACCAGACACTGGGTAAGACATTCAAACACACCAGGTGGGGTAATCTTCACCACAAAGCTAACTCAAGTGATAGCTCGAGCGTTGCCTCTAACTACTTCCATCCACACGCACAAACCCTTAATTTGAGCACAGCGGTGTTTTTAACTTGAGTTGGCTGGCCTGCCAGGGAGTACAGTATAAAGCTGGAGTTAGCACAACTCATCTGCTGCTAACACAACCACTCTGCAGTGTGGATGCGGGCCGCTTGAGTGCTGCTCGTCCTCCAATGCCTTCTCACAAGTACCCCTGTGTGCCCAGAAAGGACAGACAAGTTCAGACAAGAATTCATAGAGTGTTTCATCTTTCTACAGCGCTAAGAACCATGGGATGGGCCCCCAGAAGTCTTAGTGTCATAAATGAGCGAATGTAGTGCTCGTGTGGACACAGCAACTCCAGTGTTATTTCACAGTGTGGCCGCTATCACTTGAGCTAGACTAACTGGAGAGGAATAACTCAACTGTAGATAACTCAAGTTAACTCTGGAGTGAAAATGTACCCACATACATATTGAACAAGAACGGTGTCAAGATGCCCTACCCATGAAAATGTTTATCACCCAAAACACTTGTAAAAAGCTCCAGTGAATTCTTACCTTTGTGTCCTCTCTCCCAGATAGCCAACAAAGTACTTTTGTCTCACGAACAAGTACATCATTCCAGCAAAGGCAGCAGCAGCTGAAAGGAAGATAAAGCAACACATATTACAAACTACCATCCAAGTCTCCCATGTAGGCCTCATTATCCATAGAGGTCCATATTGCTGTTCATGCTGGATAGGAAAACTGGGGAAAGCCTGTATTCTGAGAAGCTGGACGAGCAATGGGACCCAGAAATTGAAGAAAATAAATTCTGTGGAGAATTGCATGATATTTCCCGCCATCTTTGCAGAAAATATTGTGGGCCAAATTCTGCCCTCAGTTATGCCCACTAAAGTCAATAGGAGTGCTCCTGCATGAGGACCAGTGCTGGGCCCACACGCAGGGCCATGCTCTGCTCGTCAATGAGCGCTGCACTGCACGTGCCCAAGAGCACAATCTGCCATATGTTCTGGTTTCCCCGGAAGCCCTGAATATGGGGCAGCAGGTCACTGCACTACCCCAGCAGCAGGCCAGGCACCGTATGGTCCGAAATTGAGTTTTCAGCACAAAAAGGGTTTTCTTTGTGTTTTAACACTGGCTTTTCCCAGGCCAGCAGGCCAAGCCCCTACCTGACCCCAGCCAAGAGACTTCTGTCACCCAGAAACAATGACTTACTCCCGGGTTCAGCAAGGCACTCAAGTGCGTGCTTGACTTTAAGCATATGAATACTCCTACGGAATTCAATGGGATTGCTACTCACATGCTTAAAGTTAGGCACATGAGAAAGCCCCTTGCTGAACTGGGCACTCAGAAATGAAGGCTAGTCTAGAAGGCAGCAATGAGCAATGCAGCTTTTGCAAACACCCCTTCATGCTGGGCACCATTTCCCTGCAGCAGTCTGACATCACTAATCTCCTCTGGCAGTGTCCTTCCAATCTGCCCCCAGTGGTGGATTATAGAAGATTGAATGGATTGGCTACTCTGGGCCCTGTGCTCTGAAAGGGGTCTCCCAAAATAACCATGCTTCCATTAGGAACCCTCACTGCCTTGTCCACCCCACAGCTAGGAACTGGGACCCCAGGTTCCTGACCAATCTGGGCCATGTTTCACCGTGAGACATCCCTGTCTGTAACGTAACTCACAGGAGAGTGAACAGCTAATACGTTAACAACTTGAGGCTGCAGGCCTTTCCTCTCTGCAATCTCTGCAAAACCTCAGTCTGTCCCTTGCTGAAGTGTGGGGAGGAGGGGTCAGGTCACGAGCCTTTTGAAGTGACAATATTAAACTGAGCCTCAGAAGACACACAAATTATATATGTTTATATATATATATAGAGAGAGAGAGCTGAAGTACATGTTACCTTGGCTACAAAGCAGCCCAGCACACCAAAGCACAACAAGAAACGTTGGGTATGCATCTCTGCAGTTTTGGCTAGGAAGGAATTAAAAAGGGGGAGTTAAAAACATACTGAGAACAGGAAAAATATCCTTCTGCCTCAGAAACACAGCTACCAGCTTACATATGAAGCATCTGGAGATTTACCTCCCTGTTACATCGGGACAACGAGGGGTGGCATCCATCCACCACGTTAGAAATAGACAGCAGTGCAAAATGGATGGCGTGTGTGAAATCCATCTCCTGAACTGCCATGGTTAATCATGTCTCATATATTCAATGCCTGATGCACTGTATCAGCTTGGGCAACTCTTGTAGTCCCGGTCCATATTAATCAAATTACTGACACTCAAAACTCAATAATAAGGCAAAAGAGAGAACGGGAATCACAGCAAAGACGAGGCTCTTGTGAAATCTGCCTGTGGTTTTTTCTATAGCTTAGTAAAAAGGAATTATTTATGCCACTTTGTTCATAAGGGAATGTCACTGTAGAGGAAAATATTCCTTTCTAGGTTCTGGGATACACACCCACGTGGGGTGTATATTTATGCATTGTAAAGTACAGAGCACATTGCCAGTGCTTAACAAATAATAAATAATTATTTAATTTTCTTTTCTTTCTTGGGTGGTAGTGAAATTCCCCTTTTCAAAAACGATCACAAGTGACCGCAAGAACAAAGCAGGCTCACCTAGTGGCTAGATCACGGGTCAGGGACTCGAGAGACCAGAATTCTATTCCCCACTCTGCTACTGACCTCCTGTTGGTCAGTTCACCTCTATCTGGACTGTTTAGCCTGTAGACTCTTTGTGGCAGGGACTCTTTCTCACTATGTGCTTGTGCAATACCTACTACAATAGATTCCTGATCTTGGTTGGCGCCCTGAAGCACAATTATAAAATAAATAATAATGATAATAAAGGACAAGGGCCTGATCCGACATCAGTGAGGCCTTTCCATTGACTTTCAGTGGACTTTGAATCAGGCCACAAGCGAAGGCAAATATTAAACTCAACAGCAAAGGTCTTGCTCTCTTCCCTGCCCCTCCTATGTGGTTTGCATACTCACTTGGCAGTGAAGACACGGTCAAAGGCAGAAGATCCAACCCGCTGGAAACTCTTGCCGTTATAGTTCTTGCTTTCATGCTCCACTTTGGTTGCAAAAAAGGCTGTTAAAGAAAGGCAGGGTTTGGTTTGAGGGTTAAACTGGACACGTTGTGCATGCTCAGTATAACGGGCTGCGTTCTTCACTCGACAGCCCTGTATCCCTCTTGGCACCACAAGGTTGTGCTGGTGTAAACGGGAGCAGAATTCGGGCCAACACATTCTCATCTAGGTTTAACCAAGTGCTTTAGTTCATAAATGTGACATGGAGTCCCTTCTGAAGTGCCTACATGTTTTTCTGGAGGGCCTCACTTCTGAGCCCGGTGCTCACAAAGGAAAAAGTTTATTTGCTATTTTGTGTCCACATCACACAGCTTCATATCCAAACTGGAGGAACATGCATCAAACCCTTCCCTGAGTTACCTTTCACATTCCTGACATGTTCTGTAAAGCCCAACTCTCACCTCTCATTGGAAGAGACATCAGATTTTACCGAGATCTGAGAATCCGTCCCCTCCCCGGCAATATGGAGGGTTTTTTGCCCTTTATCTCATTGGCTTCCATATGGGATTACTAGTCACTGCACTGTCTCAAGGCTGGATTAACAACACAGCTGATTTGAGCTGGTTTCGCTAAGGCAGGCACCTGCAGAGGAAATGGCCATAACTGATGGAGCGAAGATCAAAGCTTAGCTATATCACAGTGACCAATGTGTGGTAGATTCTCATTTCCATTCATTTGGGTGGAAACAGGGGTCTGGGTAGCAGCTATACTCAGCTTTTACTTAGCCCTTAATCTGGGAAATTTCCACGTAAATAAGTGAAAGTTCCTCTCAGTAAGGGGTGAAGAAAAGCTGAGAAGGAACCTGAGGATTTGGCTCTTAGGTATCAGTAATCTGTGTTCTACAGCTATGGTACAGAGATCTCAAACACACATCCCTGAATGGTTTTGGGCTTTTGTTGGATCTCAAAGGACCTCTACCATGAACCCTTCCAAAAAAGTGGAACAGATTTTTCTTTTACACGTCCTCACTTGTCCCACCCTAAAAATTTTGCTAATTTATAAACGGACACAGATTTAAATTTACTACTAGACACTAGAGTCACATCTAGCTTTTTGCAATATCAGGTATCTACCTGCCTGAAAAGCCTGCTTTCCATGAGGATCAAAGATCCAACTGGTTTTTAAATGCTGACGCTTGTACATCCTGGGAGGCCATCCACTACCACACTTTGACATGAGTCATAAGAGAAATTCAGCAATGACAGATGGATGTAGTGTTATGCCAAAAAGGTGCTGGCTGGCCTGCCATCAGGGGCCTGGTATGGAATCACAGACTTCTTAAAATAAATGGGTGCGCTAAAGCACTTTCCTTTGTTCCCAACATTAGGTACATCTGAAACCCTGGAGCAGTGCACAACATCTGGACACAAAGGAGGGAGCTAGGTCCATGTGGCCAAGGGGAGGGTATGGTGCTAATGGGGGTTCCCAGGCCAGAATGAAGTGATGCTGGCTGGAAAGGTGAAACACTTGGCCCAGACATTGTCTCCACTGAAGGCATGCAGCTCCTATTCATGAAAGTGGTGTGAAGCCTCTGGGTCCTGGCCAACTCCTCGCTAAGCGTGGACGACCAGGTAGCATCAGTTGCCAAGAATACTTTCTTTCATCTCCAGCTTGCTGGGAAACTTCACCCCTTCCTCATGAACCAGGCCACAATGATCTGTGCATTTGTCATCTCCAGGCTGGATTTCTGTAACTCACTGTACATGAAGTTGAATATGAAGACAATTTATAGGCTCCAGCTGGTGCCGAATGTGGCTGCCCCCCTACATGGCACAGGCCACTGTGAGAACTTCAGGCCTGTGCCCACATTTGTCCACTGGTGCCCAGTTAGCTTCCAATGACAGTTTAAGGCTGTGGTCCCAATTTTCCAAGCAATTAATGGATCAAACCCCAGACACATCAAAGAATTAATTTCAGTCTTGAACCTCTGTGACTGATGCATCCTTCTGGGACACGGCAGATCTCAAAGCCCAGGATGAAGCATGGGAGAGCTGGGGACAAAGCTCTCTCTGTTGAGGGGATTCATCTATGAAACACTTACAGAGGAGATCAGATGAATCCAGAGTCTGATCATCTTTAGGAAATACTGCAAAACCTCTCTCTTTGAGACAGCCTGTCCACCACAAGTGACATTCACAATACAAACACCCTTAACAACCCATTGAACCCCCTCCCTCTCCTTCCCAAAAAGTCCCAGCCCAGCCTACCCCAATTAAAATTCTGACCCTGTAAAGGCAGAAATGCCATAGAGTCTCCATTGAAGTCCACTTGGGACTTCATTATTGCTATCTATTTTACATGGAAGGTATTCAGGTGCTGTGGTGATGAGTGGCAATAGAAAACTCTAAGATAGACACAGTTGCCATATGACCTTGTTAAGAAGCAGAGGCAGAGAGACTGCCTCTGCTTGGGCACAGTGCTGGCTGGAGTAGCTGGCTTGGGATTTCTGGAACAGCTTGTGTAATGTATGTTTCTACTGCTGGTCAGGGAAACAGGACTTTTCTATGTATATTTCTGTGTGAAACTGATTTATCATCCAAATGGAACCACGCAAACATGCCTAAGAACTTTGCTGGACTGGAACATTAACATAACTTCTCCCATGGGTGTTGCTTGTTTTTTTTATCTCATATTCCTATTATCTATTTTTACTACATTTATCATCACTTTCGTTTTAAGGCTATCAATCCAGGTTCAAAAAACCCCATAGATAAAAGACTTTGGGGGAGGAGGAAGATGTGCAAGTCTGCCCTTACACAGCCCTTGATTGGTGGCAGAGAGCTGCAACAGAACACAGAGACGGAACCATTGGGAGTTACACACAGGGGTCAAGTACAGTGTGCTGCGTGCCCTGAGTGTGTGCTAATAATATCTGAACACGTTCCAAGGAATCCCATTTTCCTTTGTGTGACCTCGTAGGTAACTATGGGGTAGTGGTGGTTCTGGGTATGAAATGCAAATTCAGCTCACTTTATCACTTTTATGATTATGCATTTATTTTTACACACACACAGGGGTTACACACCTTGGTTCCTGCTCCGTCTCCTTTGTGACACTTTGTGAAGCAAAGAGGATACAGGGGAAGACTCACCGGTAGAGATCTACTGCACATCCCCTCACCACTTGTCATATGGCTGTGCCGGGGTGTGCCAAGGTGTGACCATAGCATCCTTCACACAATTCTAATTTGCACCAGGAGCCAAATTAAACCCTGCTGCCCCCAGGAGCAGGGGAGGGGAAAGATGGCTTTCCAACCACATTTCCCCCTCCCGCCCCGTAACTTGTCTTACCCTAGATCCGGTGCCAAGCATAGTTCTTGCCAGACCCAAGGATTTGGATCAATAATTTGATGGTCAGATTTCAATGCTATATAAAATGTGCATGGAGTGGAACAAGAACAGACAAGTTTCCTGGATGGATTAAGTAAAGGAATTGTATTGGAAATATAGGTCATTTGACTCTGGCTCCCCAAACTCCTCTGGTAAAATAACTGGAAACATAGCTGGGCACATCTATTAATGGATGTGCCAAATTCGGCCATGAAATGTGAATGCACAACCACACTTAATGATGGTAATTTACTTGCCAGTGCTGTACAAAACAGAGCAAGGCCCCGTCCCTGCTCCAAGATCATCATCTGAGAGCCTGTTCCTGCAAACGCTTAGTGCCTTCCTCTGAAGGCAGTATTTGGGTCTAACCCACAAACACTTTGCTTTTGTGAGAGATAAGAGCTCCCTGTAGGGCTGCTCAGCTGCATTTTCCTCCGACTGTTCCACCCCCTGCTTTTGCTGCACCTGCCCCCGCAGCCCAAGAATGAGCTACCCCGACATGAATCCAGTTCCTAAAGCTGCACGCGGTGCCTGATCCAAAGTCTATTGAGCACCAGGGTTGTCTTCCTACTGACGTCAGAGGGCTTTGGATCAGGCCCATAATGAGGAGTCCAGGTATCCACGTCTCAGGTTGCCACCTCACAATTCTCCCTGAACGTGGGGCAACATAAATGAAATCGTTATTGTAAAAAGTCACGCATCTGTGTGTATCCTGGGTCAAGTTTTAGGGGATCGAATAGATATAAGACATGAGTGCTAAGTAAAAAGTTTGCAGAAGAAAAACATTTAGTTTGCCTAAGGAACCTTAAAAAAAAACTGAGCTAAAGAGATAGAATAAGATAAGCTCTGAAATATCAGATTCCTCTGATGAAGGACATTTAGAACATTCTCAGCCATGAAAAGCTTAAAACTAGCAAACTGAAAGACTGAAGAATGAGTTTCAGGAAAGTAGGATAACTAGTTAACCTGAAAAAGTAACCAGGCTAGAACTTTTGCTAGTATAATTCAGTTCAGTACCATTGATCATACTCATTTACACCCACTGAGGATCTGATCCATGTTTCATGTCAGTCGCTCAATTGCACAACCTCTTCCACATCCAAAACCAGGTCCCTGCTCTTGGACATATTTACAGAGGTGCAGATAGTGGCTGCTAATACTGATATATATTTAATAAACTTACTATAGTAAACCAAAGATCGGTATCATGTCACTGCTAATATAGCCAGCCACTAGTACAAAAAACAGTCTGCTAAAAAGGGAAGCTCTGAAACCAAGCTTGCTCATATATACACACTCATATATACCCACAGAGCCATATACAACAGGAGAAAAAAATGTATTAAAAATAGGTCAATTTACATTTCATATTCAATGCATAATAGATACTAGGAATTCTCTATCCTTTTTCTCAGCTTCCTCTTTCCCCTAAAATAAATGGTTATCTTTTCTTACCGTTTTGGAGAACACTGATAAGGCTGACTATTGCTAGGAGGACAATGCTCCCCAGCACTTCATGGTCCATTTTGGCAGCAGGCTTGTCAGAGTGGACTCCGTAGCCTCTTCAGCAGCACAGCCCCAGAAAGCACAAGAAGAGGAAGTGACGGTCTATCTTATCTTGCATCATGAAATCTTTCTGATGGCTTCACAGCTCGACACCACAGCCCCTCTTATTTAGAAGTATATCAGGGCAGCATGGCTGCCGACCATATTTCACTAGCTCTTTGGCTGCCTTTTCCTCCATGTGTGGATTAAATTTATCTACAGATATTGCCCATAGCAACCTAAGGCAATTTGTCCACTGATCCATGAGGATAAATACTGTAGAGAGACATCTCCTCCTTCGAAAAGCAGGGTAGCCAGGATACCTAAGGTCATCTGTTTGATTAGCTGTGACAATTCTAGGAAATCCAGTCGAAAGCAAATGGAGCTCTAGGCTGCAAGAAAGCAGCCGCAGTTGCCATGTCAGTGTCTTCAGGTGTCCCAGTACTATAAGAGATATTAGGAGAAAAAGTGTATTATTGAACAGTCAGACCCAGTCATTACTTCATTTTCCCATATACCCACCTCACCAGCCTTGAATACAAATCCAGCAGTGGTGTTATGAATCTCTCAC
Source organism: Chelonia mydas (assembly GCF_015237465.2). Lineage (NCBI taxonomy): Eukaryota > Metazoa > Chordata > Testudines > Cheloniidae > Chelonia > Chelonia mydas. The sequence continues at coordinate 47,107,152 of NC_057849.1, read as the reverse complement.
TACTGCAGGGACCTTCATGGGAATAACATATAGACCTCAGAGTCATAAACCAAGAGCAAGTTGGATTTTTTCCATCCACATGCCCAACCAGAAAGGAGAAAGGTGTGGCAAGCACAGGTGTGAGAAATGAACTACAGTTGTTCTCAGAAAGAGAGAGATTCTTGGCAGCTAAAGTGTCAGAAGAAACAATCTGAACAATGGACACTTAAGCAATTATGCAATAGAGTCAGATATTCTGTGTCACTGTATAAAGCAGGGGTGGGCAAACTTTTTGGCCTGAGGGCCACATCTGGGTGGGGAAATTGCATGCAGGGCCATAAATGTGGGGCTGGAACAGGAGGTTGTGGTATGGGGTGCGGGGTGTGGGAGGGGGTGCGGTGTGCAGGAAGGGGGTGGAGCACAGGAGGAGTGCGAGGTGTAAGAGGCGGCTCGGGGGGGTTGGGTTGCAGGAGGGGGTGTGGAGTGCAACAGGAGGCTTAGGGCAGGGGTTTGGGGTGCAGGAGGGGTGTGGCAGGGGACTCAGGGCAAGAGGTTGGAGTGCAGGGGGGTTCAGGGTGCAGCAGGGGACTCAGGGCATGGGGTTGGGGTGCAGGAGGGGTGCAGCAGGGGGTTGGGGTGTGGGTGCAGGAGGGGTTCAGAGTGCGGGCTCCAGCCCGGCGCCACTTACCTGGAGCGGCTCCAGGGTGGCAGCGGCGCGAGGCGGGGCTAAGACAGGTTCCCTGCCTGCCCTGGCCCCGCACCGCACCACTCCCGGAAGCAGCTGGCACTACACCCCTGCGGCCTCTGGGGGAGGGGGAGCAGAGGGCTCCGCGCTGCCCTTCCCTGCAGGTACCTCCCCCGAAGCTCCCATTAGCCGCGGTTCCCCGTTCCCAGCCAATGGGAGCTGTTGGGGCCGGTGCCTGGAGGTGAGGACAGTGCACAGAGCCCTCTGACCCCCCTCCCCCAGGAGCCGCAGAGACGTGGTGCCACTTCCAGCAGCGGTGCAGGACCCGCGGTGCCACGGGGGTGGCAGTCCCGCGGGCCAGATCCAGAGCCCTGACGGGCCGGATCCAGCCCACAGCTTCCCCAAGCTCCTGGCGGGAAAGTGGCGGGGGGGGAGGGAGGGCGAGAAGCCCAAGGGCAGCCAGGCTCCTGGCAGGAGCTGCTGGTGGAGCTGAGAGACCTGGCTCAGCTTCTCACACTGCCGCTTATGAGGACACACACCACCCACCCAGGGAGGGTAGTGTGGACATGCACCACCACAGTAATTACTGCTGTGTCTGTAAGCCAACCTAATATAGGTCGACTTAGGTTTGTAGTGTAGACATGCCCTCAAATACTTTTGCTCTACTCTGACAGTAGAATTATAGGATCCAAAGTCTAGCTAGGTGTTTTTATCCAGACTGGTTGCTCAAATGCAAAGTATGAACGGGCGCTTCAATAGCATCCCTCATACAAAGCACCACAGAGAGCCCCAGAATGGTCAGGTATGCAAATGATCAGCTCTGCTGTGGTTCTTGCAGCCAGAGCTGTGGTAGAGAGGGAAGAATTGTACACTACCCACCCTGAGGCAGTCACACCACTTCTGTGAACAGTGCTTTTGCACTTCTTTATAGAGGTGCAGCATGAGGATGACTGATGTTTGCACCCCAGTTTTCCACGACAACAGCCCCATTAACTGTCCTGCACAGTAAAGCACCCCAGAATGTCCACTGATCCCTGGCTTGTGTGGGTACCTTTGGAAATCAGACCGATTCTCTGCAGTGAACTGGTGCTGTGCAGAAGGAATGGATCTTGCCAACAGATGGGCCACTCTCCCAGGACCTGGTTGATGGGGAGCATCCTGCATTATACCTAAGCAGGAAACTCTTTCCCGCAGACAGAAGGAGTGCTAGATCCTGTAACACCATGTCCGAGTGGATCATCGCCAGCAGGCATTGAACCTGGGATCTCTGGATCTAAAGCCACAGGCCTCTATTGGCTGAGCAAAAAGACATCTCTGTGTTAGCCAAGAGCTCTGCAGATTCAGTGACCTCTTTACATGACTCAGAAGGGGACAGGGTGCCACGCTGAGTTGGTATAGGTTACACAGTAACATAGGTGGTCAAGGCCTTGAGGTACTTCCTGGAGCACCATTTACCTTGATCACCAACCATGGGCCTCTGGCTGTAAATGATGGAGACCAACCCCAGCTGACATGGTGGTATATGGCTCTGCAGCCCTATGCTTTCTCAGTGCACCATACAACAGGCACAACCCACAGGAGTACAGACTACGTTTCCCAGGATGAGGGAGGCTTGCTGATTGAAGACTGTCAGGGCCATCTTCCAGTGGGTGGGGAATATGTACATGCCATGGTAAATGCACTGCAGCCTGTGAAGGGTTACTATGTTGCTGCCTGTCACATGGCTTAGTGGAGAAGGGTATATAAGAAAGAGGAAGCTGAGTTAAAAGGGGTTATAGATGAGGGTGTATCCTCTTCCCCTACTTTCGGCAGTGAAAGCCTCTGGGGTTTGTTACCCTCATTTCATCTGAGTTTTTTGTCTGTGACCATTTTTTCTGGCCAGTGAACACTGCCCTGTGGCAAGTGCATTACAAAGGACTTGGGTGTGGAGTTTGATTCCCTTCTTTGATTTATCTGTTTGTTACAGGGGTGTGTGTGTGTTGGTGGGGGCAGTATCAGTGTTGTGAGTATATTTTTTGATATGGTGGAAAGACTTTTTTGAAGAAAGTTTTGAAACTTTTTAAAACCAGGTCCCAACTCCTGAACACGGCTGGGCAGGGAGCACGCTGCAGCCTGGCTGGCACTTGTGTCCTGCTCTGTGTTGTGCTGTGCATGCAGCATATCGACCATGTCTCTCTCCGCTGCTCCTTGTTCAGTGGGCAGCATGCCAGCCGGGCTCCGCTGTACTGTGCTCTGTGCCATGAGCACCGTGCCAGCTGGCTCCTGTTCTGTGTGCAGCACGCTGCTGGGCCCTCCTCTGCCACCGGCGGCTGGAACCAAGGCCGTGGCTCCTCGTGGTGTCGGGGACAGCTGGGCCTGGGAAGCAAGATGGATCCATCAGCTGAGGGCCAAGATCTCACCAGCAGGAAGGTGACGTGTCACATTCTGGGGCGCAGCGCAGAGCAGTGAGGGGTTGTCACTGCCTGCCCTGTAACTCTGGGAGCCTGAAATGCTCTGCTGCTGTAGCTCACAGACCGGACACCAGCAGACAGGCATGCCGGTCACACCCTGAGTGTCTGTGTGCTGTACTCCCTGAGATCAGCAACTCTGGCTCCAGCAGCCTGCCAATAGCACAAGGGCACCACAGGCTTGGTTACTACTCCAACACGCTCCCACTCCTGAATTTTCCCAGAACCGTGTGCCCTGAAGTGTCCAGCTCTCTTTTGGATCACTCAAAGAAATAATAAGGTTTGTTTGCTACTTTAAAGAGACAAAAGCCCATCACAGCTTATTAACTTAACTGGGATAAATACATCAACTCCCCCGACAGGCCTTGCTTAAACACATTTTAGTCTTAATTCCAGCATATATCCATAACTCTTAGTACACACCCTGTACATACATCACACAAGAATATTAATGATTGGTGAATTATTAGTTTTCCAATGATACATTACATGGCACGGATTAAATACAGATTATGACAGCAGTGAATTGGGGTACCCTGAGCTGGTCAGGACAGCTGAATTGCATTACCTGATACCAGTTACCCCCTTGCCCTCTGGCACTGGGATGCTCTTAAGGTGACAGTAAGGTAAGGAGTTGGGGGCTGGGGGGAGGGACATGCTCTGGGAGAGTCGGGCTAGTGATGGTGGAGGGAGGCAGGGGCCCCAGCAGAGTCAGAATCGAATTGCTGATACAAAATAACAGCAGGGACTAAGATCATGGGGAGGCCATGATACTATGCTGTGGTTCTCCATGCTAGATTCTTGCTCCTACCGCTCATGCTCCTGGCCCACCATGTTGACAGACCTTTGTCCTAGTAAAATGGAGCAGAGACGCCTTTAAATTCTACTGGTAGGGAAGAGTTCAAAAACCACTGTGGTGCTACGATTGGGATTAGAGACCAAGATAGTTATTAGCAGGTGTGGAGTTTTATCTCTACCTGCTTTAAAACTTTAGTTTTGTCCCCTCCCGAATGGATTCTCTCCCACTCCCCATTTCACTGATGGTGCAGAATGGGAAGTATTCGCCTTCTGTGTGGAGAGTTGGGGACCAGGGAGAAGTATGGAGGTGGGAAGGTGTTCCCCTTGCCTTCCCCTTAAGTCCCCCTCCCCCCCCAATATAAAGTTGCTTCAGGGAAGAGCAGGAACTGGTTCAGTTGCAAACACTGGCAGATCAGGGAGAGGGAAGTAGAGTGACACTCTCTAAGCACTCACAGCTGGTAATATAGCAGTCTGAGGTGCATGTGCACTACAGCCAGGAAACAGACCCAGGCTAATCAGCCTTTGGAATAAGAAAAGAGGTAAACATTACTGAAATAACATGGATTGATCACATCTATTCTACCAGGGAATCATAAAAAGGGGCCAAATATGTTGAAAAGATGTCAAAGTAAATTTGACTTTTAGATTTCAAGTTACATCCCTTATCACCTGAAGTATCCATCAGATCATCTTATTTTTCAGGACAGGTGAACTGGTTCTGATTCATAGGCTTGGAGGTGAAGTTATTGTATTGTATTGGGAGGGATTTAGCTTTAAATACAGCTTCCTTTCCTTGTACTTATTAGAACCATCATGTCAATTTGTGATGATGCCAACAGAAAAGAGAAAACTGTATGGCGCTTTGTGCCCTGTCAATCCACCGTTGTTTCTGAAGTACCGTATGTTATTTTAGTGAGTGACTTATTTTGTGAATGTGTCTTCCTAATTGCTGAGTAGTTCTTAGTATACGTTTTACTGCTTCAAATGTTGTATAGCGCTGGCTGAAATTAAAATACGGGTGTTTTGTTTGCTATATAAGCAGATTCCACTTGGAGGATCTTCACATAAGAACACTACAATTTAGCATCATTTTGTTAACTTGCTTTAAACCGTGCATTTGCATTTGGGGTTATCAGCAGAAATAATTAATAAGATTAGGTGCAATGTATAAACCGTATCTCCCTTGCCGTTTACTGTGACAGCCATAATAGAAAGCAGTGTTACAACACTGTCAATATTTCATTGAAATCTATTTTCATTTGGGATTTTTTTTTTTTTTTTGGCAAGCCTGACAAGGAAAATTAAACAGCAGCAGATTGGAGAGTCTTCATCCTTATTATAAATGATAAATCACAGGAAAATAGACAATAGCCAAATTTTACTTTTTAAAATGCCTAAAAATCCAAGATTTTTTAAGGGTCTAACTAGCCCCTGGACTTCTGGAAGGTTGTTTGTTTTTTAAATAGAAACATCCAGGGCCCCCAAAATACCCACTTCCCCCCTAATAATGGGACCCTAGAATCAGCCTTGATGTTGGTCTGTGCATAAAGTTGTGGCCCAGAACAAATTTACCATGGGACGGTGACATTTTCGGATGGCCTTCAATGCAGACAGGGAGCTAAGTCTAGATACGTGTGCTAGTGTAAGCAGCTGGTGCATAAAAGTATTTCATATCTAACTGGCCATCTGGTTTTTTTCAGGTTTTATCTCTTGGTAAATTTCGGTTTTAAAAAAATCAGGTGAAATAACAATAGCAATTTGAGAGGGGTTTTTTTCAGGCTAAAATTCTTTATTTTTCCCAGGAAATATTATCAGCTACATTAGGCCTCAGTGGTTATCATTTGTAGCCTATAGACTCCCAGACTGCAGATGGTATTTAGGGACGGAACAAGTTTGTTAAGCATCCTTTTATCTTAGAGTGAACAAACAAACTCATTGCTTAAAATGGGTATGAGATTAAGTCAAAAGGATAGTTTTGTAACCAATATATTGCCTAAGAGGAAACCAGTGCAACGAACAGGAGGCAAGAAGTGTATATAGAGATTCCTCAGAATTGTTAAACAAACACCCTAGGAAGTAGCTACAGATCCTTATCAGGGGAGGAAGCAAATAGAGTTACAATAGCTACAGAACACATTCCATGGCATACAGCAAACGTGCATTAGAGTGCATTTAGTTATTCAGTGAACAGAACAGCATAACAAGAAACTCACCTATGTTTTTACCATATGTGGCCATCTGATGTGAGAAGGATGTACCTTGGGATGCAAAGACAAGAGAAGCCCCAGAGTGCAGGAAAGACTTAATGGAGTCACAGCTATGGGACCTGGGAGAGGGTTACGTCTCACTGCTCCACGTTCTGCCACTGGCTTCCCATAGAATTTCAAATCAAGTTTCAGGTCGTGGTTCTTATCTTCAAGGTGCTCCATGGCCAGGGCCCAGGGTATCTAAAGGATGGACTGAAGCTCTGAGATTAAGACCGTGTTCAACAACGTCCCTCCTCTGGCACAAGAGAACTCTCAATAATAAGGGTAAAGCTCATGTGTTGGAGACAGAAGTTTCTCAGTGGCTGGTCTGAGACTAGGGAATAAACTCCTCCGGGAACTAAAGACCATCACAAACCTCACCACCTTCTGCTCTACGTACTGGGCACATTCCTTTGAACTCGCACATAGCAACATGCATATTAAAAAAAAAATCCTAAACCCCTTCCAAACAAGAGGCTGAGAGAACAGCCAACATGTGGCAGGTGTGCAGTCATGTTTCTTAATGCCCTACCGGAAGGCGCTCAGATACTACAGTGATGAACTTGGCATAAAAAGCTACATAGATCAGTATAGAATATTGGGATGGGGCCGGGGAGTGAACCATCTGACCACCTGCATGTGTGAGGGCATGATGGGAGGGGATAGAAGCAGCTGCCTCCACAACCAAGAAGCTCCTTCAGGTGAGGGTTCCCACACCATGGAGTCCCAAAATGGAGAAGCCTAGTGCATTTTCCAGGAGATGAGGGAGTGGGCCAGTTAGCTGCTCCCTGCGAAGATTTTGGACTATGGTAAATGTGGTGCTGAGAAGGGGACTTAACAAACCCTTTCTGAAATTCAAGAAGTGTTTGGTTTGTGGGATGGGCATCAAGCAGATTCTTAGTCCCTAATATTTTCACTGAAGGGCATGAGCTTCTTTACAAATATTATGGATGATTCTCAGAGGCATGGACAGTGTCTGGCAAAGGGAGGGGCCCGTTCCGCAGAATCAAGTCAAATGTTGTCTTTGTAGCAGACTGCAGCTCAGCCTGTCTTTACTTCAGATCACAGAGCTCAGCATTGGCAGTGCTCTTTCACCATCCCCAGCAGCCCTCAGCCCCCTTTCTGTGCTCCCTATGATTTCACTTCACTGGGGATTTCACTAACCAGAGGAATGCCACACGTTGAGCTGGAGGTGTAATTTCCAGCAGGAATAAACATACCTTGAATTGAGCTAGCACACTAACAAGAGAAGTGCAGCTCCAGCCTCACAACCTGCAGCAGGGGCTAGCCACTCGGGTACGATCCTGTCCGAGATTCTAGCTAAGTGCTGGGGCAGCGAGCCCCTCCCCCAGCCCTGACTGCACTTCTATTTTTAGCATGCTAGCTTGATCAGAGGTAGCATGGGTGTGTCTACTTGAGCTGGACGTTACACTGCCAGCTCAAAGTATAGACATATCCCAAGTTACAACCTGCCAATCTGCTCACCTGTAGCAGCTTTATCTTCAGGACCTGAGAGCAGGGCTTGAGGCAGGTATAGCTTTCACAGTCTGGAGGAGGGTGTGACCCTAGTATGACCTTGAGGCAGCCCTTCCTACAGCCAGAGGGCCTGACTCTCCTCTCACTTCTGCCAGTTGGACAGTGTAGCTCCACTGATTTCAGTGCAGTTACTCCTGATTTACATGGGTGTAAATGAAAGTAGGATCAGACTGATTTAGGGACTGTAAACCTCATGCACCAGAAACTCACACCCCCTGCTGCTTTCAAAGAGTTGCACAGGGCTTAATTTTTGGCAGGATATTCCCAGTAAAGGGGAGTCGGCCTGTTAAGATGTCAGGGATTTGGGCTCGAGGCTGCTCTAATTTACCAAAGGGGCTGAACTAGGTTTTATGCATGGCCAAGGACGGAGCCAACATCTATATGTCCAGATCTCTTTGTGTATTTTCTCCTTTCTCTCACTGCTCCCTGTTTGCTCATTTCACACCCTTTCCCCCATCACTTTCTCCTACCCCTGGGTTTTCTCTCACTACTTTCTTTTTTTACCCTTTCACTCTTTCCCTGTTTCCTTCCTTCCTCCTCTTATTCCCTTGGTTTACTTTAAGGGTCTGATCTTTCAAGGTGCTCAGCACTTCCTGCAAACTAGTGAACACCCCAGCTCTCCCTGCAAGCTCAGTGTGACAGGAGGAAGCTGTCAGCACCTTGCAGGATTGGGCCCTTAACAAGGAGCAGCCACTGTGATACAGTTGCTCTTCCTTTTTCTGCCAGCTTGGAAACCAGACCACTCACTTCCTCTTATTGAGGTTTCACTTGAAATCATGAGTCACGTACACACAAAGGAAACGGGGCTTTCCAAACTGCCTGTTCAGCACTAGGACAGGAAGCAGGGCTACATACATTCCGTGGCTGACACTCATTGGTGTGACAGAAAGAGACTGTGCTGTTAATGCCAGAAATACTCACCGAGGAAGCTAAACCAGCGAGGAGCCATGAGAATACTCATTCTTTCCCCCTTGCAGCTATATGATTTTCCATTTTAGAACCAGGCATTGAGCCTTGCTGGGCTAGGAATTGCTGCTTCTCTAGAGAAGCCTGGTACCTAATGAAGGCTCTGCTGCAAATGGATTCTCAGCAATGACACTCGCTGGGTTTGATTCAGAAGTGGGTGTGTTGTGCTTTCAGAAGTGACTTCTATAACGAAGAAAAATGTGGGGCTATGCAACCAGAATCAAGTGGATCTAGATTTGCTAGCAAGTCTTGAGAGAGGTTGCAGCGCCTAGCGTTGCTCTCTAGTTAGCCATTCCAGGGGCAGAGCTGAGTGGTTCTAGAGAGAACCCCACATCCATTCTTTCAGACTCAGAAGCACATGCTGCTCCATGGATGTGGAAGATCTTGCAGCACCCTTTCCACACAGCAGGCCTTGGATCCTGTTTCCATTTAAGTCAATGGCAAATATCCTCTGACTCTATTCGATGACAGCAGGGTTAGGTCCAAAGAAAATACTAAAAATGCTGACACTCAAACACAAGATGAAAGACAACAGACCTAGAGAAAACACAGTTTCTATTCTGGAACTGCCTGAATGGATTCCTATGCATACAGGGAGAATGGCTGAGATTCATTCCCTGTGTGGATGGGGGCTCGCCTGCACCAAGAGACAGCAAAACATTTAAGTCAGGATCAGCCAGGGAGATTTGAGAGCAGAGTTTCGCCCTAATTCTGCATTATTTCCAAAGGAGCTTAACAATAAACTGACAATTTCCAAAGACACTCACACAATAGAAGAAAACAAGATGGTGTGAAAGACTGTAATACTGACATAGAGAACCTAAAGATTTATTGGGATGCTGCAAACAACAACTCCAGCACACACAGGCAGGACTCAAACCTCCTACCACCACCCTGCGGCCCAGATCTGGTACAAGGACATACTAACAAAGAAAGAAAAGGAGTACTTGTGGCACCTTAGAGACTAACCAATTTATTTGAGCATAAGCTTTCGTGAGCTACAGCTCACTTCATCGGATGCTGTAGCTCACGAAAGCTTATGCTCAAATCAATTGGTTAGTCTCTAAGGTGCCACAAGTACTCCTTTTCTTTTTGCGAATACAGACTAACACGGCTGTTACTCTGAAAACTAACAAAGAAGCCAGTTTAACACTAAGGTAATGATACAGCACCCTCTGTTGGTGGAGGTTCTGCTTACACTGATCCTCACAAGATGGTGAGGAGCAACAGGGCCAGAGAACGGTTCTAATTCTCCACACCATTACCTCAATGGAGTTATGCTCGCCTAAAAGTGGTGTAATCAGAGGTGAAAGTGGGTCGGTACAGGCCGGTACAGCATACCGGTAAGAAGTGGCAACCGGTACCGGCCCCTGCACAGCCCAAGGACCTTCCTTAAAGCCCCCGACCCTGCTCCCCGGCAGGAGCGCTGGGCAAGCGGGGCAGGGCAAGCCCCCATGCCCCAACCCAGCTCGCAGGCAGGAGCGCCATGGGGGTGGGGTCTAGAGGGGGACTGCAAGCGGAAGGGGTGGGGGGGGCCCCCACTTACTCTGGCCCTGGGCCCCACAAACCCCTACTCTGCCTCTGACTGCATCTGTGCTACTCATGCCAATCAATAGCCCTTGCTCCTGCCGTTGCAGAATCACTCTAAGGTAGTTTGATGCTTTGTTCATTATAGCTAGAACCCAACTCCTATGGATGCCTCAGCTGCTATTTGAAATCCACTTTTTCCTGTTTGAGGGAGATAAATTTGGCAGTGTAGGGAGTGGAGCCTATGGAAATGTATAATGCTGGAAAGCTTTTCCAGTTGTGCTGTAGGATTTCCAACACATTAATCCCCCTCTTTGGACATCTTTAAGAGCAATTCAAAATAATCCTTTAATGTAAGTACTTTCATATCTAATAGTAACACAGAATATGGACACACAGACCTAAAATGCCTCCTGGAGGTATTCATCCCTCTCTGCTTTCATGTGCTACTACTTGATAATTAGCTTCAAGGACTCAGATAAGATGCTGGTGTATGACATTAAAATATGCTCAGTTGAATTTATTATAATTTCAGATAGTTTGCAGGCATCATGTTATATCGCAAATATAATGCAATGGACCCCTGACTAATTTGTTTATGTTTGCATAGTGCTTTGAAAACATAAATCAACATGGAAGGGCCAAGTACATAAACACACTCTCCCCTGATAGCCTAGCTTGACACTACCCAAATCATCAATAATAACTTAGGCCTTTACAATGTATGACGCACACCCAGAATGAGGAACATGAGAAAAACAGCTGTAGTGTAACATGAAATAATAGGTGGGGCTATTTCTTTACCCATAAAGTCTTTAGTGGCTGCAATATCCATCCGATGAAGTGAGCTGTAGCTCACGAAAGCTTATGCTCAAATAAATTGGTTAGTCTCTAAGGTGCCACAAGTCCTCCTTTTCTTTTTGTGAATACAGACTAACATGGCTGTTACTCTGAAATGTGTCAATATGTTGCACAGTATTGAAAACGAGGTCTTGTGTGGCATAGCAGGAAATCTGAGTCTCACTTGAGATCGATCTGTTATATTGGGGAACAGCTGTGAGGGATGGCCCTACCTCCCTTCCAAAAAGTACCCAAAGCTGTGGTTAAAATGTAGCAATGCCAAAAATAGATGCTTGGAATCTGTGGTTATAGTCAGAATGTAGACTATGTAAAATGGCACCTTCTTACTGAGTAGATCTGGGGCCACATTCCATGCTCCTGTCATGCAGCCAGCCATGGGAGGGTCACCCCAGGAAAAAGAAGGAAAGAATTAATATCTGGGTACAAAAAGAGATGTCGGAGAAGAGGTGAAACTACAGGGCTAAATTAATCCAGGGGCCCCAGCAGCAAAGAATCCTCTAAGGGGCAGTTTTTTGACAAAGCTGCTCCACTTCCCCTCTCCTGCTAAACATGAGTGGTGCTGGGCAGGGAGGGATCATATGTAGGCCAGCCAAGATGCACTGGTTCAGCCCATCCCCATAGCAGCTTTTCACAGTGGGGTTCCTAAACCCTGGATGTCATTTAAACCATCCACAAAGCAGCAACAAGGGAATATGTGGCTGGTGTTTTCTGAGGGCTTGTCTACATTACCTGCGGGATTGACGGGCAGTGATCGATCCAGTGGGGGTCGATTTATTGCATCTAGTCTAGACGTGATAAATCGACCGCCGAGCACTCTCCCCTCGACTCAGGTACTCCACCTGGGTGAGAGACACAGGCGGAGTCGACAGGAAAGCGTCAGCCATCCATTTACCGCAGTGAAGACACCACGGTAAGTAGATCTAGGTATGCTGACTTCAGCTATGTTATTCACATAGCTGAAGTTGCGTAACTTAGATCGATCGCTTCACCTCCCAGTGTAGACCAAGCCTGAGACACTGTCAAAAAATAAAATCCGATCAGAGAGCCGTGTAATTTTTTAGGCTAACGTACTATTGTTACTAGTGACACCTAAGATTCCTACAACTAAAGGAAGGACATTAGAGAAAAAATAGTCCCTCTCTTTATTTCAGTAGTGTATTTGACAGACCTTTGTGTATAGTCAGTTTCATTGTTTTCTCTATATATTTTGTTAGGCCCTGCTCCAGAAAATACTTAAGCAATATGTAGCTTTACTCATCGCCAGAGTAGTCCTATTGACTTCAACTATTTACTTGCTGGATTTGTTCCAATGCCCCAAACTGTAAAATATTTGCAAGATTGAGGTCTTCGTTTCTCCTGCTGTTTGTGTGGCTTTTTAAACCGCAACAGCGAGAGAAAAACAGGTTAAAAAATTAGAAAAATGTGGTTTCAAAACCACAACAATTGGTAGGGTTGCTCATAGTCAGGTAACTGAAATTACTTTAAACTAATTGTTTTTTTATGGACTAGATTTCAAGTTGATTGTGTCTCTTTCCACTAATCACAGTGCTCTAAAGACTTCTCCTGCATTTACTTTTACCAAGCAGATTGTTCACAGAATGTTTTCTTGGCCTAACTAATGAAACAAGCATCAAGTATTTAAATTAATCATTCTAAAAAGACTTTAAAGAATTTCCCTCCTTTCAGTTGTTACCTTTCTTTCCAGGGTTTTTGTGATGCATTTTACATCATGGGGCTTGGTCTACACTGGCACTTTGCAGCGCTGCAACTTTCTCACTCAGGGGTGTGAAAAAACACACCCCTGAGCGCAGCAAGTTTCAGTGCTGTAAACCGCCAGTGTAGACAGTGCACCAGCGCTGGGAGCCATGCTCCCAGCACTGGGAGCTACGCCCCTCATGGAGGTGGGTTTTTTTAGAGCGCTGGGAGACCATACAAGCCACGTTAAAGCACTGCCACAGTGTAGACTAGCCTTAACTCATTCAGAGGAGAGGGTTGAAGACCATCAATAAGGGCTAGTCTACGCTGGCAACATTAAAGCGCTGCTGCAAGAATGCTCTGTGGGCTGGGATATAAATTCAGGACTTCATGCTCGTCTCAATCCTTACCAGATTTCTCAGTCATGTCACTGGGAGGTTTGCACAGGGATTAATAGGTGAATACAGCCATTATGTAGTGACTACTCTTTTATTTATTATTTATTCAGTCTCTTATTGTCATGCTTAATACTCTGTGTAAACATAGGCCTCTGCTATTTCTGCCTTTTGTTTCTCTTCCTTCCCCATCTTCCTTTCTCTCCTTTTTCTATCTTCGTGAATCTCTTCAGGCCTTCCCTTTATATTTGCTTCCCTGCAGCAACTTCCAATTCCCACCCCTGTGCCTGTTCCATTCCCCAAAATGATCAGAAATGATACTGGTAATAATGAAGTGTCCTCACTGTCCTTTAGAGTTGCCTCAAGACTGAGTTCAAGAGGGTAAGGGTGGTTTACCCCTCTGAATCACTGCTTCAGGTGGTCTGGACTCCAGCAGACACCATGACATTAGTGTGCATGTTCTCCATGCTTGATAGAGTCACCCTGCAGCCCTAGGGGCCTAGAAAGGTGCTTTTCTTTTTTATAAGAAAGCTTCTGCACAAGCTGAGTTCCAGTGTAGCCACATGTAGTGCTAAAACCTTGTGTACTGGTTGCCCCTTCAGAGCCACACTTGTAACCACAGCTGTGCCAGAATCCAATTACCTGCGGCCTGTCCTCCCTCTCTGTCCTTCTGGAGTATTGTGACTCACTCACTAATCATTTCATCTGAATGAACACCCACCTCACTATTTTCTGGACCAGTATGTATGTACTTTTAAAAACATCTCAATTTTTACATTTCTAAAGAGTTGTAAAGCATTCTGCTATCTCTAAAACCATCCATTCACTTATCCCAAGTCACAGTTGCTGTAATGCTGTGTGCCTCAGATGTGAGGGAAAGGACAGGGACATGGACAGTGTATTGTTACTATGCTTCCGGCATGCACAAAAGAAAAAAACAAGGACATCAATTTTCTCTTCCAAACAGCAATGCAGATCCGTACTGAATACACAAATCTCATGGCCATCTTTGGAAAGAAAAAACTCAGAATGAAAACTGTCAACAGGAGGAATTAGAGCACAGGATTAGGAGACAGGACATGACAGTTGGTCTCTGTTTGGGATTATGTCACTGATTTACTCTCTGCCTCAGTTTACCCATCTGTGAAATAAGGATACTGATTCATAAACTTTTTTTAAAGCATGCTGGCACCTCTGGATGAAAAATGCTACATAACTGCAAAGCAATATTTCTGCATTGCCATCGTTTGCTAAACACTTCCTGTAGGATTGGACAGTCCTCAGTTTCCATACAGCCTGTCTCTCCTTATTCAGCATGTCTCCACGATTTTGAAATGTGTATCCACACTGCAGTATGGATAAATCAGATTGGAGAGAAGGCGTGTTAAATGCTTCATATCTATAAAGGACAAATTCCTTGCCTAAGGAAGTAGTCATTTATTTCTTAAATTCCTGACTGGGTGTGTGCGAGACACAAAGCCTCAGCAGGGTTTCAAAGACCCAGGCGAAGAGTGTAATTGCCACAGAGTGAGCAAACAACAATGCGGATCGCCCAGGGCCCTGAGGCGGTGTGATACAGTGGAGAGAGGAGGGAATTTCCTGACTTTCCCTGCAAGTGACCGGCGCTGCCGGAAAGCTGCACAGAAGCCGCTAATGGCCCGGGGGTGGCTGGCTGAGACACGCGTACCCCGCAGGGCTCGGTATTTCCCCGCCTGCCGGTAACGAGCTGCAGCGGGGCCCGCACTGTGCGAGCAGCTCTCGGGGCAGGGGAGTTTCCCCGCAGTACCCGGGGCTGTCGCCACCGGCAGCGGAGTGTCGCTTGGAGTCCCCCCCTCCGGCTGCTCCGCTCCCCCAGACCATTGCGCGCTCCTGGCCCTGCGCCCCATTGTCTTGCCGGGCCCCGTTCTCCCCCCGTGGGCCCCGTTCTGTTGCCTTGGCGCCCCCTGCTTCTCCCTTCCCTGGGGCTCCCCGCTCCCCGCAGGAGCACTTCCAGCGCTGCCCCGCGCCCAGCCGGCGCCAGCTCCCAGCATCGCTCAGCGCTGGCGCGGCTCTCCCAGCCGGGGCGCCTCTTATTATCCCTCGCGCAGAGCATTTATCCACGCAAGTCTCTGTGGCGCAATCGGTTAGCGCGTTCGGCTGTTAACCGAAAGGTTGGTGGTTCGAGCCCACCCAGGGACGACACGTGTTTTACTCCCGGGGGGGGGGGGTGCTGAGACGATGGAATCGGGGGTCGGACCCTGCGCAGCGGGTTGCAAGGGCCGGGGGCTTCTGCTCCCGCCGGGACACTTTTTACTGCAGAGGCTGGGATTGCAGCCAAGTGCTCTGGGGGCCCGCAGAGCACAGGCCGGACATTGCCCCGCTGCCGGCGGCCTCTCTCCTGCGCTCCCCGCACGCGTCGCCCTGGCTCCGGGCCGCGGGGGCCGCGCGATCAGTGCGCAGCTGGGGCAGGCCCCGGGTGCAAACCCGAACCGCGGCCCCCCCCCCGCCTCGCGCCTCGGCCCTCGCGCGCCCCCTGAGCAGCCGCGGGGCAGAGTTCGCTTAACAGCCAAAGCTGCCGGTGCGGCTCGCCACGCGGCCCGCGCCCGCTCGCTGGTCACGCGCCACCCGCACGGGCGCGGCGGGGCCGCTCGGGGAGCAGGAAGGCCATAGATGCGGCCATTGCGTTAGGTGTGAAGCTGGAGAAGCTATTCCTGGCACCCCGCAAACTCTGTGGCAAAGGAAAAGAAGCCCCGGGACACCACGTAGCTTCTGCATCCGGCACGGAACGAACCTAGACGCCGCACGGTGAATAATAGACACCCAATCCTGTGTAACCTATAATAGAGACCACCCGACTAATAAAAACAAGTCGGGTTTCCGTAGTGTAGTGGTTATCACGTTCGCCTAACACGCGAAAGGTCCCCGGTTCGAAACCGGGCGGAAACAAACCGCCCTTTATTTTTCTAATTCCCTTCCTGCAGTTTTAGTCTTAGAACAGACCACACCCTGAAATTCTGCTTTGAGTTCTGTCAATGATGAGTTAAATAATACAGAAGCTCTGTCTAAGTTATAGCCCCCAGTTCCTTACCCTGTCAGCTGCTCTGATAAATTAACATTTTTGTTAGGCGTGGGGAAAGTGTTCATGAAGCCTTTTATAGGGGCTAAAGGTTATCTACTACTCTAAAATAATGTGAAGGTGGCCCATAGAGAGCAATCCTTTGTTCCGGATTTGTCATTCCACAAGCTGTCACACAAAAACCAGGCAGTGTGAACCCGATTTTAAAAAGAATGAAGTCGAGTTTTTTAGTATGAATTGTAGGGTTTTTCCAAATGGCATCAAGCAGCAAAGAGACTTTAGCACAAAACTGACCAGGTCGTGCATCAAGTTTTCCCAGTGCCCGTGGCCCAGTGTTGTAGATCAGCCCATAACAGTGGCATAGGCCACTCAGCGTTTATAGGCATTGGCTTTCTTTGTTGTTACTTGGACAATCGCAGATTTTGTTTAAGCAAAATGTTGACATGCAGCATAGTGTATCAGTTGCACAACTAGCTTTGCTGGAATCCAAAACATGTAACTTTCCCCGTAGATGACCATGGTTAAAATAGGGCAGAAAAATGTTCTTTTGAATTACTTTGTTAAAAGTCGTTTTAAAAACAGCTGAGGTTGAAATGGTACTAGTATGGGTATCCTTTTTAAAAAGACAAGGCAAATACCAGCTTTACAGTCCGACCACGGTGCTTGGCATAATTTTCTCCAGTTGATTAATCTCTGCAGTGGAGGCAATGCTGCTCAGCTACATCCCAGGAGCCCAATATAATGGAATTACCTAACCAGATAATTGCTCTTGCATATTTTGAATTTGCCTGCCTCCAGGCTGTGAACTTTCACTTAAAAAAATTAAATCTCTGCTCTTATCATTAGGAAGATAACACTCACAAGAAGAAAAGGAGTACTTGTGGCACCTTAGAGACTAACCAATTTATTTGAGCATAAGCTTTCGTGAGCTACAGCTCACTTCATCGGATGCATACTGTGGAAATGCATCCGATGAAGTGAGCTGTAGCTCACGAAAGCTTATGCTCAAATAAATTGGTTAGTCTCTAAGGTGCCACAAGTACTCCTTTTCTTTTTGCGAATACAGACTAACACGGCTGTTACTCTGAAACTCACAAGAAGAAATTAGTGTAAACTTAAGTAGTGATGTCCGCCTGACTCAGCAGACATTTTGGGATAAGAGCCTTCAGAGAGAGAAATTGTCTCCCTAGCAGCAAGTGTGTTTTTACTTCAAAGCCTAATGTCAGCACTGACCATTTTATGGTGATTATTTCACCAGATTCCCAGCTAATTAACTTAATTCTGGCTGGGTGTAGTGAAAGATACTGGAACTGAGGACAAAGGGAAAGATTGTTGCTACTGTATTACAGTGTACTGGGGTGGGATATGAAAAACGAAAACTTTTTCTTAAATTTAAAGTCATTGCTGCAGGAGGAAGAGACAGAGAACCAAAAACGTTAGCTATTTCCAGGGTGCCAAAATCCACAGTTTACTTCCATTTATTTTGCGTACTGAGAACCCCAATTGTTCTCTCCTTCCTCTTCCCCAAACCCACAGCACTGGTTACCTGAACAGAGAATTGAAAAATTGAAAATTTGGAGATAATAAAAAATAAGTTGAATTTAATACAAAAACACACACAAAAGGATGCTGTACTGGCTAGGGGAGAAGAAAAGTAGAGTAGTAGGAAGAATTGATACACACAGTATTGACAACCACACAGATTCTACAATTATGAGTCAGGTGGGTCCCCCAACATCATGAGATTGGCTTAAGTAGATATTTTCAATGTTGGGTTCTTTCAGTCTTCTGACATTTGATCCTTTAGGTTACATTTGGGTCACATTTTCCAGCTTTCTCTGAAAGCATGAGCACTGGAAAGGCACTTTCTTAAAAGATGAAAACTGATAGTCTCCCCAAACCCCATGATTCCACAAACCAGTGCTTTAAGAAAAACACCCACTCTCACAATAAAACTGCAAGAGATGGCAACATGATGTATGTTCCTATATAGTGTTAAATTTATGTTTTGCTCCCCTCTCCCATTCTTCTTACACTGCTAAGATGGGGGCAGGATTCTATCCCTCTCCTCACCCTACCCTGGGGCACCGTGCAAGGCCTATTGCCTCAGAATTTTCACAACCATTAAGCCATTCCCTAAGGAGAAGTGGGATTAGTAAATTTATCCTGGGCCTCTCACTAGAGCAGGAAGGGAATTACACTGGGGCAGTTATTCAAAGCAGCCCCACTTGCACTACTCGCACTAGCCTTCTGGGTATAACCCAGTGCACCTAGAATAACATCCAGCCTGTCTCAAGCCATCAAGGCAAGGGGGTAAATTGGGGGTCACCTGCCTTCATCAAAGCCAGTGAGTAAACTCCTGCTCTTTTATGTTCCCTCCCTATCACCCCTCCTCCTCATGACCACCCCTTGGAACCTGCTATATGCACATGTATTGACCAGTCTCCGTACCCCACACTGGATAGTTTAAAAAAGTTAAATGTGTATGAAAACCATGGAATGAGCTTGTTACACACACTGCAGACTTAAGCAACCTTATGATCTTGTTAAACATGTCCTCTCTTAGCGTGTTGTATCTCATGTTCAAACATAACTTGTAAACTCTTCGGAGCAGGGACTGAGTCTTAGTTGACTTTAAAACCCCTTGTATGCTTTTGCAGTGTTTAATTTGTAATGAAAGAGGTGCTGGGTCTCAAGCAATTTTTTTTACATTCATAACGGATGCAGCAAGCCCAGAGGTACCAGGGCTCAGCCCTGGCAAAAATTAAGCACTGTAGAATTTATGGAACTGTATACGTAATAATCTGCTTGGAAGGTAACCTGCTGTGCCCTTCTGGCAAACTGATTTACATTAGGAATAGTGGCTAAGAGAATAGGGCCAGAGAGAAAATGACTTTATAGTCTGTGAGTTAGGGTACATAGCTGGGAAGTGGGGGATCCCAGATCCAGTCCCCCTGCTCCCTTATTTAATTATTTATACCCAGTTGATCAGCTTCCCCAGAAGAGATTGAGACAGTCCCACATCACAATATCCCAGTGGTTAGAGCACTCTCTTGAGAGTGGGGAGACAGCTGTTCAACTCCTTTTCCCCCCGGGCAGAGGGTGAAATTGAACCTGCGTCTCCCACATCCCAGGTGAGTGCTCTAACCATTGGGCTAAAAACATAAGGCTGGAAGTGCTAGGAGTGGTTTAGTGTGGAATGAGGCAGGTGCTTTCCTCGTTCTCACAAGAAACAACTTATGGGTGCCTAAACCACCTCTTTGAGAGGGATTGCCAGCTGTGGATCACAAGTAGTCTGGGCTTAGGCCAGGAGTGGGCAAAATACAGCCCGTGGGCCAGATCCGGCCCATCTATCAATCATTTCTGTCCAGCCCGGCAGGCTTTTTGGCTGCCGCTTGTGATCTCAGGGCCGCCGCTCAGGCAGGCTGCATGCCTGCTGTGGCCACATGCCGCTCCCGGAAGCAGCCAGCTGCTGCTGGCACGTCTCTGCGCGCCCCTGGCAGGGGAGGCGGCTCCTTGCGCTGCCCCCATCCCCAGCACCATCCTCACAGCTCCCACTGGCCGGTTTCCGTGCCAGCAGCAACCATCCACAACCACTTGCAGGAGTGGCATGGGGCCATGTCATGCAGGCAGCCTGCCTGAGCCCTGCTGAGCTGCCGCCCGTGAGCCGCCTGTGGTCAGTGCCTCCCAGCCAGAGCCTGCACCTCGCACCTCCTCCTCCACTCAAACCCCCTGCCCCAGGTTAGAACCCCCTCCTACACCCAAACTCCCTCCCAGACCCTGCACCCTAATCCTCTGCCTCAGCCCGGAGCCCCCTCCTGCACCAAACTCCCTCCCAGAGCCCACACCCTTCACCCTCTCCTGCACCCTAACACTTTGCACCAGCCTGGAACTCCCTCCTGCACCCAACCCCCATTAATAGAGTAGAAATGTGCAGCCCATGACGACTTACCAAAATTCATGGAGTGACCCCTCTGCAAAAATTATTGCCCACCCCGGCTTAGGCACTTAACTCCATGAGAGAGGCAGGTCTTAAAGTACACCCCCTCTCACTCTCAGCACCATCTCCCGTGAGTAGGTTAGGTGGCTCCCCACCTAGCCTGTTGGCTTTTGTGCAGTGCGTTCTAAAGCACCTCTCTCCCCCCCCCTTCAGGCTGTGGGGACTGCACTGTTGCTCCTGTGAGTTTCTAGGAGCCTAACTTTTAAGCAATGCAATGCTCACCCTAGCACGGCCGAGGTCCCTTTGTGGATCTGGGCCTGACAATTCCCAGACAGAAAATGTTGGTCCTGAAGGGTGTCATATGGGGAGAACCACATTTGCTCCAAATTCCCCAACCATGAACATTATTCATTGTTCCACATAGAGCATTAAGTGCTTCTGTACAAAAGATGGCTAGTCATCTCAGCTTCACAGGGATTGTTTTATGCCCACCTAATACAGTTGAAGCTGCTTTGGAAGAACGTGGTGCCTGCGCTAATAATCAAATGGCCCTCAACTGCAGAAAACTAGAACTCTTTGTTTTGTCTGTATTTTAAAACTAATCTGAAACAAAAAGGAATGCAGCCACGACTGGACACTAAGGGGATGGGGTTCGGGGGTAGAGGGGAAGGTAGGGAAGAGAATAAGTTCTCATCCTCTAGTGGAAAATCTGGCTGCAGGGAGTAAAATAAATACATAGAACAGGTTTGTTAAGGCAGCTTACCCATGCTTCGGTTTAGGAAAAATTGTCTATTATAATGTTGGCCAACACTTTTGGGAAGATGAGGTTAAAATGGCTCTATGAACTTGACTTTGCCCCTTGACTATAATTTAGTTTTATATGTTTCTGTATTTAATCCTGCTACTTTTAATTATTCTTTTATACCCTTCATAATTCCTTTCCAGCTGTATTGTTTACACCCTTGCACATAGACAGTTATACCTCTGCATTGTCTTTTAGAGAAACTACACCTTATTTACTAATACCACACCCTCTTTACTAACCACTCCAGTGGTGGTTAGTACCATTTTTCTTAACAGTGCAAATCTCAGACAGATGAACACTGCACCAGGTATATTCATGCTACTTTACATTTAAAGTCATTGGTGCTTGTTTTTTCCTTATCCCAACACATTAGTAAAGATACATAAAACCAAGGAGAAGCTCAGGTCCTTGGCAAGAACTGACTTTTGGTTAAAAGAAACAGCCCCTGCATGGAGTGCTACTTTGATGTACATAGCCATATTTGTTACAGAACCAGTCTGACACAGAGTCTGTTCAAGGTTGCTGGACTGATTTTTCAAAGGCTGCATAGAACTGGCCCAAGCTATCCAAGACCATCTCTCTTTTTGTAGCCATGTCTTGTAACGAGAGTTACATTCCACTGTAACTACAGCGAGGCTTGAAATAACAGGAGACAGATGCAGAATATGCAACTCTGGCAGTTGAAATATGAATGGCCGTTAATGTCACAGCACAACTCACCGTCACACAGGCTTTTGCACAACAGTACCCTCATGGTCATTCTTATATATCCAAAACCAACCACATCAGCC
This sequence comes from Chelonia mydas, assembly GCF_015237465.2. Classification (NCBI taxonomy): domain Eukaryota; kingdom Metazoa; phylum Chordata; order Testudines; family Cheloniidae; genus Chelonia; species Chelonia mydas. The sequence continues at coordinate 47,085,426 of NC_057849.1, read as the reverse complement.
TTTTAAGAGTGTGGAAAGAGAAATATCATTATGGCCTTTTACTTGGGGGAGAGGCCATGAGAAGCTGGGTGGATAGATAGAAATGGAGTACCAAGGGATAACTGCGGAAAAAAGTCAAGTTTTTCCTCATTAAAAATGACTAAATTCATAAGAACAACAATAATGAAATCAAATAATCCTCATTTCTTTCGCTTCTGCTTTAAGGGCTTGACTACACACACAGTTTTACTGCTTTAACTGTACTCTGGTAAAGTGGTACAACCCCCTATTATAGATGCAGTTATACAACTGTAATACTGCTTAGAGCAGCATAGCCTATTCTAAAAAGGAAGGGAAAGGAAATAAGTTATACTTGTGACAAAATACACCCATGTTCACACCTTACACACTATTGTAATAATCTTTGTACAAGGTATGCCTTGTAAGTTATCATTTGAAAACTCAGTTTGCTGGTCAGTACTGTACTGGTAAAATGCGTGTGGCAATATTATATGTGGAGTTTAAGATTCCCTCACACGATGTTAACACACATTCCAAGCCTCGCAGCCCAGCCCAGGCAGAAGTCCGGTCTGTCCTAAACCATGGAAGCAACGTGTGCTTGCCTTAATTTGTATGTAAGCAGAATTATTAAGCAGGAAGAGAAAACAAAGGAAGTTCAAACAGGTGAGAAAAAAACAACAATCCAGCAGGGAATATTTTTCCCCATAGACTCTTTGTCTCCAGGATCTCAGCTGGAAATGTGTTTTCAAGAGGGGGCTATAAAACGGAGGGACAAACACCCCAAGGTACTCCTCTCTCTACCCCTGCCCTTCTCAGTCTCTGCACCTGAAGAGACAAAGGAAGCAGCTGCTGGACTCTGGGGGCAATGGGTCCTGGCCTGAAGAGTCTGGTCAGTAAGACTGCTGAAAGCATGTGGTGAGAAAACTTTACTTTGAATCTAATATTGTTAAGTTAGGCACCAGTAAGCATTTTCATCTTTATTTTTCTTATGACCATTTCTAATTTTTATGCCGCATTGCTTCTATTCACTTAAAATCTCTCAAAACAATAAAACAAGTTTATTAACTATATCTAATCCAGTGTGTTCAAGTTGAAGTGTCTGGGTAACTCCATTTGGAGTAACAAATCATGTGCATATTATTCCCTGAAATGAATAATGGCCTTATTCATGTGCAGCGTCCATCTGTCTGTGACTTGCACTGTTGAGAAAAATGGTACTAACCACCGCTGGAGTGGTTAGTAAATAGGGCGTTGTATTAGCAATGCAGGACATACATTTATGGGGGGAAATCTGGGAGTGGATTGGTCTTTAAGGTTGGTAAGAGCAAAGGTGGGGCTGCAGCACACACACAAGTGACTTACATGCTGGAGGCTGTTTGTGAGCAGCCCAGTTTGGAGGCTACAGCAGCAAGGCATTGTAAAGGGCAGCCCAGGTTACATGGCAGGGGTGACCCAGCTACTCACTGGTCTGGATTGTACCCTAATATGTCACATACTGTTATAAAGTTGCCTTATACTAATAACTGTCCACAGTGTAATTATTTTGGTGAGGGATAGGATTTTTTTTTTTTTTTTTGAAAGAAAAGCTCTACCACTATAAAACCTGTGCAGACCATTAATGTTTGTAATTTTAGTATACTGTGTTCATTCATCTTCCTTTTTTAGAGTAGAATGAGTAATATCTCTAGATCTAATAGAAAAGGCAGTGAAACAGAATAGTCTGAAGCCATTGAAACAAAACCTTTTTGTATTTTAGTACAGCCAAATGAAAAGTTATACATTTAGGAACAAGGAAAGCAGGCCATACCTGCTCACTGAGAAACATGAAAAGGATTTAGGGGTCATAGCAGACAAGGAACTCAATGTAAGCTGCCACTGTAATGCAAAAAGTGCTAACACAATGCTAGGATGTATAAATAGGAGTAGTGAGGTGTAGGAGTATGAGGTGATTCTACCTCTGTATACAGCACTGGCAAGATATTTACAGATGATACTGTAAGAATGCAAACAGTTCTGGTGTCAGCATTTCAACAAGTACACTGAAAACTTGGGGGGTGCATCAAAGAGCCACAAAAAAAGATTTGAGGACTGGAGAAAATGCTTTACACTAAGGAGACTTAAAAGAGCTCAGTGTTTAGCTTGGCATTCAAATCACCTCTCAATCTTTTTCCTTTATAAGTACCCTGATGGGGGGAAAATATCAGGTACTAAAGGGCTCCTTAATCTAGTGGAGAAAGGCAAAACAAGAACCAGTGGCTGAAAGCTGAAGTCAGCAAATTCACATTAGACACAACATAACAGTGAGGGTGATGAACATTGGAACAACATGCCATGGGAAGTAGGGATAGATTATCTCTCTTGTTAGAAACTGGATGCCTTTCTGGAAAACATACTTTAGCCAAACAGGTTATTCTTTAGTCAAACAAGTTACTGGGCTCAATACAGGGGTAACTTGGTAAAATTTAAGGGCCTGAGATACTCTAGTCTGAGCTCCTGTATACCAAATGGTCCCTTCTTGCCTTAAATGCTATGAACCTGGGTTCAGGAATACAATGAATGTAGTATTTAGGGTACTACTTGTCACGGAGTCCCTGGGCGATGCTCTGGAACTGCTCCTTACGAAGCCAGTCAGGACTTTGGTGAAGTCTCCTCTCTGTGAGCAGACTGTCTTCAGGGCAAAAAGCTCACAGTTTCCACCTTCCTGTGTTTGACCTTGGAGCCTTCAGCATCCTCTGCCCCTCCGTGCGCTTCCCATAGCAGCGAGTCTGCCCAGGCGGGGTCCTGGGGAAGCCAAAGGGTCCTGCACCCCAACTTCGCAGTCAGACGTGACTCTTAGCCAGCCAGTAAAACAGAAGGTTTATCAGAGGACAGGAACATAATCTAAAACAGAGCTTGTAGGTACAGAGAACAAGACCCCTCAGCTGGGTCCATTTTGGGGGGCAGTGAGCCAGACAACCACGTCTGCACTTCACTCCACATCCCCGGCCAGCCCCAACCTGACTCATCCTCCAGCCCCTCCTCCTCTCGACTTTGTCCCTTTCCCAGGCCAGGAGGTCACCTGATTCCTTTGTTCTCCAACCCTTTAGCTATTACCTTGCAGGGGGGAAGGGCCCAAGCCATCAGTTGCCAGGAGACAGTGTGTCAGCCATTTATGTACACTGGCCCTTTGCTTTGCAACAATGACACCCCCTTATCCCACCACTGAGAGACTTAAGAAATGCATAGGGGAAACTGAGGCACCCCTACAATATTCAGAGGAAACATTAACAGCCTCACTTTGTCACACTACTAAAAAGGCAGTATTAAATATTTTTTATTTTTCATGTCTGAAAAACATACAGTTGACCAAATTAGGGAATGGAATAGCCTCAGTTCAGTGAGAGAGAGAGAATGTATGACTCCCATCAGTGGCAACAAACTCACTCACGAGATCCAGCTGCGAAAAGTCAATGATGAGAGAAATGATTCCTCATTTAAAAGATAATTCCTTAGGCAGCATAATTATCTGGTAAGTAGATTTGCAGAAGTGAATTTTTTTTTTTTTTTTAATATTAACTTACAAGGATATTTTAAGTGTTATATACAACCATTAAAATTTGATGCCATATGTTAAATGTTATTTGGTGCTGCAAATTCATGGCCAAACCCTAAGTAAGGTGTGCACTGTTATGCTCTTGTTTACCCAGAAGGTAAGCCCTAAGATGCACCATCATATAAGGTGATGCTTTCAAATCCCTCTTTCAAGCTGAATTTGAGTAGCATTTACACAGGTAGATCTTGTAAAACAGCAGCTGTGACAATGGTAAAGGAACTCTGCAGAACACCCCTGAAATGTTAAATAGTAGGCAAAATAATGTAAAACAGACATCAGGAATCTGGATAGTTTGAAATTATAGTTATAAATCCAGTAATTTATAGGTATTACTCCTGTGGTCCAGAAAACTGAATGTGTGTTATTTTCACCTTTCTAAATTAACACAAATGCACATTGAAGCAGGGGAAAAAAATTAAGATTAACGTTCATTAAAAGATTCTGTAAAAGATCCTTAACTCTTCCAATTAAATAACTGAGAAAGTTAAAGACTAAAAATCTTATTCAAAAGCCACAATGAAACGTAAGAGGCAAATACTTCAGATTAAATGTTCAAGTACAGCCAGTGAGCAAATAAACTAGTTTGAAAATAATTTAATAGTACTTTGCATGAAAGCTGATATACAAAATTCTCAAATGTTAAAAACAAATATTACAACAATTCAACAAGTTTCAAATAGAGTTTCATCAAAATGAGGTAAGTCTATGTCTCCTGCTATTGAGTTCAACACTGCGGAGGAGAACAGGTCTTCAAGGAAATCTTCCTTTGTGGGACTTTCAAAGGAAAGTCTTTTCAAGCAGGATTTGTTCATTACTGAGTCTGTATGACCTTCATACTTGCTTTCTTTTACAGGACTGTAATAATTATGGTCTTCGTTTGTCACAGTGATGCATGTGAGGTTGGTTCTCGCACTATGCACTGGTACTGCAGTGTTGCTATCCACCATTTCCAAATATCTACACTCATCTTCATCTTTTGGAAGCTCTGAAGAAGCAACAATAGAAGGAGGAGATAATAAGTCTGCTAAAAACGCTGCATTACTCTGGCTACTGCATAGTGACATGTTGGAGTTTGTACTATATACAGATTCACTGTCTGCAACATCAATCTGATACTGCAGTTCATTCAATAAGTTCTGTACTGATTCACTTTCATGATGAGATCCAAATTGTAACAGATCTTCTACATCTCTGTTTGGAGAGCTTCCATTACACATCTGAGTCTTTGCCAGCCTATCAAGTGAAGCCAACTTGTTCTTTTTAGCCTTCAGTTTTTTAAGCAGTTTTAAACGAAGCTTGTGAGTTTTGGCATCCGATTCTTTATCCTTCACATCAGATTTGTGATTTCCATTTTCACCATGGCGAGGTTTGGAACTAAAGATGGGGGTGTTGGGTTGAATTACTTCACTCCAGGTGCCCAATGAAATTCCAGACTTATTCAAAGGTGGACCATCAACTACAGGGTTTACTGCAGGGAGACGAGCATGTACAGAAGGACCAGTGATGTTTGTTAACAAAGGAGGAATATTTGCACCTTGACAAACAGCTGATTTAGGCACCTCCTCAGTTGTTTTGCTTGTACCTTTGGCTTGAAAGCCACCAAAATTAGCTGCCCCCTTAGTAGGGAGGTGCAAGTCAGCAGCTCTTAGTAAAGAAGGATTTTTGTAACTTTTCTTATTATGATGAATTGAGGCACTTGAAGGCATAAAGGTATTATGCTTGCTTAAGAACCCCTTTACCCAACTTCCTACAAATCCTCTCTTTTGATCTTTATGCAAAGACTGGGTGGAATTATTTGTAGCAGACAAAGCTGCAGCCTGAGAGTCTGCTACAATTTTGCTTGTGTTTCTGGTGTTAGATGATTTCTGCATAACATTCTCCATTAATGCTAATTTCTTATTCTGCAAGAGTTCTGGATTTAATGCGATATTCTCAGTGTTGACTGGGTTAGCCTTGGCCTCTGCCTCTTGAGATTGTGATGGCGCGGACAAGTCACTACAATGGTTTGTGGTGGGAACAGCAGATGCAATATTTGCTAGGTTCAACTGTTCAAGATGTAAGGAAATACAGGCATTTTCAGGTGGTGTGCACATGTTGGTGGAGGTAGTTGGACTACAAACATCTTCTGTACATGGAGTGTGATCGGAACAAGCTGACTCCTGCTCTTTCAGCAAGCCTGTTTCAGCAATTAGGTGATTTCCCACCATCTGTCCATTGTCCAGTGGTTTACCTTCAGAATCAACTTGAATTTCTACAAGTGTCAGCGTTATAACATCATCAGCTGCCAAATTTTCTAAGCCAGAAAGCAAGCTATTTTCATCATCATCATTTCTGGCCACTTTTTGTTGTTCATTAACAGGAATGCTCACAATCTCCTTTTTGTGAAATACTGTAGTTATTTCGTCTACGGCATTATCACCATCACGATGCAACACTAGAGAAGAACTTGACTGTGCATCGTTAAGAGGAAGATTTTCAGATTTTACACTTTGGACCTGATAGCTCATTTTATCTGGCACTTGGGATGCTTTCCTTTCCCAGATGACAATGTGAATCTCTGAAAGAGGAACTTCAAATCTCTCACGTCTTTCACAATATGTACCTTTTATGTCATCGCATTCAAGCCAAGTTTCTGAAAAATAAAAAATGAATAGTTTAAAGGCTCAAAGATACACAATGGCCATTGAAACTCAGATCATTATTCTTTTTGGGTCTCAAAACACCCATTTTTAACTCTTTCCCTGACAATGCTACATACACCCTGGTGAATGAAGTGGATTTCTTTGTTCCCTCACTTTCCCCAAAGAAAAGTTGGGGGTCTTCCACTCTAACTAGGCCACTTGAAGCAACAGAATTCCTAGTAACATGACCAAGATGGAAAGTAACTTTTTCCTTAGCCACACTGATGCTCCTGGCCAAGATAGTGATACTGACATACTGTTTGAGAATATATGGACAGACCTGACATACAGACCTCTCTCTTTAAACGTTAATTTGGGGAATTATTTTTCATAAAGATGTGGGGAAGGGGCTTAAGGGAGAAACTGATCATATAGATAATTCCCTCCCAACAGTTACTAAAAACATATAAACTTTGTAAGGATTCTAAAGCGAGATACCTTAAGTGTGTACGCATTGCGTAGTGTGAACAGCAAAAACTGTGCACAGGCTAGCTAGTTTGAATCCAGCTAGTGTGGATAATGGCAGCACTGGAGACAGCACACCATGAGCTTCAGAGTGGGCTAGCAAGCAGAGTACGTACCCAGGGGCTATGCCAGGCTTGTACAACCTACACTGAAGTGCACACTGAGCTGCCTTCATTGTTACGGTTACCCATACTAGCTTGGATCTCATTAGGTAGGCTAGCCTGTGGACAGCTTTTGTTGTGCAGACATATCCTAAATTTATTGACGGTTAGTGGGATGTTTCTCATCCTCTGCCAGAGTTACATGAAGAAAAAAAGAGTTCAATTTAGATGGACAACTTTTCAGCTGACAAGGATGTTTTGATTAAAATGATCTCTTCTCTCTCCTCCCTCTGTAGAAGCAGGTTTCCATGAGGACCAAAATAATCAACTATTTTTTCTCTTTGAATTTTGGGAGTTCCTTCTGGGTTGTACTCTATAGTTCAACAAATCAAAACAGCAACTTACTAGTTACTCTTAAAAGAAATGCAAAATTCAGGAGGAAGAAACTGAGCATTGACAGCATTGCGAGTCCCATGGGAACTTGCTTTTCCCACGAAGAGACACATCTGGTATCTGTAACAGGGTAGCTTTCCCCTTAAGGGCTGGAGGCCTAGGGTCAGCCAACCTTCGTTACTGAAAGAGCCACACCTGGGCGAGATCATGTGACTGCCCTACAAAAAGCAGAAGGGGAAGCTCAGGAAGCTGTATCGAACTATAGCAAGTGAAAAAGGCTTTGGCACTGAAGACCCTAACACTAGGGAAGTTGAGAAGTCACAGCCAGGAAGCTGAACTCTAGCCAGGTAAAGCCTGGGAATGACTGCTGACTGAGGATCTGCCTCTGGAAAGGAGAGCTGTGGACTCCCTACCTAGGAGGGGGGGAGAGAGAGAGAGACACTCAACTAGGATGGGCCTGGAGGACCGGTGTGCACTCAGAGGACTGAATACATTTTACCCCCAGAAGGGAAGTGTTTGGGTTGTGTTTTGAGTTTGAGGAAACAATGAGAGAAATTAAGTCCGGGCACCTGCACAGCAAGCTCTTGTCACAAGGGGGCATTCAGGAGGCGGCTGACCCTACTACACTACTATGTAATATCCATGTAATCTGAACACCCGAAAGAACTAACAGTGTGCCCAGATTATGTTTCTTGTAATTTTACCAAAGTTTGATGAGAAAATGATCACATCCAATTGACTTTTTCCAATGAAGTTAACAGTAAGTATAGCAGCAAATTACTGAGTCAGTCAAATCAGAGTTAAAAAACCCCCAAAGAATGTAAACATATTTGCAAATATTTAATACCTAATTTAGATTATACACAAAAGAAAACCTTTAAATTATCTATTAAGATAGTACAGTGATTATGATAACCCCAAAATTAGTAACAGAGGCAGCTTTATCTATGGTGATAATAAAGTTGTAATAGTTACCATCAGGATTCAAAACCCAGGTTTTGAAGTGTTTTGGATCTTGTTGATACTGAATAACAGCTGTTATTTGGTAGAAATCTCCTTCAAATTGAAACGAATAGTTCTTCAGCTCGTTATGTGGCAAACCTTCTACGAAATGTATCATAAATATTGAGGGTACTCTGGTAAAGATACAAAGCATTTTATTGGAATAAAACAGTGGCTCAAGCTATTAATGAAATCACAAGCAAAGCATTTTGAGAATGGTAGTTCGCTCAGTGCATTACTGTTCTACTGCTGTTTATTAATTTAAGATTGCTTTACAAATTACACACAAATGGCTGGGAGCTCATAGGAACAGGGCACTCCAATTTTAATACATAATAAGCTTTTAGTGAAATAGAGGTGTCATCTTACAGCTTAATTTGCTTTGGGGGGGGAAAAAAAAAAAACCTAAAGAAAATGTTTTGAGACAAAGACAAAATAATAAGAGTTCTGCCAAACCTGGAAGGCTGACAACCACAAGTCAGACGAAAACACTGAACGTTATAAGGTGGTAGTTTTATCATCCCTCAATACCAGATGCTCTGGAAAGACTGATATTCAGTGTTGGGCTTTACAACTTGGCTCAAATGAAAGGTCTGCTTAATGTGTTAAATTGAACAAAAATGCTCCACATATATTAAAGATTTCTAACAACAACATCTGTGAGAATTTTCAGAATGATCTCAAACCTGGGTAACTGAACATTTAATGGAAACTTGCTCTTCAGTGTCTCTCAACATGTCATAAAGGTGACAGAACACTGACATTAAGTTCATCATGTGTAGATTTAAACATTAAGATTTTATATTCAAGATCTCAAGTGATTCAAACTTACTTTTCCAAAATCATTTTTCTTCTTTGAGATTTATCATTACAATTATTACATGGAGAAATATGAATAGCATTAAGTGGGTGCCAGTCAGGGATTATATTTGTAAATGTTGTTAGTGTCTTCCTACACCTGGACAGAAGAAAAATAAAATTCGATCAGTTGTCTACCTGAGATACTCAAAAAAAAAATACTAGCATTTACCAGAAAGAGAGGTCACAAATTAACAAGCTACATGCAGTGTCGACTTACACCTGGCACAATCCCACTGACATCCCTGGCACTGCCAGTGGGATAAATATAAACTCAATTTGCCTCAATCTGCCCATCAATATCAATCAGTAATCCTTTATACAGACTATAATAAAATGGAACAATGTATTTTCTGCGACTCATTTTTTCGCCACTTCGAATGTCAATTTTTTATACTCTAATGAAACATGGCTTTAAAGAAATTCCTGAATGTTTTTACAGAGTGCATAACCATTCAGGACACTCATGTGTTACACTAAATACAACTGCCACTTAGATGACCTTGAGGAACCTCATCACATCTAACATTTTAAAACACCAAAAGGAGTAGAGGACACTTTCAAATGTTCAATTATGTGACTAAGGATCAGATTTACATTTCTGACTTTATGCAATTTAGATGAATTAATTCTATTTAACCGTGAAAGACATACCTATTTATTGATCATGTCTGGCATGCTATTCGTTAGAGCAGCAGCAATGTGAGATTTACAGCAGTCAACACCAAAAAGTCAGCATTTGAGAACAGAATCACCAGTTATTTCTCTTTTTTACATAGGATATGATTGTGTCAGTAGCTATTATACCATACACCACCTGGAAACCGTTTGCAAATGCTGACCTTTGAAAATGGTGACTAGATAACTTCACTATCACAATTCTTCCTTTCCTACCAAATGTATACACTTTGTGCACAAGGCTGGTTTGAAGAAAAATATTTATTAAGTGAAGACTGAAAGTACAATAATACATGTAAATAAATGTGGCTTAGGTAAAAACCTAACCTGTCTTGGTGGCTGTAGCCACAATGTAAACATTCAAACATCCATGAAAAAGAATGCAGGAAAAGTGTCTCGACTTGGGGATCCTTTTGTAAAAGCAGAGGGAATGCAAATACTGGACTTTCCTTCTTACCTTCAAAGGAAAAAAAAAAAAGAAAGAGGGAAGACAGGATTATACCTTAGAATGCTATGTCAATTTGCAAGGCTATAATCTGATCCCCACCGTAAATGAGATATGACTGGAATAACTTCATGGGTACAGCTATGGTTACCAAAAGAATAATACACCCCCTTAAACTTTAAGGTCTGAAGAAAATGGAGATCAGCTGAATGGAAAAAAATTAGCATCTGCACAAGTCTGAATTATGCTCTTCACATGCGACATGCAGCCTTAACTCTGAATTTTATTTCTAATATTATGAAAAATAAATGAACATGTGCAACTGTTAACAATTTGCTAATTTAAGCCAAGTTGCTGCGAGCACTTTCCAGAGGATAGGAGGATGTCAAGCCACACAAAGCCTATAGAATGGGGAGAACTTTGCTGCTCTGCCAGCTTTCTGCTGCAGAGCATCCTTAAGGGCATTCATCCAGAGTTCTGTATAACTGGGGAGTCAGGGAAGAGGATCTAGCAGCCTCGGTGCCGGGGCGGGCAAACTTTTTGGCCTGAGGGCTGCATCAAGTTTCGGAAATTGTATGGAGGGCCAGTTAGGGGAGGCTGTGCCTCCCCGAACAGCCAAGAGTGGCCTGGCCCCCGCCTCCCATGCTTCTTGCCCCCATGATGTCCCCCCCCAGGGACTCCTGTCCCATCCAACCCCCTGCCCCTGACTACCCCCCGCCAACCCATCCAACCCCCCCTCCTTCCTGACTGCCCCCCGGGACCCCTGCCCCCATTCAACCCTCCGTTCCCTGCTCTGACCGCCCCAACCCCTATCCACACCCCCGCCCCTCCCCCTGAACTCCTGTGCCCTCTATCCAACCCCCCCTGCTCCCTTACTGTGCTGCCTGGAGCACCAGTGGCTGGCGGCACCACAGCTGCGCCACCCGGCTGGAGCCAGCCACGCTACCACGCAGCGCAGAGAACCGGGTCAGGCCAGGCTCTGCCACTGCGCTGCCCCAGGAGCTCACAGCCCCGCTGCCCAGAGCATTGCGCCAGCGGCGCAGTGAGCTGAGGCTGCAGGGGAAAGGGGTGGGGAACAGCAGGGAATGGGCCGGGGTCTAGCCTCCCAGGCCAGGAGCTCAGGGGCCGGGCAGGAGGGGCCCGCAGGCTGTAGTTTGCCCACCTCTGCTCTATGCACATGCTGTTCTGCTGTAGCTTTGGATCTCATAAAACATAAGCTTTCATAAAACCATTGCAGCTTTTTTTTTGGGACAGTAAATTACTTGTACTATATTTCCATGTCTTATAAAGAGTTCCATGCTCTACCGCCAGATCTCCCAGGGACCCTAGGTTAATCAAGTATCTGTTATATTTTAATCTGCTTGTTTAAGTTTATGTGCCCATTTTGTATCACGTCACCTGTATTAGTCATCCTCACTACACTTCTTCCCCACCCCATTTGTTTTCAGTGGTGGGTTTTTCCAGTCAAAAGCTCTAAAATGACTGACTAAAATATTAGAGGAAAAAGATTTCTTTGCTTCTCAGTGTGGTTACTTCGTGCATTTGACAGTACTATGTATAGTCAGTTTCAATGCTTTTTTGATAGTCTGCTGCACTTTGTCTCAAGCATTAATGGAATTACCATTCCCAATTAGTGGCAGTCATTGTCATTAAGTGTTATTAACCCTACATCAAGTCCCTGGAGGACATCCCACTTAAGCAGAGTACATAGCAGAATGACAGCCCCTTCCCCCCCCCAAATGTAAAAGGATTCTTAAGATCTTGAAGCTATACTCTTCTTCTACATATATACAAGTATGTATGTTATATACTATTCTCCGTTCTTCCCACTGCCTAAAAATTACAATTGTAGGAACTTAAGTGTTTACACAAAGATCTTCCCCACTCCCCAAAGTTGCATAAGTGTTCTATTCATACAAGAAACAGGTTTTGCCTTTTGCAAATTAAATTTCTGCTGCCCTTTGCACAACCACAAGTGTTTTTCATCTCTGCATGCACTTAGCAGAAAGATTCTTGTGGGCCTGTAGGTATAGGCACTACAGGAAAGAAGGGAACAGAGACAAGATATCAAACAGCTGCTCACTGAGTGATGGAGCGTGAAAGATACTAACAATTAACTACATCAGCAAAAAGAAAAGGAGTACTTGTGGCACCTTAGAGACTAACCAATTTATTTGGGCATAAGCCTCCCCAAACAGCCAAGAGTGGCCTGGCCCCCCGCCTCCCATGCTTCTTGCCCCCCTGATGTCCCCCCCCCAGGAGACAAGTTGTTTGTATTCACTTTCTTATGGAATGCATTTTAAGTACTGACAACAGCAATCTCTGCATTCACAGAACTGGAAAATTACTTACCCAATTCACATTTAAGCTGAGGTTGAAGTTGAGCAAATATCACATTTCTGATTTCATTTAGATGCAACTCAGCTTTTGGAAGAACATCTAAAGAAAAAAGATTCAGCCAGGAAAAAAAAATCAAATCTAATTCATATTATATACACCACATACACAAATCAATTCACTGCAAACCAATGCATTTTCTATTAACATTTGTTTACCTACAACATTTGGATGACACTTAATAGTTAAAGTTCTTTTACTTAGGTGATTTGAAAAAGATTACATTAGAAGATGTAAAAGCTATCTAACTACTTAAAGGAATCAAATTTCTACTATGATCTACTCAATGGAATATTTTAAATGAATCTTGTCTATAGCATGTGTAAATATGTTTATTCATGTGTAATCTAAATAAATAGTCAAGCAAAAAACATTGTTAGATTAAGGCTATGTCTACACTAGTACTTTTGTCGGTATAATTTACATTGCTCAGGGTGTGAAAAACACACCCCTCTGAGCAACATAAGTTACACCAGCAGAAGCAGCGGTGTGGACAGTGCTACGTCGACAGGAGATGCTCTCCTGCCGACATAGCTATCACTGCTTGGTGCAGGTGTCTTAATTATGCTGATGAGAGCATACAGTGGCTCCATGAGCGAACGTACAGTGGTGCAGCTGCATCAGTACATTTGTGCCGCTGGAAGCTCGCTAGCATAGACATGGCCTAAGTGAAGGTTGAGAGTATGTATCCGTAATTTAAGGGTAAAAAATTATTATAGGGATGTTGTAAATATTCCCAAACCAAGCATTATAATCCCGGAAAATTCAGAGTTAAGGCCACACTTAAAAATCCAGACGTTAAAGTGAAAAACATACAGTTAGAGTACCCAAACAAGCTTAGCTCTGTGCTGTAGCGATGCCATGCAATACCATAAAACAATGAAGACATTTTAATGCTCGTGGCCTCAGATTAAGTGATAGTTTTCAAATTATTTTTTCTAAACTCAAAACAGATTTTCTTGTAGGGTCTCAAAATTAATTCTGTACTCCAAGTGCTGTAAAATATGAGAAGGGCATGCTATATTTGTCATACAGAACAAATGTTGCTTTAAGTGCAAAACAGAACTTAACTTTGGAGTCAAGACCAGAGCCTCCATAATTAAAGTAAGGACTTCAAACAGTCTTGGAAACTATTTCTTCATTAAAATCTTTATATAGATAAATATATAGCTAAACTGAAATATAGCTAAAATCCTCCCCCATGCTCCAGGTACTTCTGACAGATTTTTAAAAACACTATCAATAAAAAGTAATAGATGGGCTTTGGTGGAAAAGGGAAGCTCAAAGTAAATTGATGGGTTTTGCAGTGTTCCCCGGAAACCAACAGGTTCAAATTATTACAGACATGGGAGCAGGGGGCAGACACTAAATTCAGAGCCCAGGAACCCTTCCGGGGGGCAAAGGGGGGGAGAGGAGGGAGGGGAGGGGGAGAGGAAAGGATGTTGGCTGGACATTCCTTCCCTTTTAAACCAAGGGGGCTCCTACTCTAATACTTCCCTGCAAATGCAGTAGTATCTCTAGTAGGCAGGCCCCATGTTATCAGACTTTATAGGTTACCACCACCAACACTTAAGATGTCCACCCAGAAACAAATAAGCAATCAACGTAATCCTGATTATTTCAGTGCAATTAGTGTATGATTTCTCATCTCAGTTAAACAAGTGTTAAAATAAAATCATTACTTTTGTTTCATTCTTTTAAGCAATTTCTCTCAAAACTACATTTTTCCTGGGTCGTCTTTTTGAGGAAGTATCAAAAACTGTTGTCCATTTTAAACACAGGGTCTGTGAAAGGGTTGACAGGCTCTTTAAGTTATTTCTGGCCTGATTAGAAATAATCCGAAATTACAATCTTTCTCAGGACCACCTATCAAAAAGCAGATTTTGGCCAGTTACAAATCTGCATCAGTTCCCTGCAGGAACATCTCTTTCTTTGGTGCAGACTGCCTTTGATCGTTCCCCCACTAGCTCATGACTTTTTCCATTAGTTGCTCATCAGGGGTAGGAAAGAAAGTCCCTGCTAATTTACAACTTCTTAAACTGAATCAAGAATTCACAAAATGCTTAAGGCCATATTTCTAGTATTGGCATGATGGGCCAACTGTTCATTTATACTGCGACATAAGCCATGTTAGAATCCAACTGTTCAGAGGTGAAGAGCTAGTACCTGAGCTCAATATGCTAACCAGGAAAAAACAAGACTCAGATTTACATCAATCTTTGTAACCCAGCTTTGCACAGTTTGCTTTCTGCTCTTACTATGATGAAGAAATCCACAAGTGAAATCTTAACACTAAGGGCTTGTCTTCACTTACTAGGGGATCAACACATGGTGATCAATCCACCAGGGGTTGATTTAGCGGGTCTAGTCTAGTGGTCAACTCCAGTACTCCACCAGAATGAGAAGCGTAAGGTAAGTCGACAGGAGGGTTTCTCCCGTTGACCCAGCATGGTGTAGACAACGCAACCGTCGACTTAAGGTAGCTGGAGTTGCATAACTTAGGTCGACTTAGCCCCGTAGTGTAGACCTGCTTCGGGTATGTCTATACTACAAGTGCTACAGCAGCAGCTTTGCCACTGTAGACACTTACTACAGCGACCACAGGTGCCAACTTTCCAATGTGCCAGGGATTGACCTGCCCTAAGGCCCAGGCCCCACCCCACCACTTCCCACCCGATTCTGCCTTCTCCCCCAAGTGCTCCATGTCCTCTCCTCTCCCCCGAGCCTCCTGCATGCCAAGAAATAACTGATCGCGGCAGGCAGGAAGCATCGGGAGGGAGGGGGAGATTTGTTAAGGTCTCTGCTGTGCCAAGTTTCAAGAATGCTTACATGTATCATCAGTCATACCATTTTACAATTAAGGCTTTTTAGCATACAGTGTTTTCAGGTATCATTTCCAATATGTTTACAGGTTTTTCACATGCACATTTGTACCTTTTTACCAGGACTGACATCAAAATCAAATACATTAACACCAAATTTGTTACAAGTGAATGTTTATAAGCATCTTGGTCATACCATGCCTCTTTTTTCCACTGAATCTCTTGGCTGGCCAGGTGTATTCTCTGTTTTAACAGCTACGGGGCAAATCTTCCCCCTCCCTGGTTAGCCAGGTAGATTGTATCAACCCAGACACTTTCAAATTCTCATCTACCACCAATTTCAAGGCTGGACACTCATTCTTCCCCTCAGCAGGATTGGGTCCTGCCTTTCTCCTAGAGGGTTGAAAACTGAACCTCCCTGCTTACAGACATCCTTTGCTGGCTAGGTGTGTTCACCAACTGCAGCCCCTCTGTGCTATGAACATCTACACAGACTCTCCTGCATGCTTGCTTGTGGATCCACCACCAGCTTAGAGAGGGGATTTGTTTGGTATCTCGTTCAAACAGTCCAAAGTGTCTAAGGGTGAGAGTTTGCCTGCGGTCCCCTGCATCCTTATCGTTCAGTTATAAGGCTGTTCTGCTCTGAAAAAACCAGTAACCCAATCTTTCCTCAGACCCCGAGTTACAGACTGCTTAACTCAAAGAATCAGCATGGAGAACATGCTGGCCAAGCCCAGCCACTTGGCCACAGGGCTGTTAAATTTCTCTAACAGTTTTTCCCATCTGAAACCTTCTCTAGGCTATCCACACTGAATCTTTCTAAAGCAAGGTCAGTGGATTTATATACCTCAGAAAAACTCTGGCAGTAAGGAACTGAAACAAGTCTCCCAAACTGTTGCTTTCCCTATACAGTGATTCACCCTGAGTTAACTCAAATCAAATCACTTCCACATCCATCAGTTACAAAAAACTGCTTGCAAAGATTTTTCTCTTCAGGAATCTTTCTAAGCAATAATCCATCTTTTTTCTGCTTAACAAAAGCATTGCTCTGTGGAGCCACAACAAAATCCTTCTGAGTTTTGCTTACACCCAGAATCAACTCTGGCACATTAGAGGATTGTCACATAACCCCCTTTCAGGCAAGCTGCTAAACTTCATGGTTAAAGGGTTGGAGGCACTCTTTCCCTCTGCAGCTTTCCTCACTAGAAATATGCAGGTTACCACACACAAGCTTAGGCACACTTCCTTTTTGGGTTTCAGTTAAGTCCAGAACCACCTCTGGGACAACTGAAATATCCTCCATCATAGGCTGAGAGGCTTCTTCTGTCTGCTCCTGAAATGAAGGACTGGAGGTACATTCGCCTTCATTAGGTACACTATTTGCAATATCACTATTCTCCACACTGATAACAGGTAAGGTATAGGGATACTCATGTTCCAATAACCTTGCCTTCCCAAACTGCTGATTAGACAAAGCCAGCAGCTTAAAAGGCTGCCCTATGCTCATCTAAACTTTGCCTTCCTCTCCCTTATCTCAGCACCCATGGCTGTTTCCAGATAACTACTGGGAGAGTGGGGTGGCTTCCTTAACAGGCTGGTTGCCACTCCCAATGGACAGAAAATTGGAGACCGTTTCTCCCTTAACAGATAAACTGCTGTTTTCCACAAGCAGTGGCTCAGCATACTTAGCTACTTTAAGCGAAACACGTCTATTTGGTTCAGTTGCCAGCAATCCATCAACCACCAAAAACCTACCCTTACCTTCCTCAGTCAGGACTTCAAACTGATCATCAACATTAATCTGCTCTAAAGATATGTTTTCCTGAGCTTCTTTCTGCTCTTCATCTAATCCCAAAACTCACTTCTGAGACAGACATTCAGAAATTTCTTCACCATGTAAACTAGTTTTCTGACTGGACAAACCGCTATTTTTCAATCTCAAGGCTAGATACACTCTTCCTTGTTATAGCATACCTAGTTAATACAACTATTTAGCATCATATACCCGCCCCCTCACAAATCTCCGTTAGTTACAGATGATCAGTGGATTTACCTTCATACTTTTCCTAAATTGGGATAGGACATTACTCTGATTAAACAGTTACCACATCATTATTAAATATACCAACATCATTAGAAACTGGACTTTCAGAATGATACAGTTTCTGCTGTTTTTTCACTTCAATTTGGAGTTTAAGTCTGGCAAATTCAGTCTCCGCTTGCAGCAGCTCCATTCACCTCCCGTGAGATTCTCTCTCTTCAGCTTGCCTGGCTCTCTCCTCAGCTTCTTCCAGCTGGGCCAAGGCTTGCTTCTCTTGCGCCCAAAGTTCCACCATTTCTCTCTCATGCTGGAGATGCTGGCTCTCAGGGCTCACAGTTTTGATTGTGGATCACTCATTGTGACTAACTTTAACCTTTATCACTCTGAGTTTTAAATTTCAAATCTGGAATAGTGTGGGGTTCTGATCCAAAACCCAAATGATCTGGTTCTGTGGATCCTGGCCAGACCATGCCAATGTGACCTGATGGTGCCCGGGGGCAGCCCGCATTGGAAATGCCAAAAGTCAGCGCAGGCTGCAAAAGGGAGAGTGGACACTCAAGACTAATGGGTAACACTGAAGTTAAACTCCCCCACTAGTCACAAACTGCGCTCTGATCACCCACACCGGTTACCAAGAAGCAGGAAAAGAAATCATACAGCACACTTATTGCATTCCAGTTCTCTGGCTCCCAAATCAGCACCTTGGTCCAGTATAGTGAGAAGTTATTTTAAACTCTGCTCACATACACAAAAATGTTCTTCTGACCCCAAAGGGTCAGCCACATTGCTAGGTCAGTATAGGTTTGGATCTTACCCAAAATACCATGCTGCCAGCCAATCCTTTAGTGTCTAAAAGTAAAACGTTTATTATAAAGAAAAAAGAAATAAAAAGAAAGATGTTAAATGCTAAGGCAGTCTCATACATACAAAGACTTCAAAGTCCATATATCAGGTTCCTAGCAGTATTGGTGAGTTTGCTAGCTTGGAAGTCCCTCTGGACTACATCCACAGCTTGGATGGGTCATTCAGTCCTTTGTTCAGTGCTTCAATTTGTAGCAAAATTTCTCCATAGGTAAGAAGTAGGATTGAAGACATTAGATTGGAGAAGATGCAGCTGCCTTTTATAGTCTTCTGCCATGGGGCTTGAGCTTCGTTTCAAACACAAGTTGCCCAGCACATGGCTTGGAAGTCTTTTCTGTCTATAGGCATGCCCATGCATGCCTTGCTAAGTCATGGAGGTCTTTCCCTTGCCTTCTCTTAAATGGATCAATTGTGTAGCTAATGGTCCTTAATGGACAATCAAGCAGGATAGGCAGTGCTGATGCCAAACTGTCTGGGGGTGTCACCCAGAAGCACAGCACAAGTTTAAAATACATACATATATATCTATAGCTCATAATACAAAGGTGATACAAACTTTAACAAGATCATCGTATCTGGCAAATTATAACATTTTTGCAGATATCTTACATGGCATATCTGGCATAACTCATGGCAATTTTATAATATTTGTGTTCATAATATCCTAAATTGTCCCCCAGATTCCATACAGCATCACAGCTAGGTTTATGGAAGAATTCCTCCATCTACCTAGCTGCATTGACTGAGTGAGTGAGGAGACAGATCAACTTAACTAAATCACACAGGCCATGAAATTATTCACAGCCCTGAGCGATGTAGCTAAGGCCTTGTCTACACTGCCACTTTACAGTGCTGAAACTTTCTCGCTCAGGGGTGTGAAAAAACACACCCCTGAGGGTTGCAATTTTTAGTGGCAGTGTAGACAGTGCACCAGCACTGGTAGCTACTCCCCTCGTGGGGTGGTTTTTTTTCCCCCACAGAGCTGGGAGAGTGTGGCAGCGCTTTAATGTTGGTAGTGAAGACATACCCTAAGATGACCTAGCTTTGAAGTGCAGACCTGCCCTCAAATATCTGCTTTTAGAGAGGGTGCATATTCACCCTTACATAATGTGCAGAGATGCCTTTGCATAGTTTTGCTAGTTACCGAGGACCTGCTGGGAAAATTACATCTTTATCTTGAATTCCATAACAACAAATTGCAGCTACCCCTTGGCAACCTTGAAATAGAAGGGAATGAAAACTTCTGCATACACACAAATTCCTCTGTAGACTTGTCTTTTTATTTCAAAATAGTTTGAATGTAAAGGAATATTGATACAAGGTTACTCACCTTTTAGCTTATTTGTTTGGCAGGCATTCAAGAGTGCAGTCGCTTGGTTATATTTTGTAAACAGCCTCTGGATTACAGATTCTTCAGTGCACGCTTCAGTCACAGCAATCCTTAAAGTTTTTAAGTGTACCAATGCTGACAGAATACAATCTAACCAACACAGAGCATAGACGTTCCTCCACTGAAGACACAAATGCCCCATGAACAATGAAGGTTTGCTGTCTGCATGCAAGATTTCAGATTTTATTGAACAAAGTTCAGAATCTGGCAAAAGTTGTGTTTTGGAATTAGAGTCAGGACTTTCTTGTGCACCACAAACAGTGATAACAGCTGCCACGTCCACATTATGCTCCAGAGACTCAGCCGTCCTATTAGGTTTCTGCTGATCATCCTGTGATAAATCAGGTAGGCATGGCTGGGTCATACATAAATTATATCCATTATACTTGAGAACAAGATCAGTATTTAAAGTGTGCTCAGCATCTATCAAATTGTTGTTAGTCCTAGCTTGTTTTGAACATGATTCAATGGGGGAAGCTGTAGGACTGATTTCAAAAATCTTCCTTTTTCTCTGAGTACACTGAGTTTGATGATTTTCTGAATCAGCAGGAATTATTATGCTGTTTAATGGTTTATAGCCCAGAGGGTAGATGCACTGAAGGGAGGAAAGAAGATTACAGTGATATCTATAAAGCATTTTTGGGTGAAAAAATTTAGTAATTAATACAAACAATGCAGTTCAAATGAACACAAAACATTTGTACATTGACATGTTATCATAGAAATCAACATATGCATGAGGACTGGAAGTACATTCTGATAGTTCTCTTATAAAGTGATTGCGTACTAACAGAAGGTACCTTGATTAATGTCAATAACCAATATAATACTCTCTCTATATTCCTAGTTCTCTTCATTTCACCTTCTTCCCCACAGACCACATAATATTCCCAGGAAAGAATCCCATCTCCTATATTGTAAGGAGAAGAACTCTATTCCTGCAGACCTTCAGAAGCTGGAAAATGACTCGAGCTCTTTGCTCTTCCAGTCTCATCTTACGACTATTTAAAAAGAAAGCCTGAATTTACAACTTTAACGAGAAATTACATTTGAGGGTACATGCAGTTAACTTATGGGTAACAATCCTCACAAGACCACTGTAGCTTGTAAAGAAACAAGAACAACTCCCGCACCAACAACTCCAACCATACCCGACTATTTAAAAAAAAAAAAAAAAAAAGGAAATTCAGCTAAACAAAAATACTTGGAAGTGTGGATATCTACAGTTGTTACCAAATTATTTGCAATTCACCCCCTGCAGATATAAGCCTCCCATCTTCCCTCCTTTGTGTTGGAATACTGGAAATGTGGAACACAAAACAATAGCTTTTGTAATTTGTTTCATACATATGTATTTAGTACTAAATAGGATGCCTTGTCTCACAAACTACCCTTTGCTCTTTTCATGTAATTCCTGTAGTTTCAAGAATTGTGCCTAGACAGTTAGTACATAAAGACATGCTAGCTCTGTCTAATCACATGTGGATAACTGTCTAGCATATGAACTCATAGGGGCCTGATTCTGAGATGTGTTGGGCTGTGGGCACCATTGACAGATATCAAATGCTCAGATTTAGAGGATGGGGTTGCTAAAAGATAAAGGTCTATATGCAATCCAACAACATAGAAAAAGGATATAATACCTGTGGATTTTCACAAAGGAAAACAGACTCTTGAAAACTAATGCGGTAAGTCCGTAAAGCTTGTATCTGGCCCTTCTCTTTGCAGGCTGGGCAGCACTCATCTGACGTTACTACAGCAGAATTACAGTTCTAAAAAATAAAGTGCATACAATGATACGCTGTTCCTAAACAGTAAGGTATAAATGACAGCACTGAAAAACAATTGTATTTTTTCATAATGCAGGAGCTATGTAATTCAAAAGTTAAACTTGACACTTTAGGATTTGATCATAGCAAATAAAATATACATAGGAAATGGAGAGTTCTAAATTAATTTGTCCCCAGCTATCATTTTAAATAAGAATTTTCATAAGCTTTTTACACAAAATACCTTATGTATTGAAATGGTATTCATTTTATTTGCACTGAACAAAGTTATTCACGGCCAGTGAATATAAACTCTGAACTCTCAAAGACAAATCAGATTTTCAAAGGACTAGATCAAATGCTTTTGAAAAGAATGCCAGTAAACAAATTCAAAGAGAAATTTATTTAAAATAGAACAATCTTTCGCCATTGCTATAAGATTTCCGTGGAAAAATAATTTATAAAAAGTTATTTTTGTAAAATTAAGACCAATTTAAAATCTCTCAAAAATAGAGAAAAAATGAACTTTGCACACATGAAAAATAAGTTTCAACTGACTTTTCCCAAATACCCCACCATGTGGAGTGCAGATATCCCTATACCAGTCCCTTGTCCAATCACTTGCAAACCATTTCCAGTCTTCTGGGAATCCATCATTCTGTGCCACAGGCTAATTTATGTCACTTGTAACATTGTCAAGACCACTAAGGATTTTTCAAAGAACTCTGAAAAATAAGAAGCGAATACAAACAGTTAAATGAAAATTGTATTAATTTTGATTTAAAATCTGAATTAAGATTAAAGCATATTTTATATTTTCTTTGAGAAATCATGGTGCTTTTCCTTTTTAAGATGAAAAGTTATGGGTTTATAACTGAAACTGGAAAATAAAACAGCACCTAAATGTGATGTTCATATTAATTGCAAAATAGATGAATAATTTTAGGCCCTGCTCCTGCACACTTCTCCATGTGGCTAACCCTGGGACCCATGCAGTGCCCTACTTACTTCAAAAGTGCAGTGCTCTGCCCAAACATAAGGGTCTGCCTGGGGAGAGCAATTTGCAGGATCAGATCCTAAGTGGGAAAAGACTATGCTAAATGTGCAGACTGACATCAGAATTAGCAGATGTAAAGAATTCACATTGTTGTCGCTCACCAAGCGAGGAGCATCAAAGATCTGCTATGGGCTTTCCAAATGCTAAATTTAATTTGGGTTCATAATAAACTATAAGAAGTTGTTCCTCCAAATGTGACTGTTTGCCTCCTAACTGCAGAAAGCAACTCTGAATGTTGCCAAAACCTGGATTTTTCTGACACAGTAATTCAACAACACTGCTACAATAATACTATCTTACAACAGGGAGTAAGATTTTACTATTGATACAGCACCTTTCATCTCAAATAACTTTACAAGCGTAAGGCCAAATTTTGCCTTTTTCATACATGTAGGCAATCTCCCACAGAAGAACTTTCTGTGGGCAGAGTTCAGTATAAGCCACATACACACATGAGAAAGCATAATTTAGCCCTTACGTTGACATATTTATGCGGAAATCACTTCATCCAACAGTGAAATTCAGCCATGTCTATGATGAAAGGTAGCAGAACACAGCAATTTAAACAAGGGCCCAGTACTGTGCCCACAAAAGTTAACTGAAAATTCCCTGAGTTCAGTAGGTGCAGGACTAGACCAAATGTAAACAAAATATCATATCCCTTTAAACTTTCCCTAAAACTTCAGGTAGGTGAAATAACTACCTACATTGGATTTTGTCCAGGTCAAGGAGGTTAACACCCTCTCTCATTCCAGAGCTATTTTTATTCTTCAATGTCACATCTGAAACATGACATTCCAACAGCACAGTGCCCCCCCCAGCTACCACGCTGGGGCACTCGTTATTTCTGACTCGGAGGAAAAGGTGCTATCTACTGAATCACCAACTCCACTTCCTGCAGCACCTAAGGGTTCTTTGGAGTTTCATCCAAATACCAATCCAGACCAAAAATCATTTAGCTTGTGAGGTGAGAGCTGTCAGGACCATCACTTAGAAAGTACAACTACAGGCCATAAAAGCATTTATTCTCTATTTCAACTCCATAACAGCAGTTCTGAAGAACACAAGCATCGGTTATATGAAATTGAAGCATATACATGTTGTGGAGAACGTTGGGCTCAAAAATGAACTATGATCAGAAAAGTATAAGAAACAACACATTGCTGGACTCACTCAAGGTAATATCTTAATGAATTAAGAAGAGAGCAGCTCTGCTGGACTACACAGCAAGCCCAGCTCTCCAACTCTCCATCCATTGGCATATTACTACCAAGGTACATGCTTTCATGGATTTATCATTGTTACATACAGGGGAAAAAAAGTCACATGTCAGTAATTTTCAACTGTTTACCTCCCAAGATCAATATTAAAGCCTGGAAAAATGTTAACCAGAGCATATATACCAATAAAAGCTTCCTGACTGGCTCAGAGATCTATAATTTAGTCACGCTCCCCGACTGATAGCATTATCTTTCTAGAACTTCATCTTAAAAAACCCTCTAAACCCTGTAATTCTTAAGAAATTCTTGACCAGACTTGCAGACATCTAGATATTTCTGATTAATAATTCAAAAAAAATACATAATATTACCTATTTTGTTTTCATCAATATTTACCTCTTAGCTTAAAAAATGTTGACGTCTACCTCAGTGGAAGTCCTTATCTAATCAGTGTTCCACTTTTCTCAAAAAGAAACTTCAGGTTCAAAAGCTTCTTGTGTACCTCCTCATCCTGTACCATCACCTCCTTTTTAAAAAAAACCCCAAAATACTGAAATGCTATTTTGTAATGTATATCACTCAGGCAAATCAAATGTGTGTGCCCATGCTATTTATTACACATTTAAGAGTGAGTACAATATATTTTAACTGTAAATATCTTTTTAGGATGGGGCAGGCAGAACTAACAGAGTGAGCTCTGCAATTCCCCCCCCCCCCCCTTCAAAGCATGCAAAACCAAATAAAACAGAGTAACATCAGCTGAGCTGCCCATGCATTTAAATCTGTGCAGTGATGTTGGAGTGGCTTCCTCACAAGACACTGGCAATTCCATGTGAGAGGCTGGTGTACTGGATAAAAATTGGCGGCTGCTGACATGATGCACAGTGGAAAAGACTACTTAGAAACGGTTATACTTTAATGTTGTAAACTGTGTTGTCCCAGTCTCACCATCACCTCAATATCACAAAGACAAAACTAGAGGGCACCTACATGATGTATTTTCAGACTCATGAGGCCTCATTTTTAATCCCCTGTTCTCTTTTCTTTCCTGCTCAGCACCGGCACACACCACTTGCCAAACATGGTACTTGAGCTAAACCTAGCTCTTTCTACACTGATATAAGCAGACCCTGCATTTAAAAAAAAACAACAAAAAACACACACACACACCACAAGAAGACTAACACACTTTAAAGACTGTTTTTTTAAAAAACACAAATTCTTAAGTCATAGTTTATGTCTCAATATATATCAAATATATCTGCAAATGGTAACACAACCATTGTAAGCTGAAAAAATTAACAAATATACTGTTTGCATTTTAAAACTATTACCTCAGTTTCTTTGTTTTAGAAGCAAGAGGAGTTTATTCTGCAATGTAGGATACTGAAGCTTAGTCTATACTACAGAGTTAGGCTGACCTAAGGCAGCTTATGTCAACCTAATAAGGTCAGTGTCTACACTACAATGCTGCTTCCACAGAAGTAACCCATTACGCCAAAATAACTCCACCTCCATGAGAGGCGTAGTGCTTAAGTCGATGTTGTTAGGCTGATGCAATGTCTGTGTAGACAATGCATTACTTACATCAGCTGTTGGCGGTCAGTCCCAAGGGGCTGACAGCTGGAGCCCTCCCTCCCCCACAGCTGACTGATGGGAGCTGGGGGAGGAGAACAGCCTGAGCCCTACCACCACCCAAGCTCTCCTCCGCACCAATCCCTCACCAGGAGGTGTCAGTCTTGGGATTTAGACCCACAGGCAATCTCTTGACTGGGAGGTGGCAGCAGGGCTCCTGGTGTCAACCCCAGCAGCGGGAGTTCTCCCCCCAGCAATGACAGCCTGAAGCCCCACTGCCTCCTCCCACTGACAGGCTGGGCAGGAGGCGAGCCCACTCATGGCCACCATCTGGGCTCTTCTCTCCCTCCCCTGACCCAATCCCTCACTGGGAGGCAGCAGCAGGGCTCCTGGCTGGAGCTCAATTTCACAGCAGGGAGCCTACCAGCTGTGAAAGGGACATTCTTCTCAGTTTCATGGCTGCTATTATTTCACATTTTGGTTCTGGCTGTCAGTCCTGGAAAGGAAGGAGCGCGCTCCAGCTGTCAACCCCACATGGATCTAACAGCTCGGGATGTCAGCCCTACGGTGAAGGGGGGCTCCTTTTGCGAGCCCCCCACAGGCTCACAGCTGGAGCCAGAGCCCAAGCCTGTAACAACAGCAGCCGTGAAACTGACAAAAATGTCAATTTCACTGCTGGTAGGCTCCCTGCTGTGAAACTGAGCCTAGGGCTGGCTCAATTTCAGCTGTCTGCATGGGGGCAGCTCACAGCTGTGAGCCCCATGCCTACAGCTGAGGTTGTCAGCCCCAGGGCTGCCTGGCTCCAGCTGTCTGTGTCCCACAATGCCCCACTTCAATCAGAGGAAGCACTCCTGGTGAGGACATGCACCACCAACAGAAGGAACAAGTGTGGACATAAACCACCGCTTTAATTACCGCAGTGGCTTTATGTCGACTCAAGTTGACTTAATTTTGTAGTGTAGACAAGTCCTTAAGTTGGCAGGTTTCAGCCCCAGATCTACAAATTAAGAGTCCCTTGCAGGCAAAGTACCAATCCTAGGCTAAGAATCTCCATCAAAGATCCCAATGACCAGTTCATCGAATATCTGTGACATTCTTCTCTCTACCGTCTCAAGGTTAAAAGAATACCAAGAATAAATTTCCTGCAAATGATCGTTATTCTTCCTGCCCCTACCCCCACTTTATTTTTAAAGTAATCTCTATCAGAAGGTATTGGTGAAAGGAGAGGATACAGAAAGTAAAACTACAATTAAAGCCCCAATGGAAAAACTGCAACACTTACGCTGACCGTATTAGTAGTTATATATTCATTTTTTTTGCAAAAGGAAACCGGATAATTCAATTTTTTTTCTCTTTGCTTGGAACACAAGAAGTCAGACATCAGCTAACATTGTTTATTCTAATCACAATATATTTTAAAACATGGCAACTTCAGGAACATAACCACAATCTACTTTAAGCGCAAAATGAATGACACTGTTATTGTTGCTATTGCATAAGGTATAACACAGGACCTGTCCTATCCTGTCTACACTACAGTTCAAACAGCCTGCCAGAATCAAGATTCTTTCTCGGAAAAGACAAACTCAGGTCTTGATCCTGCAAGATATATTGTAGATTCACACAGATTTGGGGGTTGGGAAACTGTAATGAACTGCAGTATAAACTGGTTCACAACACCATGCAATAGTCTAAGGGCTTGTCTACACTAGCAAGTTTTGTCACCAAAAACTGCCTTTTGGCGATAAAACAGCAAGAGTGTACGCATTTCTGTTGCAAAAAACGCACAGTTTTGGCAATAAAAAACTTCCACCCCACGAGAGACTTTTGTATTTTCCCCTCCCTTGTCAACAAAAAGCCAGTGTAGACACTGCTGATTGTTTTGTGGACAGAACTGGCTTCCACGTCAGTATCCCACAATATCTGCCTTGATCACTCTGCTCAGTGTTTTGATCTCTGCAGCCTGCAGGCATGCACCCCTCCCCTTTCAAACTCCAGGAAGTATCTGTTTGTTCCCCAAATGGAGCAGCATACAAAGAGCAAATCATCTGCACACTCCTGTTCTGCCCTGCGCTAGGAACACAGCAGCAGGCAGACGGCTGCTGCAGGGGGAGCGGGACAGACTGCTGTGCTGCTTTGCCCTTCCTCAGCACGGAGAGCTCTAGCTCGTCATGATGCTGCTCTCGGCAGCTGAGGGGGCTGTGGGAGAACTCAGAGAGAATCCCAAGATACACAGTGGTCAGCTCTTCCTTCCCACAACACTCCTCTGTGGGATACATACCCACAGTGCATTGCTCACCCTGTGGCGATTTTTGTTTTGTCGACTTTTGGGTGATGATATAAGTTTTGTCAACAACATTTGGTAGTGTAGATAAGCTTTAAGTGTGCCCAGAAGCTCCATCTACACTGCTAAATTGCTTGTAAGCATGGGAAATTATGGGACTGCTAGGACAGGCAGGGATTAAGCATTTTATTGCCATGTCATCTAGACCTGGTCCAAGTAGGATTAGTTCACAGTGGTAAAAACAGCCCAGTTTATACTAGTGTACTCAACTGCAGCTGGAGCGAACAAAGGTGGGTGATTTTGGAAAAAGGTTTAGTGCAGGTATGCCCACATTTTATTACCCCAATCCATGAGGTTAAGAAAGAGCATCTGGACATAATTCTAGCTAGTGAGGTATCTAATACGTTTTATGGCAAAACTGTCACGGTCAAGGTATTCTAGACTCTACCCCATCTGCAACAGCCAGTGAGAGTGTGTTAGGCTGTGTCTGCACTGCAAGCACTACAGCACCACCACTACAGCACAGATACTTGCTATAGCAACAGAAGGGGTTATTCTGTTGCTGTTGTAAATCCACGCCCTTGAGAGACAGTAGTTAGATTGATGGAAAAATTCTTTTATTAACACAGTGGCATCAATACTGTGGCTGAGGTCAGCTTAACTGTCTCTCAGGGGATGTGAATTTTTCACACCCTTGAGCAACATAGCTAGGTTGGCCTAGATTCTAAGTGCAGACCTGTCTTTAGAAACGGATTTAGATGGGATTATGTTGAACAAATTCCCTGACTTGACTTCTAGCCCACTATAGACTTGTCCAGAGACCAGCGAAGGATTCTAGGAGAGAAGCACAATGCTGTACACTGATGGGAACATAACGGAGCCTTTACACATTGATGATGGGAACTGTAGTAGCACCAGGATTAAAACACTGACACAGTTCAGCTGACACAATTTGAACAGTAAAAGCAAGACCTTGAATGGGACATGGCGATTGACAGGAAATATGCAGTCGGCATTTGAAATTACACAGAAGTAAGTAGTCACATTTCAGCACCACCCTATACAGCACTAGTCTCCTGGAGCTCGGCGTGCTAAGGAGCCGAAAGGAGTTTACCCTCGCACCAGGCTGCAACCCAAGGCAGAGTTCCCACGCGCTCCGGCCGGGGCAGCTTTACCGGATGAGGCGCACTAGACACGGTCGGTATTTGGGGCAGGTCCCAACCTAGCAGCTGATCTCCCCGCGGCCTCCCCACCACAGGGGGCTGTGCAAGGCGGGGAGGCCCGGCAGCGGCTCCACCTCACCTGCTCACGCCTGCACAGCGGGTCCCGGCTTCTCCCCTTCAGCGGGCGCGGCCCGCCCCGCACTCCGCGTCGCCGCGGGCGCCCATGGTGTCTGCAACCAAAGACAAACGCTGCCCTGAGCCGAGACGGGGAGCGCGGGGCCGGGCAGACGCGGCTCACACAGGCTGTGCGGAGCCCGGCCGCAGCCGGCGCGGGCCCGGCCCCTCAGCCACGTCCCCCTCCTCGCGCACCGGCACCAGGCGCACGTGGGCCCGGGCACTGCAGGCTCGCGGGACCCAAGCGGCCCCTTACGTACCGGCCGCTGCAGCGCGAGGCCCCGGCGCCCCCGCCCCCTGCAACGTCCCAGTCGCGTCCCCGGCCCTGGCCGGCCCATGCGCCTGCCCAGCTTCCGGCGCGTCAGTTCCGCCCGCCGCCGGCACGTGGCAAGCGGCGGCCACTGGAGCGAGCGGTCAAGGTCAGGCGCAGTTTAGCTGGGCGATTGCGTGGGGCACGGTCACGTGCAGCTCCGAGGGCGTGACGTCGCAAACCCCGCCCCTCCCCGGGCAGCGGCGGCCTCCCCCCCCCGCAGCGGCAGGGAAGGGAGCGGAGGTTCCCTGGTCCTCCTCTTCTGGGAAAGCCCCCCCCTCCCTTCCCGGGGAGCGACCGAGACACGGACCGACACCCCCCCCACGGGGGACAGATCCTGCTCCCGGGCCGGTCCCGGCACGAGGAGACTCCCCTTCCCCCCCCCCCCCGGGGATGCAGCCTCCCCTTCCCCCCCACCCCGGGATGCAGCTCTCCCTCCCCCCCCCGGGGATGCAGCCTCCCCTTCCCCCCCACCCCGGGATGCAGCTCTCCCTCCCCCCCCCGGGGATGCAGCCTCCCCTTCCCCCCCACCCCGGGATGCAGCTCTCCCTCCCCCCCCCCGGCCCGCCCAGGTCAGGTCAGTAGCGCGTTACTGGCCTGGCAAACTGCGGATGGACAGAGGCTGGGAAGCTCTGGTCTCTGCGGGGGGCAGGGGGGAATACATCAGCATTTGCCCCGGGGACCGTGCGTTTCGGGTTTAACCCCCGACCCACTGAACACCTGCGTGGGACAGCCCCCGGGACAGGGACAGCTTCCCTCTTGGTTTTAATACCTTGTATTCTTTGTCGTTCCTTCCCAGTACGGATTTAGTGGCCGGTGACAGGTTGCTTCTGCCAGTCCTCCGTCTCCCAGGCTTCTGCAGTTCTTCTTCATCTCGGTTTAACTGAAAGTGTGCATCCTAGCAGATATTTTAAGGAAATCTCTCTCTCTCTCCACTTCACATTTTGGAGACTGCAGGAGGAAATGCTGCTCAGTCTCAATCTGGCCTCTGGCATTGGTGTTTGGAGGGGTTTAGAGAGCTGTCCCAGTGTCACTGTGCACAGAATTTTTTCTCTCAGTTTGTGGTGAGATAATTTACTACTGTGATTATTCTGGGTGTGGATTTATAGGTTGTGGGTTTTTTTTTTTTTTTAAAAAGTTTGTATTTGTTCTTCTCAGTAACTCGTATTAGTGTTTTTTAAAGTTTGGTCTGGTGTCCTAGTCTGTGTTCTGTTTCAAAGGAGGTTGTATGCTTCGTTTGTCAGAAGGGTAGTGTTGAGACTTGGTAGTAATGTTATATAGCATTAGCTTTTTATTTGGATTTGATTTTTGAGCTCTGGTGCTTTTTGGTGGAGGGATGGACAATATGTTGGCACCAGAGCTCAATGCATGTTCCTGTAAATAGATTAAGAGAGGGAAATGACTCAGTTCTGCTCTGAAGCTATTTATGTTGGCGTTTCAGTGTGCATAGAGGACTTGTTTGCAGAGCTTTAGATACAGGGTTTGTATCTGTGTTTTGTTTCAGTTGGTGTAGTTGGATGTTGAAGTTCAGCCCCATATGTAGAATGATTTGAATAACTTTGTTGAATAGTTTCGCTGTTATTTATGTAGTGCTATTACGTTATTTTAATGCTTCTTTAGCCTATATGGGATGCTGCCTTGTAACTTTATTGTGAGGTTTAGATATGTACAATTTAAGGTGTATTCAGTTTCTTTATCTCTGTAATAAAAAATTTAGTTATGATTATGGTTTGAGCTTTTAATCTTTTCCAGAGTGACCAATGGAGCCCATGTTTTTGCTTTAAGTTTCTAGCAAGTGTAAACTCTTTTTTTCAGGGACTTTCTGAGTGAGAAGTCATACAATAGACATTATGTGCCACCTTCCTAGGACATAACATAGATAGGCATTTTTTTTCAGTTATTGTGGCTTTGTTTAAGAAATGCTTTAGTAGAGGCCTTTCGTAGGTCATTGATATTTATAATGACAAAAAGTAGGATTAAGATTGCATCCTTTTTTAGCCTTCTTTCTTGTCTGAAAGCCTGTTTGCAGGATGTTGTTGTTTTAATTTACGTTTTGTAGATTGGTACATGGATTTGGTTATCATATCTTTTCCAATCATTTCAATTTTGTAACCATTTACAGCTCATGGCTGGGTACTATTTTAAAGTCTATAAAGCAGGTACATATCCCTCTACTCTCAGTTTTTTACTTGTAGGTTTATGGTCTTCTATCTGTTGAAGATGTAATCAGCAACTTGTTTCTCAGCGAGGAATCCAATCTGTCTTTGTGGTGTTGCTCAGGTATCTGTCACATTCTTTTATTGGAGATGTCACTGGATAATTTTTTAGATGTTCTTACACAGATGCCTCTGTTTGTTTTGGCTTGAAAAAAATCTTAGCTTTTGTGCATTAAAGTAAATAGCGAGTGACTAGAGACACTCCCTCCCCAGGTAGGTATGTTAGAAGAGGAGGGAAAACAAGAGCTGGGAGAGAGGGGAATGTTTGGGAAGAAATTCTCTCCCCTTCTCCAAAACACATAGGTGGGAGATAAGCGAAAGTTTGGGTTAGAAGGAGGTAGACTTCACATTGCACATACATATATGGAGAGAGAACTCTTGCCCCGTCCTCCAGAGGGAAAGTTATTGTGAGAGGTAGACCCTTCTATATGCATGGTGGGAGCACAGGCCAGAGATGGGGGCCATTGCCCTCCCCCCTTTTTTTAAACAGGTCCCTACTGGCATCATGGAGGGGTTGCCGGGTCAAATTTGAGTGTGTGGCATTGTGACCCCCATGCCTAGTGAATGAGGTTGTAGCACCACTTTAATGTAAGCCAGCCACTCTTCCGTTAGGATGGCTCCTGTCTCCAGGCCAAATCTGAGTGAGTGGCATTGCGACTGGGTTGGAGGCGAAACACAGAGGTTGTGCCGGTTTAACTAAAATTGATTTAACCAGTTTGGTTTAGTTAAACAGTGCAACCCTCATACATGCACTCCGGTCTACAACTGGCCATATTAGTTTAGCTTGCATCAGTAACTTTTAAAAAACAATTTTATTAAATAGGCACAAAGCCTGAGACGTTACTTTCCGTTGTTCCCCCTTACACATGTGCATGCACACAGGAAGAGAAAGAGGAGGTTGTCTGATGTGATTGTGAAGTGTATTCATTTCAGGCTAATTTTTACATATCTAATTTAATTTCAAGACACAGGCCTCTATTCCACCTTCTTTTAAAGTGTGTTCTAGTCACTCAATAATTACAACTATAGTTCAGTTTCAGTAAAACTCTGTTTCCACTTTTGGGCTGAAACTTTCCATGCCTGAAGTATAATCAAAGGTGAACGTTTTGTGCATGTGAGATATTTGAGAAAACTCCCTCTCATCCTTTTCTTTTCTTTTCTTTGCAAGTATGAGGAAAACATTGTCACGCTTTTTTTTTTTTTTTTTTTTAATAAACACACAGAGAACTCTAAAATGACTGGAACTTGAAGCTTGGTTTGTAAATAGTCCTTGGAGAGAAGCATGTTCACGACCAAGTTGGAAAAGAATTGGCTTGAAAATAGTAACAAATGTTTGGAAATAGCATACTGGGCATGCAGTTTAAAAAAAATTTCACGCAAACTGAGAGTATGCGCTGTTAATTTGTGCCTTTCACAAGTATGCACCCTTCAATGAAGTTAAATAGTCATTGGCTGGTGCCTCCTACCTAGCCTCAGGGGTTCTCAGGATAGAATTTTTGGTGTCCTCAGAGGGCGGCCACCAACTCTTGCTGGTGGCCACTCTCACACTTTTCCCTAAAATACTTAATTAGCTTTAGGAAAAAAGAAAAGGAGGACTTGTGGCACCTTAGAGACTAAAAAATTTATTTGAGCATAAGCTTTCTTGAGCTACAGCTCACTTCATCGGAATACAGACTAACACGGCTGCTACTCTGAAACCTGTCTTTAGGAAAAAAAATAAATATGCACATATACACGTCCAAATCATTGTAATATTTATTGCTAGCTAATAAGCCTATTGTGAAAAGTGATCTTAACAAACATGCAAGTATCCCTTTTCACAGCAGACTTACTCAGCCCCCGGCAAGCCTGGGGACAAATTAAGCCCTGGACTGGGGGGAGAGGAGGGCCGCGGGAGGCGGTAGGGGGCTGCAGACTGAAGCCCTGTGGCTGGAGGACAGAACCTGAAGCTGTGCAGCCAGGAGCCCAGTGCTGGAGCCCGAAGCCCCGCAGCCAGAGCCTGCCCCCCTGAAACCTCAGGGCTGAAGTCCAAACCGCTCCCGGAAAGGTGGGGAACTCACCGGCTGCCTGCTTCTCCAGTGTTGTGTCCCAAGTGTCTTGGGAGAGAGGAGGAGGAGGACCTCTGCTGGCAGCCCCAGCAACCAACACCAAGGCGGTGCATCCAGGAGCACTAGGGAGGGGAAGGAGCCGCTGCTTTGCTCTCCTCCCGCCCATAACAGTCCAGGAGGCTGTAGCTGCAAGAAAAGCTCCTGGTGGCCACGGTGGTTGCATTTGAGAAATGCTGAGCTAAATGGCCATTGCATGGTGTACTCTGACAGGTTGAATATGAAGAGCAGACACCATCTGACAAGCCTGACTCTTAATGTTTCATCTCTCAGGGGACACTTTCTGTACCATTGTTATTTTTTTCTCTTAAAAAACCTTAATTTTTTAAAATAATACATTCAGACAGTGCCTGGGGTCCAAAGTTAAAATCACAGAAAGTCTAGCTGGAAATGCACAAACAGGATTCCAGTTAGTAAGTTATGTTCTGCATAAAGTCAGTGATGTATCTATGACTTATGTTGTTAAATATATCCCATAAAATATATGACAGTCTATAGTGCTGTGGGTGCATTCTTTATTGCATTTCTTGACTGTAATTTTAACTGTACAACTTTGAGTGTTGCATGAACACTTGAGGATTTTTTTCATTTAATTTGTATATACAATGTCCTTTGTATAAAGTATCACACAATGTTTCGTCCAAAGAAAAGGAGAATATGTCATAAATTTGAAACATTGTTACACCAAACAGAAGCAAAAATCACTAGCTAAAAAGTGTGATAACACAACAGTTCATGTCAGATTTATTTTCCTTACCCGGTGAAATACTGTGTCTAAACTTTTTCTTCTGCGGATAGAGGATTGATTTTGTCTTTTCAATGAGACGTTTCGAACTTTATTTAGGATACCTTTAAATCTCCCACATTGTATTGCTGAGCAGCTTGGCAGACCTATTTTCCTCACTTGCAAAAATAAATTGTTACTTTTCTCCTAACTTACATATTTTTAAATGTTTCTATAATCTTGTCACTTGTATTGCTCCTGTAGTATGGAAAGGAAATCTTTTTACTGCTTCAGCAGGTGACAGGCAGATGTTTTTGTCAAGAGGACACACTCTGTTTTTATTAACCTTTATTTTGGTCACACCATGCATGTCCTCTTGCATTATATTAACCCAGTCTAACATATCTGCTCTCATATGTGGTGTAATCATGTCCATGTATTTGGTGTATGTTGAAAAGATTGTCAAGGGCACCCAGAGCACTAGATGGAAGCTCTTTCATTATAGTTTGTAAACATCAAAATAAATGTGGACCTGACTGAATAATGAAAAATATATTATTCAATAATAATTTATTCAGTAGTGGAAGGAAGAAAGGTTGAATATATCATTCAGATTTTATTTTACCATTGTAGAGCTGGTGAAATACTGAAAAGTGTGTTTGACGCTTTTCTTGGCATAAAATATATGCAAAGTTCATCGTATAAATTATTTGTACTAAAAAAATAATTGAACTGCAGAGGTAATTTTAGGTTAACAGTATAGCTGCACAGTTGGTGTACATCCTGGTCGAAGTCTAACACTCTTACTTTTGGGAGACCTGATGTGGAATATTTGCTGTCTACAAGTGGGCAGGATCTCAAGATACCCTGTGAATAGCACATTGCCACATAATGCAATGCTGTGCACTTGAGTCAATACTGATTCAGAGGGAAGAGGGTGGCCTGCTAAGGACATGCTTCAAAGCTTATTAAAGTCAATAGGAGTCTTTCCTTTGGTTTCAATAAGCTTTGTATGAGGTCCTAAACAAACCAATATTATTTCTTTAATTGCCTGGAGTTTCCAGCCCTGATTCTACTTTAATGTCTGTAGCTTGTTCAATAGGGAATCTAGAGTAAACTAGCACTTCTATGAAGTTTATTTCCCCATAGAAATCTAATTTACAGGTTAAATTGCCCTCAAACTTTCCCACTACACTTTTCAGACTCTTCAATAATATACTTCTGTGCTCACAGACTTCCCTTTAATTAGCAACTCTGCCACCCAATCAGCACCTCAAAATTTACACCTGCTATAGTAAATCCTGTCAGAATTTAACTGACTATAAGTGGTCCTTCACTTTGCAAGTGTTTCATGTCAGGATGCTGCAGACTTAGCAGAAAAGAAAAGATAGTTGCCAGTGTTGCTATTTAAACTGCAAGCTAGTCCATATTTTGATTTAATTCCCCCCCATCCTTAGGTGACCTTCCAACTGAATTTCTGTCATTCTCTATAAATGTCTAAGACTTTCCTGAGGCTTTCCCTCAGATGTGATTAAAGATACCAGCCTTCTGCAGAATTTAAATGAAGATGGTCACAAAGCTTGTTTTTTGGCGGGTAGTGAGCCTGCACTATACTAGCTAAAGTCAGTGGTTTAAGCACTTAGGAAAATCAGGCCTATAAGAGATTAGAGCTTCATCTGTTTGTATGTGTTTTTAAATACATGAAATCAGCCTAAAATGATATGTCTGGACAAGTGCAATGTCTGACATAATATGTGACTCTTAAAAAACAGCTACTACTTGTTCTATGGTATTTTGGAAGGTATTTTGAAGACCACCTGTCAAATATGTAAATAAATGCAGAACTTTTGTGACTCTTGCAAAGAGTTTCTACATATTTTGTCGATAGAGCCAAACTCAGATATTATCAGTGCCCAGAATGTTAAACAATTTACTAGCCAACTGACAAATCACTTTCTTTTTAAATCCTAGACCTAGAACTTGCTGTATAACATTTTCAGATGTTCTAGTTTCCAGTATTTTCAAAGGGAAGGGAACTTCTGTGAGTAGATAAAATGCTGCATTATTAAAATGGCAGACATACAGAGAGGGCAGCAATGATAGTGAATAATGAAGATACTAAAATAGTGACAGGTATCTTTAAAACGTTTGAAAACTTCTTTGTGTACATATAATACAATAAGAAAAGGAGTACTTGTGGCACCTTTGAGACTAACCAATTTATTTGAGCATAAGCTTTCGTGAGCTACAGCTCACTTCATCGGATGCATACTGTGGAAACTGCAGAATGAAGTGAGCTGTAGCTCATGAAAGCTTATGGTCAAATAAATTGGTTAGTCTCTAAGGTGCCACAAGTACTCCTTTTCTTTTTGCGAATACAGACTAACACGGCTGTTACTCTGAAACATATAATACAATGTATCCCTAACATATATCCAACTAACTATCAGAGTTTTTCTTTAAGGAAATTTAAGAAACAAGTCAGGATATCCAAACTCAGGGGGCCTATACACACAAACAGGAGAGAGCCCAATTTGACTCTTAATTCCAGGATGCTTGCAGAGCTGGCAGACCAAAAACCAACCTACCAGTCTTTTGCTAATCCAGAATTTGCTGAGAAACCTTGTTTTTAAAGCAAAACTGTACTTTAACTTGTGTGCAACATTCACATAGGATCATCTCTTTAATTTATTTGAATGTTTAATTATTGTAAAACGTTTTAATTTCAATAGACAGTGCTTTTTCTGGCCAGCAAACTTGACTTGTGAATGCATGTGCAACTGCTGAAAATCTTACATATTTTAAAGAAGGTAAATAATTAAGTGCTAAGTTATATTCTATTTATAAAGAGCTATATGAAGGTCATTTATGGTAATATTACATACAAATGATAAATTTAGAATAGCAAAATATTATGGAATTATGTTCTAGAGCTTGTGTTACTATGTTTAATGGTACAAATCAGAAGTATCTTGTTTAATTCTGGTCATTCATATATTGACTGGACAGTTGCTAACTTTTTATTTACAACTGTTCAACTGAAAAGGCTTGAACTGAGCAAAAACAAATGCTTGGTTTTCATATTAACATATCCTTCGTTATTTTTATTCATCTGGTAAACTGAGCTGCTTCTCCAGATTTTTTCCATAATAAGATTTCATAGTTGGCCACCAACTTATGGTCTGGCACATTAACCTTCCTTTAGCTATTGGGCTGTTTGAGTTCTCCTTCAATGTGAAAGATGGCATAACTTTTTCAGGATTACTTCTGGGTTTACTATTTAACCATTTATTTATTTTACCAAGAATTCCCACACTTAAAAAAAAAAAAATCTAATGGTATGTCTGGGGGTCTCAATATAGATTGAACAGAACCAAGGACTTTTTCAGAGGAAAAATTGGGGGGGTGGGGGGGAATTTTTAGGCCTCCATTTGGAGACAGAGAAATATCTTTACCATTTTAAGATACAAGATCTTACTGGAGCCCATAGTATCAATTGTTCAGCTTTTAATTGCAGCAACATTTCAACTCCCTTCTTTATCCCCTATCCCAGTTGCCAACATAAACTGGTCACGCATCTAAGGGCTTGTACACGCTACCAGTTATGTCTGTATAATTTATGTCACTAAGAGGTGTGAATAAGCCACCCTCCTGAGTGATGTAAGTTACACCGACCTATGCGCTGAAGCACTCCCGCCAACATAGCAACCGCCTCTCGCGGAGGTGGTTTTATTATGCCAACGTCTCCTGTCAGCATAGAGCGTCTTCACCAAATGCGTCACGGTGGCGCAGCTGTGCCTCTGTAGCACTTTTAATGTAGACTAGCCCTTATTCTTTCCCTGGCTGTTGCAACATGTTGGCCAGTTCACTGCCTTTAATTGTCTGTCCTCTTCGCTGTCAGTCTCGATCTTTCTCTGTAATTTAAAACTGCAAACAATATGTTCTGAAGCTGTGATGATTTCTAGTAATTGTGCTACATTAAGTATACGTTTCTACCTTTGTCTTTATAACAGAAGGGAATAGCTATAATTGTCCTCTTAAGTCAGTAATTTTTCCATAGTTCTATATAACCTGCGGTGTTTTAAGGAAAACGTACTGAAGTGCACTACTGTTGTATCCTCTGTAGTGCTGTATATTTTGTTACTCAAAACTATTGCTTTTTTGTGTGAAAGGGCAGTAACTGATTTCTGTGATTCTTGCTCTGGTTTCATTTATTGGCCTTCATTTTCAACTAGCATGCATTTCAGTGTGTAAGAAATTTTGAAGCCTGTGGGTAATCCTGGATAGGGCCTGTCACGTGCGGTAAACAGGAGCACGCATAGGTACAATTTAATAGATTATCAGTTTCTAAAATGATAGAACAATCCAGTTGGATATTAAAAAGTAACTAAAATATTTAGTAGGAGAGTCCATCGAATTTTGGTCATCAGAAATCTGGTAGAGAAAACTGATGCAATTATAAAGGAAAGAAATCTAGGGTTAAGATTGAAATTTTGCTGTTGAAGAGGCACTGTAAATAATTAAGTTCAATGTACCTTTCTTTTAAATCGATTTTCTGAGAACACACCCTGTAAAGTAGAATGTCTTCTAATCTTAAAAAAATCTGTTAGGCTCAAAAGAGCAACTCTATCAAACATGCTCAGGTCTCCCTTTTCTTTCTGTGCACGCTCTAGCTTGTTGCTGTTTCAGTTTTGCTGCTACTGTTATTGTTAAACAACCTTTTGCAGAGCCTGGGCAAGCCCTGCAAAACAGTTTTGGGCTATAAACAGAGTGCTGCTGCCAAATGCACTAAGCCCGCTAAATGTTTTTCTTTAATCTTTCAATTATATTCACATTTGACATTACTTGCCTTGGAATTTCTTTTCTCCATTCTGTATGCTAATGGAGATGCCACCTTGTCCCATCTTCGATGCAAATGAGGCTAGCAGAGTTTCTTTAATCCTGTCACCGTTATCCCAGGGGTTTAGGTGTGTCTCCCACTGCCTTTTCATTGCTTTTTGTAAGTCTTTCTTCTGATCGGTTTTGGTTCAAGCAGGGGGTGGGGGGGGAAGAGAAGGTCTTTCATGAGTCAGACAGGCTGGGTACTGTGCCCTGGTTCCCCAAGAACACAGAGCTGCTAGGTAACACACGAAGGGGATCAGAGCTGGGGCTGGGGCAGGGGATTGGGGCCCAGGAGGGAGTCAGGGTGCATGCTCCAGGCGGCGCTTATCTCAAGCAGCTCCCAGAAGCAGCCGGCATGTTCCCTCCTCCCCCTGGCTCTTATGTGGAGGCACGGCCAGATAGCTCTGTGTGCTGCCCTGTCTGCAGGCGCTCCCCCAACCCCCAGCTCCCATTGGCTGCAGTTCCCGGCCAGTGGGAGCTGTGGGGGTGGCGCTTGGGGCAGGAGCAGCATGTAGAGCCCCCTGGCTGCCCCTACACACCCTGCCCTGAGCCACCTGCCACACCCCACTCCTCTCCTGGACCCCAGCCCCCTGCCCTGAGCCCCCTGCTGCACCCCACACACCTTCAACACCCCAACCCCCTGCCCTGAGCCTCCTTGTACACACCAAACCCCTCCAGTGCCCCAACCCCTTGCCCTGAGCCCCTTCCTGCACAATGTACCCCCTCCCACACCCCGCACTCCCTCCCGCACCCCAACCCCCTGCCCCAGCCCTACATTCATGGCCCTGCATGCAATTTCCCTACCCAGATGTGGACCTCAGGCCAAAAAGTTTGCCCACCCCGACTTAAATCCTACCTTTTATTCTTAATAAAATCACTTTTGTTTATTATTGAACCCAGAATAAGTGATTAATACCTGGGGAAGCAAACAGTTGTGCATATCTCTCTATCAGTGATATAGAGGGCAAAAAATTTATTAGTTTACCCTGTATAAGCTTTATACAGAGTAAAATGGATTTATTTGGGGTTTGGATCCCATCGGGAGCTGGTGTCTGGGCAATAGAGAGTGGTGACCTGCTGAGCAATATTTGTTAAAGTCTGCAGCTTTGGGGGTGTGGATCAGATCTGGGTCTGTGTTGCAGCAGGCTAGCATGTCTGACTCAACAAGGCAGGGTTCTGGAGTCCCAAGCTGGCAAGAAAAACAGACTTGGAGGTAATTTCAGCACATCAGGTGACAGTCCCAATGGGGGGGGGGGGTCTCTGTGACCGAACCTGTCACAGTGTGTTCATCTGATTCTGGGGCTGGAAGAACCCAGTCCTGGGGAACCTAGGTCCTGCAAGATAGCTCCATTGGGAGGGAACTTGCACCAAGGAGAAGTAGAGCTCCGTATGAGAACACAAGTGACACAAGCAATACATTGATAGAAGTACAGAAACCCCTTCCCACCCAGAAGAGTAACCCTAATAAATGAGCATACTCTAAAGTAACGGGCAAAGCTGGATCCCAGCCCAGAGCACCCTCCTGCACCGCAAACCCCTCATCTTCAGCCCCACCTCAGAGCCTGCACCTAAAGTTGGAGCCCTCACTCCCCCCCACCCCAGCCCTGATCCCCTTCCTGCCCTCTGAACCCCTCAGGCCTAGCCCAGAGCACCCTCTTACACCCCAAGCCCCTCATCTCTAGCCCCACCCCAGAGCCTGCACCCCCAGATGTAGGCCACCCCAGCACCCCAACCTCCTGCCCCAGCCCAGAGCCCCCTCCTGCACTCCAAACCCCCATCCTGCACTACAAACCCCTCAGCCCCAGTCTGGAGCCCCCTCCTGCACCCCAAATCCCTCATCCCTGGACCCACAACAGAGCCTGCCGTAGGTGCCGATTTCCCGTCTAGCTGGGGGATGCTCAACCGCCCTGCCCCCACTCCATCCCTTCCCCCAAG
This sequence comes from Chelonia mydas, assembly GCF_015237465.2. NCBI lineage: Eukaryota > Metazoa > Chordata > Testudines > Cheloniidae > Chelonia > Chelonia mydas. Next base: position 47,044,287 of record NC_057849.1, on the reverse strand, counting down.
TCTCCACCCTACCTCTTCCCGCCCCTGATCCGCCCCCGTCCTGCCTCCTCCCCCAAGCATGTCCTGTTCCTGCTCCTCCTCCTCCTCTCCCTCCCGGAGCTTCCTATATGCTGCCAAACAGCTGTTCATGGTTGGTGGGAGGCACTGGGAGGGAGGAGGAGAAGTTGGTTAGCGGGGCCACCAGCAGGTGAGATGCACTGCGAGGAAGAGAGGGGAGCTTGACTGCCAGTGGGTGCTAAGCACCCTCTAATTTTTCTCTGTGGGTGCTCCAGCCCTGGCGCACCCATGGAGTTGGTGCCTATGGAGCCCGCACCCCAAGCCAGAGCCCTCACACACACACCCCCGCACCCCAACTCCCTGCCCCAGCCCAGAGCCCCCTCCCGCACTCCTAACCCCTCAGCCTCAGCCCAGAGCCCCCTTGTGCACTCTGAACACCTCATTTCTGGCCCCACCCCAGAGCCTGCACCACCAGCCAGAGCCCGCACCCCCTCCTGCACCCCAGCCAGCCCGGTGAAAATGAGCGAGTGAGTGAGGGTGGGGAGAGCGAGCGACAGAGGGAAGAGGGGATGGAGTGAGTGGGGGGTGGGGCTTCAGAGAAGGGGTGGGGCATGGGCAGGCTCTCAGAGGAGGGGCAGGGGCGGGGCAAGGGTGTTCAGTTTTGTGTGAGTAGAAAGTTGGCAGCCCTATTGTGGTGTGACCCTGTTTGTGTTTGGGGCACAGGGTTTGTCTGCATTACAAACCCTGCAGGCCACAGTGTGTGTATAGACTGCTATTAGAGAGAAAGAAAGTTTAGGCACTAAAACTGAGAATTTCAGCTGCCTTCTGTGGCCTTTGTGTTCAGTTAACCCACTGTCCAGTTACAGAGGACTCTTTTTCTTCGTGAGAGAATTTTGTTTAAAAACATGAATGCCTCGTTTTAGTTATGAGAGAAAACTGCGCCTGTCGTGTGACTAGACTTCTTTTTTCACTAAATTTAGATATATCTGAACCAGTTATCAAATTGGAAAATCTCCCCCCAAATCCAAGGCTATGACCTTATCACATATTTCTCAGTGGAGAAATACCCAGTATGGTAAAGTAAATAAAGAAGATGCAAAAGAATCCTTCTTCAATTTAATCTAATTTAAATGTTTACTTTTCCTGTACAGATCAGCTGTTTTTAATTCGGTTGAATACTTTGAAATACTAACCATACAGTACTGTTATTTAGAAGGTCCTTGGTATTCTTCCATCCCAGAACTCTTTTCTGCCTTGATGAACATTTCAGTTATTAAATGAGATAATCCTGGATGATGTCAACAATACACTAAGCACCATAATTACGGGGGTTTATCAGAAAACCCAATTTTAGACTCCTGAATAGCTTGAAAAATGGAAAATGTTTCTTATACATGCATCCAGACAGACTTCCCAAAACAATACCGCAGGGTGGAGGAGAGAGAATTTCTGTTAAATAAGATCTCTAAACCACTACACTTTATGGGCTGTGTACACATACGTGTTGTCACAACCAGATCAGATTAATGAACAAATGAATATGAAAATGAATAAACATTTTAAAATATTCTTTTAAAGATAAATTTTCTGCAACAATGGCATGGCTATACTTGTCGAGGTGTAAGAGATTTCTCTGCATTTCCTTCCCCTATTTGGATGAGAATATATACCTTCTATACATGTTTAATTATCTTCTGTTAATATTACTAGTGATAATTATTTCCTTTTAAGTAACAGTTGAAAGGAGAAAAAAGCCACGAATTATTGACTGTAAGATGTCAGCCATTTTCAAATAAGTACAGACAATAATCTTTACTTTTCATCCTTCTAAGTATACAAACTCACCAAAATAGTAGCTGATAGGCATAGTCTTCATGTTGTGTACTTTTGTTTTGCGCGTACCTCTGAAAACTGACTGTGCTGTACTCTTAATGAATAGCTCCTCAAAGATTTTGCTGTTAATATAGTTTGATAAGACTAGTTTATAGTTTTATCAGCATTTGCAAATTACATACTTTTAAAACTGCTGTCTCTATTTTTAAAACAATGTATTTAAACTGATTGATTTTGATGTAATAGCTATACCAATTTGCTATAATTTTTGATAGTTTTCAGTTAGCAACATGGTTACGTGAAGAATTTTAAGTGGAAATCCATCTGTTACTGTTGCAAAACTTATTCTTAAGGCCACCTGCTGTCTGTGGCAAGGTTCACCTGTGTAAACAGCCATTGAAATAAGTCCTCTGAAGGCTCTCTGTGAATGCATTTCTGACAACTTCCAAACATTCAGTTATGTAAATTTACATTTTAATCAATCTTTTGAGGTGTCTAGGGAGCGGCTTCAAAATAATGGATGTTTTGTAATGTGAAAAATTATGATTAAGACTATTTAACTTTTAAATTGTGAATCAAAAGTTATGGTTTTGGTTCATCTGTTCATTCTGATATATTTTTAAACTACAAGTATATCAGAAACAAGTAGGTATTCTGGACTCCCAGGGAGGGTAAGGGGCAATTAAGGGTTGTGTACCACCCACCCACCCCCGGCCCTGAAAAGGTTAATGAGGGCCTGAGAGGCCAGTAATGTTATCTGGCTGCATCTGGAAGTAGGCCAAGCTTAGGGATGAAACCCAGTTGTGGAGGAGCTGGGTAGTGACTATAAAGGCAGGAAGTTTAGCACAGAAGGAGGTAGGGAGAGAGTCTGATGTCTCTGAGATTATCGAGAGAAGGCCCTGGGATTCTTACCTGAGTAGAGTAGGGTTGCCAGGTGTCCGGTTTTCGACCGGAACACCTGGTCGAAAAGGAACCCTGGTGGCTCCGGTCAGCAGTGCTGTTAAAAGTCCAGTTGGCAGGGGCAACGGGGCTAAGGCAGGCTCCCTGCCTGCTGTGGCTCCGCTCAGCTCTCAGAAGCAGCAACATGTCCCCCTTCCAGCTCCTATGCGTGGGGCAGCCAGGGGGCTCCGCACGCTGCCCCGCCCCAAACGCCAGTTCCGCAGCTCCCATTGGCTGGGAACTGCGGGCAGTGGGAGCTGCGGGGTGGCGCCTGTGGACGGGGCAGCACACAAAGCCGTCTGGCTGTGCCTCTGTGTAGGAGCTGGAGTGGGGACGTGCCGCTGCTTCTGGGAGCTGCTTCAGGTAAGCACTGTCCAGAGCTTGCACCATTGACTCCCTTGTGACATTATTGACATGAACTGGGACCCTATAGATCATTGGTGCAACCAAGGTCCTGTAGTGGCACCAAATCTTGTATAAAGGGGGTCAAATAAGGTGTCTAAGGCAAGGTTATGGTTTGCTGGTTATGATTATGCTATCTGTATATGTGTACTATTTTTTTAGTTGAAGTTATGAATATTGGCTCTATACTGTCTGTATTTCAAACTTATGCTATGCTTCTGGGTGACACCCCAGACAATTTGGTATCCGCACTGCTTGATGGCCCATTAAGGACTATTAGCTATACAATTGTCCCATTGAGAGAAGGCAGATACACCTTGTGACTCAGCGAGGTAAGCAGGGACCTGCCTTTGAACAGAACTCTAAGGTTTTTCTATGCCATGTGCTGGATAGCATGTCTTTGGGACAAAGAAAGCAAAGTCCACCTGGCAAGAGACTATAAAAGACTGCTGCAGCTCCTCCATCTTGTCTTCAGTCCTGCTTCTTGCCTCTGGAGGAACTTTCCTACAAACTGAAGCTCTACGCAAAGGATGGAATGACCCATCCCAGCTGTGGATGTACTCCAGAGACTTGATTTGAACCTGCAGTTTATTCCATCACTGCTACAAGCCTGAACCAAGAACTTTGCCATTACTGTATGTAATTGATTCCATTTAACCAATTCTAGCTCTCAACTCTATCTTTTTCCATTTATGAATAACCCCCCCCCAGCACCCCTGCCCCATCCTGGAGCCCTGTCCTGCACCCTCATTTCTGATCCCACCCCAGAACCAGCACCCCCAGCCCAGAGCCCATACCCCCTCCCACACCCCAACAACCCCCTGCCTCAGCCTGGAGCCCCCTCACATACTCCAAACTCCTTAGCTCCACCCCCCAGCCCAGAGCCCCCTCCTGCAGCCAAAACCCCTCATCCCTGACCCCACCCCAGAGCCTGCACCCCCGGCCAAAACCATCACCCCTTCCCACATCCCAACCCACCGCCTCAGCCTGGAGCCCCCTCCGGCACCTTGAACTCCACATTTCTGGTTCCACGCTGGAGCCCGTATCTCCAGCCGGAGCCCTCACCCCCTCCTGCACCCCAACCCCCAAGCCAACCCGGTTAAAAGTGAGTGAGTGAAGGTGGGGAGAGCGAGCGACAGATGGAGGTAGAGTGAGCAGGGGCAGAGCCTCAGAGAAGGGGTGGAGCAGGGCCTTGGAGAAGGGGCGGGGCAAGGGTGTTTGGTTTTGTGCAAGTAGAAAGCTGGGAACCCTACCTTGAGTCTGGCAAGTGGCCAGGAGCGACAGAGAACAGTCACTGGGGTGGAGCAGGCTCAGGTGTGAAGCCCTGGTGTAGGATAAATATGACATTAAAGAATTAGAGTTAGTTTAAGTTTGATTAAGGAAATATGTGTGTTGTAAAGAAAGGCCTTGACTAGCAGGTGGAAAGAAGGCCATGAAAATAATAAGGCCAGAAGTAAGTAAGTAGGGAGGATGTCTAGTTCAAAGAATAAGTAATGAGATAAGGGAAAGTTTCTCAAAAGAAGGCTTCTGACCAATTGGGGTGACTGCAGATGGTTTTAAATAAGACAAAGAGAAATGAGCCATCATGGCCCTACCTACCCCACATGCCAGTGCTTATTATTGAGGCTTTTTAGGCATGTTTAGAGAAATTATATAAGTATCATTTGGATTTAATAAAGGAATTTTTCATTAGTGTTTGGTTTTCCATATTAATAATTCCAAATATTAGTAATTCCCACATTTTGGCAACCCACAAAGGGATCCTACCTTAAGTTCAGTTGCTGTAAATCCCCAGCCTAAAGAAGTAGTGACATCCTCTGGGGCTACTATAATTCCTCTCCTAAAGAGAAATTCAGTAACATAAGAGGAATAGAAGGAGGTACTTCAGATACCTATTTAAAAGAGTGCATGGCAGAGCACGGCGGAGGAACGTTGAGTGCCACTTACAGCTTAAAGAATAAGACCCATGAGCGACCCTGGAGAGAACGGTAAATGAGTGCAAAAAACCACAAAGATAAAGCCAGTGCCAGTGAGAGGAATCGGCTGATGAATGTGTTACTTTGGGAGATAAGTGATTTAAGGAAAGAGAGTGAGGAGTTAAAAGGAACTTTTACATAAATTAATACTGCAGGGTTGAGAAGGAATTAAGCCGTCATGGGCTGTGGAAATGTTGGTGTTAAAGAAGAGAATGCTTGGTTCGATGATAAAACCCAGTTATGGCAGTACAACTTGGTACAGTGACACTGGGTGGAATCCTCATAGTCAAACAAATTATACAACAGATAAGGGGGTAGCTACTATTACCACTGTGTGTTTTGGACTATGCAGTGTATACTGTAAAAAGGGTAAATGAAATGTAAACAAAACATACTATTTAATTAAAATTCAATAAGGACTCCAAAGAGGAGCCACAATAGGTTGTATTTTTTTTCAGATAGCTGTGTACTTGGGAAGCAGAAAACAACCCAGAAGAAAGATAAGTGAATACGTTAAAAAAAGAAAAAGTGCTTAACCATTAAAAATCGTATCCGAAAGTTATGGTTAACTGTGGTGTAAAGTAAATGTTATTAGTGAGTTAAAATCTATATGGTGTTTTGTAAATAAAAAAGAATAATTGAAACTTCAAGTAATTGTATAAAAAGATTGAAAAGCCCTAACCTGGAAATACATCCAACTAATGACTTAGCATTAAACCTGTTAAATATTGTGCAATATGTAGATGATATCCTGGGGACAAGGAAAGCCATTTAAAAGTGTTGGAAGCCCAGTGTGAGGTTTTGATGAAAGCTGGACTGAAGCCAAACCCCAAATGAAGACCCAGTTAGTGAATCTGGCCAGCGAGCTTCAGACAAAGAAAACGTTAACATGACTTTTGGTGCTGTCTGTCACTACTTCAGAAACAGCACTGTGATCACTGCTGGGCACGAAGGGCCGTGTCAGAATTTTGTCCGTGACTACATAGCCACTGCTGCACCCCTCTACCAGCTCTTGCAGAAAAAGGTAGAGCGGGAATATAGGCAGTGTATAATTTAAACGAGGTTTTGGCGCAAGCTTCAGTATCTAGCCCCCCAGATAGTACAGAACCTTTTGGATTGTTTGTAACCATCTCAGATGTGTTAACTCAGGGCTATCCTGACGGAGAAAAACCTAGTGCTTATGCTTCCAGCATACTGAAAGGAGTTAAAATGTACTATGCAAAACCTTTATTGGCTGTGTGATGGGCCATGACACATTTCAGATATCTGGTGGAGTTGGGATGCATAAAACTGTACACTGCTCATACTCCTGTAAAGAATTTTTTGTCTGGTAAAATTAAAGATGGCACAGTGACTAGTCTTAGATTGACCTAGAGGTCTGGCTGCTGGAAGAACACCAAATTGCAATCTGTCCTCTTAAACAACCCTCACCTTTGCAGCAAGGTTATTAATTGATGGTACTCTGAGTGTTCTCAAGAAATTGCTTTTCAAGAGGGGCCCCCCAACCCTTTTATCTCATGTGCAATACATATTTTAAATTCTGATGGGCTGCAGTGTGAGGGTCTGACAGTATATTGTAATGGGTCCTCTTGTCACCAAAAACCCCAATCATAGGATTTTCCATTTGGCCTCCCTCCGTTCAGGCTGAACCTGTGCAGTACAGATGTAGTACACACTCAGCCCTGTATGCTGAATTGGCTGCTGTAGCAGAGGCATCATCACTGTAAAAGGACAAACGCCAGCTGCTCTAAAATGTTCAGACTCTCAGTGGGTCCGTGATGCCTTGACTCCATATCTCCCTTGGTGGAGTATGGATTTATTTTGCAGTGTAGATCACAAGCCTTTATGCTCTCAAGCCCTTCTGCCCTGTGTATGGGAACTAGCAAGTAAATTGGGTGTCTCAGTGATATATATGTGGTTAAGGTAAAAACTCACTCCAGACATGGGGAAGTAAGCAAGGAAAACAGTGGAGTGGATGAAGCTGCAAAAGAAGCTGAGGCTGACAGGGGATCTGGTGTGGGTCCCTCCCTCTGTTTATCCAGTCCTTGCTGTCACCACTTGAGCACCAACAGAAAACACTGACATTACAAGAATATGATCCAGAGGCATCTTCTCTTAAACAAAAAATAATGCATGGGGACTTAAACCAGCTAAATGGTAAATCAGAAAATTGGTTGCTCAGTGTAGGGATGATTTACCTTACCTGATCTGGATTCCACCACAGCCCCTTAAAAGGGAAATGTTAAGACTGGTGCTTCACGTGCCACAGGGGCCCACCAAAATGCTGATGCCATTTATCAATTATTGATAGCCTGGTGGCCCAAGTGTGTGTGTGTGTTTTAAGTAAAAATTCTTAACAATTGCCTGGTTTGTGCTAAAAACAATCCACCAGGAAGAACAAACCATGGATTTATCCAGGCCCAACACTTCAGGGATCCTTGAGAGGGAGATTGCAGATTGACTACAAAGCATATTACCCTCAGGTTTCTGTCTTGGGGGAATTAAAGACAAACAGAAAAATCAAAACAATGGTGAAAAAAGTGGTGTGTGTGATTCAGGCAAAGACTGGGATGAAAAATTGCTTATTCTTATGGCTTTAAGGGGGGGGGGGGGAGTCCAAAATAAAGGGGATCTTTTCCTTTACTGCCATGACAGGCAGGGAAATGACTCCCAGAACATTGGTTTGCTGTTCCCACGCCAAACCTAATGAAGGAAAGTTGGTCACAGAACAATGGGTAAGATAGTTGGGGGAAAAGTTACAAGATGTGTATGTGTCTAGTGCGCAGCAGCAGGGGCATGATGATCATGCCAAAATGAGGACATACTTTAAATTGGCAAGTGTGGGGTAGAGTGATGGTGCAGTTAACCCTGGGGAAAAAACCCATTTCTAGCACTAGCGTGGGGAGGCCCCTATTATATACTACAAAAAGGCCAGCCGTGCAGTTTATTTGGTCTGAAGCAGGATCTTAAAGCAAGGATTGATGGCTACCTGCTATTCTGTTAAAACTGTTCAGATGCTCCCACTGAGGGAGCACCAGAAACTGTTTTATTTTTCAGACTGTTGGTAGTGTACAGAAAGGCGGGTCTGATTGTGCGTGGAGGATGTGACTCAATAAATGCAGAAATAATTTGAGTTTGGGGATAAGAGGAAGCCTCCGTTATTGAAGTGATAGCTGGAAGCCCAATTCAGTTATGGGGCAAAATAGATAATGCCATTGGATATCTCATACAATTCTACAAATGGCCGGAGGACAGGCAAAAAGCATGGTGATTGTATAATGATTGCTAATCATAGCATCAATCCCTGTTTAGGGGAATGGTACCTTTTCCATATTTGTATGCTAGCCATGAGGGACAGTACACAGGTTTTGTATTCCCTGTAAAATTTAATCAAACAGGGCTTAGCAGTATGAACGTTTTGGGAATCAGGAAAAGTAGAAATGAGCATGGCACAAATACCAGACAGTGAAAAGAAAAACACAGAACGCCCCAAGCTGGAGGCAGGACCCAGTAATGGACTGGTATTAAGGCCCCTTAAAGAAGTGCTGTACAATGATCTATTTAAACATGTATCTGTTGCTTAATTTGATTTCATTGCATTTACCAAATGGATTTTATGTCTACCAGAGCTTGGCCAATTGTATGGCAAAATGATAAAGGACTACGGAATGACTTGGTTAGAAATGCAAAAGTAAAGGCATCCGGATCAATTCAAAGGTGAAGCCAACGGAGCCTGTTCTCCAGTGATGTGGCAATGTGGTTTGGAGACGGAGCATCACTCTGAAACCAGGTGGTGATTAAGACCATGTGGGACATGAATGAGTCTTCCAGCACAAGCTGGCTATGGACATATTAAGCCCAATATATGAGCAAAGCAATGAACTCCATTAATCAAGAACTTTTGAATGTATCTAATACTCATGAAATAGTTAATTTGTTTAAGAAAGTACAGCCTAAAGTGAATGAAATAATCAACCAGACCAATGAGGCTCATAAAAGAGGGACAATAGCCAGGGCCATGATGTGCTGTGTATGGAAGGTATGCAGCAGACAAAATCAAAGCCACTCTCTCTGATTCAGAGCAAGGTAAATTGCCCTCTTTTATCACTACAGAGAAACTGAAAACTTGGTATGGCAAAGAGAATATTGATTGGTGTAAAACAAAAAAAAAACCTCACAAGGGTCCAATACCGTGTGGTAAACTGTGAAAAGGATATGGAACTCCTTATCCCACTCATGCTGTCAATCCCAGTAATTACAGAACACCAGGTCATTCAAACCATTGTTAAAGCACTACCAGTAAGAGTACTGGAAGACATTGCAACTCATAAGGTTTGAAAACAGTTTGTTTTTCCTCTTCAAATACAGAGGCAAGATAATTACAAGGTCTGGAAAACCCCGGATTTGTCCTGTTGCTCGCACCTAAGGGACATCTACATGTGCAGGTGTAATGTTTTACAGACCGAGTTGCTGGCTGCAGGTTCACTTTGGGGGAGCAGTCTCCAAACTGCACAGTCTGGTTGAGATGCTAGGGAACTGGTGAAGTAAAAACTGCTTATGCTGGGAATGGTAAATATTGTGTGGTGGCTAGAAGTAACCATTTTTGGTATGGATCCAAAGACTCTTATTCTGATTGTATTTCATACTAAAATTTACTGTAGTGATAAATGGAAAGACTTTATATGCCATGCCCGTTTTTCTGTAATTTAACTGAATTACAGGCTGAATTCAGATTACAGGAGGAGGCTGCAAAAGCAGTACTGAAGTTGGGGCCTAGTATTTTCCCCTTGACCCTGGATCTTAAAAGCTGAAGAGGCAGGAAGAGGGAATTCAGGAGTTAACTAGCCCTCCTGATGGGAATATGCATGGGATTATATCTGCGGTTAAAATGGTCATTCAAAGCTTTGGTGGTTGTCAATACAATTGTGATCATTGTAATTTTGATTTTGTATTGTCAAGTTTAGTAGTTGTACAAAATATTGCAAAATCAAAAAAAATATGTTAAAATGCTTAATGTAGTAAACCTGATGTAATATGTAGGGTTTTAAGGTGGGGAAAGTAGGATAACTCTAATTCTTTAATTTCATATTTATCTTAAGGAAATATGTGTTATAAAGAAAGGCCTTGACTAGCAGGTAGAAGGAAGGCCTTGAAAATAAGAAGTTCTAAAGCCAGAAGGAATGAAGTAGGGAGGTTGTCTGGCTCAAAGAATAACTAATGAGATAAGGGAAAGTTTCTAAAAAGAAGGCCTCTGACCAATAGGGGTGTCTGAAGATGGTTTTAAATAAGACAAAGAGAATGTGTCTTAAAATGAGCCATGGACCTTCCCACCCCACATACCACTGTTATCTCCTGTGTGAATTCAGGTGCAATGGAAAATCTTGGCTAGTGAGAAGGAGGGAAGGAAAGGCCTTGGGAAGAAAGGAGGTTGTAAATCTTATCTGGATGAAGACTGGAAATAAGGGTGAACTGTCTCAAATTGGTTTGTAGCTGACATCAGTACTTGGCAATGACATCACTTGCTTCTTGATGGTTATAAAAAGTAAACTCTGTTAGAGTTCATTGCTAATACCTGCCTGACCATGTTGGAGTCAATCAACATGGATCTAAGCATCCCTGAGATTAGCCTGTTTGTAAGTATCTTGATCAAATGCTTATAAATGTTTTGTTATTGTTCGGATGTAGTAAATTGCTTATTACTGAGGCTTCTTAGGCATGTTAGGAGCAACTATATAAGTACACTGGGATTTAATAAAGGAATTTATGGTTAAATTAGTGTTAGTAATTTCAAATATTATTAATAATTCCAACACATGGCAAAAGGGCAGGAGCTGGATTCCCAGGGAGGGAGCCTGAGAGGCATTTAAGTGAGAGGGATGTAAAGGCAGGCCCAAGGAAGTCAGAAGTGGGCTTTTGTTTATACTTTTATGCTGGGATTTTGTTAGCCGATTCCAGGGGAGGGTCTTGAGAGTCCCAACCCTGAGAGAAGAGAGAGCTTAGAGAGGCTGTGAGGGGAAGGAGTGAGAGACTGAGTAGGAAGAAACCCAGGGAAGCAGCAGCAACAAGTTGAACTGAGCATACCTTTGCTGCTGGTTACAGGGTCACTGGACTGAAACCTGGTTGTAGTGAGAGGGCCCGGGTTTCCCTACCAGCAGTGGTATGGTGGTGTGAGGCTGGAGAAGGGCACAAGGATGGCAGCCCTCAGAAAAGGGAGTCAGGACCATGAGGCCCAGAGTCATGGCCAAAGATCTGATAGAAGGTATTAGACATTGTTTCATTGGAATTCTTGTTACCCTGAGAAGAGCGGATTAAATTGTGACCTGGCCAGAGGGCCAACTCACAGCATGGTAGACCACTGGAAGACCAGAGCAGCCATCAGAATGGGGTGCTGTTGGAAGGGGACAGAGTTGCTACACCACCTCTGGCCATCAGGAGGCACTACAGCCGTGAGTCCACTCCTTCACAGTGAGAATAAGGATATTGAAAAGAAACTAAATGATTTCTTTGTATTGGGTTTTCACTGCAAAGGATGTTGGGGAGATTAATAATCTTTTTAAGAAATACAGATTAGGCACTAATCAAAAATTAGGTGCAAGAATAAAGTAATAAAGATCAACAAGTCACTAGGACCTGATGGTATTAATTTGAGAATTCTGAGGAATTAATTGGCTGAGCAGCTAACAAAAATATGAAATCTCATTAAAATCAGCTACTATACCAAAAGATTGGAAGCTAGTAAATATTGTATATGCCCAGGGGTGAAAGTAACATTCAACACTTACCGATACGGGGGCTGGCTCCAGTCAGCATCCCCCAGCTAGCCCATCTGCGCTGCCTGGCCCGCGCTGTCCAGGGCTCCAGCAGGAATTTAAAGGGCCTGGGGCTCTGGGGCCCTTTTAAATCGCCAGCCGCAGGGCAGCTGCTCCTTTTGCCCCCACCCCGTCGGCCGCCCAGGGAGGGGGGCAAAAGGGGCAACGATGTTAAAGCGCTGCCATGGCAGCGCATTAAGCAGGGTCCTTAAAGTGCGGCCACAGTACAGCTGACTACGGGCTGATACCGGTGGCCACTTTTTACCGGTACACCATACTGGCCCATACCAGCTTACCTGCACCCTTCTATATGCCACACGATTTCCAAAAGTCACTAGGAGTGATCCTGGCACTTACAGACCCATGATCCATACTTCAGTAAAAGAGAAATTGGTTGAAGAAATAATTAGATTTTCAAAAAGGACATACCAGCATGGCTCTGTAAAAGAAAATCTCTCTAGTCTACTACATTTTTTTTGACAATGTCAACAAAATAGTGGAAGAAGGAGAAGACATAATTTATTTGGACTTTCCATGAGCTTTTGAAAAAGTTCCTAACAAGATGCTATTAGGAAAACTAAGAAATCATGGGTTTGGAGGTAAAGTTTTGCCATAGATTAGTAACTGGTAAGAGAAAGAAAACAGAGTATCAATAAATGGTCAATTTTCAGTATTGTGAGCGGCTAATATTAGGGTTCCTAAAAATCTGCTCTGGGGCTGGTTTTAATGCATTAATAAATGATCTGTAAATGAAAGTAAGGAGTCTAAATTTATAGGTGAGAAAGATTATTTATGTTTTTCAAGATTAGTGAAGATTGTGAGGAACTCCAAAGGGACCTAATAAATCAGGTGAATGGGCAACATGATGGCAGATGTAATTCAGTATTGACAAATGGAAGGTAAAGTTAGTTGCAAGAAATGACTTTGAACTACTTAGATATATTTCTGAGTTTTAAATTAACTGTAATCACTCATGAAAAAGATATTAATGTCATTGTGGATAGCTCATTGAAAACCTCCTCTCAATGTGCAGTGATTAAACCCCTCTCCCTCCAATGCTAAGTTTTTTCTTAGTAGTACTGAAAGGCAGCAAAAGGGAAAGTGTGCTAAATTTTATTTTCTGGCCAAAATCGCATTAAGCAACCACCAGTTTTAACTGACAAAATAATTTGGAACCACTTTATCAAGCAAGATTAAAAAGTTTCCTTTTATAAGATTTAAAATGTCCTTATAAAGTAATAAAGACCTATTTGAAATACTTAGGTTTCAGAGTAACAGCCGTGTTAATCTGTATTCGCAAAAAGAAAAGGAGTACTTGTGGCACCTTAGAGACTAACCAATTTATTTGAGCACAAGCTTTCGTGAGCTACAGCTCACTTCGCTTATGCTCAAATAAATTGGTTAGTCTCTAAGGTGCCACAAGTACTTCTTTTCTTTTTTTGAAATACTTAGCGGTTTTTAAAGTACAAACATAGCTAAAAACAGATCAGCCGTTTTTACTTTCGGTTCTGTTTTCTTTAGATGAGCTGTATGATGAGCTGTTTAATAAATTTGTTAGTCTCTAAGGTGCCACAAGTCCTCCTTTTCTTTTTGCGGATACAGACTAACACGGCTGCTACTCTGAAACCTGTTTCCCTAATTGCAATTCATTGACTCTACCATTCGGAGGAGCCTGTGCCACAGAATGATGAGCTGAAGTTATCAGGCAAAGAAGAGTCTTCACTTGTGAAACAGTCAGAACACAACCCAGAGGTCCTTGGTCAGTTCAGATAAATACTAGATCCTGATTAGATTTATTATGTTTTTTAGCATATTAAAGTTTAAAATGAGTTAGTGTGACTTTTTGGGCTTTGTGCTGGTTAGTCGAACACCAACTATTCTTCAAATGAAGTGCCACTCACATTTTGTCAGTAGAATGCATAGTTGCTGAACATTTGGGGAGGAAACTGTAGCATCAGAAAATTAGTTCTGCGACACTTCAAGCCGTCACACTTTTTGAAAGAGATGGAGTTTATTATTTTTTTGTAAGGAGACAGTTCTGCTTTTTGGTAAGTCTATTCAGTGTTTTCCTATCAGCTTATTTCATTTCTCTGTTCGGTGCTAATATTTTTGCTTTACTGCAGCAGCTCTTATGCATCTGTCTTTCTGAGTCATTAGGACTCAATTCTGTTTTTAAAAAAATGAACATAAAGTTTCCATAATTTGGAAAGCTGCAGAAGCCCTGAGAAAAAATCTGCTTCTGCATCTTTCTGTGACATGGAAGCCAGACAGGGTTTGTGCTTAACAGGATCCTTAAATTTTTAGATAATACTATTAGGTCTATTCTTTTAAAGTTGAACGAGGGTTATGCGTTATGTGTGGAATTTTCTGTACATCCAGTGAAACTATATTTCCATAATAGTAATCTTGATTTGATGAAAACAACGAGGAGACCTTTTGGCACCTTAGAGACTAACACATTTATTTGGGCATAAGCTTTCATGGGCTAGAACCCACTTCATCAGATGCATGGAGGTGAAAATACAGGAGCAGGTATAAATACACAGCACATGAAAGGATGGGAGTTGCCTTACCAAGTGGGAGGTCAGTCTAACGAGACAATTCAATTAGCGGTAGGATACCTAGGGAGGAAAAAATCACTTTTGTAATGGTAATGAGAGTGGCTGATTTCAAACAGTTGACAAGAAGGTGTGAATAACAGCAGGGGAAAATTAGTATGGGGGAAATTAGTTTTAGGTTTTGCAATGACCCAGTCTTTATTCAGGCCTAATTTGCTGATGTCCAGTTTGCAAATTAATTATAGTTATTGGAGTTATTATAGTTATTGGAGCCTGTTTTTGAAGTTTTTTTGTTGAAGAATTGCCACTTTTAGGTCTGTTATTGAATGACCAGGGAGTTTGAAGTGTTCTCCTACTGGTTTTTGAATGTTCATAGATATTAAGGTCAGAAGGGACCATTATGATCATCTAGTCTGACCTCCTGCACAGCGCAGGCCACAGAATTTCACCCACCCACTCCTGCGAAAAAAATTATAATTCTTGACATCTGATTTGTGTCCATTTATTCTTTTGCGTAGAGACTGTCCGGTTTGGCCAATGTACATGGCAGAGGAGCATTGCTGGCACATGATGGCATATATACATTGGTAGATGTGCAGGTGAATGAGCTCCTGATGGTGTGGCTGGTGTGGTTAGGTCCTATGATGATGTCCCTTGAATAGATATGTGGATAGAGTTGGCTATGGGGTTTGTTGCAGGGATTGGTTCCTGGGTTAGTGTTTTTGTTGTGTGGTGCGTAGTTGCTGGTGAGTATTTGCTTCGGGCTGGGGGGCTGTCTGTAAGTAAGGACTGGTCTGTCTCCCAAGGTCTGTGAGAGTGAGGGATCGTCCTTCAGGATAGGTTGTAGATCCTTGATGATGCACTGGAGAAGTTTTAGTTGGGGGCTGTAGGTGATGGCTAGTGGTGTTCTGTTACTTTCCTTGTTGGGCCTATCTAGTAGTAGGTGACTTCTGGGTACTCTTCTGGCTCTGTCAATCTGTTTCTTCACTTAACCAGGTGGATATTGTAGTTTTAAGAATGCTTGATAGAGATCCTGTAGGTATTTGTCTCTGTCTGAGGGATTGGAGCAAATACGGTTGTATCTAATAGCTTGGCTGTAGACAATGGGTCATATGATGTGGTCTGGTGAAAGCTGGAGGCATGTAGGTAAGTATACTGGTCAGTAGGTTTCCGGTATAGGGTGGTGTTTATGTGACCATTGCTGTGCTTAGCTGTGCTTGCCCTGCAGGTTAACAGCAAGGAGAAAAAAATTACAAACTTACTTTTGGTACTAAAATATTCTGATTATACTCCTGACGCAGATCTGTAGCATCAAAAAGGTTTCATTTTTACAGCTATTTTCGCTGTGCAAGTGCTTAGGTGTGTACAAGGCCTGACTCGGACTCTCTGCATTTGGATGAAAAGAGTAGTGCACCCTGTGAAATACTTCAGTCAAAGTATCATGAGTCATAGAACAAGACATCATATGCAACCGAATGGGGAAGAGGGGGGTCAGTGCTAACGAGCTAATTCAATTAAGGTTCCAATTCAATTCTTCAACAAAAAAACTTTGAAAAAACTTCAAAAACAGACTCCAATGAGAAACTGCAAAACTGGAATTAATTTGCAAACTGGACACCATCAAATTAGGCCTGAATAAAGACCGGGAGTGGATGGGTCACTACAAAAACTTTCCCCCTGCTGATACTCACACCTTCTTGTCAACTGGTTGAAATGGGCCACCTTGATTACATTGGCCTCATTAGCACTACAAAAGTGATTTTTCCGCCCTTGGTATTCACTCCTTCTTGTAAACTGTTGAGAATAGGCCACTTCCCTCTTAATTGAATTGGCTCATTAGCACTGACCCCCCACTCGGTAATGCATCTGATGAAGTGGGTTTTAGCCCACCAAAGCTTATGCCCAAATAAATGTGTTAATCTCTAAGGTGCCACAAGGACTCCTCGTTGCTTTTGCTTTTACACTGCAAATATTGCCATTAAACTATGTGGGTACTGTACCTAGTTTAAATCTGTACAAATAAATGTTATTTTACTCTTCTATTACTAAGTCTTCTTATTTAAAACACAATGTTTAATCAGGTACTTTAAGTATTTTACTTTCCTTTGCTTCCATTCACACTTTAACTCCCCCTCCCAGCCCCCTGCATTGTGGGAATTTTCTGTCTTGCCAACCCAGGTTGAGTGCTCTGAGCATCAGTCAAATAGGGGCTTACTTAAGAGTAAAGAGAATGAACTCCTTTCAGAAGAGTTGACGTAATGTTGCTACTGTTGCCTGTTAACCTGTTCAAT
Organism: Chelonia mydas; assembly: GCF_015237465.2. Taxonomy (NCBI): domain Eukaryota; kingdom Metazoa; phylum Chordata; order Testudines; family Cheloniidae; genus Chelonia; species Chelonia mydas. The sequence continues at coordinate 47,027,482 of NC_057849.1, read as the reverse complement.
GGGGCACCCAGATTTGGAACCCTGTGTGGTAGCAGTCTGCTTTGTCACTAGAACATTGGGTCAGTTATGTATATAAAAATATATTTGTGGACACACGCATGTTTCTGTATCTTAAACATGAAAAATCTTGAAAGTAGTAGAAGTTTCTCTGAGAATTCTACTGTTGAATAAGAAGTATTTGTAATTTTAATACATTAACATCCTTTGCATTTCTTTCCAGTCTCTTTGTAAATGTGGGCTCCAATTCATCAAACGTTTATGAGATACTTAGCTTTACTTGTGTCTATAGTCCCATTGACTTCAATGATATTACTCATGTGAATACTGTTAAGCAGGTGTGCAAGTGTTTGCACAATCAGAACCTTAGAGAGACTAGTACTCACTTCCACTTGTTGGTTAAAATACCCTTAACTTTAGACTCTTATTTTAAGAGGAAATTGTCAACTTGGTTTCACAAATACCCCCTTTCTTACATGTAAAAAGCTTATAATTTAAAGATGGTAGTCTAAAGGAGAGAGGCTTTCAGATTGCGAGTAAACTGCCATGAATACAGCCAAGTCGCTTTGAAAATGAGTTTCTCTCCCCAGTCGGGTTTATCAGATTTAAAATAGTTTTTAATAAATGGTCACAGAATAGAACTCCAGTCCGGGGTGGGGGAGAATGAAATACTTCAGTTTTACACGTGGATTTTCTGATGTGATTTTAATGACAGCTTCCTACCAAAATCAGTATAAAATGCTTGTTTGTAAATGCAGTAGAACCAGATATAACATAATTGACTTTAGATTATTTTAAAGGCCTGCAGTAGAATACTCCTAAACCTAGCAAAATTACTTGTTGCTGAAAATGGGTGCCAGTTATGGGTGTAGCTGAACTGGCATTAAACACAATTTTATGTCAAACTGTAGAAAAGGACAAACTATATATTCAATACCGCTTCAGAAATTGTGGTCAAAGCCTGCTTGGAGCAGGTATTTTGAGATAGTTGTCCTTGCTCAGAATTCTCCAGCTGAACCATCATTGCTCCTAACACAGTCTCAAGTATGGGGGGCAAAATTGGGGCCCCTCATTAACAAAACTGCACCTCTGAAAGGATGAGAAGGTGCGTTTCTGCTATTACATTGTCTTAGGAAGAAGATCAAAGTGACTTCAGTGAGCTGAAAAGCAAAGAAAATGTACTTGACCTTTATTATTTCTGTATAATGCATCAAGAAGGTCTCAGAAAGACAAGACTGGTTTGCTGCAGTTCACAGAATGATGTGGAAGTTTTTTTATTGAAGGAATCAGTATCCTCAGAGGAAGATTTATTTCTCAAAGACTCTGCTGTGACAGGATACAGTTGGTTTTTTTAATGCAGATATTGAGGTTTCTGTTTTGGCAGTGAGTCTCGCCCTCTTCTACAGCAGGCATGGGTGGCGGATATCATAGACAGGCGTAGTCTGTGCCTTCCTAACCAACCTAGCATGGCCCTGCCCATGCTCTGCCCCCAGGCCAGGCACCCCCCTGCATTCCAGTGCTTTGCCGGCTCAAGCTGGTTGCTGGAGGCAGGGCAACGGGTGCTGGTGCCGCGCTGCCAGGAGCACCAGGACTGGCGGCCCCGCCTCCCTCAGGGAGGCAAGGTGGCTGGGAGCACTGGGGCTGGCCACGCTGCCCGGAGCACCCGGGTTGGGAGCGCTGCCGCCTGGCGCATCCCCCTCTAGCCTCTAGCTACCCCCTCCCTGCACCCAGAGCTACCCCCCTGCCTGCACACAGCCCCTAGCTACCCCCTTCTCTACATCCTGAGCTATCCCTTGGATGCACACAGCCCCTCACTATCCCCTCCTTGCATCCTGAGCTACCCCCCTGCCTGCACACAGCCCCTAGATACCCCCTGCCTGAGCTACCCCTGTGCCTGCACATAGCCCCTAGCTACCCCGTGCCTGCACCCTGAGCAGTTTTCAAATTGTTTGAGCTGAGCTCCCACCACACACAACCCAGACAGGCTGGGTGGCCTGCTGAGGTGAGTCAGGGGGTGGAGGTGGCACTGCCTTCCTGGACCCTGCTGTGTGGAGCTGGCTCAATTCCTGCTGGTCCCTGCCCCCCCCCCCCCCAAAATAGAAGTCAAACTATACCTATGCCTGAGGGCCCGTCCCGGAGCCCCAAGTCCCCTGCTCTTTCCCACTGGGCCCTGGAGCTTTTATAGCATGTTGAGGGGGGCCTCAAAAAGAAAAAGGTTGAGAACCCCTGCTTTAGAAACCACACCCTCACACAGTGCATTACCCCGCCATGCAAACAAGCCCTTAGTTTCATTCTGCCCCTTTTCCTACAGAGGAGAACAAGACAGCCTGGATCCCATCTAGTTGTTTAAGTACTTCCACTGCTTAAAAATAAAAAATGAAGATGATCCGTCAGTAACTTTCTAAGGAACATTCATTCAAAGGTGTGAAACGTCAGCCAGCATACCAGGTACATCTAGCTACACTGGACAAATGCATTTGCTGAATTTATGTGATATGTTGTGAAACTGTTAACGCTGTGAGGCCTGGTCTACATTACAAAGTTAGGCCAAAATAAGTCTCCTTGTGTCAACCTATCTGTGCATATGTGTCTACGTTCCAGTTTGTGTCTGGCTGATATAAGCACCCTGAAATGGTGACACAGTAAAATCACCTTCCCCAAAGTGTGGTGCTGTGGTAACTTACTGAGCTTGATGTAGGGGGAGTGAAGACACTGTACAACCTGTGTCGACTCTAACAGTCCTCTAGCGGCTGTCCCAAAATGCCCCATTCCCTGGACGCTGACCTTTCTGTCACAATTGTAAACACCACTGTCCAGGGGTCATGGAGACTGGCAGCAATCCCCCCTTTTAAAGCCCACTGCATATTTCTGAAATACCTTTCCTGATTGCCCATCTTGGCATGCATACCTAGCAGCTCTCCCTTGTGTGCAACTGCCCAACCAACCATAACAGCTCTACATACTAGACACACTCCTGCCTGGAGTAGACAGGAGATATTGGATCTCCTGGGCCTGTGGGGAGAAGAGGCTGTGCAGGCACAGCTATGGACAAGCCGTAGAAGCGTCAACATCTATGAAAAGATTGTCCGGGGATGCAAGCAAAGGAGTATGACGGCTCAGCAGCAGTGTTGCATGAAAGCAAATGAACTGCGGCAGGCATACCACGAGGCCACAGAGGCCAACAATCAAACTGGTGCTGAGCCGCAGACCTGCTGCTTTTATAGAATTATAGAACTGGAAGGGACCTCGAGAGGCCATCTAGTCCAGTCCCCTGCACTCATGGAAGGACGAAGTGTTATCTAAACCATCCCTGACAGGTGTTTGTCTAACTTGCTCTTAAAAATCTCCAATGATGGAGATTCCACAACCTCCCTAGGCAATTTATTCCAGTGCCTAACCACACTGACAGGAAGTTTTTCCTAATGTCCAACCTAAATTTCCCTTGCTGCAATTTAAGCCCATTGCTTCTTGTCCTATCCTCAGAGGTTAAGAAAAACAACTTTTCTCCCTCGTCCTTGTAACAACCTTTTACGTACTTGAAAACTGTTATCATGTTCCCTCTGTCTTCTCTTCTCCAGACTAAACAAACCCAATTTTTTCAATCTTTTCTCATAGGTCATGACAAGCTGCAGGCTGTACTTGGCGGAGACCCCACCGCTACCCTGCACGCTACTGTGGATGTCTCCGAGGAGCCCAAGCCACAGGCCCCTGCCATGAACTGGAAGGAGGAGGAGCGGGAGAGAGATGACACGAGGAGCCAGGACCTGCCTGAGACACCTGCACTGTCTAGCCAGTCCTGCCAGCTGAGCATGGACTTGCCTGTTGAAGGGGAAGGGACCTCAGGTAAGTATATGCCTGTATTTTTCCCTTACAGTGTTTTAAATGTAAAAATGGCCCATCCCCAAGTTAACAAGACCCAGGTATCGACTTTTCATTGTTTTACTCGTACTAGAAGAGGTAGCAGTATAACAAACAGAGGTAGGGTTGGTATCTGCTTTTCATTCCCCTGTTAGCCTAGGCTGGAGGGGGCAGAGCAGTTTATGTACATGGCGATTGATGCCCCTTGCATCCTCCTGAGAGATCTCAATGCAACTTTCATGGAAATACTCTGCAGTCCTCTCCTGAGGGTTTCTAGGAATTGGGTGCCTTATTTCTTCCCCTGCAGTTAGACACTCTCCCATGCCATCCTGTGATGAGTTGTGCTGTCTCTGTTGCAGTAAACAAGCTAGCGACACACGGGCCCATGCGGCTTCAGGACACCAGTAGCAGCTGTCATCTCTGTGCCTTTTGTTACCCTCGGGAGTAAGAGAGCAGCTAAAATCACCACTGCCTGGGGAAAATAATGCCAATATTCAGTGCCAGTGCCCTGTATGTGTACCCATGGAATAGGGACCAGTATGTTATTGTTTCATACAACTTAAATTCCCTGCCTTCCAGCAGGCCATACTCACCCTGATGGGCTGGAGAGTGGTGATGTGCGGAGGTGCTCCAAAGCTGAAGTGTCAATAAGCATGTCTTGTATTAAAAGTTTTATGGGAGTAAGGGAAGGGAGTTTTGAAACTAACCTGTTCTCTGTTGTGACTGTCAGCCCAATGATAGATCTGTTTTTTAATCAGGAGCTGTTGCTGTTATGGGGCCTTGAGGGGTCCCCCCTCCACACCCACAGATCACTTGACCCTGATGAGGAGAAAGAAGAGGACTAGGGAGGATATATCGAGTGAGGTCCTGCAAGCTGGTCCTGCATTGGACTGTGAACAAAGGGCCTGGAGGGCTGATGGCATGGAGAGGGAAAAAGTGGACAGAAGAAAGCCCAGGAATGCCAGCAGGGAGAGGGGGAGATACACCAAGACTTAATGGGTCTCTTCAGGGAGCAAATTAAAATGCTGCAGACTCTGGTTTACCAACAGGTCCAAATATCCCAGACTCACCTTTGCAGACCTTGGAGAACTCCATGGTATCTCCCTGTACCTCCGTCCCCACAACATACCACATGGCATCCCGGGCTGCATCCCTACCCTTACCACTCCACAGGGGGACACAGCAAGGAAAAGCACAGCTTCACACATGCACTGACCCATGAGAACCACGGCTGGTGTACCTGTAGCCACAACAGACTACATTTGTGCACTCAGATGGGCAGAAATATCAAGCCTAGTGGTTAGAGCAGGAGTTGGTAGTCAGGAATAGGAGCCCAGGGTCAGAGCTGGAGTCAGAGGCCAAATGCCAGAGCTGGAGTCCGAAGTTAGGAATTGGAGCCAAGGGTCAGAACTGAGTTACCTGGAGTGAGGCAAGAGAGGGGCAAGGCTGGGCACAAGGCAGGAGCAGGAGCTACCGCAGCCATGGGAGAGTGCTTTGAGCAGCTGCCAAAATGCTGCTGCTGCTGGTCTTAAGGGTTGATCTGGTGACTCTTCCCACCAATCAGGCAGTGTGGCCACTGGGCAGCCTACTGCATGCCAGCTGCATTCCTTATGTTGCCCGGAGACTGGTTCTGCTGCAGACGATTCCTGACAACACCAATGATATGAGGTAACCAAAGTTTGTAGTGTAGACGTGGCCTTAGTCTTTTAAGTTGCTGTAGGTCTGTAGCTGAACAACACCCTTCTTTTCTCAATGCTAGTCTTTCATTCTGTTTGGCTGCAGACTGGACATGATGGCAATGTCTCTGGGTTTTTGTTGTTGTTGTTGTTGGTTTTTTTTTTTTAAAGCTGTCTTTAGAAAACAAAGGGCTATATACACTGTTATTTCCACCCCACCTCCCACCCCCGTTCCCTCCTCTGCAAGAAAGCTCAGATTCTGAAGAATAGCAAAAATCTATGAAAGACCTCAAATTTGCTATTTCCATGGCACGGATGTGTATTGTTTGTAGTGATGGTCATAAAAGCCACGTCTCTGAAATAAAAGTGATAATTTCTATCTCAGATGTTACCTTTTCTTGTTAGTGTTCTGCAGCATGATTATGGTGAATGGTGTTGTTTCAAATAAAAGTTATGAAATGCTACTGGCTGACTTGTAAAAGACAAAGGCTTGACTACTGGCTAGTGCATAATCCCTCTTTGGCTAACTAGCTTTTGTGATATTTACATTATTTTGTGATACTCTGGTGGAAGCCTGAAGTGGGAAATGTTATAGTTCTTTCACAATTCCTTAGTTTGTAGGTATCTCTGTTATGATGTTTACACAATGCATGACTCATAAGCTAAATAAATATGCCAGCCTAATAGTGCAGCCTATAGCGAAACCTGATGCCATTACATAAAAGCATGGCAGTTGTTCATACTTGTGCTATTACTTGATGAAGTACTTGCCCACTGGAAATGTGCATGCCGTAGGTTACTTAAATGTGCTGTGTTTTTATAAGATTTTTCTGAAATATGTAGTGTTTTACAATAATGGATTGGCCTCCTTTTCTCCCCCCTTTATTGTACTATACCCCTTATTGTTCGGTTTAAGTTCTACAGCTCTTTTGAGTGCATAATTTCGAACTGAGGCCTGGGCTACACTGAAAATTTACATCTGCATAGCTGCGTCTCTCAGAGGAGTAAAAAATCAACGATCCTGAGAGACGTAGCTATGCCGATGTAAACCCAGGTGTAGACAGTGTTAGGGCCTGGTGTACACTAGGAAATTAGTTTGGTATAATTATGTTGCTCAGGGGTGTGAAAAATCCACACCCTTGAACTATGTAGCTTAAACCAATTTAATCCCTGGTGTAGACAGCGCTAGATCGATGGGAGAATTCTCCCATTGACCTAACTACCGCCTGTCAGGGAGGTGGATTACCTACCCTGACGGGCAAACCCCTTCCATTGGCATAGGTAGTGTTGTCACTGCAGCTGTGCAGCTTTAGCATTTTAAGTGTAGACATACAGAATGTACCAGCATTTCTGAGGGCTTGTCTACACTACCAAATTTTGTTGATAAAACTTATGTTGACACCCAAAAGTCGACAAAACAAAAATCGCCAAAGGGTGTTCACACTTGCTCCCTCTGTCGACAGATCATGTCCACATTGGAGACACATCATCGACAGGGTGAGCAATGCACTGTTGTTATGTATCCCACAGAACAGTGTTGTGGGAAGGAAGAGCTGACTGCTGCGTATCTTGGGATTCTCTCCGAGTTCTCCCACAGCCCTCTCAGCTGCCAAGAGCAGCATCATGACTAGCTCTGTGAGCTCTCCGTGCTGAGTAAGGGCAAAGCAGCACAGCAATCTGTCCTCCTCCCCTTGCAGCAGCCGTCTGCCTGCTGCTGTGTTCCTAGTGCAGGGCAGAACAGGAGGATTCCAATTATTTGCTCTTTGTATGCTCCCCAAACGGAGCAGCACACAGATACTTCCTGGAGCTTTGAAAGGGGAGGGGCGCATGCCTGCAGGGCAGCAGAGATCAAAACACTGAGCAGAGCAATCAGGGCAGGCGTTGTGGGATACTGGCGGAAGCCAGTTCTGTCGACAAAACAATCAGCAGTGTCTACACTGGCTCTTTGTCGACAATAAAGGGGGGGGAAAGACAAAAGTCTCTCATGGGGTGGAAGATTTTTTTGTCGCCAAAACTGGGCGTTTTTCGCAACAAAAGTCCCATTGTAGTGTGTACGCTCTTGCTGTTTTGTCGCCAAAGGCCAGTTTTTGGCAACAAAACTTGTTAGTGTAGCAAGGCCTGAAGCTAAAGCAGCAGCAGTTTCCTTCCCCTACTCCTTTTAAAGGCTATTTCATGTGTATTTATAAAATTAAATATTAATTTTTATTTCTTGTAACCTGTATCTTTATAATAATGCTGACTGATGTAAATACCTTTATTTGGCAAGTTGGCAGCCCAGACCTAAAGATACTTTTAATGTGGAAACACTTGATACCATCCATATCTTACTAGTTACCTTAGTTCTTATTAAGCTCTGCTTTTCTTGCTTGCTGATTTAATTTCTTCTAGTTTTTCTAAATAAAAATCTTGATCTCAAAGGTGTAAAACAAGTTCACCTATTTAGAATACTTTATGTAAACAATTTTGCTTTCGTATAATATACAGTACATACAACCATGTTGCAGCACTGCAAGAAACAGGCTCAAAACAAGTTACTGGTCCAGAATTTACATTTCTAAAATGTTTCTTACACAAGCTACCATTATATCAGATATACCTGTTTAGACTGCAAGCTTTTTGCAGCACAGATGGTGTATTCCTATATGTCTATATAGGGCCTAGCACTTTTGGGGCACTTACTGTAATATCAATAATTACCAGAAAGCAATGACATTCTTCAGTTTTTAAAAGTGAATTTACAAATATGAAATGCTGGGAACTCCTGTTCCAGGCTACTGGATGAATTTCAGACACCCCTGTGATGGCTGCAGTATTAGTCTAACAGACAGATTTAAAAAGGGGTCTTATTAATGAGTTAGGGCAACCCATCAGCTAGAAAAAATGTCTTGCTACAACATATTAGGCTGGTGGTCATTATTACCTGGTGGATGTAGATGCAGGAAGTGGTGCAATTTTTAAATGTCACGTAATGTTTAAACGTTATAGGGCAGCCAATCTGAAAAAAATCATAAAATCACAAAAAAGACTATAACTCAAAGATACATAGTCTAATTTTCACCAAAATTGGCAGAAAGCTCCTCAACACAATTGATAATGCTCAGAATAGGCGTGTTTGGGAAATACTTAGCCGCAGGCGATATTATATGCTTTCTCCGGTACATTTTTTGCCTTCAGTTAAAGCAAAAGTCTGTAGTCACGTGACAGTCTGAGCTCGTTTGTACCATGTTCCAGTGTGGTTATGTGAATTATGCTAGACGGGGTTGTGTGCATGTAGCAGAAGCCAGACTTCTAGAGGAGAAACCGTGTAATATAACATGCCCTAATTGATAGTCAGGGAGCAGTATACCATACTGCCAGACCCTTCAGTGGCGTACGACATGACAGCCATTGAGCAATTTCTCAACAAGGACTGTGTGAAGCATCAGCATCTTTACACAAAAGATAAGGCTCTGACCAAGCATTTCCTGACTGCACATTTTAAGGCAGCTGTAACAGCTATGACAAAATAAATGTGTAGAGTGCATCCTTGAGCACAGATCTCCACAAAGAAGCTACCACAAAGCGCAGGGTTGCAGATGAAACTGCTGTTGAAGTTATTAAAAAAATTGTGACTGAAAGAATGGCAAATACTTTTAGCATTGAACCTGGATCAAGCCCAGACAACAGCGAGCCACTTGTGTACATTGCAACATCTACTGGGGCCCCACCTGAAATTGCAGAAAGTTTGTGCATAAGAGAGAATGGCACACAAGAAATGAAGCAGTCTGTAACCAGGCTGCTCCAAAGGGGTGAGGTAGACCTCTTTGATCCCATAAAAATGTATCATGTCAAATCATTTGCTAATCTCAATAACTCAATCAAACAAAAGAAGCAGACAGCACAAGCAATAACTGTTGATTGCCAGATATTGAGCAAGTGGACAGTTATTGCCCAGTCCAGAGATGTTGATATCCAGGGTTTGTTGAAGTATGAGTTCCCACCTGTCCAGCTTTCCCTCTTCATCTTGGTTGGATCTCTAAGAAAGACCCAAAAATTAAAAAAAAAGAAAAAGAAAAAAAGAACTAGACATGGAGGATAGGTCCATTAACGGCTATTAGACAGTGTCAAGGTTCCTTCCCCACACTGAACTCTAGAGTACAGATGTGGGGACCTGCATGAAAGACCCCCTAAGCTTATTGTTACCAGCTTAGGTTAAAACTTCCCCAAGGTACAAACTTTTACCTTTTGTCCTTGAACCTTTATGCTGCCACCACCAAAGAGTCTAACAAAAATAACAGGGGAAGTGCCCACCTGGAAACGTCTCCCCCCCAAAATATCCCCCCAAGCACTACACCGCCTTTTCTGGGGAAGGCTTGATAAAAATCCTCACCAATTTACATAGGTGAACACAGACCCAAACCTCTTGGATCTTAAGAACAACAAAAAAGCAATCAGGTTCTTAAAAGAAGAATTTTAATTAAAGAAAAAGTAAAAGAATCACCTCTGTAAAATCAGGATGGTAAATACCTTCCAGGGTAATCAGATTCAAAACATAGAGAATCCCTCTACTTACAAAAAGACACAAAAACAGGAATATACATTCCATTCAGCACAACTTATTGTATCAGCCATTTAAACAAAACAGAATCTAATGCATATCTAACTAGATTGCTTACTAAACTAACTCTTTACAGGAGTTCTGACCTGCATTCCTGTTCTGGTCCCGGCAAAAGCATCAGACACAGAGAGAGGACCCTTTGTTTCTAACCCCCCCCCCCCCCCTCCAGCTTTGAAAGTATCTTGCCTCCTCATTTGTCATTTTGGTCAGGTGCCAGCAAGGTTATCTTAGCTTCTTAACCCTTTACAGGTGAAAGGGTTTTTCCTCTGGCCAGGAAGGATTTAAAGGTGGTTAGCCTTCCCTTTATATTTATGACAGACAGGATGGGCAGGGATGGCGTCCCCAGCCTCCGTTTGCCAGAAGCTGGGAATGGGCAATGGAATGGATCAGTTGATGATTCCCTGTTCTGTTCATTCCTTCTGAAGCACCTGACATTGGCCACTGTTTGAAGACAGGATCCTGGGCTAGCAGGTTGCTCCAGCACTACTAGTTCAATTTCAGTTTCTGAGAGTATCTCATCTTTATTAGGAAAGATCAGGTTCGAGATAGGAATCTCCCCAATATTCTCAGTAAATAATTGTTTATTCCTTTCCCCCCATGCCCTTCTCCCATGCCAGAAGTTCTGTGTCTCCTCATTCCCCACCTTTCCCTCCATGCCAGGGCTCTCTGGGTCCCCCATTTCTCCCTTTGCCAGGTGCCAGGGTCCCCCAAGTTACCCTCCTCCCATACCATTGTCCCCCGTAATCAATAAGGTTCTACCCATTGATGCCTAGAACGCTCTCTGAAATGTTGAAATTGTGGCGTTCAAAAGTTACTGTTTTGCATCCACACAGAGAAATGCCATCAAGATGAATGTAAGGCATGCAAGCTTGGCCAATTAATTAAATATAATGAAAATAAGTTTATAGACTTTTATTTAATTGGGAAACCCACACAGTAGCTTCCTCTCCATGCTGTTGTCTTACTGGGTTTATTACAAAGAAGGGAATTCTCTTCTGGATATAGTAGGTTTTGAAGTGAGCCAGAACTCAGTGGCATGCTGTACTGGCACTTCTGTGGTGGCCCCAGAGGTTTTAACCTTTCATTTAAAAAAAAAAAAATTCTAGCTCTTATTGATGAAAAGATAAGCTTCAAAATGTGAATACATGTAGTGCTGTTTTCTTGAGTCTGCAGATACAGATTGAAAGAACAACCCTAAGAGAGGTGGAAACTGACCCCCTCCTCCCCAGTTAATTTTAATGGGTTACTAACTGAAGCTTAGTAGCAATGAAAATGTCAGCGTGAACTATTAAACTGCTGGTCACTTTTGCAGAAATCTCAAATCTCTCTGAGATTATGGCCTGAGTTCTCCCCACCCCTACCTTTGCTGTTCTAGGGATATTGAAAAGTACTGAAGCCATGTTAAGCTTTTCTTTGGTGGCATAGGGTCTCTTCGCTATTGACGAGCAACTTGGATTTCTTGCAATCCCTGTTATTTGTGTCTCTCTCCTCTCTGTGTGTGTGTGTGTGTGCGCATGTGAAGAACGCTGCATATGTCAGCTTTCCCTCATGTTATTTTGTTAGTTATTCCTCACCAGGGTCCTCTCCATGCTGGTTGGGGGCCCCTGAAGATTCTCTGTGTTTTTCCCTGTGTTGCACAAGGCTCTTTTCATACCAGCTTCCCTTGTGAGAAGGGCTAGATGCAATTCTCTTTGGAGCCAATTAGGGCTGTTCCTATGAGTTGACATGAGCAACTCATTCCCTTCTAGGGACAGAGGATGAAATTCACCATTGTGCAGCGGGTCAGCACAAGGTGTTATGCACCAATGAAGTCCCACTTAAGCCCTCTTGCTAGGCAACATTTAAATGGTGTTTAATGGTGCCTAGCAAGAAGGCTGATGTGGTGGATAGGCCTTGGAATGGCCATCTGCATGTGGGTGAAATGGGTGTTTTGCCTCCTCCACAACTTTCCCAGCTCCTGTTAGTTTAGGGAGCAAGGCACAAGAAGCCATGTTATAGGAACATATGCCAGCTGGTTACCACCTCTGTAAGTATGCAAGAACAGCCATACTGGGTCAGATCAAAGGTCCATCTAGCCCAGTATCCTATCTTCTGACAGTGGCCAATGCCAGGTGCCCCAGAGGGATGAACAGAACAGGTAATCATCAAGTGATCCATTCCCTGTCGCTCATTCCCAGTTTCTGGCAAATTATAAGCCCAGGTCTATTGCAAAGTAGCTGGCCTAAATTGACTAATAACTGTGTAATGAGTTTTAAGCAGTGTTGGAGTACTCCTGCCACACAGGAGACTGCTTCCACTTAGAGATGTTTATTAAAATATTGGGACTTAACATAGGTTGGGAAAATTCCAGTATTGATTTTTGATTCTCCATTGAATGTTCTGCTACAAATTATTTTCTAGCTGTTATTATTTAATCAGGGTTTATTGTATCATTATTTGATTAAAAATATCAAAAGTTAAAAATCAGCAATGAGTTTCTTTAATTTAATTCTGTGTCACATTGGATTGTCACAAATTACTTTTTTTTAAATCTCTCATCTTTAAATACAGCTTCTCCTTAGGGTAGTGCCCTGCAAAGCAAAGCTACCACAAATATGCCAGTTGGTTACCACCTCCAAAAGTGTGCAAAATTATTGGCCAAGCTTCTGAGTCCCTGCATTCAACTTGATGGGATTGCTTTGTGTCTGTCTGGATGTCTGAATGTAATGTGATACCTTGCCACCTGTTTAGCAGAACCAGGGCTTCAACCACCTCTGCAGTTGTCTATAGATCAAAGACCTGGCTCCCATGCAGAACAAAGAGAAACAAGAATGGTGGGGGAAAGGAGGCACATACAGCCCCATGGCATGGTGGGGAGAATGGAGGACCCTTGTATGGGGAAGAGGAAAAGAAGGGATTGTAGAGAACCCCAGGCAGGGTGGAGACTGGGTAACCGTGATATGCAGGGGAAGGGAAAAATGGGGAGTGAGCATAGCCCCTGGCATGAGTGATGGGATGTAGGGGGGAGTTGCAGCAAGTTCCTGAAATAGAGGGGGAAGGGAGGGTGGAACACTGGGAGCTTATGGGTGAGAATGGAGGGATGCAAGGAGCCCCTAGTGTGTGTAGTGAGGTCAGCCTAAAAAAGCAACAAAGTGTGTGACCTCCTAATTTATACAGTGCCCAAAACTGTACTAGGTGCTTGACTGACATGTAAGAATAATAGTCTAAAACGAGATTACAATCTAAAAAAGTCTGCATACAAATAAGCACAGACAAAGGCCAGCAGAAGCCTTCCTTTAAAAAAAAACCTAGGAAAATAAATACAAAAAACTGTCTCTAATGTAACTTTTGGTTACACAGTTAAGTGTGTTGGGAGGTGACAGAGTTAAGGCTGAATGCCCAGATACAGTTGCATCTCCTTGTACATGTGAATAATGATAATATAATTACAAGATCACATACTGTTTCTCAAATAATAGAATAGTTTTACAACCATGTGTATATGTCATCTTGTATTGTGCACAACTTTGTATATGTCACAGTTTATTAGTCATTTATATGAAAAGTACATAGAAAACCATATTTAAAGAACTATACTGAAGTGTAATTATCTGATCTATTACACATCCTAGCATGTGAGTGCCTTCCAAAATTATAAAATATATTCAAAGATATGTTGCTCTTTTTTCTCTCCAGTCATTGGACACTGGACTTGTTTTACTCTTTTATTGATTAGTTTGTTTGGTTTGTGGTGTCACAGTGAGAAAGGCTAAGTTGTAGAAGGGGCTCTTGGATTTTGCTGCTGTTTGTGGTCAATTTACAGCAGTAGTGAAGAGCGCTACATACCAACGTGTGTTTACAATTAAATTACAAAGTCAACTCTTCTAATAACTAAGTCATACTCCATAATACTTCATTGATGCAATTCTCTTGCTCATTCTGGTCCTAACTGATCAGCTGGGAATTCCCCCAACACGGGGGAGCTCTCGGCTAGCATGTCCTTATGAGAACGGTTCCTCCACTCTGGCATAGGGGCCATATCTGGGTTGAGGGGGAATCTGTCAAGCCAGGAGAAATGTGCCTGCAATCCACCCATGGCATACGGTTCCTTGGGGGGACCATAGCCAGCTGGTATAAGTTAGAACAGTCTATGGGCTTCTTTAACATGATATGGGGCTGAGGCAACTTGAAAATCAGGGAGTCATAACCTGAAAAAAAGAGTTTTCTATTTGCTTTGTACAACTAGTGTTAAAATAAATATTCATAACTTTCAAATCACTAGTATGCAAGTATAAATTTTGTTCATAATAAATTATCATAAGAAAGTGAAAAAATTCTGTTTAAATTTATAGTACATATGCAAAGGTTGAAATAGTAAAATTCCTAGTACCATTATAGAGAAGAGAGCTTATATCAAAAGTTTTTCACAAGATAAACTGGACCATTAGGACTGAGAAATTGAGTGTCCAAGAATAACAAAAAAAAGTTACGAAATACATGTGCATTTATGGTTGTGGATATATTCTATTATGTTACACTGAGAAATAATTTGATTGTGTAATTAGACAGATTCACAGGACCAGTTCTAGGCATCAGCAAAGCAAGCACGTGCTTGGGGTGGCACAATTCCTAGGGCGGCGTTCCGGCCATCCTTTTTTTTTTGCTTGGGCAGTTGCGCTCTCGGAGCTTGAAGTGGCAAATTTTTTTGCATGGGGCTGCAAAAAACCTAGAGCCGGCCCTGCAGATTCATAATACACATGCACAAAGGATCAAAGTTAAAATTCCATGACCAATATGAAAGTGGTTTTCTTCTCTGGAATGTGACTCTTTGAAAATGACCTTCAAGGGGTTCCATATTTATTGCCGTTCAGTAATTTCAGGTTGTTCAGGGACAGAACTGCAATAGCCAAGGAGGGCAGTCCCATGCAGAATTCCTTAGGAAGCACATTGTATAGTATTCTTACACTATGCTGCCCAAATACTTGCTGCCAGATACTTACAGCCATGCAGGGGATGAGGCCCTGGCCATGCTTCCTTCCTACAAGTGCTCAGTCAGCATTATGCCTGTAACCTCTGCGTATGTGCGGACTTGATGGAGAGAGGCCCCCTGAGCTGCCGTCTTTTCCCACCAAACATGCCTATTCAGGGGCAGCCAGAATTTATACTGACATATATCTTCAAATAAGGTGACCAAAACTGGACACTATACACCAAACGTGGTCTAACAGGTTCAGTGCACAATGTTCTGAGACATAGCTAATATTCCAGTACAAAAAACTCCATTAACATGGAGATAAGGCAGCTGATACCAATTCTGAACTAACACAAACACTAAAAATACTAGAAATTCTGAGTTAAAGTTCTTTTACAAATTTTAGAGACCACTTCTTCTTTCTTACATGATATTTTAGTCAATACTCTCATATATAGGTAGTCCCACTGACACCAGTTTCAGTGTTAACAGAACAGGGGCCTTAATGTCTATGTTTGTCTTGAACTGAAAATGAAGTGTAGTACATTCACTCATAAGCTTCTTTCACACAGAAAAAAATTCTGGATTTCAAATTTGACTTTCGATCAGATATACAAAAAGTCATCATCTGTTTGTATTGGATTTCAGATGTTCAGGTGCCCTTGTGTGTGAATTGGAGTAACAATTTTAAAAAACAAATTTCTTTCATGAAAAGGTCCTGTTGGGTTGGAGGCCTCCAGTTTGGAAAAGTAACAATAATCTGAGGTCACTGATTCTATTTATCAGACTTTTATCCAAGAAAATGTTCATGAATATATTTATGGAGCAGGTGATTACAGAAATTGTTTTGATTGCAATGTTACATGCTGCTGTCTAAAACAGTATATTTTCTCATTGGCAGTTGCATGTTCCACTAGGCTCGGGTGTGTTTGATCATGGGCTACTATTATTAGTTACTGGCAAAACATTAGTACAAAGAAAGTGAATTCATCCTGCACACTGCAATACAGAACACCCATAACTTTTAAATGGACACAAGAATTAATTGTTTTTATTATATCACTTTCTGACACTTTAAATCATAAATATATCTCAATGTTAAAAAGCTAGAGCACATAGAAAGTGAGCAAATGTACTACAGGTGCTAAAACTAGTAGTCATGTTTGTTTGAAGGGGGTTATACTACTATCAGTTAGTATACTATAACTACAGTATCTTGATAAGACATGTTCTTCTTTATTGCTGCAGCACACTGGACCAAGAATACAAATATTGCAACTGTCAATGAACCCACATTCTTTTCCTTTGTTATAAATTAGTTTGGTGTCACTTAATCTATACTTGACCATTATTTCTATCCAACTGCATCTTTTGCATTTACATATTTAGGTCCCAATGCTGTCGTTGAGTCTGTGCAAGTGGACCCTTGTACCCATGTAGAGCCCAACCAAATTAATAGGACTCCAAATAAGCACACGAGTCTACTAGGCAGATCTGAGTGCAGAATTTGGGACTAAATGTTATGTTTCATCTCTGAGTCTGTTTGCCTAAACCATCAAGGTTATCTTGTAAAACAACATTGCCCTGATGAATCTTAGCCACTCCTTCTACTTTAGTATAATCACTATACTGTATACTCCATGATATCTTCAGTCATTTATTCTGGATACTTGTGGTTAAAATATTTGATTTGTCTAAGTTGCCAGATACTTTTGATCACTGTGATTATTGTGTTAGTGTGTTCATGCTTAACTACTTCTTACCTGAGATATGGCAGATGACTACTATGTTTTTAATAGCCGCGATTTGAAGTCACAGTAACCATATCAGTACAGCTGTTTAGCTCATGCCATATATAAGGGTGTTTATAGATTTGTTTTTATATACTTTGTACATGGAGTTCATCTTTTATATTTTGGACTTTTTATGATGTACTATTTTCTGTGGTCTATTATTACTAAAAGCTTCCAGTATGATGATAGACTATGTTGTACACCAAATAAAATAAATACAATAAGACACTGAGATTTGCTAGGTTTCAGTGCATACTTGTTGCTTTTCTGTTTTTTGTGGAGATGTACACATGCTGCATTACCTGGCTGAGAGTGAAAATATTTTTGTTTTACTAAACCACAAAATATCTTGCTTTTTGTTTACAAGTGCTGGTCTCTGAACTACTGAGTTTGAGGCCCTTTATATTTTTTTTGAGTACTAAATCAAATAGCTATGGTGCCAATAGGAAGGGAGGAAAATTTCATCACAAAATTAAAAATATATTTTGAAAGGAAACTGCATACATTCCAGCTATGTTCAAATTTCATACATTTCTAAAGATCACATTGAACAGGTGAAATGATCTCCAAAATGATCAGAATAATTTAAAATAAGATTAGATTGAACCTATCTAGTCTGCAATGATAGTGCAGAATTATTTGGTTTCTTCACAGTCTTTCCTAGGACACCTATCACATTAGTATCTGAGATCCTCACATATATTTAGTTAATGTAACTCCATATTTCCTCTAGAAATAAGAGCATTATTAGTCCCATTTTACAGCTGGAGAAATTAAGACATAGACACTTGTCTGAGGCTACACAGTGAATCAGTGGTAGAACCAGCATTAAATTCTGGGGCCTTCTGACTTGGAATGCTGTTTATTCCTCCAGATCACATTGCCTTACTGTTCCCATTAACTTCCATTGCAGTTGTGAGTTCTCAGCACTTCATCATACTGGGCCCCAAGTGCCTCAGCTTGGACACCTAGTTGATTACCATCTGCCAAAATGTTGGTTTAAGTGACTTGCTCATAAGAACTCTCTGGAAAAAGCAGGGACAGTACTGAGTTTTCTGGTGTGCAATTCAACTACCTTAACCACATGGCCATCCTTTCTCTTCTTGCAGTGCTCTGCCTCATTCTCTACGCACCTTCCAAGTTCTAGAGCAAATGAGTCAGGGAACCTACAAATAACCTGATTCATTACATAGCCATGATTCATTTCCTGAGTACCATCCATCCTTTGTACTAAATGAGGCAGGGGTCCTGTGGAAAAAGACTGCACAATAATGCATATGTACAGGGGGCCACACTAGGGTTGCACAGCCAGACTTAATTATGGCAATTCCCAACTTCTGAGTGCTTGACTTTGCAACCTAAATAACATTGTTTTTAATGTTGTTGGGAGGGAAGTGTTATATGTATTTTTATGATTTTTTTTAAAGGAAAAGGTAAAAACAACTTCTATTTTGCAGTTGCAACACTCTCCCCCTCATGCATTGTTGGTAGAGTTTTGCCCCTGAACCCTGAGCACAGCTTAAGTTATAGGGCTAATTGTTGTAGCTAGCAGTAAGGTTATCTCTCAGAGACAGTATCTTGCTGGAGGAGTGGTGAGTGCTGTCAGGGCATGTTCTAGGTCTGGGAAGTAGTCATGGTGAAGCCCGGACTGGCTTCCCTTGCACACCGCTCCCCCTCCCACTAAGAGGTATCTATTCCTGGGGTTTCCAGTGCAGTGTGTGCTGCTCCATAGACCAGCCTTACATTAGTGTACATGGTCAGTTAGTTTGGCATGTTGCCAAAATTTGATGCCAATGCAAGCAACAGAAGGGAAATGACAGTTTTCAAAAATTTCTCAGTCAAACCTGAACAGAAGTTCATGAGACAAATAAAAGGCTCTTCTCTGGCATCTGGCTTTCTCCCTGCTGAATGAGGCCTTTTGCAAACAATGCTAGATGCTAGAGCTTCACCAAAAATAATAATAAGAATAATTGCAAATATCTCTTATAATGGGAAATATTAGGCAACTTAAATATAAGAGTTGCTCCCAGCTCCCTCTGTAGTTTCCTTCCCAGTCAATGCGATGTTTGCTGTGTTTGTGAGCTGTCTACCCAAAATGTTGCCAGAATAGCAATATCAAGAATTGCAAGCTAGTCTCTATTTTTGCTGCTAGATTCTAGGATTGGATTTGGATTACACCTTTTTTTTGTTCTCGTGCTGTGTCATTTAATAGGCCAAGTTTTTGTTGATACTTTACCTTGGTCATGTGGATGGTGCAGAGAATCAGATGTCTCACTGGTAGTTTTCTAGAAAACCTTATACTCCTTTCTCCTTTCATGCTTCTCTCTGGGTCATGTGCAATCCTTATTGTACAAGTACTGTTTGCATAGGTAATGTAGTAAAATAGGCTGTACTATAAATATGGTTCAGAACTAGAACTGGTCAGAAAAACTTTGATGGAACGATTTTCCATCAAGAAATGCAGTTGCATCAATTGAAATGCTTTGTAAAATGGTGTCAATTTTTCCCAAAATTGTGGAGAAAAAACAAAACGAAAACTCCTAAAAAAGTCAAAATGTCCTGTTTTGACATTTTTGGAATGAAACATTTTGATTTTTTGATTTGAAGTGACTTTTTGTTTTGAATCTTTTAAAATTTTGTAATATAAAATTAAAAAAATATTTTTTCCCAGGGTTTTTCCTTTAAGAATTTTGAAATTTTGGGGTTTCATTTCAATTTGAAATGATGTCAGCTTTTGAAATCTCAGAATCCTTTGTGAACAGAAGTTCCATTCTCCTGCCAGCTCTATTCAGAACTTTTTGAAGTATGATTATGATATTCTAACTACAAGCAGGGTTTGAAATAGAATTTAATCAGTTCTGAGATGCACTGTTGACATTCCCACATGGTAGCTATTAAGTTGACATTTGCCTTGTTCCTTTTGATCCTTCCTCTTGCTCTGGGGATGAGGATTATTAAAGGAAATGCAAAAAGAACAGGAGTACTTGTGGCACCTTAGAGACTAACAAATTTATTAGAGCATAAGTTTTCATGGGCTACAGCCCACTTCATCGGATGCATAGAATGGAACATATAGTAAAATATATATAAATATATACATACAGATAAGTTGGAAGTTACCCTACAAACTGTGAGAGGCTAATTAGTTAAGATGAGCTATTATCAGCAGGAGAAAAAAAACTTTTGTAGTGATAATCAAGATGGCCCATTTAGAAAGTTGACAAGAAGGTGTGAGGATACTTAACTTAAGGATATAGATTCAATATGTGTAATGACCCAGCCACTCCCAGTCTCTATTCAAACCCAAGTTAATGGTATCTAGTTTGCATATTAATTCAAGCTCAGCAGTTTCTCGTTGGCGTCTGCTTTTGGAGCTTTTCGGTTGCAAAATTGCCACCCTTAAATCTTTTACTGAGTGGCCAGAGAGGTTGAAGTGTTTTCCTACCGGTTTTTGAATGTTATGATTCCTGATGTCAGATTTGTGTCCATTTAATAGACACAAATGGATTTAATGGATTTGTGTCCAAATCTGACATCAGGAATCATAACATTCAAAAACCGGTAGGAGAACACTTCAACCTCTCTGGCCACTCAGTAAAAGATTTAAGGGTGGCAATTTTGCAACCGAAAAGCTCCAAAAACAGACTCCAATGAAAAACTGCTGAGCTTGAATTAATATAAATTTGTTAGTCTCTAAGGTGCCACAAGTACTCCTATTCTTTTTGCGGATACAGACTGCTACTCTGAAACCTAAAGGAAATGCGTACAGGAGGTATGTATTCCACTCTAAGAAGGATGTATTTATGAGAAATTTTCCTGCCCTGCCCATTCTGGTGCAATACAGTGGGCACCTGGCATTATTTTGGATACAAATAGGTCTATATGTGTGTGTCCTCATCTGCAAAATAGATTGCTGGTTTCAGTGACCAAATGCACTGGTGCTGTGCTCTTCAGAGAGTCCACCTGCACAGTTTCCTCTCCTGCTAAGCGGAAGGCTGTTGGATGGCTCTAGTGCTAGATACACCACAGCCTAAGTCCTGGTCTACACTACATAGTTAGGTTGATGTAAGCTGCCTTGTGTCAACCTAGTTGTTCATGTGTCTACAATTTGTCTCCCATTGATCTTAGTGCCCATTACAGTGATGCAGTAACACCATCTCCCTGAATGGCACTGAACCATGGTTGATGTACTGAGATTGATGCAGCATGAGTGTAGACACTGTGTTACTTATGTCAACCCTAGCAGGCCTCCAGCAGCTGTCCCACAATGCCTGACACTGAGCTCTGGTCACAGTTATGAACTCCACTGCCCAGGGGACATGGAGACTGGAAGGCCCTCCACCCCTTTAAAGCCCCACAAATTTTTGAAATACCTTTTTCCTGATTGTCCAGATTGGTGAGCACACCTAGCAGCTCTCCATTGTTGTGCGTAGTTGCCCAGCTGACCATGCCAGCTACATGGTCTGGCTTGGAGTAGGCAGGAGATACTGTATCTCCTGGGCCTATGGGGAGACGAGGCTGTGCTGGTACAGTTACAGACCGGCTGTAGAAATGTGGAAATCTGTGAGCAGATTGCATGGGGGATGGAGGAGAACGGGTACAACAGGGACCAGCAGCAGTGCCACATAAAAGCGAAGGAACTGCATCAGGCATGTCAGAAGGCCAGAGAGATCAACAGTCGATCTGGTGCCAAGCTGCAGCCCTGCTGTTTTTACAACAAGCTGTATACCATACTTGGCGGAGATCCCACCTTGCCCCTCCACACACCACCATGGATACCTCTGCAGAACCTGAGTCACAGGCCCCTGGCATGAACAGTGAGGATAAAGAGGAGGTGGATGAAGAAGAAGGGGATGGGGGACATGTGACTGGGGGTCCAGCTATTCCGTGAGCCAGGACCTATTTGAGACTTTACCACAGTCCATTCAGTCCCTGTTGTTGAGCACAGGCAAGCCCAATGCAGGGAAAGGAACCCCGGGTAAGTGTGTAAATTTATTTCCCATTATAGTGATGTACTGATGGTGTCCCCACTTAACCGGACACAGCTATCAACTTTTCATTAATTTACTTGGCCTAGAAGAGGTAGCAGGAGGAACTGTTGTTATCTGCTTTTCATTCCCCTGCAGAGTTAGGCAATGGGAGGGCCATGCGGCGCAGTTTGTTTATGTACACAGTGATGTCCCTTGAATCCTCCCGAGAGATCTCAATGAAACTTTTATGGAGGTACTCTGTAGTCCTCTCCAGAAAGTTACTAGGGATGGCGGCTCTATTTCTTCCTCAGTGGTAGGATATTTTCCCATGCTGATTGGTGATAACTTGGGCAGGTACCATTGCAGTACACAGGCTAGCATATGAGCCCAAGTGACTTTGGCATACCAGCACCAGCTGTGCTCTCGGTGGCTTTGTTATCCTCAGGAGTGAGATATCAGCTAAAATCACCATTGCCTGTGGAAAATGGTGCCAGTATGCAGTGCCAGTGCCCTGTACTCATTGTTTCATGCAATTGAGCAATTCCCTCCTTATTTCCCTCATCCTTGGCAGGCCATACTCATTATGGCTGGTGCTGAGAGTGGTGCTGTGCATAAGCACACTGAAGCAGAAGAGTCAATAAGCCTGTCTTGTTCAAAACTTTAGGGGAGCAAGGGAAGGGAGTTCTGAATCTTAATTTTCACTTTACATTCACTTTTACACTTTTACACTTTACATTTACACTTTTCACTGTACCGACAATGGTACATCTGTGTGTTTTATTTGCAGCCGCTGCCACTGCAGCCTTGAGGGGGTTCCCCCTCTACATGTGTGGAACACCTGAGCCAGGTAAGGAGGAGAAAGAAGAGGACTTGGGAAGACCTGTTCAGTGAGAACTTCTGCTGTTTCAGACTATGAGCAAAGGGCCTGGAGGATGAATATTGTAGACAGCCTGAGGGAGGAAAATGTGGATAGGTGGAAGGTTCAGGAGCTCAGTAGGAAAAGGAGACGGAAATGCACCAGGACATAATGGGCCTTTTCTGGCAGCAAACACCAATGCTGCAGTCTCTTGTGGACGTTCAGGGTTATCTCCTTTTGCTGTCCACGGAAAACTCCATTTTAGCACCTCCTTGCACCCCACCTCCACATTGCACATTGTATCAGTGGCTGCATCCCTACACCTGCCACTCCACCTCTCAGGACACTAAGGACAACCACAGCTTAACATACACTGACCTGGGAAAGCCATGGTTGCTGTAAGTGTAGGTAAAGTTGACATGAATGTTTTTTCCCTTGTTAAGTTCTGTTCCATTAATTTTATTACGTTTTTAATGTATTTGCTTTTGAATTGCTCAGATTCTTCTTTTCACTGGTTTTGTTACTGAATAAAATTCTATTATTTGAAAAATAATTCATCTTTATAAGTTTACAACTTATGCTGCAGAGTGCCTAGTACAGTACTTTACCTAGTTGGTCACTGGTATTTCGCCTATCTTCTTCACTTCATATTATTCTTGTGCAGGAGTTATCACATGTAAATAGTTAACTTTGAATATCTAGTTAGTTGTCATGCTTAGATGTTCACTTTTTCTAAGTGTACAGCTTTGGAAGTGTTCCTAGGGCATATGTTCTTGGAATGGAGCTACTTAGAGATTTGTCCTCCTTCCATCTTTTAGACTGCTTCCAAACTCTGAAGACTGTATGGATCACCAGATACCAAGGACTGCTAGCCCTGTTATTAGAGAAAATAAATGATCAGGTAAGAACAAATTTTTCTTTGTACACTTGTGTAGCTTTCTATTCCTGGATCTCAATGTTTTACAAATGATAAAAAAAACTTCTAACATCCCTATGAGGAAGGGAGTTGTTTTTTCTATCTTACTTATCATTAACCTGAACCTGGTATAGTCACCTGCACCCGTGCAAAGTAGATGCTAAAGGTTATTATTTTGATTTGGTAGCCTTTTACACGCACTTTGCATTGGTGTAAATGACTACACAAATTGCAGGGAAACCAGGTGATTCAAGCCTAGAAAAGTTAAGGCCTAGATTTTCAAGTGTTTATTAATTTTGGATGCCTCAGCTTCTGCGCACCCAAATTGATGTATAGGGCCTAATTTTTAGAAATATGGAGCACCCACAAGTCTAACTGAAGTCATCCGAGGCACCCAAAATCAGTGGACAGTTCTTTGAAAATACTGGACTAAGGATTTTGGTCCAAAGTCACTAAGGGTATGTCTACAGTTAAAACGGTATAGCAGGACACCTGCATTGCTGCCTATGCACCGTTGTAGTGCTTCAGTGTAGTTGCTGCCCGTGCCAAAGGCAAGGTTTCTCCTTTTGGCATAGCAAGCCACGTCCCTGAGAGGCAGTAGCTAGGTATAGCAGTAGATCTTGGTTCAAAAAACAGCTTTATTACAGCAAGAGACTTCCAATGGAATTCTTCTGTCGACCTAATATTATCCACACTGGGGGCTAGGTCGGGATAGCTACATCTCTCAGGGGGCTGGATTTTTCACACTCTTGAGAGACGTAGATATGCTGATGTAAATTCCCAGTGTGGACCAGCCTTCAGGAAGTCTGTTGCAAAGCTGTAAATAGAACCCAGATCTACTGCCTCCTACTCTTGACTTTTAAGTTGTAGAATAGATCATGCTTTGTGCCTGAAACGTAGCTATGTCAGATAAAGTAATCCATATAGGTAAAAACATACATGGCATATAATGTTTTCAGATTGGACTACTCTATAGACATTACGGTATGGGGAAGTGTGACCTAGAGGTTTAAATAAGATGTGTGGGGAGGCAGGAGACCTGGATTTGATTCCTAGAGACCTGCCATGGCTTGATATCTAATGTATCTGTGCCTCACTTTCCTCATCTGTAAAATGGTGTTATTTATCATAAAATAATTCATAGTGTGTAGAGTGTGCTGATATCTTAGATAGAAGGCACCATAGAAATATGTGGTGGCTGTATTAGGATGCTCTGGGAGCATCTGTCTCAGCAACATGAACCATTTACTAAGGGTCAGTATTTGCCACTGCTGTAACACAATGGCCTGCTGTCCCCTTGCCTTGTAGCAGTAGGAGCCTGGGGGTAGGGTGTGTGGGGAAAGGGTTCTCAAAGTAGGCCTCCAGGTACGCTTTAGGGAGACAGAAGTGGCTGTGCGGTCGGGGGAGCGAGGCGCCCTTCGGCTAGGCTGGGAGTGCGTGGTTGCCTATGAGCTGCTCTCCTCATGCACAGCAGCATTGCACTAAGTCTCTCCGAGCTGTACATCCCGCCTCAGCCAGCCACCCCTCCACTCACTTTTATATTTGCGCGCCCTTTCAAACCTCAGTGACGTATCCCGCTCCGCGGCCAATCCGCGGCGCCCTCTGGTCAGGACAATGGAAGGGGCTCCACCAATCAGGTTGGCCGCTGGCTTGGCGGCCGCCAATAGGAGCGAGGCTGTGTTGAGAGTAATGTTACCAGCGCTGAGAGCGTGAGGAGGCTGCGTATCGATCCCGCTCTCAGCCATTGCGGTGCATTGGGCTACAGCGAGACCAGGCAGCACTGGGGGCCAGCGCGAGCAGCCGGGCAAGTGTCTCAGCGCCTGTGGCTCGCTGCTGAGTGAGCGAGCGAGTGAGTCTACGAGCGAGCGAGGCGGTGAGTATCCCGGGCCGGGCGGGCTGCGCGCTCCGACGGCTGCGGGGCCAGCGCAGCGCTCGCTCTGCCCCGGCCACACAAAGGCGAATTAGGCTGCATCTGAGGCAGGCTGTTGGCGGGCGCCGGCGGGCGGGGCGGGAACCGGCCGGGGGGAAGCGGGCGAGTTCGTGAAGCGGGAAGGGGATGGAAACAGAAGGGAAAATCTCCCCGTCGGGCTCGGTCTTGCGAGGGGTGGGGGAGGACGCGGGCGGCGCCGCGTGCTCCCGGCGCCCTGCGGCAACTGTCGCCGCAAGGCCGGGGGCCGGGCGCTCCCCAGCGGGGCTGCGGCCGGGGCGCGGGGCCGTGTCGGCGGCGGGCGAGCCGGAGCTGCGCTCGCTGGAACATGGCTGACGAGCGCCGTGCGGAGGACGCGAGGCGCGGGAGGGCGGGGGCGCAGTTCGGCGGAACTTTTCCAGCCGCCTTTTCTCCCTCCGCCAGGGCCGCGGAGGGGGTTTCCCAACCGGGGCCAGCGGCCGGCCGCCGTATGCGGGGCCCCCTTTGGGGCTGCGGCCGGACCCGGCCAGCTCGCCGGGGGCTCGGGCCGCGCTTGGGAGCGCGCGGCCGCCCCCCTCCCTCCCCCCACCGCTGTCATGGCTGAGCGTGCGCCGGGCGCGCACACAAAGGGAGGCAGGAAGGAGCCATGTTCTCTGCGCGGCGGCGAGCAGCGGCCATTCCGGGAGGCAGCCGCGCTCTGATCTGGCGAGAGCAGCGGGGACCCGCGCCGCTGCCGTAGGTAGACTGGGAGCCGGGGGCCCTCCTTAAAGCGCGGACGCCGCGCCGCACCCGAGCTGCCCTAGCGCACATTTCAAGGGGACTTTCTCTCATTGTCAGGCTGTTCGCAGAAAATGGGAGGAATAGCGCTGCTGCTGCTGCCCTTCCCGAGGAGCAGCCTGCGCCACTGCAAACCCTCGCCTAGGAGCGGGACCCGCCACAGCTCTGCCTAGAGACTGATCAGACACGCGCTCCCCGTTAGGCACTACAGAGGCGCGCAGGCTTTGCAGTGAGGTTAGCTTAGCCTGAGAGCTCGTGGCAGCGCCAGCCGTGGGTTTATTCTAGATCCTGCAGTCACCTCTGTACGCTTTACAGCTGCGAAGACATGATTAGTAAACGCAGGCTTTTTTTTCCCCTTCCTCTTCCTCCCCCACCAGCAAGAGCGGCGCACAACAACACAATTAAAAACAATTATGTGCATTTAATTCTTCTGCGTGGGGATTGGTTACACAAGTGAGCCACAACTGTGCCTTCAGTTTTAAGAAAATAAATGAATTTCCTCCTCTGAAGTTATTGCTGCATGTCTTTCTAGAATGCATAAATCTGGAAGATTTTTGATGCAAACACATACACCATCTACTGTGTCCTTTCTCTGATTTTTTTGCCCCCTTCTTTTGCAGCATTTTAAGAAAATCACTTTTTAAGGGAACTTAAGTTTTCCTCCACCCCTTAATGTTCAAGATGGCAGGAAGATTGCTTTTAAATGCAAGTTAATATGGGAGTTGCAGGGTTTTAGTTGGGGTGTTTAAGGTGAAAAGACATTTACAGTATTAATAAAATGTGCTGTGGAATATGAATTCCCGTTTCATTTTTTCTTTATTTTCCTCACACTTCTTTTCTATGAAAAGGAACAAGTGAACCCCCCCATCCCACCCATGTCACTAAACTATCCTTGAGTGGAGGGGTTGCTCTGGAAGCATCTCCATTGCTGGCAGGAATAGCTCCTGGTTCTACAGTCTTGTTTACTCAATGGAAACTTCAAACCGGATGTGTTTAGTCACAGAGCAGAAATCTGTTTGTCCATACGCCAAACCGATCGGAAACGCTGCTTCTGTGGCAATACATGCACACACCACCCACTTGTTTCACTCCTCTCTGGAAGAGCAAAGTTTATGCCGCAGTGGACTGGAGATGTTTTTTTTCCCCAGACTTATGGAGAAATTATTTACCTTGTGTGTGAATGTGCTGAGAAGATATTTTTCCATCCCCTGTACCCTTTAAAAGATACGGGGATGTCTGCTCAATGAGCACAGTTTTATATATGTCATATATAAGTGTCATAAAGCCATTGGTTGGAACATAACATGTTTCAGTGCTGTATTTAATTCCACTATTTCTAGCTGCACATTGTAGGGAGAATAGATTTTGCAGTATAATTAAAGTGGAAAGTAACTTGGCTTACTTTATTTCTGTACTTTTTTCATGCAAACTGATATTTGTAAAGCATTTTGAAAGTGAAAAAAACTTAAGAGTAAATACTTAAGAACCCAACAGGCTGATCCAGATAGAGTATTGTAATATTTCCCCCTGCCCCACAATAATTCCTGTTTAAGCCTTTCTAGCCCTTAATTAGATGACATGTGGCTGCTGTGCTCTACCAATCCAGGAGGGAAGCAACTTCCCTTGAGACTAATGCCAATACTTGCCTGCAAATGGACTAGCAACAGACACTCTTGATTGCTGATGACTCTTTAAATATAACAGGAAGTTTTTTTTGATAATAGCCAAATATCTTGAAGACCAGGTTATTTGTATTGACCAGGTGAGCTAAAAAACCCTCTGTAATAGCAGTCTTTTTTGCAAGTAATATATAGTTTTCTAGGAGAGAGCTGTAGCTAGTATTTAGTCTGAGAGGTCCTCTCATAAAAGTTCAGAAAGCTGCTTTTACAGATCTTAGTCGACATACTCATTCTTCCCAAATTCCTATGCTATTGTGTGGGGGCCAAAAGTAGTCTTAAAAGTTTGTTTTTCTTTTGTGTTACAGAAAATCAGCAAAAATGGGCAAAGGTGATCCTAAGAAGCCAAGAGGTAAAATGTCTTCATATGCCTTCTTTGTGCAAACTTGCCGGGAGGAGCACAAGAAGAAGCACCCAGATGCTTCAGTGAACTTTTCAGAGTTCTCAAAAAAATGTTCAGAACGGTGGAAGGTAAGATAAACCAAAAAACAGTACTAATTTACAGTATTACAGCATAGATTACCTTAAATTAATATCAATTCAGTCTTGATTATATTTACTTACATTGTTCAGATACGTGTGAATGCATTTCCTGCCTTTAATGTTACTCCCACTACAGTTCGGAATGGGATCGGATGCACTTTTGAATCATGCACTCACTCCCTATTTATTGTTTTATAGACTATGTCTGTTAAGGAAAAAGGAAAGTTTGAAGATATGGCAAAGGCTGACAAGGTTCGTTATGAAAGAGAAATGAAAAATTATATACCACCCAAAGGGGAAACAAAAAAGAAGTTCAAGGATCCTAATGCACCGAAGAGGCCTCCGTAAGTAGATTTCCAGTTAGTGTGTCTTGTATAGGAGCATTGCATTGAAATGTATCCATAAAATGATCTTTTAAAAATCAGAGTTAGGGGATTTGAAGTATAGATGAGTACACAACTTCAAAATGTAGTGCTGCCAGTAACCACATTTAAAAATCAGTGGGATTTAGTTATATTAAAAAAAAAAATCATATCAGACTGGAAACAAGATGTGCATTTTTAACAGAGTGTAAAGAACCATTGCAACAATTTGCCAAGGATTGTGGTGGATTCTCTATCACTGACCATTTTTAAACCAAAATTGGATGTTTTTCTAAAAAATATGCTCTAGGAATTATTTTGGAGAAGTTCTACGCCTGTGATGTACAGGATGTCAGACTAGATGATCATAACGATCCCCTTTTGGCTTTAGGATCTATAAATCTTATCCATTTCAATTATCGTTTACTTGGAACTTGACATAAAATTGTTGGAATAAATTTATCTGTTAAAAATAAACCCAACACTGTTATGATCAATTTTGACCATTTTTATTAATAGAATGTTGCTAGCAGCCAGATGAAATAACTTTAGATTAAAATTGTGGTAGAAATATTAGGCCCCAATCCTGGAACCATTCTGGCAAATGCAGAACCTTGTGTCCGCACAGAGTCACTTTGAAGTCACTGGGGCTCTGTACTGGCGCAGGGAACTGCATGCATGAGACAGTTTGCAGAATTGAGCCTTTGTCCTTAAAATAGGCCGTACCACCGAAAGATAAATGTGAAATTATCATGATTCCAAGCTTGTATGGTGCTAAATCTTTCTATTTTTAAAATGGAGCAAACACTAAAAAATAAATTAAGAAAGAGTGGCTGGTACTGACATCTGGAAATCCTTCTACAGTAATCATGAGATTATTTTAATATTTCCTGTGAAGCAGTTTGCACAGTCCATGTTCTCACAACTGTTAAAATCAGAGAAACTTGGTGGGATTATGCGCAACATGGGAGTGTGATTTCTAAAGCGCACTAATGTGTTACACAGACCAATTAATGTGCAGACTGCTGGTGCACACTAAATGTTTTTTAGTAATACTATGTTAAAGCACACCGCATCAGTTAGTGAAGGTCTCAAAACTTGCTATGTCTAGTACAATAGTTTAACCTTTATACTTAAAATTACAATTATTCTTTTCAGTTCAGCTTTTTTCTTATTCTGCGCTGAATTTCGTCCGAAAATCAAAGGAGAACATCCTGGTCTGTCCATTGGAGATGTTGCAAAGAAACTTGGAGAGATGTGGAATAACACCGCTGCAGATGATAAACAGCCCTATGAAAAGAAGGCTGCTAAACTGAAGGAGAAGTATGAAAAGGTAAATAACGGCATTCAGCGTGAGCAAAAAGTTCTTCCCTGTTCCAATTCAAATTTGAATGATTAAATAATTGTAAGTGATCATCCCTCCTTCTTATGGCAAAATAATGTAACATCTCCTCGTGCATAAATGAATGAGAGTTGTGTATATCAAAGGACTAGGTGATTGACTTGGTTTTTAAAAAGAAAATTCCTCTAGAGTAGTCTTACATTGTACGTCACAAGTATAATTATGACAATGTCAAATTACCTTAGAGAATACCTCTAATAGCATGTCCTTGTGAGGATTATGACACTTTCATTCATCATACTTCAAATCTTATCTTTTTGATATTTTAGTACATATCCCTGTATCTGTTTTGAATATTAAAAGTAATGGTTCATGGCAGCATCTGATTTCTGCAACCAGTTTGCACTATTAAGTAATACAAATTTAAAGAAAACATTTTTCCTTATTGGCATTTGCCACATACTGTTGAAGAAATAGTCATAGCATATGTTTATATTAATTATCTTAAAGAACAGTTTTTAGTTTATACCTAAAGAGTTAAATATTAGAGGACTAGATGTTTGTATTAGACATATATTCTATTACGCCCACTTTGATTTCCCTTCAAACAGGTAACATAGTTGTTCATGCAACTTAGGAAACCCTTGTCAACCTATTAACTTATTTTCTTGTATCATTAAGGCTAAATTCTACTTCAGTGTTAGGAACTCTGTTTGAGTATTGGGGATATAGAGCAGTGGCAATGGCATTTGGATTTCCATATTCCCATCCCAGGACAAGATAGCTAAGGGAGAGAGGGATGTATGATGGGATACATACCAGTTCTCCTTTGTAAAGGAATAGTACACGCCCCTGGCTGCAATGTATTGCACGCTTTAGCATGTATGCTGCTCAATAGTGTCTCCTTGCTGGCAAACAAAATCAGTTAAGGGATGGTGGCACAGAAATGGGCAAGTAACTGCGCGTTGGGGGTTTCTAGCACTAGGTAGGAATCATGCCCTGCAGATACACTGTGGGTTAGAAAACTTCCTGCGTTAGCCCTTTGTGTGCAACTCAAGGCATGATTTGGTCTTTAGTAAATTAATTATTCACATATAAATTTACATTTTGGTATGATTTAAACAAAGAGTAAATTCAGAGCTACAAGTAAACTTTCCTCAGTAGTTTAAATTATAAAGTGACTGACGCATTTTAGTTTAGGGTTATTTTAAATATTACAGGGGGAAAAATCTGAAGCCACTAACCTTTACTTGCAGCTGTTTCTCCCTTTACTGATATCACCCAAATTTGTCAACTAAACTTGCACATGTGCTTGGGATTTGATGTATGTAAAGTTTCCTTCTAGAGCAAACTAATGTCTGAGGTCTGAAAATCTAGAGTTGGTAAATATTTCATTTAAAGACCATTGATATTAGTTAGTGAATGCCACTTCTTCTGAAATAAATTACGAATTTTAAGAGATACTGAAAGAACTGCAAAGAGAGCAGTTTAAAGAATACTGCATGGGAGGAACAT
The DNA here is from genome assembly GCF_015237465.2 of Chelonia mydas. Taxonomy (NCBI): domain Eukaryota; kingdom Metazoa; phylum Chordata; order Testudines; family Cheloniidae; genus Chelonia; species Chelonia mydas. Next base: position 46,995,807 of record NC_057849.1, on the reverse strand, counting down.
TTTCAATATTTAGGCCATCTGCCTAAAGGCATTGCCCAGTCAAAAGTTTAATATATACTAGGATAAATTATATTCTTACTTTTTTTTTTATAAAGCCAGAGTTAAACTGATTTTTATGACTTGATCTTTATTGGCAATCATCTAGCTTCATTTTATGATTTATATGAAGTTTTGAAAAAGTATGAATTTGAGTTTTATGTAGTGTAAGCCTATAGAATACATTTACTGCATGCAGAAAGTGGCCCTGTCTACTCTTGAAAGTTCTTGTATCTCTTTTGTTGATTTAAACTTCAGTTAAGCAGAATGCCAAATAATTGCATTTCACTGAGGCATAACATTGTACATATTAGACCATGTCATTCTGATGTGTTGTGGATGGCTAATTATGGTTGTATGTCCTAGATAAGGATTTTGTGTGCATTTTTTTTTGTGTGTGTGTGTGTGTGAAGATGAGATACCTCAGTGGTTACAGCATATCAGCGAAATTCCTAAATGTTGTTTGAAAGTTTTAGCAAGAGCTCTTCTCTGGTTAAATCTCTTAAAGAGATCCTTTTCCCACTTCTTCTCTTGTCAAGGATATTGCTGCATACCGGGCTAAAGGAAAGCCTGATGTAGGAAAAAAGGTGGTTGCCAAGGCTGAGAAGAGCAAGAAAAAGAAGGAGGAGGAAGAGGATGAAGATGATGATGAGGATGACGAGGAGGATGAAGATGATGATGAGGATGACGAGGAGGATGACGATGATGATGAATAAGTCTCTTCTAGAGCAATTTCTTGTCTATAAAGCATTTAAACCCCCTGTACACAACTCACTCCTTTTAAAGAAAAAAAAATTGAAATGTAAGGCTGTGTAAGATTTGTTTTTAAACTGTACAGTGTCTCTTTTTTTGTATAGTTAACACACTACCGAACGTGTCTTTAGATAGCCCTGTCCTTAGTGGTATTTCAATGGCCACTAAACTTGCCTGGTACAGTGTGGGGGTTGTAAATTGGCATGGAAGTTTTAAAGCAGGTTCTTGTTGGTGCACAGCACAAATTAGTTATATATGGGGATGTAGTTCATTTTTCATCTTCAGTTGTCTCTGATGCATCATAAAAATAATTGTTGTTCTGTTAACTGAATACCACTCTGTAATTGCAAAAAAAAAGTTGCAGCTGTTTTTGTTGACATTCTGAATGCTTCTGAGTAAATACAATTTTTTTTATTAGTATTGTTGTCCTTTTAATAGGTGCCCTTGAAAAATCATAATTTTTCTTTTTTGAGGGGAACTCATCTTTGCTTTATTGTATGCCCATTTGGGATCACGTGATTATTACAGTTTTCATCTTTTCATGTAACCAGCTGATAAACAAAGCTTTGATCTGCATACCCTTCATAATCATGAGAGGGTAGGCAAAGAAATATACAGGCATATGATAAAACAGAACTTTCTTCCGTAACTGGAAACAAACAAAAAATCTCAACCAACTGATATTTGCTCGGATTTTGTGAAATGTAACATTGAGTTGCGTAAGTTTACCAGACTTGGAGAGTTGAGAAGTATAGAATTCAGTTTTACAGCATGAAATACTTCAGAAAAAACCTCGAAAATGCTGTCCTAGAAGGATCAGTAGGAAGGGTATACTCTCATCATGGTGTGTGAGAAATTTACATGTGACTCCATTACTATGTAATGGAAGTTGAATTTGTAAATCTCTGAACACTTAAGAGATAAACATGCCCCTAAAATGTATGAAGGTAAAAATTATAAAAGTACCATATTGATTTTTTTGTCACAACATAGTGATGGCTGTGGACTTTATACCATGAAACTCTCCTGGTAGTAAATAGCCCACAAGAAAGGATTTTACTTTCCAACGTTTCTATAAATGGTACCATTATTTGTTAAATCTATGTAAATTCATATTTTTAATCTTAAAATTCTAGTTTTAGCCCTTTAAACAAAGTTGTATATTGTCTCAAACTAAAATGAGATAAGATGTATTTTTCCCGTTAGGTTTTATACCGCACTCTTCACATTTGCCCATTTATAAGTTAAATATAGTTGTATGGAAAAGTACATTTTATTAAATTTTTGCATTTAAAAAGTGAAATGTTTAACTATGATATATACCAACAATGTCTAATTTGATCAAATATAATTCTCTTCCAAAACCAAAGCTAAGTTTTTTTTTTTTTTTTGTTTGTTTTTTTTTTTGCATATTCAGTAAAACTTCAAGTGCTGGCAACTGTAACTATTTTCACATGTACCTGCTTACCAGTTTGGGGGACAATTTGGCAATTTTGTGGTTATTAAAATTATGGTTCTCAAGTGCCAGTGTTTAAAAATAGCATTGTAATTTTACACGCTTTTGTGATGGAGTATTGTTTTGTTATACAATTTTGACTTTCAGATTCTTATTTCGATTTGCATTTATGTATAACTTCAGGAGAAATACTGAACACCTGGATCCTGGATGATACTAATAAACTAATAATTGCAGAGGTTTTAAATATTTAGTTAACTGACTCGCTTTTGTATCCTGTATACATTTACATATTTGCTTTCAGCCTCAAACAAAAGAGGGAGTGCCAATCAAAACATCTCTTCGTGGAGAGCAAGAAATATAGGACAGATAAACTTACTGAAATATTTGTAATTGGACACTGCCCTTAAACCATAATTCACTAGAAATAATCACTTTTTATACAGTAGAATCGTTTGTTTCTCTTGGACATGCTGGAGAAAATAGATATTTTTTGTTCTCAAAACAAGAGATATGTGTTCTAATGATTGACAAAACTAAAACTCAGAGTAATTACTGTCTCAAGAAATGGGTGGTAAGTGTCTAGTTGCCAGAAAAGGACAGTAGTTCTCTTTTGCCACAATTGTCAGTGCCTGTTTTCAGTAAAAGTGAAAATGCAGGGGGAAAAAACCCAGCATCTGTAAGTATGAAGGTAAGTGATTGGGGGGGGGGGGGGGGGATCTGTAATGATTAGGCTTGGGAGAATTTGATTACTTTTATAATTTTGTTGGATATCAATGTTTGTTTTTAAGCATTTTTTATTTTTTCAATTGAATTTTAATAGTTATGGGGAAATTACAGTAATGACTGTAGATGTTGAGATTAAAAAAATTAAAGCTTTATAGCCATTAAAACACATTCTCAACATGTCAAAACATACAAAGTAAGCAGTACTTTTCGTAGTGTTTATCTGTAAATTTTGATTATGAATGGAAATATTTTTTTTGCTGGGTTGCATGTATACAGTGAAATTGACATTTACATATGAAAATTAATCCTTCCAACCCTAATTATAACTTCTATCTTCTGAGAAAAAGAAACAGAGGTAAATTTTCTTCAAATCTAACTACTGTTAGAGATCCATTAAAGCTCCAGAGATCTCTGAAATACTAAAGAGACAAATTCTGCCTCTGTATGCACACCATGTCACTTCAAAATCAATTCAGGGGTGGTGTAAAGGCAAATTTTAGGTTTAAGAATATTGGTTGCAGGTATATACAACAAATTCAGTGAGTTTTTGAAGCGGAAAGGTATCTTTTCTTTCTACGTATAAAGTTTTCATTCTTGTTACTATATATCTCAACATAGAGAACTATTACTGCCCTGAAATTTAAAATATATACTTAGGAGACGGGGGAGTTGGGATTATAAACTCAAACTGGTTCTGTGACGGCAATAAGTCAATCTAGCTGCATGCTGCAGGACTGTTCTGAGGCCAGTTATTGCGGTCGTCTTTGCATTTGCCTTAATATGATCTATAAATGTTCCTGATTGCATCTCTCATTCTTTAGCAGTCTCAGCTATTTAGATACGATAGTACATCCTGAGTTACAAACACCTCAGGAATGGAGGTTGTAACTGAAAAAAAAAGTTACGGTGGTTCTTTCAAAAGTTTACAACTGAACATTGACTTAATACAGCTTTGAAACTTTTGCTGTGCAGAAGAAAAATGCTGATTTTAACTTAACTGTTTCTGTGCTTGTTTCATTTAAATTCTTACCTTTTTTTTATTTAGTGGTTTGCATTTACTGTGGAGTATTTGCATTTCCCCCCCTCTGTTGCCTGATTGTGTATTTCTGATTCCAAATGAGGGTGTGTGGTTGACATCAGTTTGTAACTCTAGTGTTCGTAACTCCTTGAGATTCTACTGTACGGATCTCTATAAGAGCCGTGTATTAGTGTCAAAACAACTGGATACATGTTCTAAGGGCTTTAAACTTTTATATAAGAACTTGCTTTTGGGAGAGGACATTGCTGGTATATGTATTCTGGTATTTGGCATTGGGGAAAGAATTTGCATGAAAATTGACTAAGGAGTAATAATCTCTTCCTTGAGATATAAGATCAGTTATGGACTCATTCATAATAACCTTTGGTTAGTTTTGGATTTGTCATAGATCTTGAAACAAGCTGAAGTCTCTCCCCCTAATTTTAGAGAGAATTCACCTTCAGTTTTTGCACTGATTTTTAACAAAATATATAATTAACATGACTCTCTATTGGTGTAACTATGTCCAAGCTAGAGGATTGCACCAATTTACCTAAATCAGTTTTTCTACTGATTTAGTTAAATACGCAAAATTGATTGTAGACAAACCCTTAGAAATTTGAGGTAACATATCAAATGACTCCAGGTTTCTGCAGTGTAATTAGGACATCTCTGAGCCTGAACCCTTTTTAATGGCTTTTATTAGCATAGCAAGCCCATAAGGAACATAAGTAGGGGCTATGCACAAATTGGCTTTCTCTTATAAAGTTCATAGAAATCTGGAATAACAGTCAAAGTACCCCTAACACGAGGATAACCTAGACAGCTTTATATAAAATAGAATTAAACCTGTTTTTGTGGGGGACAAAGAGCTTGAACAGTTTACCAACACTTACTATCCTGAGGGCCAAGCCTGCTAGCCAGGATAAAAATACCTGTGCCATCTTTTGCTCCATAGCCATGCATGCTGAAAATTGGAGAACAATTTTACTGTATTGTAACATTATTTCTACATTCACTTTAAAATGTAATGAAGGCATGTCACAATACAAAAAACATATTTAGTCAATGAATTTTCATCTGCATTTGTCAAATATTTGCCAATAAAAACATACTGAACAGTGAAATTCATCTAATAGGTTTTCAAACAGCCCCACTTATTGTCTCTCCTTTTTGCTGTATTCTTGGCATCCCTCCACATTTCTTTCCTATAATGGATAAGAGTGTATGTATAATTAGAGGAAATGCTCTTAAGAAGGAAAAGTAGTGTGGGGACATTTTGCTCTGTAGGCTGATGTACACCACCTGAAAATAGGCAACTCAGGATTTGTCTATACATGGGCTATTCCATAACAACACCGTGTGTGTACCCTTATTCTGGAATAAAAATGCCTTTTTCCAAATTGTCTTAATCCACTTCAGGCTAAACTAGTAAAGGGCACTCTTATTTCAGAGTAAGTGTCCACACATGGTTATTCCATAACAACTATTCCACTTTAAATTATGAAATAATTTTCATGTGCAGACAAGCCATCAAACTTTCTTCTGATGTTTGAGTAACAAAGTACAAACAAATGAAAACTTTCAATGTTTTGTTCAGTTAGCATAAATTTTCATGCCTTTCTGACAGATTATGCCACAATTTTTCTTTTGATTCCATGGGTTTAGGCAAAGGACGGCAGTATTAGTTCCTATGAAAATAGATTTTCCTTTAAGGATGAAGATCAGATTGTTCTTAAGGCTAATTTGTGCCATTGAGCCATACAACATTGGGTTCCGCTTAAAGAGTACGTAATTTAGAAACTTATCTTGTGGAAGTGATTGCTATTAAGTGACCTGCAAAGGAGAAGCTCTCCTTTTTGCTTCATGATGGATACAAATCTTGCACTTTAAAAGGAATACAAATGTCCACTTGTTTTTACATTAGAAATTCAGGCTCTGTCTCAGATGGAAGACTAGAGAGCTAGTGAAATGGTGACATCACAAAGAGCTAAAATAATGAAAAGTTGAGCAATAGGGAAAGTATTTTTAGTCACTGTTTATTAGTGTGTAATAAACTCACAAGAAATGGTCCTCAGACCTCTCCAAGGTCCTCAATCAAATATATTTTTTAAAAAGGGGGGAAAAAATCTTTTCAGGCTCTCTGTACATCATAAAGCAATAGAGGGCACAATTATTTAAGAACATCTTTAAGAATGTGCCTTAATTGAGAGGAAGAGAAGGACTTCATGAAGTAGTTCTAAAGGATGTTTGATAGACTGTCTAAGGAATCTCTTGGTATCTGAATGAGAAATTCTAAGATGAGATATTACATCCCTTTTTTTTTTCCTTTTTAATATTGTGGAAAAGTCTCTAAAGTCATCTGCACATGCTAGAATGGCTGGCAAAATGTGTTTGCAGCTGAGGACATCAATGTAGCAGATGTCTAGCTAGAAAAGGAGAAACCACAAGTCCCAGTGTGAAAATCGAGTGAGGCCTAGGACCGTTCCTTTCAGAACAGGTCAGCTGGGAAAGGTAAGGCCTGGTCTACACTTAAAAATTAGATTGACCTATGTACATTGCTTAGGAGGGTGAAAAACTTTGGGATCTGAGCACTGTAGTTAAGAAGACCTAACCCCTAGTGTAGATGCAGTTAGGTTGGTAGCTAGGTTGATGAAAGAATCCTTCCATCATGTGGATTTAACTCCATTAGTGGATAATCCACATCTGTCAATATAGGAAGCTTCTATGCTATGCTATCGCACTATAGTGGAACAGCCACAGTGTGGTACCTGTGCCCCTTGTAGCAGCTGTAGTGTAGGCATACCTGAAGGGATTGGTGGAGTATGTCTATAAATTGGCATGTCTGCCTTTTGTTATTCCCTTAGGAGGTGATGACTTTGTCACGAAGCTTTTCTGCTTTTTCTATATTAAAAAGGCATTTTGAGTCCTCAATGTCTGTGAGTTTCCACAAAGAAAGGAAGGAGAAGAAAGCATCGTGCTTGTAACCCATGTGCTTTGGAGGGGTGTGTGTGTGTGTGAGAGAGAGAGAGAGAGAGAGAGGCAGAACATTCAAAAATCGGAAACAGACGAGAACAGAGAGAGAGAGGCAGAGGCAAAAAGCAAGAAAGACAAGCAGTAGCCTGTGAGCATAGAGTGATGCTAGATAGACAGTTTTGGGTCTGTTGGCTGAAGAGGCATGGGTCTGTAAGCTAGAAACTGTTCTTCTTGTTCTTGGTTCTTCCTGCATTCGGAGAAGCAGGACATCGTATATTACTTGTAAATAAACAAGATTACATCAAAGAAAATTCCCAACTATCACTAATTTCTTCTGATTGTAACATCCTGAGGACCTCAAACTTTGGCTATCCAGTCAAAAAAAGGCAACAATTTTATGAACTAGAAGGAGCCATTATAATGCCAGTAAAAGAGATGGAATGCATTATAGGGTAGAGAATCTTGTTATGATCTTGTTGGTATTATATGGATGCTATAATACACCAACCAGATGTAGAAACAAAGAGCGGTAAATGCTGCTGCTTATAAAAGCTATTTTGCCTGTAAACCAAAGTCCTTCAAGAAAATAAAATATTTAGTCACAGTGAAAAGCCCTTCTTTAACAAAATCAAACCACTCTATTCCTACAAGGTGGCCACATCACAGGAATAATAATTTCACTCTCGTGCATATGAAATTGTGCATTTTGGAAAAATAGTCACTGTCTATCCAAGCTATTAAAAACAGGTTTACCTGACTTTTAGACTCAACTGGGAGCTGTTCATAGCACTGAACTGTGCAAATATTAAATCAAACTGATACAATATTATGGAGGTGTCATAGTGGCTCCATAATTAAGGTTGCACTGAGATGTGCACTTAAATCATGACCAAACTCCCTCTATTGCACACTTTATTGATTTAATTTAGCCTCCACACTTAACATACTCATTCTTCAGGGGACAGTTTAATTTACAGTAATATTTGTGTGGTGAAATATTGAGTAAATCTCAAAGAGAAAACATTTGCAGAGTCCTGTTTGAAATTTCCCCTGAGATTATAATGTTTTTTCAAGCTTTCATAGCTAAAGAATTACAGGTCCCTGTCCCACAAGGAGAGCCAAGTGAGCGGACCTCTGCATCCTTAAAGAGCTCCATTGTCAGGGATCTGCCCATAGGGATTTTATTGCAGTATTAGCACCACAGTCCCTATACACACCAAATTCTCACATTCAGCCATTCCTATGAGACAGAGAATTTTTCAAACAATTTGTGGGTGGGTGGGTGGATGTTGCTGGTCTAAATTTGGTCTTCTTCCAGAACCAGATTTTTTTACAATGTTATTTAATTCTCTTAGGAATTTTTTATTTTCCAAAATCTGTCAACAGAAGCTTTAAAGGAAAAACAAAATATTGTGGTGGTTTGAAATGGTTTTTAGGGTTTGGGTTAGTTTTTGTATTGGCCACTTTTATTGCTCAATAGACTCACATGATGGGATTTTTTTTAAATATAAATATTTTTTAAATTGCTTCAAAATAGAACAGTTTGCTTTTGAAAATTTCCAATTTTGAAACTGAATGTTTTTGTGTAGAAAAAAATGTGGAAAATTTGGTAAATTTTAAAAATGGACCATTACAAAAACAACAGAATGAAAACATTTCAAATTTACCAAAAATTCTGTATTTTTCTTAATTTTTTTTTTACCATACTCCTTGGACATGGGCCACTTTTAAAATTTTAAGCTTAAACCCCAAACCAGTTATTCAGACTCTAATCTCTGCCACAAAAAGTGCATGCAGCATTTCCCAAACTTCTGAAGCTGCACCTCCCTCAGGAAAATTACACTAGTTGCACACCCATCTTTCCACAACCTTCTCATGATGTTAACGGCCTTATTAAATACACAACCCTGCTAGTCTCTGGGCAGGGTGAGACATGTCCCATATTTTGGGAATCTCTGAGCTAATAGAAATGTCAAGTCCACCAGCTGCTTCCATTATTAAGTGCTGCCAACCTGCCTCATTAGCTCTGCTCAGCACAAGAACCGCCCCCCAGTGCTGTGTTGAAGTGCCAAGGAGGCAGACCAGGCAGTACCGGGACATGGGAAATGAATGGGGCTATTTCGGCAGTTGGGGGAGAGGCGAGGTGGTGCAGGAAGCTGGGGTGTGTATCAAGCAGTGGTGAAAGCAGGTAGAACAAGGCTGGTTGGTGAGGCAGAGGAGTCAAGGCTGGGGGGCAGGAAGTTACCCCTCCAACCTCAATTTCAACAGCCTCTCCCAACTGGCACTCCCAACTGCCATCACCTCGTCCCTAATTCCAACTGCCTCTTACTGCCATTCCCACCTGCCCAGTTTCAAATGCCCCTCCCTTATCTCCAGTTTCAACTGCCCCACCAGCCCTGTCAATGGCCGTGCCTACTTGTTCAGTTCCAGCCCCCCACCCTCAACTGTCATTTCCACCTGCCTTGGAACCTTCCGACTCCTACATTCTATTCCTTCTCCTATTAAGGGGCTGTCACCCAAAACCACCAGTCTTCTCGCTGTTTGAATAGCAGCACAGAATTAACACATTCCCCAAATAGCCAAGCAGTGACGTTTACTCAATCACTCATTTCTGTCAATCTGCCTTTCTAAGTCCACAGACCACTACCAGCACTTCAAATAATAAATAATAATAAGAAATTAATTAACAATATAACAAGTTCCATTAAAACCACTTGAGGGGTTATAACTTAAAAATATGGATGCCTGTATTAAACTATACATTTGAATGTTGGCTGCTATAGGTAAATATTTAATGAAGTAAATGCTTTTTGAGCCATTTAAAAATATATTCCTATATATTATAGCCTTCTACAAAAGCTTTGTGTCTATTTTTAAACAACTCTCCCATACAGCCCCCCAACTTTCACAAAATTGCCTTTAAATAAAGTTATGGCACAAATACACTTGCTATTATGGATTTATTGTTTGTCTTCTATTCCTCTCTCCACATACCTCCACTCACAATGTCCCAAGTTAGGAATGGTGTTTGAGTTTTAATCTTGCATTTCCTTTATTCTGCCATAGTAAAACCCTCATTTTAAAACCCTCATTTACACTGAACCCCCCCCCTTGCCTTCAGCACTTTTGCCAAGGTCCCAGACCAATGTCGTACTGGAAAGTAAATGACGGATGGGAACTAGTGGGTTAAAATGGGCACTTTCAGAAACTTTGCTCAATGAAATTGTTATAATGCTGCTTTTTATAATGCATTCAGTGTTATAAATGATTCTTCTCAATCTATACTTAATCCAGATTAATATCCATTTAATACACATCATTTTAATTTAATGATGAGTTTACATTAAGCAGTGACTGACAAACTTTAGGACGATATATATATAATGTTAATATGCCATTCATAATCATGTTCGTATTTTCATAAATGACTTGATCAGTCTCTCATGCAGCAAAACCTGGTGTGAGGGAAATATCAGGTGGAAACTGAGGTATTCTTTATCTTTCAAGATTGGGCCTTTGATGAGGTTCATTTTGCCGTTTCCTTCTCAACCTCTCACAAGAGGGAAGGGCTTCTAATTTCATCTGTGAGTGAAGAGGCAATGCCTGGACACTCGCCCAAATCCTAAGCTCTTCTTGCAGAAGCATGCTGCCATTGGCTCTCCACTTAGCGCCTGCAGGTCCCTCTGAAGTGGGCGGAAAGTGCAGAGGAGGAATTAAATCTGTTTAGAGCAGCGTGGACTCTCAGGGTCTAGAACGAAATAGCATAAATTAAAAATTAATTTCCTTTTGGAAATCCCCCAGACTCAATTGCTTCCTCATCTCCATCCTTTCTCCTCTTCCCAGTCCACAGAGCCCACAGGAAATATACCAGCAGAGGGAGTTCTGGCAAAAAGGGGAAATATGCTACTCCCCACTTCTGTACTCACGGCTCAGTGCCTCTAGCTTTTGCTCCCCTACTTCAGCATAAGTGGGGAGAAGCATCGGGCTCCAAAGTTATCTTAAATTTTCCTGATCATTCAAGTTCCCTTCCTCTCAGTAACTTTTCCAGTTACATTGCAACCTATTGATTACATAGTGGGTGACACGGAGAATGCCCAGTTGTCTTTTGCCAACCTTGGTGCCAATTACTTCTGCACCTTAGAGTAATTCATTTTTTACAGGATTTCCTGCTCATTAAACCTTGTAGAAGGTACAACACATTAGAAGATAATTTATGTTCAGCTGTGGGGACCACAGGAACCATGATTTTTTTCTCATTTTTAAAAAAATCAAATGTCATCTTAATCTAAATTCTTGTACCAAAATAGTTGAATGGCACTTACCTTTTCCTGGGATACACTTGCCAATTTCTAGCTAAAAATTAACTTTTCACTAGTTTTGTCATAAGCTTTCCTCCTTTTTTTGCCCTCTGTGCTTACATCCCTACATCTGTCTAGTTTCAGGTGAAGCAAACAACCCCTTTGTCTCTTTTGCCATCACTCTAAAAATGAAACTTGAGGCCTTACAGGCCTGCTTGGCAGCCAATCACTGTAAAACACGCAATTTTTTCCAGCTGTCCTCCTCTTTATTGACCAAAAGCACTTTTTGTATATCTGAAGCTCTTCAGTAAAGGGAGTGGGACTTCCTTCCTAAATTGCCCATCTAAGATGCCAGAATGAAGGCCCTGGAGAGTGAAGTCCTGTATTTATCTTCACAACAAATGCAATGCGATCTCCATCAGCACAAGTTTCTCCACACTGGCATGCCAATATCTCAATCTTGAGCTGGGGAGACCACCAAATGGAGCAAGAGAGTAGTTCAGGCTTCCTCACATTGTCCATTCAAACATTGGCCTTTCTTCTGAGTCTTCCAATAAGCAGCACGGCTAAGCAAAAGTGTTCAAAGATCATTAAACTGTCATAAAAATTATAAGATTTTTTTAAAAAGAAGGAATTTTTGTTCTTTTTATTCCTCTCCTATCGTTTGAATGTTTAGGGGGAAGGTGAGGTCATGTGTTCAAGCTTTTCTTTCCAACCATAAATGCTGGAAACTTGCTTTCTTTAAACAGAGAAAGCTGAGATTCTCCCATCATGCCATGACTGCAGGAACTGGGACTTTAAGAAAAACACCAAACAGTGTGAAAGTCACAATAAAATTGTGACACTTGGTAACACTCAACAAGTGCCAAAGATAGTGATTTTTGTTACCACTCAGAATTGAGATGAGAATACTAACCTAATTTCCCATAGGCCACTGAACCTAAAATGGTAACTGTTTTTTTTTTTAAACCCACTATTAACCTGGGTCATTTTTGAATCAATGACCTATTGGTGAAAGGCTCTACGTCTCAGTACCAGTCCTGCAAGCCATCCACTTCCCTACAGGCTGGGCTTCTAAACAGTGCACTCCACTACCTCTTTCATCTTTTAAATCCAGTGACTCTAAAACTGCAAAAAGGCCCATAAAGTACTGGGTTTAAAGTTGAACTGCAAAGCAGAAATGAAGATGGATTTAAACTCAAATGTATGCGCTGAATGTATCCACTAATTGGTCTGTAGAAAGTAGTAGAGAGATAGGACTGAGTAGTAACTGGATTAGAGGGTTGAGTGTCAACACCCAATAGAAGACAGACTGACACGAGGTGTGCAGGTGGTCCAGAGGAAAGAATAGAGATGTGATGGGGTGGTGGGAAGAATATCCATGGTCTACTACTCCTCATCCTGTGAAGAGGGACAAGTTTGAATGAACATGATTAGCAACCTTAAACCTGCCCCCAAAACACCAGCCACCAGAGCTGAGCCAGGGTGAGGAGGGAAATAACCCACTGCTGGTATAGACAAATAGCAACCTGCAAGGGGAAACAAGGGAGCAAATTATGATTCTCAGTCACAGTCCATTCCTTGGTTGGTTCATGGGACAGCATAACTTTGCTTGGCAGCTGTCCTTGGGCCAACTTGTTATGTAACAACGTAGACCAGAATTAGTTCTGAAATGGTTTAGAGATGTTACAGGCCCATTTCCTATACCCAGATCCTCACAGGAGTTTTGAAAGGAGGATTTCATGAAAAACTAACTAATGGCACAGCAAAATAACAATACATTATAGCTACTTCTTTCCCTTTATCCACTAATATTGTAACTCTATTAAATAGCATCCAGGCAGAATATGTGAGCAACACATGTTGGTTTTAATTTTTTTATGGTTTCTGTTTTGATATATGTGAAATGTATTTGCATTAAATGAAAATTTATAGGAGCTTTGGCTTTAAGGGCCAACTGAGTCTAGTTTGTACTTTTCTACTTTTGGAAGATGAATAACATCTTAAAGGGCCCCAAATAATCATGGTCAGTGTGTGACACAAATTAACAAACAAACAGGAAATTCTAAGCTAAGGCTGACATTTTTTGCTTATTTACACCATAACATCAAAGCAAAAATTTACCATTTGATATTGAGTGTGACATCACACTCAGTACAACCGGAACTGTCACATTCAGACCCACAGAAAAATATTTTTGGTAATATTGAATATAGACCCAAAAGCAGTAACACTGTATTATGTGACAAAATTCTGCTACTAGTTGGTACTGGTGTGAATCAAGAGTAATTCCATTAACTTCTATAAAGTTGCTCTAGATTTACACCACTACAAATAAGAACCAAATTTTGGCCCACCATTCCTTGTAGTTTGAATAAACAAATCCTCATGGGAGTCTATGGTTGTCCATAACATAGCAGTAGTCCTGCAGCAGCTACAGTCTTCCTCTACTTCTGTTACGATGAACAACATTTACAGCAAAATAGTGAAGCTAAACAAAACAGCCACAATATACCGACACCACTAAATAGAGGTGTAATGTTAAGGGGAGTAATAAAACCTAAATCCAATGTTCTAGCTACTATGGCTTAAGTAAACAAATAGGTTTGTCATGAGATATTAGGCATTATGCCAAGTTCAATTAGTGAAACATACAGGCTATTATAGCTTATAAAAATCTGAATGAAAAATATACATCTGAACATCAAAAATACGTCTTGTCAGCAAGTCAGCCTCCACATTTGTGTCACCATCAGAGGATTATTTATAAATATTCTCTTTAATTTTATCTAACAGCCAGTTCACAAACATGCAGTTCAAAAATATCTATTCCTTGCCTTCATGTACTACCCTGTGTTTGGCAGGAAACCAAACATAAGGTTCAGTTCCTTTTTCCAAAAACAAATACTTTGAGAACTATGGCTTGATTTAATAAAAAACATGTCCAACTTCCTTTGGGAATCTGTAATAGGATATAGAGCCTTTCACTTCTAGGTCACTGATTCAAACCTGGCTCATGTCGGTAGTGACCAAAAGTTGTTACCAACTGTTCAATGTAATTGAACTTATTTTGTATGCCAAAGAGTATGTGGACCTACTGATGCCCTCTTGAGAGGGTCTTCAGGGCTTCACCTTTTTTTCAGAAAACTTTGACAGCAGCAGTGGAAATGGGAGGCATGTCCTGTCAAAAATACGGCTGGCGTGGGTCTAACATGGAGATGCACTGTATCTTGTAAAAGAGACTATTCAACTAAAGGGCCAAAATGAGCCCAGGAGAGAGGAATCTCTCATACTGAAGGGTGAGCAAAAATATCTCTGTCCTGATCCTTTCAGCATGGTCTAGCAGGCTCAGCACAGGATTGGAAATTAGGAATTCCTGAATTCTAATCCTGGGCAAATTACTTAATTTTTCCATATCCCAGTTTCATGATCTATAAAATGGAGATAGCATTATTTACCTATCTTAAAAGAGAGTTGTAAGGCTGAATTGTTACTCAGAGGAAGCTGCCAATATGTGATTAACTAGCCTGGTTGTAATAACATGTCCAGCGGAGAAGGGAAGCTGGCCTATTCTTTCCAGCAATCACACACTTCTATAGATAACTGGAATGTGCCAAAACTAAAGCTCCTGGATAAACTTTAAGATGATATCGAGTCTTTGGAGAACTGGGGAAGCTGTACACTCTAATTTGTGCTTTAAACGGGTTTGCATGAGTATGCTGTAAAGAAGAGGAAAACGGCAGCACATCTTGGTCTAGTGTTTAAGCACAGAGAGTCAGGAGATCTGGGTTCTATTTCCCGCTCAGCCACTGGCTTGCTGGGTCACCACGAGCAAGTCACTTAGGCCAAAATTTTTCAGAGAAAATGTGAAAATGACTTGATAACTTGGTTGCTAGGGCACCCATGTGGGAGATGCAGGGTCCTGCTCCAATGACTCATGTGGGTTACAGTCATGCCTTAAAATTTGGAGTTACGCGTCTAAGTCTGGGGTTTAGGTGCCCAAGTACCTTTGTGGATCTGTGTTTAAAGTGTGCCCATCATTGATTCAGTTTGTTTTTTATTGTTACCTTTTTTTGACTGGGGATGCAAGCCTTTGTGACCCTCCTTTCCCCCATTTTAAGCACTGACTTTAGGAATGCACACTTGCAAATTTTGGCTTTAACTTTTCTGTGTTTTTGTTTGCACATACGTAAAACAGCAGCAGCTGGACACCTGGAAGGATATCTGCACTACTGCCTGGTGCTCACATTGGAAGACTGAGGCAGCATTGGTGGCATAGAACAGTTAAGGAAGGCTCCTGTGCCCCACCTAAAACTCCAGCCTAGAACCATCACTCTTGGAACCTTTGGAAAGAAAGTTGGTGAAATAGTTCAAAACCCTTTTTCCTCTCGCTGCTCTCCTTTTATTTCCTTACATACAGAAGATGCTACAGGACAATGAATGGTAACTTAAACCCCAATCAAGCATCAGGATGCACTAATACAGACCTCTGTGTACATGTGGTGACCCACAACAAGACTGTGTGTATGCTCAGGTGTCCATGATAATGGATTCCAGTGCATGACTAGGGCCTGAATTTAGCATTCATTCCATTGGCAGCATATTTTGGGTGAAAATGAAAGGGAATAAAGGGGGAAAAGGAGAATAAAAATTGTTTTCTGAGCTCTCCCATCAGCTTTCTCTTCAGTGGATCTATCAGTGGTGGCTCTAGGCTGGAATTACACTTTGGGAGGTGTCAGGGTTCCCTCCCCACTCTGAACTCTAGGGTACGGATGTGGGGACCTGCATGAAAGACCCCCAAGCTTATTTCTACCAGCTTAGGTTAAAAACTTCCCCAAGGCACAAATTCTTCCTTGTCCTTGGACGATATCTCTGCCACCACCTAGTGAGTTAGACAAAGATTTAGGAAAAGGTCTACTTGGAGTTCTTGTTTTCCCAAAATATCCCCCCAAACCCCTTCACCCCCTTTCCTGGGGAGGCTTGAGAGTAACCAAGGTGAGCACAGACCAGACCCTTGGGTTTTTAGGACACTAAAAACCCAATCAGTTTCTTAAAAACAGAACTTTATTATAAAGAAAAAAGTAAAAGAAGCACCTCTGAAAAATCAGGATGGAAGGTAATTTTACAGGGTAATAAGATTTGAAATACAGAGGATTCCCCTCAAGGCAAAACTTTAAAGTTACAAAAAACAGCATAGGGAAAATTCACAAGCTAAAACAAAAGATAACCTAATGCATTTCCTTGCTATTACTTACAATTTGTAATCTTAGATGCTTATTTCAGATATGGCTTTAGGAGATGTATTTTTCCTGCCCTGGTCCCCCTCTGTCCCAGAGAGAACACAAAGAGAGCACACAGAAAAACCTAGCCCCACAGATTTGAAAGTATCTTCTTCCCTTATTGGTCCTTTTGGTCAGGTGCTAACCAGGTTGAGCTTCTTAACCCTTTACAGGTAAAGAAGGGATTTTATGCTACCCTTAGCTGTATGTTTAAGACAGGAGGTGCTTAGATAGATGCTACAACGATGGGGCAGACAAGTACCTAGGTAGTTAGATAGATCCTGCTCCAAAAACTTCCATCAAAGACAGCAGGATTGGGTTTATAGTTTCTGATACTGATAAAGACAAGCATGACATTGACTAGCTGATGGATGACTGGGTGTCTTACTTTCCTGGCTGCTGATTGTCTGGGAAAACAGATTGAGAGTATTTATCTTTATAACCCAGAATTAAAACACTTTATGCTATCGTAAAAGAATAAATATATCATCTTGCTGCTGCTATGAATATGTAGAACTATATGTGGAAACCTACATGTAAATTAGTATAATAAATACTTTGTAGTATAATATATTTTTGAACAACAAAATAAGCATTAATTATCAGGATAATTGAAAATATTTAATAATTATTCCATTTGACAAATTGAACCACAGACTCTGAGCTTTTAACCTGGCTGTGACAGAGATATTCATGAAATGGCATATCTTGATGTCCAGAATGTTTAATGATTTTGTGGTTCACTTATTATTTAAATTAGATGGGAGATAAAACAGCAGAAAACATAATGAATATTGTTGGAAGGGTTAATAATAATATTTTATTTAGTGTTATAGAATAGATTAAATAGAGTGAAATAACATACCAAGTCTTACCACTGAACAAAATGAGCCAATTCTAATCTCAGTTATACTTGTGAAAATTGGGAGAAATTCCACTGGAGTCCATGGAGTTATTGTGTGTTCAGACTTGTGTAATTTCAGTGAAGTCAAATAAATGACAAAGGCATAAACAAAAGGCGAATCTGACAGAATGAATCTGGCAAATATCTGTTTAGTCCTATGGAAACTGGTGGATCTGATCCTCTGTTGCCCTGCAACTTCTACAGTTATTTGCACTAGTGCAAAGTGGGTGTAAAGTACTATCATGCTGGTGTAGTAGGGTTTTACTCCCCACTTTGCACTGGTGTGAATGGCTACACGAGATGTCAATCAGTGGAGATTCAGGCCCCCTATGTTTTAATTTGGTTGAAGAACACCAGAGGCCTATTTGTAATTTTCTTTGAGAATATTTAGTAGTCTGAAACAGATGAGGTTGATAATTTAAAAAAACTGTAAAGGGTTTTTTGCTTACATTCTGCAGTTTTAAAACATGGTGCACTGATCCTTGATTTGAAGTTTGATGATGATAATGTAATTTAGTCCAACCAATTTAAAATATAAGTCCTCAGCACAGGGGGGATGGACAAGATGACCTCTTGAAGAACCTTCCAGTCCTATACTTCTATGATTCTACGTTCTACGCTTAGAATAGCTAGCTGTTTTGTAAACTGTATGTCAAAATGTACTATACTCTATTTATTTATTAGATTTTTAAAAATTCTCTCTAGGTGTCCTTGGCATGACTTGATTATACATCCTAAGTGCAAATTTCAGAGAAACCCCAACCAGTAGGGAAGTTAGTATATTCCTTGGACAGTTCCATAGCTATTGAATTAAAAGACAGGAAAAGCTGTATTATAAACACATGAAAAAAAGATGTTCTTAGTACAGTTGCCTTCAATATTGTTGTAAAACTCAAAAGTCCCTCATTTTGAGTTTAGGCCCAAACATACCTATTCCACGCAAATTTGACATCCCTTCAGATTGTATTGTTGAAAATTATTTATATCCAAAACAAAGAATGATGAAATTGAGGTTATAGAAAGAGTTATTTACAAAGGAATAAATTCCACAGCATTTTAGTTTCCCTCAATGATATTTTTTTTTTTTGTCTGTATGTCACAGGGTAGCTGGTCCCTGTGGATAGATTAAGCCCAGTGTCCCTGGACTGGAGCAGGTGAGTCCAATCCAGCTATTAAAGAGAGCTGGGCTACACCTGGGCCTATAAAGGGCTGCTAATAGGCAGCTGGAGAAGAAGGAATGAGACAGGCTGACCCTGAGGGAAGGAAAGTCACACTGGAATGGAGCTAGTGCTTATTGTGAGTTCCTAGAGCAAGGGCCCAGGGGCTAAGAGAAGCAGCCCTGGGACTGCTGTTCTAGGAAGGGAGCAGAACTGGCTGAGGCTAGGAAGCTGTCAAGACCTGAAGTGCTAGAGACCCCTGGACGGAGTGGCCCTGGATGCTGCATCCAAGGACAGAGTTAAGACTGTTTTCTGTTTGCTGTTAAAGAAATAATTCTCTTTGACTGATACTGGGCATGGCAATGCTTATGTTGAAGCTGGGGAGATGCCTGGCTTGATGACACCCTCATTTTAGGATTTTGTCACACAGTGTGCCCCACATATGTACCTTGGCTGGTAGTGATGTCCGTTTATCTCATCAGTACAAATGACACAGTAGTTTCTTGGGTTTTTTTCCCATGTGCTCTACATTTCAAAACAGACCAATATTACATTTTGATTTCTCCTTTTATCAAAGGTTTAGGGGCAAATGGCTGCTACCAGAAAATGTCTTGATTATCATTTTTCCAACTCAGAACTTCTTGCATGCTGGTAGTCTGGTGGCAGATGGCAGTGTAACTCCTCCCCTCAGATATTCAGCAAGAGTTTGCTTTAGTCCAGTATCCTGAAGAAAATCTAAGATCAATTAAAGTTTCCTTCTGCACTCATTTGGACAGACGTTTACACCATTTCAGTGTATTTTAAAAATTGCTTCTCTCAATTGCTCAACTTTCACTTTCTTGACTTTGAGTGAAATTATTGCATCATTCTTCAGTCATCATAGAATCTTCCGGACTAGACGGGACTTGAATTTCTAATTTAAAGAACAAGCAATAAACAAACTTAAAAATATTCTTCTCCCAAGCAAAAATATGAAGGTCTGTTATCCATCATAAAGAAGCAAAAGAGGGCAATAAGCCTAATTTTTTCTTTTCCTTTTGCAGGTCACCTTTAAAAGCAGCAGGTGAGCATGGTCATACATCCTTAGCCCAAGTCTGTGAAATGGAGCCAATCCACGTTCAGGATGGGAGGCTAGATATGCAGCAGGTGCTTGATAACTTTCAGTATATTGGGGATATTTACTGAACTGGTGGAAGTGTAACCCACTGGTCAGTCCATGTCATGCTTTCCTTTCTGTGCCCATTTCACAGAAGACGCATCTGTAGCAGCACTCAGCTATACACACTGGCTGTTTAGCTATAAGAAAAGGAGGACTTGTGGCACCTTAGAGACTAACCAATTTATTTGAGCATAAGCTTTCGTGAGCTACAGCTCACTTCATCGGATGCATCCAGTTCACTCCCCTGCATGTGTCACTATTACTTTTGGCGGAGCATATTCCCTGGTTCTTTTTGATGCAGTAAACTGAGCCACTCTGATTATTTTCCAGTGAATTGTGGGAGAACATGTCTGTCTTTCTGGGCACATGGGGAGAACTGTGGGAAGGCACTGGAGGACTATCAACACTCAAGTGGTTTAGCCTGCATCCTTACTGCAAAGTGGGCAGGTCTCACCCCAAGCGAAAGTGGAATCTGGGGTCTAGGAATAACACATCCACTGCTTTCCCCTCATCCACAGAGCCAGTTATCTCGTCATAGAAGGCAATTAGATTAGTCAGGCATGACTTGCCCTTGGTGAATCCATGCTGACTGTTCCTGATCACTTTCCTCTCCTCTAAGTGCTTCAGAATTGATTCCTTGAGGACATGCTCCATGATTTTCCAGGGACTGAGGTGAGGCTGACTGGCTGGTAGTTCCCAGGATCCTTCTTCTTCCCTTTTTTAAAGATGGGCACTACATTAGCCTTTTTTGAGTCATCCGGGACCTCTCCCGATCGCCATGAGTTTTCAAAGATAATGGCCTATTGCTCTATAATCACCGCAGCCAACTCCTTTAGCCCTCAGATGCAGTGCATCTGGCCCCATGGACTTGTGCTTGTCCAGCTTTTCTAAATAGTCCTGAACCTCTTCTTTCTCCACAGTGGGCTGGTCACCTCCTCCCCATGCTGTGCTGCCCAGTGCAGTAGTCTGGGAGCTGACCTTGTTCGTGAAGAAAGGGGCAAAAAAAAAAAGCATTGAGTGCATTAGCTTTTCCACATCCTCTGTCACTAGGTTGCCTCCCCCATTCAGTAAGGGGCCCATACTTTCCTTGACCTTCTTGTTGCTAACATACCTGAAGAAACCCTTCTTGTTACTCTTAACATCTCTTGCTAGCTGCAACTCCAAGTGTGATTTGGCCTTCCTGATTTCACTCCTGCATGCCTGAGCAATATTTTTATACTCCTCCGTGGCCATTTGTCCAATCTTCCACTTCTTGTTAGCATTTTCTGTGTTTAAGATCAGCAAGGATTTCACTGTTAAGCCAAGCTGGTCGCCTGCCATATTTACTATTCTATCTACACATCAGGATGGTTTGTTCCTGCAACCTTAATAAGGATTCTTTAAAATCTTTAAGATCTTGACTTATCACTTAAAATGTATCTTTAGTTAATAAATCTGTTTGTTCTACCTGAAGCAGTGTGTTTGGTTTGAAGTGTGTCAGAGACTCCCCTTGGCATAACAAGCCTGGTACATATCAATTTCTTAGGTAAATTAACAAACTCATATAAGCTTGCAGTGTCCAGAGGGCATAACTGGACACTGCAAGACAGAAGTTCCTAGGGTTGTGTCTGGGACCAGAGATATTGGCTAGTGTCATTTGCTTACAAGTAGCTGGGAGCCGTTTACATGCCAGAGGCTGTGCATGAACAGCCCAGGAGTGGGGGTTCTCACAGCAGAGCAGGGTAAAGCTGGCTCCCAGAGTCAAGGATTGGAGTGACCTAGCAGATCACCAGTCCAGATAACACCGTAGGGAAACATTACACGCAACACTTGGCGTAGCCCTCTTAGGGTTTGAAAAATCCAGTATAAGGAACTAAGGGGGATATAGATAGAGAGGAAGGGTTCCTACGAATGAGTGCTGTTTGGGATGATAATCCTGTCACTGTACCTTTAAAGGCCTGGGGCAAGGAGCCTCGCAGAGAGGGCGGAGCAAAGCTCCCCTCTCACCCAACCAATTGGTAATGAGCTGGAAGGAATAGGCATCATATATCCTAACCCTCATAACAGGACAGATACCAGCAGGAGAAGGCTGTCAAACCCTCTGAGAGATGGGGGCGAGGGAAGGACATGTTTCCATAAAAAGTTACTGAACCTGCTGAAAGTCCTTTAAGGTAAGACCATGGAAAAATGGTAAGGTGGAAAGGTAAGGGGAGAAAATAGGAAAATAGAAATGAAGAAAATGAGATGATCATGGCTGCCTGACTGGTGACGGATGGATGGTAGGTGGGGTTACTGTAGTATGTATTTGTGTCACAATGGAAGCCGAAAGCATTAATCCTGACAATAGTATTCAAAGAAGTAGTGTGGGACTCAAAGAAAGAACAATGTCTGTTTCAGAGTAACAGCCGTGTTAGTCTGTATTCACAAAAAAAAAAGGAGTACTTGTGGCACCTTAGAGACTAACCAATTTATTTGAGCATAAGCTTTCATGAGCTACAGCTCACTTCATCGGATGCATACTGTGGAAATTGTAGAAGATCTTTTTATACACACAAAGCATGAAAAAATACCTCCCCCCACCCCACTCTCCTGCTGGTAATAGCTTATCTAAAGTGATTACTCTCCTTACAATGTGTATGATAATCAAGGTGGGCCATTTCCAGCACAATTCCAGGGTATAACAAGAATGTCTGAAGAGGGGGCGGGGGTAGAAAAAAACAAGGGGCAATAGGTTACCTTGCATAATGACTTAGCCACTCCCAGTCTCTATTCAAGCCTAAGTTAACTGTATCCAATTTGCAAATGAATTCCAATTCAGCAGTCTCTCGCTGGAGTCTGGATTTGAAGTTTTTTTGTTGTAATGTCACAACTTTCATGTCTGTAATCAGGTGACCAGAGAGATTGAAGTGTTCTCCGACTGGTTTATGAATGTTATAATTCTTGACATCTGATTTGTGTGCATTTATTCTTTTACGTAGAGACTGTCCAGTTTGACCAATGTACATGGCAGAGGGGCATTGCTGGCACATGATGGCATATATCACATCCACCAATGTGATATATGATACATGAGTCTAGTGGAGTCTCTAAAGTTGCGATATTAGAACAAAAAAACTTCAAATCCAGACTCCAGCGAGAGACTGCTGAATTGGAATTCATTTGCAAATTGGATACAATTAACTTAGGCTTGAATAGAGACTGGGAGTGGCTAAGTCATTATGCAAGGTAACCTATTTCCCCTTGTTTTTTTCTACCCTCTCCCCTCCTCAGACATTCTTGTTAAACCCTGGATTTGTGCTGGAAATGGCCCACCTTGATTATCATACACATTGTAAGGAGAGTAGTCACTTTAGATAAGCTATTACCAACAGGAGAGTGGGTTTGTGGGGGGGGGGGGGGGGTGGGAGAGGGAAGAGAGAAAACGGCCCACCTTGATTATCATACACATTGTAAGGAGAGTGATCACTTTAGATAAGCTATTACCAGCAGGAGAGTGGGGTGGGGGGAGGTATTTTTTCATGCTTTGTGTGTATAAAAAGATCTTCTACACTTTCCACAGTATGCATCCGATGAAGTGAGCTGTAGCTCATGAAAGCTTATGCTCAAATAAATTGGTTAGTCTCTAAGGTGCCACAAGTACTCCTTTTCTTTTAACAATGTCTGTGTGTATTGGAGAAAGAGGCCATGAAGCACGTATGTAAGTTGAGATTGAAGCATAGGTCTTGCCTACTCTGGGATTTAACCACTTGGGCAGCTGCACTGGTGTGAAGTTCTAGTGTAGACATCAGTGGCTGAAATGTCTTTTATAGACAAAGCCGTAGACTAGCCATTGTCCAGAAGTACACCATCAGTGATAATGAATACATCTGCTTTGGTTTGTATTCTGGAGGAGGTTTTGGTTTCTGGGGAAGCAGCAAGAAGATGTTCCATGTTACAGTCAAGCAGAGTCTAATATCGACATCTAGAACAACAGTATTTGTTTTAACAAACCCACCCTTCAAAACTATATACCACAGACCAGATGGTACATCTGTTTCTATTTCCAGTATGATGTCATTAATCTGTTTTTAAGAAGCCAGTGTGTAGCTAATCAATGTGGGCTGGATGATGGGAAAGATTCTTGGAGTGGAGAAACCTGCAAGATTCCAGTCAGAGTTCTCCCTGATTTATTCCTTTTGGGAGGCAGGATTCATTCTCCCACTGAATGGGAGCAGTTTTGCCAATGAACCCCAGGTCCCTGTGAGGCCAGGATCCTCTTCGTGAAGACCTTGTGCCTCTGACCCTACAGCTCTCCCTGTTTACTTGATAGCATGAGTCTACTGGAGTCATTTGTCCTTGCAATCCCATTTTTAAGTTTTTTAATCCCACTCCCTTTGAAATCAATGGAAAGACTCCCCTGGATTTAACTGGGAGTTGGATCAGGCCTTTAGTGTAGCTCCAAGCTGTACTAGCCCTCTGCCAGTTTTTCCTGTGTAAGAGTGAGGTGCATCTCCCAATGGCCTCTCTTGTCCTAGCCCACCCTTCCTCAGCCACTGATCTCTGATCCTTCAGAGGTTGTTGTGGGAGTCTTGTGCAGAGGATGGTGGTGATGCCACTGAGACTAATATTAGCCAGAAGATTTGACCCTTTGAGACTAGGTTTGGTTAGTGAAGTTAATTTCCTCATCAGGATTGTCCCAGACATCTCCACTTGTTTTCAGCATTGAGTACTTTGAAGCCTATTATCTTGTTTTAAAAGTTTGTTACATTTTAACCATGCTTCACCTCGGTAGGGAGAAGGGGAGCTTTACATACAAAATGATGACTGTCATTTTATTATAACCACAAAATAACAGTTTCACAAGTTTGCCACTCTGTGGCTTCAACCTGTAGGGCAGCATTTAAGTCAGAAGCTGAACTTGGATTGAAAATGTCCTTCTGGGGACCTGATTCCCTACTGTGCTCCTCCAGTTTCACATCAGCACAGCTCAGTGGAGTGACTGAGTAACAAAGTAGAACGGCAGGCCCTTACTCTACTATAAGATTGGGCAGCTTCAGCATCTGGACTATAAACACTGACTTTGGGAAGGAAAATCAATTGATTCAGTTCTTTTTAAAGTTGATTTATTTTTTGAAGTATTTTAGAGAGATTTGTTTGTCTCCAGCATCCAGCAAGCCATTTTTAAAAGTATTTCAGCAACTCAATACAGGAAATGTTACTTTAAAGCCTAGGCAGCACCGTCCCTCCTCCCCCCGCCATTCCCAGCAAGACTGCTGAAGCAAGAGTTTTTCAGGAGCAGCTGAACAATTGAACAAACCAGCTAACTACAAAATATGCTGTGTGAGTCAGATGTTTCTACTGTAACAACCATATGATCAAAAAGTTTCTCATACAAAACCATTTGCTGGTAGGATAGGCTGAAGCCAAGTCTGTGTTGCAAGCAATGTATTTAGAGCTGATTTTGTAAATGTCAGGAGGAGTTATTTAGTGCCACCCAGTGTTGGCAGCTAGAAAAAAAGGTTAAGTAGGGTTACAACTCTCCCTTAAACACAGGGGAAAATATAATGCTGGCTCTCACATGGTGTGTCAAGGGTGAGCAATTCTACAGAAGCTTCACAGCAATAACAAATCACTGAAATACCACTTCCACACAGGAGAACTACTTTTTATGTCTGTCTTTTTTTTTTTTTAACCTTGTATACACAATTGAAATAGATTAAATTTATTTTGGACAGATTGTCATTGAACAAGGCCCACTCCTCTAAACTCTGGAGAGAGAGTTGTGCTGACGTTTCAGGTCTGATGTTCAAGAAAGTTAGGTCAGGAGTGAGTGTTTGTAAGTGTAATGTTAAGAGACTTCTCTTTCCCTTTCCCCCTCCCCTTACAGAAGTCAAAACATTCTCTCCTCCTTTTCTTTATCTCAACCATTGCATGTGATCTGCATTTTCCCCGGGGCCTGTAACACTGTACTAGATCTTGCTTGTCATTTTAAGCAGAAAAATACCTTTACAGGGGGGAGAGTGATTTTTTTATTATTTTTTTTTTGATAATGTATGTTTTGTACCGTACTTGCTGCTTTTGTCCAAAATCACCCACCCAGGTCTGTCAGAGTTGGGAACAGAACCTAGGGGTGAGATTCTGTTCTGTGCTTCTAAGGGTATGTCTTCACTGCAGATGATGGTATGATTGTAGCACATGTAGACATACCCATGCTACCTTTAATCCAGCCAGCATGAGTAACAGTGGTGAAGATATGGTGGCATGGCTTTCAGTGGAGGCTGGCAACCTAAGTATGAATCCAAGTCTGTAGTTGGGTGGCTAGCCTGTGAACAAGCCCATGCCACCACGTCTTTACTGCTATTTTTACCGGCTAGCTAGTCTCCCTGTGCTACAACCACACCTTCATTTTGCAGTGACGATATCCAGTGCGGCACAGAACTCTCAGCCCAGGAGGAGTGGGGGCCTAACAGGACTTTAAGCCACCCCTTTGCCCTCATGATTTTGGATTTGCGAGGGGGTCCTCAGAGAATAGCCTGTGATTGTCTTCTGCAATATCTGTGCCAGGGAAATCCTGCCTGGCTGAATCCAGGATTCCTTGAGCTCCTTTACTTTGCTCCAGCCCCTTCACCTACCACAAGGAGACAAGACTGAGGGTGGGGTTAGGATCTCAGATCCGATTACTACCTGTCCCTTACTCTAACCACTAGAACATAAAGTGTTAGGGTAAGAGGAAAACACACTGGTTTTCTTTGTAATGTAATGTGAACTACATTAACATTAATGTGCAGCTACCCTCTGAAAAGTGGCTCTGTGAATGACCAAGAGTATAACAAGGTTTAAAAAAAAAAAAAAAAAGTTCATGGAGGATAGGTCCATCACTGGCTATTAGCCAGGATGGGTGGGGATAGTGTCCTTAGCCTGTTTGCCAGAAGCTTGGAATGGGCGACAGAGGATGGATCACTTGGTGATTACCTGTTCTGTTCATTCTCTCTGAAGCACCTGGCATTGGCCATTGTCGGAAGACAGGATACGGGGCTGGATGGACCTTTGGTCTGACCCACTATTCATGTTCTATGAATATGGCATTAATGGATTCCATGTTATATACTGGTAACTATATAGCAAATGTGCTCAGCTTACAAGTAAAAAGATGTTGGTTTCCTAATTGCCAACTCTTTCCCCTAGGACCTGGCAGTCAAGCTGTGTTTTTTGGTTCACACTTGATCATTAGTAGTAATGATTCTGAAATTATTGTTTGTTCATGTTACCATAGCATGCAAAAAGTGCTAGGTGCTGTACAAAGAGTCAGGAGGAATTTCAGTCCTTCCAAAGAGCTTACAGTTTGAGGCCCAGATTCAGGAAAGCACTTAAACGTATACTCAAAGTTCAGCACACGCTTAAGTGTTTTCCTGGATAGGAATGCTTTCCTGAATCAGAGGGAGGGAGGGCGGGAAAGGAGGGAATGAAACAGGCAAGCAGAGTGTTCATGGAGATGACTGGCACACATACTGCTAGTTCTACATACATTACATACATATATAGATGGAATTTATATAATCTATCTAGTTGGCCCTTGATCTAGCCGTTTGTACTTGGTTAACTTCTTGTAGGTGTCACAGTAAGAAGTGAGTCTTCAGGAGGGCTTGAATGGGGTGGCCCTATGGACCAGTTCAGGAACAATGTGTCATGGATGAGAGTGTGACTGCATGGAAGTTGGTGTGAAGACGCTGTTGGAGACGCAGATAAATAGAACATAGAGGAAAATATTGGGAAAAAAAAGTTTTCATACGAACATCTGTTTTTGTAAAAGGCCATTTTTGCCATATTGTTTGGTTTTTTTTAAATGTTATTTACTTAAGTAATATTACCATAGTTGCAACCAGCTAAGGCATGTGAGCTGGATGCTCCTCCCCTTAATCATAGATTCATAAAATATCAGGGTTGGAAGGGACCTCAGGATCTCATCTAGTCCAACCCCCTGCTCAAAGCAGGACCAATCCCCAACTAAATCATCCCAGCCAGGGCTTTGTCAAGCCTGACCTTAAAAGCCTCTAAGGAAGGATCTTCCACCACCTCCCTAGGTAACGCATTCCAGTGCTTCGCCACCCTCCTAGTGAAAAAGTTTCCTAATATCGAACCTAAACCTCCCCCGCTGCAACTTGAGATCATTACTCCTTGTTCTGTCATCTGCTACCACTGAGAACAGTCTAGATTCATCCTCTTTGGAACCCCCTTTCAGGTAGTTGAAAGCAGCTACCAAATCCCCCCTCATTCTTCTCTTTTGCAGACTAAACAATCCCAGTTCCCTCAGCCTCTCCTCATAAGTCATGTGTTCCAGTCCCCTAATCATTTTTATTGCCCTCCGCTGGACGTTTTCTAATTTTTCCACATCCTTCTTGTAGTGTGGGGCCAAAACTGGACACAGTACTCCAGATGAGGCCTCACCAATGCCGAATAGAGGGGAACGATCATGTCCCTAGATCTGCTGGCAATGCCCCTACTAATACATCTCAAAATACCGTTGGCCTTCTTGGCAACAAGGGCACACTGTTGACTAATATCCAGCTTCTCGTCCACTGTAACCCCTAGGTCATTTTCTGCAGAACTGATGCCTAGCCACTTGGTCCCTAGTCTGTAGCGGTGCATGGGACTCTTCCGTCCTAAATGCAGGACTCTGCACTTGTCCTTGTTGAACTTCATCAGATTTCTTTTGGCCCAATCCTCTAGTTTGTCTAGGTCCCTCTGTATCCTATCCCTACCCTCTAGCGTATCTACCACTCCTCCCGGGTTAGTGTCATCTGCAAACTTGCTGAGGGTGCAATCCACGCCATCCTCCAGATCACTTAATGAAGATATTGAACAAAACCGGCCCCAGGACCGACCCTTGGGGCACTCCGCTTGATACCGGCTGCCAACTAGACATGGAGCCATTGATCACTACCCGTTGAGCCTGCCGATCTAGCCAGCTTTCTATCCACCTTATAGTCCATTCATCCAGTGCATACTTCTTTAACTTGCTGGCAAGAATACTGTGGGAGACCGTGTCAAAAGCTTTGCTAAAGTCAAGGAATAACACATCCACTGCTTTCCCCTCATCCACAGAGCCAGTTATCTTGTCATAGAAGGCAATTATATTAGTCAGGCATGATGTGCCCTTGGTGAATCCATGCTGACTGTTCCTGATCACTTTCCTCTCCTCTAAGTGCTTCAGAATTGATTCCTTGAGGACCTGCTTAACAGAGCCTTGTGGCAGACCACTCTTTGTCAGGGACCCCTCAGCTCTGGAACAAGTTTTCCCTCCGGTCTGACCATCAGAGCCTACTATAAAGCACATCTATCTGAGGGTATGTCTACACAGCAAAGAAAAACCCATGGCTGGCCCATGCCAGCTGACTTGGGCTCGCGGGGCTCAGGCTGTGGGGCGGTTTTGTTGTCGTGTAGATTTCCAGACTTGGGCTGGAACCCAAGCTCTGGGACCCTCCCACCTTGCAGGGTCCTAGAGTCAAAGCTCTAGCCCAAACCCAGATGTCCACACAGGCTGCGCCCCACAAGTAGGGTTGCTAACCCTCCAGGATTGTCCTGGTGTCTCCAGGAATTTAAGATGAATCTTTCATTAAAGATTATGTCTTGTGAGAAACCTCCAGGAATACGTCCAACCAAAATTGGCAACCCTACCCGCAAGCCCAAGTTGGTTGGCACGGTCCAGTGGTGGGTGTCTAGTTGTTGTGTAGCCATCTCAGGGGGATACAGTTTGTGGTGGGAAGGAGATTTTGGTGTTCTGCTGGCTGCTGAATTTGATCTGCCTTTGCAATTTATGGTAGGGGCATCTGCAGCCTTGGATAGGTGCCACCCCTTTGTATTATAGAGATGTAACTGAATAATGATGGTATTGCCTAAAGGCCCCAACAGAGATTGAGATCCCATTGTGGAAGGGCTGGTTAGTCAGAGGAGTTTACAATATAAATTAAGACACAATAAGCTGAAGTAACAAAAACAAATTCGGGGGGGTGAGGTGGCAGATGAGGGTAAAAGCAATAGGAACACCAGGTTGTGTGCTCAGTTTGTAGGTCTGAGATTCTTTTTTATAGCTATAAATGAACAGAAGATGTTGATAGCGTCCATAGTCTTCATTGGCTGCCTGTCCAGCCATTATCAACTGGCAAGTTACCTTGCATCTCTCAGTAGATTTAGATTTGAGGATGGATTTGTGGACAGGGTTGCTGCTTTATGGATTAATTTGGGGACTCCTAACTCTTGTGAGGGTGTTGCTGGGTGTGTTGTATACAAGCCCTTTTAGATAGCTGGCAACAGGCCCTTCAAATGCTAGTTGCTAGTCCTTAAGGGTGCTCAGGGAATGCACACTTGTCCAGTAATAAATGACAGAAAGGAAAGACTGTAAAAATCCAAGGTACAAAGTCTTTATGAATTAGTTACAGAAAGAAAGTGCACAGCAGTTTCTAACTCAGGCCCAGATCCTGCAAAGATTTTTGCATGTGCTTAACACAGGAGTAGTCCCATAGAATCTCCATTAGAGTACTCCTCATCTTTCACTGAATGATTGATGTTCCATTCCTTCCCCCACCTGCTGGTGTCTCACTTTTTCCCTCAAAATGCACCACATACAAGTGCCCACCTGCCACTCCTTTCTCCTGTGACTGAGATTGGATGACAGGGTGCCTTCCATGCCCTCCTTTCCAGACAGAAGATGGAAAGGAGGAACCTGAAAACAATGGCAAATGGGGGCAGGCCACCAGGCACCCTAGAAGATAACTCCATGTAAGGGAAAGGGAACTTAGCATCTGTAGGAAGGACCAAGGTCTTAAGTGTGGGGAGAAAGGGTCTTTGTTCCCTCGTCATTGGTACCAACACATGGAGCCAAGGATAGTTATTGACTCTTCTCTCCGAGACGCTGGAAAAATCCCTTTCCCCTCCCTTTTAGGGGTAGTGGGAATATGTGAGGGAAGGGATCTGGGAATTTTCCCTCATCTGCAGAGAGGGGAAACTGGGGAAGGTAAAAAAACATTTTCCCCCCACCTGCCCCACAAGGGGCCAAGAAAAAGGGGGAACTTCAGAATAACCATTTTCCACCCCCTGTCTGAAGCTGGGGCCTGTATGTGATCAGTGAGACATCTTCACCCTTCTTGTCCTGGGGTTTTTGTGAAGAAAGAGCCACTGGACACTAGAAGATCTACTCTGTTCCCCACTGAATCCAGGGAATGGAGTTCTTTGGGGACAGGGCCAAAGAATGGATCCCCAAGATGGACAATAGGCTGACATTCTATCTTTAGGTCTTAAATTTTGAGTGTTGGTGCTGGTTTTGGGTGATGCATTTTTAAGATTAGGTTTCAAATTTATTATGCACTTTATGCTTTAAACAAGGGTCTATTTTATTGTTTGCCACTGATGTTGCTGAATTTGAAGGGCTGTGTGTGTGTGGGGGAAATTCTAGAGGCCATCAAAAAGGTGGGTGATATGTTCTCTTGTTTACGTGAAGGTCAAAGTGGCCAGAGCCTTGTCCCTTTGAAAGTCAAGCCTCTAAGTTTTATTTTCCTGCTGCCTTCACCATCTATTGAGTGTGTGACCATATTTGGCCAAATTAGTTCCCACAAACTCAGTCTGATTGGAGCCACTCCTGCTCCTGAAATATCAGATGGTAGGGTTAGCCTGTAGGGACTTTTTACATCTGTGACTAGCCAAGAAGTTGTAAACTTTCCCCTCTAATTCAGATCACCCAGAAGTCAGTCAAGCTTTTGTCACAAGAAACTTATAGATTCCAAGGCCAGCAGGGACCAACATGATCATTTAGTCAGATCTCCTATATAGCATAAGCCATAGAACTTTCCAAAATTCCTAGAGCAGATCGTTTAGAAAAAATCCAACCTTGATTTAAAAATTGTCATTGATGGAGAATCCAGCACAATCCTTGGTAAATTGTTCCAATGATTACTCTCACTGTTGACTTTATGCTCATTTCCAGTCTGAATTTGTCTAGCTTCAGCTTCCAGCCATTGCCTTTCTCTGCTAGATTGAAGAGCCCATTATCAAATATATGTTTGCCATGTGGGCACTTAGGTGGCAATCAAGTCACCTCTTAACCTTCTCTGTTAAGCAAAATAGATTGTACTCCTTGAGTGTATCACTATAAGGCATGTTTCCTAATCCTTTAGTAACTCTCATGGCTCTTTTCTGAACCCTCTCCAATTTATCAACATCTGCCTTGAGTAGTCGACACCAGAACTGGACACAGTATTCCATCAGCAGTCACACTAGGGCCAAACACGGAGGTAAAATAACTATCTACTTCTACTTGATATTCCTCTGTTTGTTTATCCAAGGATAGCATTAGCTCTTTTGACCACAGAGTTGCACTGGGAGCTCATGTTCAGCTGATTATCCACCGTGATCCCCAAATCTTTCCCGAGTCACTGCTAATGTCAGATACACTAATATTAGGCTATTGCAATAGCCTAGTCTTAGGACTTGCTGTGAGTACCCCCAGCAGATTTAGACAGTGAAGGATAAGGTTTCTCATCTTCTATATGGGACTGCTTGTTATGGGTGCACAACCACCTGTGTTCAGCAGCGCTGGCTACTCATTGTCTTCTGGGTACAATTGAAGGTGTTGACTAAGTCCTTAAAGCCTGAAATGGTCTGGGACCCCGTTACTTCAGGGATCACCTCTTGCCCTATGTCTTGTCATAAAAATTTTTATCGCTTCCTTAGGGTGACACTTCAGGGACTGGTGGCTGAGCTTGCTCTGTGGAGGAGCTGGGCTTCTTCTCCTGAGGCTTAACCTGGCTGTTTTCAGGGCATGTTATAAAGTATGTTTGCTTTGTTTGGCTTTGATTGTTTTCTACCCTATAACATCCTCCAGACTGGTTGAAGTCACTGTTGCTGCAGAGGCTTCCTGGGTGCAACAGTAGCAGCAACTTGTTAGGCAATCTTTTTTGAGCACCTGTAGATCCAATTCTTAAATGGGACAAATGCTGAGGTCTTGACTCAGTTTTTACACAGTCCTTAAGCAGGTCAAATGCCCATTGATTTCAGATGCTCAGATACCACAGGCCTGGGCATGGTGGAAGACCATCTGTACAGAACAGCATGAGCACTGGGTAAGAATTCAGGGTGCGGCACTTCACAATTTGTGTAATTGCTGGGTGATAAGTGCTTAACTCTGCTTAAATATTAGGAAAATAATTAGCTCCCCCCCTTCCCCCCGGTATAAGAATAGTTGCACTCTGGAACTGTCAAGGCTGTCTTGAATCATCTGCACTGGAAATGTGCAAGGCTAGACTTGAACCAAATGTACCAGGGATGACAGGTACCAAAGCTAATTCTGCCAGGAGGCCGGGAGAGGGTCAAGATGATTTGCTGTAGGTCCTTTCCCAAACAAATGATTCTGTAGCTTTAACATAGCTTTGCCAACGAGTTAGCAAAGGCTCCTTTCTGGCTTGACCGTTGCTCCCTGCTGCACATAATTGGCACTTCTGGAAGCATGTCAGCTCCTGTCAGTCAGTTGGGATCCAGTATTTCTGGAAGTGGTGATTTAGTGCAGCAGGGAGTGGGCAGTATAACAATCCTTTGGTTGAAAGGAGGTGTTTGTAAATACACCTCCAGCAACCCCGGCACACTTGCACCACTGTGACTAAACTCATAATATCCACCTGTAGACTTTGCCAGGTAGTTGCTGGGATGGGAATTTTTCATTATTATCTCAGTTTGAATTCCATGGCTTAGTTTGCTTGCCCTGTTTTTACATGTGGTCACATTCTGCTCCATCTGATCAATGTAAATCTGGAGTAACACCATTCACTTCAGTGGAGTTACTCCTAAAACCACTGCAAGTGGGATCAGAACCTGTCCCATAGGAGGTAGAAAAGACTCTTGAAATAGTTTATTCAATAGGCCAAAACAAACTAGTTCCATTTCTCTTCTGCTTGTTCATTAGCAGAACTTAACTTCAGAAAAATTCAGGCTTCCTGTAAAGCCGTTCAGCTGGGGTACCCAAGCTGCAGGCTCAAGATGCTTTCTCTCACTTGCCCCAAACTCCTGTGCCATGCCAGCTATGGAGTTTGTTTCCAGAAAGGATGAAATAAGGACTGGTAAGAACAGGTATCATGCCCAGACCTTGGGTGAAAGGCTGGCCCCACTGAAGTCAGTGGAAGTTTTGCCATTAACTTCATTGGGATCAGGAATTAACCCCTGGTGTGTTTGTGGAGGGCATTAGGAGAACAGTTGATGAATATTTCCTATTAAACAGGATGAAGGGAGAATATATGATGTGCTCCTGACAGGACTGGGGATAAATGGGAGACATCCTTTTCCAACTCTAAATATCACAGCTGTGGTATCTGAATTTGTCCCCATAATGGTAAAGTTTGTTCCCCCTATCAATCAGTGGGATAGCCAGCAGTTCCTGCTTCTCTCTCAGACTTTTATTTCTTTTCACCAGTCTGCCCCTGTCTGGTCTCTAAAGTCTGGGGCCTCATGGTCCACTAGAAGCCCGCAATTCATTTCCAAGGCCACTTCACTGATCCTTTTTCTTCTCTAAAGCTGCTTCCCGTTTTCTTTTGTCAGGCTTTTAAAATGATATTTACTGCAACCAATGAATTAATTTGCTCCTGGAGCAGTTGCCAAATTTTTAATACAGTTGTTTATATCTTAATTGGTCATTCACTATTTTACGAGGTTTAAAAATTAAAGTCCAAGCTGTCCTGTCACAACCCAAAACCAGACTATGGTTTCCAGTTATGCAGAGCAGCTGTCATGTGCAGCACACATGAATAAAGCACATTAGAAGAGCTCTCGATTTCTAGGGAGTGAACTATGAATACACTGTTTGAAGGAGAGATTCTGTCTAGTTTGAGAAGACGCTTTATTTAGAAAGATAGTGTGGCTAAATGAAGGACTCCCGTTTTAGATTAAATTAACCCATAAACCAATGGGGGACAAAACATGCCCAGCATATTACCCAAGTGGTGATATACAAATCCATCGCATACTTTTCTGGTTTAACTCAGTGAAATCACTGAACATGCCTTTAAGTGGAGAATAAGGCCCAAGTTTTCAACTGGGATGCCTAAAGTTAGGCACCTAAGCTGCTTCAATAAGGCCTAAATAAAAGTGGCCTGTCTTTTGTGGGTGCTCAGCTCCGCTTAAAATCAGTTCACTGTTGTTTGGATGCCTAAATATGAATCTAGATGTCTGACTTTAGGCACCCCAATTTGAAAAAGGAAATGACCTAAATGTAAACTGTGCTCTGGTGTTTGTGTGACATGTTCACACACTGTAAGACAATACCAGACACTCAGTTCCATGAACTTAGCTCAAGTTGCCAGTATCTAAAACTAATCACAACTTGACGGAGGAAGCTGTTTTTAGCAGGGAGTTATTGCTTAACAAAGAAATGGAATTGAACTGAAAATCATAAACACAAGGTGGAATATGATCTGCTGTCCCCTTTCCCTGTTTAATTCCTGCCTTGTTGTATTAGAATAAGGAGCTAACAGAGGACAAGGCATCGGCGTTTTCACCACCATGCCACGAAGAGTTTTTCTGAGCAGTTGTGATGACAGGGCAGACTCCTGCAGCCTTGTCTACACAAGCATGCACACTGTTGCTACCAGCTGCACGGATGTAAGCAATAGAGGGATGCTTTCAGAGAAGATGCCCTCTGCAGACACCGCTTTAGGGGAAGTGGCAAGTGCCTGGCCTTGCTGCTGTTCACAAAGAAGCAGGTAGAAGTAACATGCTACCCTAAGAACAGGAAAGGCTCTTCTCCATCATGCCCTCCCTAGAGCTCCATTAGTGTGGATTGAGTAAATGGAGACATGAGCTTGGATTAGGATTCTACCTAGGTACTTATATGGCCTTCGCTCCCAGTGTATCTAAGTGTGTCTCACAATCATTAATGGGTTTGATCCTCACAACCCTCCTGCATGTTTTCCCTGACTTAACAGATGGAACTAAGGCCCAAATTAGACTGAGTGGCTCACCGAAAGTCACACAGGGTGTCTGTGGCTGAACAGTGATCGGGCCCCAGTCTCTTGAGGCCCATGCCTGTGCTTTATCTACCAGGCCATCCTTTCTGCCATAATGGGGAGAGACTGAAAGGGGAAATTAGGCACAGAAATACTCTGGAGGAAGAGAAGTAAAGGAGAAAGGGAGAGACTACTGAAGGGAAAAGTAGATAAGGAATGCAACTAACGGGTAAAGGAGAATCAGGAAAGAAGAAAGTGTGGTGGGTGAGAAAGGGAAGAACAATGGTCTTAAGAGTTAAAAATAAGTGGATTTTCACAAGCGTGGAACAAGGAATATCAGGGAAAGGGGAAATTAAAAAAAGATGAAGGGGAAAATATTTTAAGGTATATGGTAGAAAGATTTATAGTCGTGCACCAGGACTGTGATATAGTTAAGACCTAGCATCACTTTCTGTTTAGAGCACTTAGAATAATCAACGTTTAAAAGTTACTTTATAGTCCATTGTATACAGTAGAAAGATAAAACAGAGTGAATTTATCTAGATCTTTATATGGCCTCCTTTAATACAGTGTCTGAGCACCTCACAATCTGTAAAGTACTTATCCTCTCAACAACCTGTGAGGTAGGGAAGTGCTATTATTCCTACTTTATAAATGGGGAACTGAGGCTCAGTGACTAGCCCAAGATCACACAGGAAATCTGTGGAGGAGCTGGGACTTGAACCCAGGTCTCCCAAGTCCTAAGTTAATGCCCAGCCACTGGACAAAAAGAAGGGACTAGTAGGTCTTTGGTTTTGTCCCTTCTACAATGTATTGGATTGTCCAAGAGGCCTCAGTCTGGCCTTCAAATGATGACTACTGCTGATTGTGCAACATTGGCTTGTTCCACCGTTATCTTGTCGTCATCTTTCTCTTGCAGTCCCTTCTGTCCCCTATTGTATCTTGACATGAGATTGAGCCCTTTGAGGTAGGGACTAGCTGTTCTTCTGTTTAATGCATGTACAGAAGTTTGCACAATGGGACCCTGATTGTGGGTCTCTAGAGCTGTCTGGGATCCAAATAATTAACACCCTTATTTAACACCTGTGTATGCAATGAATAGAACTGACGTGTCAGATCCATCTGTGCACATGAACCAGATTTTACCAGCCATTTTCACAAGTAGCATCTTGTCTATTGACGTTAACGGAACTCCTTGTGTATTGGTGATAACTCTAAACTGTTAAAGGGGGCAGAATCTGGCTCATTAGGTGTTAGTGCTCAAAAGGTGCCCAGAAAGACCTACACACAAACTGCAGATGCGTTTTAGAAATGGGCCAAGCCAATTAACTAGTGATGGCAAGATGCCTAAACGCTGCTATGAAGAGTTTTATGTGGTGGAGATATGAGCCTGTGCTCCTGCTCCATCAGTTGCTGCTCCTGCACATCCCCTTCCACCGACTTTGCTGGTCTTCAGCTCTTCAAGTCTTTTAGCCTGGGTACATTCATGTATATTGTTTCTAAAAATTCCTGGGAGAGAATCTGGGGGGTAAAGTTTTGCTGCAAAGCGTATCTTCAAACATCTGTTTGTACTTACTGCGCAAGTATTTAGCACAGAGCAGCACATACTTGTCTATAGCTCTGAGGCGAAAGTGAATTCTAAAAGGTATTAAACAGCATCTTAAATATGAACAGGATAGTCTGGAAAATTTTATAGGCGAGGTTTATTCTTTTTGGTTGTATATTTAAGGTCCAGTCCTGTTTCCACTGAAATCAAGAGCTGCCGATTCAGCCCTGTATCAGCGCTGAGCCCAGAGACCATGGAGTGTAGTTTGTGCCTCTTCTACCCCGGGGACCTTGTCACAGGTTAGAGCAGTTCCTTGGGCTGCCCTAATTTGTACCTGTAACCCTTCTGCCCGTCAGAGTTGGCAGCAACAAGGGCCGGGTTCAATATCTAGGGGATCCATTCCAATAACACAATGCAAACCGGCTCGAGCCCCCACCCAGTGACCTGGGACAAATATATACCACCTCCACTGGGCGCCTCCAAGAGGCAATACTTCCCCTCTCGCAAGCACATAGTCTGAGTGTAGCAAAAAGCCTTTTAATAACAGAGAGAAACAATGTGGCATTATGTTGGGGAAACACCACCAACAGGATTCCTAACACAACCCATGAGCAAAAAAACCCACCCCAAGCAAATTGGGGCATGCCCTTTCCCTTTGGTTCTTGAGTCCAGCAATCCCAAATCACCCAAAGTCCCAAAAGTCCAATGACCCAAAAGTCTCTGTCCCTGGTCAGGGCAGCCCCAGAGTTCAAAAGTTTATCTACAGAGCTTTACCTCCCAACCTGGGTGGAGATGGGGCAGAGGTAAGAGGCACCTTACATGATCTGAAGCTGACCGCCCCACAGCTCCATAGGCCTTCACTCCGCTCCGCCAGACGCCCCACGAACTGCTTTGCTCAGCTCCGCTCTGAAGCCCACACGCAGCTCCCGCCATCCCACAAACTGCTCTGCGTCGCGTCCTACAAGCAGCTCCCGCTGGCCTATGAACTGCTCCACCAGCCTGTCCACAAGGCACTCTAGCCATCCCGCAAACTGCTCCATAATATATCTTCAGGCTCCCCCACTACTTAACACAATGCTCAGTGATTTCAGCTCTTAGTCAGTTCAGCTCTTTGGTGAATTCAGCTTGTAGTAGGGGAGCCTCAGTGCTGGTGCACTATTAGCCCAAAGTGAGCTCAGCAGCCTGTAACTAGATTTCTAATGAAATCAAAATTAGCTCTGATATTCCACAGTGGAGAGAGGAGGAAGTGCAATTAGCATGTAAGGCCCTCACTAAGGGGCCCATGCCACCAAGTATTAATACTTGTCCCCAGCCTCTCTCAATTCACAGAGTTTTGGAACCCATGACCCTTGCCTAGCGAGTGCTACTTAGTTGATGGTGAGTCCCTCCATCATAGCAAAAGGCCAAGTACAGTTCCAAGCACAGTTCCCATAATCAGGGTAATAACAATTTATTCTTCCTGCCCCAATAACAGAGACACTGGGGATCCCACAGCAGCCAAAGTGACCATTTGGGCAGCTATGGCCTCATTCTAGGCGGGGTGGGTGTGCCTATGCAAATGAGATCGGCCCCTGATGTTCTTTTCCACAACTTGCCACACCTCACCACCAGATGTCAGGGTGGAGCTCATCCTGACCCTGCTTACATACCCAACATGCAATGGTCCTTACCACTCAAGATTAGGGGCTTGAGGGGCTGAGGCATGCCTCCCACGTGTTAGTCACTTCTGATGCCCACATACCAGAAGCTCTTATAGGGGGGACATAGCACCAGCTATGCTGGCTCTGTTCCTGTTGGGGAGGCCTCCTACTCCAGTATGATATTCCTTGGGGGAATCTGAGGGGTGATTTCCTCATACATTTGAAATCCTATTAGCTGACCATGTAGCCTAGGGGAAAGGCTAACCTGCAACACAGCCAGTAACAACTTCAAACTTGTTAGGTCTAGTTTGTATTTAAAAGGTTTTCCAGGCTAGCTATGCTAGTATAGGTATGCTGGCAAGCCCTCCTAATGTAGACATGGATTATACCAGTAAAAGTGGTTATGTGGGTATAGTTCAGATAGGTTCATTGACTGAAATGAGTTATATTGGCAACACCACTTTTATGTTGCTATACCTGTGTCTACACCTGGGTTTTTGCAGGTATAGAAATGTCACCAAATAACACCCATCCCAACTGATGTTAATTTTGCTGCAAAAATTTCCAGTGTCAAACTGGCCTTAGCCAGAGACTTGACTTAAGTGTTGAGAGGGCTTTTCAATCACGTGATGCTAACTCAATGGAGTGGACATGAATGAAAAACCACACTCTTTCCACCCATCAAGACATGGCCAAAGACAGCAGCCATCTTAAGGCAAAGGGCCCATATACAAGGAGGCTTTCAAACTAGAAGCCAGTCTGCAGTTGTTTTTGATAACCTGAGTTGTTGTTCCCCAAGCCACAAAAATCAGTTTGTGAGATGTGGGAGTATTTTTTCTTAGATTCATAGATATTTAGGTCAGAAGGGACCATTATGATCATCTAGTCTGACCTCCTGCACAACGCAGGCCACAGAATTTCACCCACCACTCCTGCAAAAAACCTCACACCTATATCTGTGCTATTGAAGTCCTCAAATCGTAGTTTAAAGACTTCAAGGAGCAGAGAATCCTCCAGCAAGTGACCCGTGACTCATGCTACAGGGGCAGGCGAAAAACCTCCAGGGCCTCTGCCAATCTGCCCTGGAGGAAAATTCCTTCCCGACCCCAAATATGGCGATCAGCTAAACCCTGAGCATATGGGCAAGATTCATCAGCCAGATACTACAGAAAATTCTTTCCTGGGTAACTCGGATCCCACCCCATCTAATATCCCATCACAGGCCATTGGGCCTAGTTTACCATGAATATTTAATTACCAAAACCATGTTATCCCATCATACCATCTCCTCCATAAACTTATCGAGTTTAATCTTAAAGCCAGATAGATCTTTTGCCCCCACTGCTTCCCTTGGAAGGCTATTCCAAAACTTCACTCCTCTGATGGTTAGAAACCTTCGTCTAATTTCTAGTCTAAATTTCCTGGTGGCCAGTTTATATCCATTTGTTCTTGTGTCCACATTGGTACTGAGCTTAAATAATTCCTCTCCCTCTCCGGTATTTATCCCTCTGATATATTTATAGAGAGCAATCATATCTCCCCTCAACCTTCTTTTAGTTAGGCTAAACAAGCCAAGCTTCTTGAGTCTCCTTTCATAAGACAAGTTTTCCATTCCTCGGATCATCCTAGTAGCTCTTCTCTGTACCTGTTCCAGTTTGAATTCATCCTTCTTAAACATGGGAGACCAGAACTGCACACACTATTCCAGGTAAGGTCTCACCAGTGCCTTGTATAACGGTACTAAAACCTCCTTATCCCTACTGGAAATACCTCTCCTGATGCATCCCAAGACGCATTAGCTTTTTTCACGGCCATATCACATTGGCGGCTCATAGTCATCCTATGATCAACCAATACTCCGAGGTCCTTTTCCTCCTCCGTTACTTCTAATTGATGCGTCCCTAGCTTATAACTAAAATTCTTGTTATTAATCCCTAAATGCATGACCTTACACTTTTCACTATTAAATTTCAGCCTATTACTATTACTCCAGTTTACAAGGTCATCCAGATCCTCCTGTAGGATATCCCTGTCCTTCTCTAAATTGGCAATACCTCCCAGCTTTGTATCATCCGCAAACTTTATTAGCACACTCCCACTTTTTGTGCCAAGGTCAGTACTAAAAAGATTAAATAAGAGTGGTCCCAAAACCGATCCTTGAGGAACTCCACTGGTAACCTCCCTCCAGCCTGATAGTTCACCTTTCAGTAGGACCCGTTGTAGTCTCCCCTTTAACCAAGTCCTTATCCACCTTTCAATTTTCCTATTGATCCCCATCTTATCCAATTTAACTAATAATTCCCCATGTGGCACAGTATCAAATGCCTTACTGAAATCTAGGTAAATTAGATCCACTGCGTTTCCTTTGTCTACAAAATCTGTTACTTTCTCAAAGAAGGAGATCAGGTTGGTTTGGCATGATCTACCTTTTGTAAAACCATGTTGTATTTTGTCCCATTTACCATTGACTTCAATGTCCTTAACTACCTTCTCCTTCAAAATTTTTTCCAAGACCTTGCATACTACAGATGTCAAACTAACAGGCCTATAATTACCCGGATCACTTTTTTCCCTTTCTTAAAAATATTTGTTTGAAGGCAAAGTCAGTCTGTGCTTGCTTCCTAACAGACAAGCCCAGACAACTACATGATATTCTAAAAGGAGGAGCTCACTTAAGTTTTTCAGAGTTACTGTTTGAAGAGATACAATCAATTCCATTGCTAGGAGCTCAGTAGTTAGGATTTTAAGTCTGATTTAGGTAATTTTGAACCACCAGAGAATATCCTGTGCCTTGTTCTTATCTTCAGAATGAATTGTTTAGCTGTTACAAAAGATTAATGTAATCTGTGCATCTATGAAATTGAATTCTGAAACTTTTTACTAAGTGTAGTAATTCTAATATGTAAAATAAGACATACATTGACCTGCATTGTTACACTGATGGTGGGAGAAGGAATCCAGCAGTGGTTACTTCAATGAAGCTGTGTCCCTTTACACCAGCTGAGGATATGACCCTATAATCTGAAACCCCTGATGTTACAGAAACACAACATTTGGAGGCATGACATTTTAGACAAGTCGTCATTCTGGAGAACTTCTTTCACTATGTCACACTGTCTGGAATGCCTCATGACTGTGAGTGCCTACCTCAGGCCAAACCATCAAAACCAGGGCAGACATCCCTAACCGTTGTATGTTCTATAATTAGATTTCACCAACCCAGTAACACACATGGACTCCTGGCTCATTGTATTAGTCATAGATTGGAGAGCCCAAGATGACTGTCTATCTTGCCACCAAGGCAAGCTGAACGCAGTGATAAATGGTCACTTACACCAAAAATCATAAGATTCAGGTTGCTTCCAGTCCCAAGAGACCAGTCACTTACCCAGATCAATTGGTACTTGGATCTTACACTAAAGACAACACCTGTAGCCAATCCTGTAAAAAACTATCAAAGGTTTATTAACTAGGAAAAAGAAATGAGTTATTTGCAGGTTAAAGCAAGCAAAAACATACACACAAATGAGATATCTGTGGTTCCTAAAGGTGACAGAGATGTAGTAATCTGTCCATTCAGGGCGGACTCAGGTTGACCCTGGGGATCTCTGCTTTAGTTTGTTTGTTTGAACTCTCACAGGGCCAGAGACACTAAAGAAATGAAAAATTTTATTTTGACCCTGTTTTATCTTTTACATTTGGCCTTTCAGTCCATGAGACAAGCTCCCTTGCATGTAGCACTTCCAAGGTGCGCCATTCACTAATCCTTTTGTATTGTGATGTTCCTTAACGGCCTGTTTAATCTTGATAGGCCACCTACCTGGATGGTGGTGGTAGGGCGATTCCCATGCCTGGGCTCTGAAATTTAGAGCAAACATTTTCAAAATTATAAAGCAAAACTTACATATTTCCTTATAGCATGGATATAGGCATTACAAGCAAGATTAATGCCTGCAGCAACTTACAAGCATTTCATAGAGTCTAAACACTAAATACATTCTTATAAGACTAATACCTATTTTGAACAAAATAACATACAGGTGAGCTGGTTTGGTTTCCAGCTATGAGTCTGTCAGTTCTTAGCCAATGCCTACAGCCTTGGCCAGCATCACACACTAGTATTTCTTTTCCTTTCTCAGTGCAGGCAGGCAGGCACTTAAATGGTCCGCAATACCTTAGTATCTGAACACCTCCTATTACTTAAAAGATGTACATTCTCTCATTCTTCCTTGCTGTCCCCTGGGAAGCAGGCCCAGGGCACATTTAATGAATTAATGTATGTGAATGAGGGTACTATTAGGGGAAAGCCAGAGTGAGGAGGTGTGTTTTACACTTGGCTCTACATGCCAGTCTCTGTCTGTCTCTTCCTGTTTCTTGTGTTCTTACATTGAAAGCTCTTTGGGGCAGGCACCATCTTTTTGTTCTGGGATTGTACAGCACCTTGCACAGTGAGGTCCTGGTGTGTGACTTGGGCTCCCGGGCACCACCATAATACAAATAACAATTAATTAATCATGCTGACTTTTTATTAGCATGATGTAACTAAATAGTGCTGATAGTCTGCTGTTAAGGGCTTTAGAGGAAATAATGTAAATGTCATTCTTAATAGGCAGTCAGGTTTTGTCCTTTAAATAAAATGTCTGAACTGCCATGAAGAGAGGCGAAATCTTTCGCCTCTATGTGACGCAACACCCAACAACGTTATATAAACAACACAAAACATCTGTAGGGAAGGAAAAATTCTTGAGTCTCGCCCTAGAGATTGCCACTGAGATGCTTCTGAAGTTTAATTATGCCACTGGCATTATTCCTTACATATAACATTTTATTGTGTGCTTTTGGCAGCCAGGAGAAGGATATGTTTATCTTAGAATTAAACTGAGTTAGGAGCCAGAGTGTATTCTAGCTTTCATACCACCTGTAATGGGTTATTACAGCAGTGATCAGGGGTCCCAGATTACTAGTTTTTATTATATATTACCATTGAGCACCTGGGGCCCTAATCAAGGATCAGGGCCCCACTTTGCTGGGCCCTATATGCATAAGTAATAAGGCGGTCTCCGGCCCAGAGAGCTCTCACTGTAGACTTATGACAAGGCACTAAGTGTATAAGATAGGCACACAGCTGGTGGAAGGGCAGGATAGCAGACAAATAAGCACATTTTCAGAGTGGGCAGTGACCACATGCACTGGTTTATCACTCAGTAGGAAAATGAAGATTTAAAATATCACATGGAGCAAAGGCGTATCTCATCTTGACTGCATTTAAATGTAGTGCTGATGAAAGGAGATTACCTAGGCTGTTAGGCTAATGAAGTCCTCTCTTCAGCTACAGAACAAGTACAGCAGTAGGTCAAGTTTCTCCAGGGTGACCTCACAAACCTAATATTCAGGGGGCCACCTGCAGGAGTGGAAGGTAGTGCCATCTCTGCTCATTCCGTCTTTGGCATCTCTGCTGAGACTGCGTTCAGGGGGTGCCAACTGGATGGTGGGGTTCCTGTCCTCCAAGTATTGGATGGATGTAGCCAATGCACTTGTAGAATC
This sequence comes from Chelonia mydas, assembly GCF_015237465.2. Classification (NCBI taxonomy): domain Eukaryota; kingdom Metazoa; phylum Chordata; order Testudines; family Cheloniidae; genus Chelonia; species Chelonia mydas. The sequence goes on along the minus strand of NC_057849.1, from coordinate 46,951,374 downwards.
CATCAGACTTTGGGTAAAATTTTCAAAAGTGCCTAAGTGAGTTAGGTTCCTAAATCTCATTTTCAAAAGAAACTTGGACTTTGGAGCCTTAATCTCATTGAAAATTTTCAGTGCCTAAATCACTTATACACACTTGAAAATTTTACCCTTATTTATGTTATGTAGATACTTATAGGCTGATCACTTTAATATCTGAACATTAACAACAATAGCTGCATAATGCTCCTGTGAGGTAGGGAAGTAGTATTCTCATTTCAGAGATGGAGAAACTGTGTTTGGTCTTAAATCACACACAGTCTGTGGCAGAGCCAGGAATAGCTCCTACACCTCCTGATTCCTGGCCCAGAAACTGAATCCTGAGATTACCCTTCCTCTTAGTTGGAAAAACAATAGCAATCATTATCAGCATAGGATAGACTGAATCCAGTGAGCTAGAGATGAAAGACTCCACAGTTCATTTTCAATCCCCTGTGTCATCAAGTTCCCTGCGAGACACCACTTTTACTTCTAGTTTGGATCGAACTAGCACACTAAAAATAACAGGAAAAACCACAGCAGCACAGATAGTGGAATGGGATACCTGCCCCGTGTACAATCCTCTCCGAGGCCCTAGGTATGTAGTTGGGGAGCTAACCCATCCTGCTGCCCAAGCTACTGTGACTACACTCCTGTTTTTAGTGTGTTAGATCAATCCAAGCTAGTGTGCATGTCTACCCAAGATGGAAATTACACCTTTTGCTCTGGTGAACATGCTGCCTTTGTTGGATTAATATTGGTAGGTTTTGAGGAGGAAACTGCTGAATTAAGAGGTTTTCATTTGGCACCCATAGATGTGGGAATGATGGTCCAGTGGATTGGGTGCTGGCTGTGATTCAATGGATCTGGATTCAATTCCTGATTCAGAAAGAAGTTTCATTAGTGCCCTGGGGCAAATCATTTAATCTACTCTGGGCATTGGTTCCCTATATGTAAAATGGGTTTTGCCCTTCCCTCCGTCACAGGGATGTTGTAAAACTAAAACTCCACTAGTGACTGTGAGGTGCTAAAATAATACTGTGATGAAGGCACTGTAAGTAAGTGGGTGGGAGGGGGTGGGGTTTCCATGCATGAAGGCAGTGAGAAGATGAGGGTGGAAGAAACAAAAGCAAAGAGCTTAGGAAGAGAGGATAGCTGAGCTGCAGGCAGGGTCAGAGGTATGTAAAGGTGAGGAAGTGAAGTTGAAGCTAAGACAATTAGACTAGTGAAGGGATTTGTTTAAGTGTCCAGATAATATTGCAATGAGAACCTTTATATTACGACTAATGAATAGTAAATTATTACACAAATTATGTGAAACCTTTGCACATAAATACAATTATATGAGAAGACAGATTAAAAAGTGGGCTTAATCAGATGTTTAAATATACTTTGCTCTTTTGGAAATAATGTTAAAGCAAAGAGCTTTGATATATTAAATTCTCATGTACATGTCTTCATTCCTGTGGTTTAATAATCCTAATTAGCTATGAAGGGAAGGCAAACAGTCTCCATCCCACATATCCTCCGATAATAAGAAATGAGATATTTCAAATGTTGTTAAAGACTTATAGAGCTGTATATTGCTTAAAACATCCAGAAATCTGAGCCAAGAAAAACCCCTTGAGGCTGTAATCAAAAATGTGTTTTTGGCTCTGCTCTGTTAACAGAATTTTTATTTGATCAACTGTGCTATAGCAACAGAACTGCAATTTAGACTCTGGATGCTTGGTTCTAAATGGGCACCTCTCAGCATTGCTAGATACTGCTGCATAGTGAGGCTCTGGGATAGTGAAAATGTAACCTTTGGTAACCGTTTTAAGTTAGGCATGAGAGGACAGCTTTTGAAGGATTTGGATTCTTTGTCTCGCCATTTGCTTTGAAGTTTGCATAACCTACTATTAAGAAACAGAGTGAATGCGAAGGTTGAAAAGGTGTTTCACAAATGATTTCACAAATCATTTTGTGTTGAAATCTGTAATGTTGACAAATTTGTAATGTTGACAACCAGCTCTATTGTAAATATTTGTTGCTTATCCTTATTATAAACTCCTATGTCATGGACACCTCAGAGGAAGGGCATCTTAGCAGGGATTTAATAGATTCCACTGCCAGAAGGGACTATTGCAATCCTCTAGTCTGACCTGTGTAACACAAAACTCCCCCAAAGTAATTCCTAGAGCACATCTTTTAGATAAGCATCCAATAGTGATTTAAAATTTGTCAGTGATGGAGAATCCACCACTACCTTGGGTAAGATTAATCACTGGAACAAACTCTCACTGTTAAAAACTTACACCTAATTTCCAGTCCAGTTTAGCTTCAACTTCTAGCCTTGGACTGTTATTCCTTTCTCTGCTAGATCGAAGAGCCCATTATTAAATATTTGTTCCCTATGGAAGTTCTTACAGACAGTAATCAACTCACTCATTAACATTCTCTTTGTTAAACTAAATAGATTGAGCTCCTTGCATCTATCACTCTAAAGCATGTTTTTTAATCCTTTAATCATTCTTGTGGATCTTCTCTGAACTTGCTCCAATTTATCAACATCCTCCTTGAATTGTGGACATCACAGCTCAATGCAGTATGTCAGCAGAAGTTATACCAGTGCAAAATATAGAAGTAAAATAACCTCTCTGCTCCGATTTAGATTCCCCTGGTTATGCATCCAAGGATTGCATTAGCCCTTTTGGCCACTTAGGGTATGTCTACACTGCAATTAGACACCCATTGCTGGCCTATGCCAGTTGACTTGGGCTCAGGCTAAGGGGCTGTTTAATTGTGGTGTAGATGTTCGGGCAAGGGCTGGAACCTGAGCTCTGAGACACTCCTCCCCTCAAAGGGTCCTAGAGTTTGGGCTCCAGCCCTGGCCCAAATGTCTACACCAGAGTCAAATAGCCCTTTAGGCCGAGAACCGTGAGCCCAAGTCAGCTGGCGTGGTCCAGCTGCAGAGGTCTTATGGCAGTGTAGACCTTCCTCAGTGTTGCTCTGGGAGCATGTGTTCAGCTGATTATCCACCAAGATTCCAAATCTTTTTTTCATAGTTGCTGCTTTCCCAGATAGAATCCCCTGTCCTGTAAGTACGGCCTACATTCTTGTTTCTAGATGTATATATTTCTATTTAGCCATATTAAAATGTACATTATTTGTTTGTGCTCATTTTACCAAGTGATCCAGATAACTTCATTTGAGTGACCTGTTCTCTTCATTATTTACAACTTCACCAATTTTTGAGTCACTTGCGTGCTTTGTCAGTGATTTTTTTTCCAGGTTATTGATAAAAATGTTATAGTATAGGGCCAAGAACGGATCCCAGTAGGACTCTACTAGAAACACACCTACTCAATGATGGTTCCCTGTTTACAAATGCATTTTGAGACCCATCAGTTAGCCAGCTTTGAGTCCATCTAATATGTGCCATGGTAGTGTTATGTCTTCCTAGTTATTTTTAATCAAAATGTCATGTGGTACCAAGTTAAATGCCTTACAGCAGTCTAAATATACATCAACATTATTACCTTTTATCAACTGTGATGGGGCAAGGCCAGATGGCTATAGAAAAGTACTGGGAGATAGATATATTAGCTCCAGGCTAAACAAATCCCTGGTACCAGGATAAGTGAAATGGCAGCTGCTCCAGGTCAATTAAGACACCTGGGGCCAATTAAGAACTTTCCAGAAGGCAGCGAGAATGCTAGGTTGATTGGGACACCTGAAGCCAATCAGGGGCTGGCTGAAACTAGTTAAAAGTCTCCCAGTTAGTCAGGTGGGTGTGCATGTCAGGAGCTGTGGGAGGAAGTTGTGCTGTTGGAGAGACTGAGCAGTACACACCATATCAGGCACAAGAAAGGAGGCCCTGAGGTAAGGGTGAAGTGGAGCTTGAGGAAGTGAGGGCTGCTGTGGGGGAAGTAGCCCAGGGAATTGTACATGTCATGTTTCTAAAAGGTCAGCTACCATAGCTGATACTATTAGGGTCCCTGGGCTGGAGCCCGGAGTAGAGGGTGGGCCTGGGCTCCCCCCCCCCACACCTTTGCCCCCTGATTAATCACTGAGACTGGGAGACAACAGAGACTGTGCAAGGAAGGATAACTTCTCCTCACCTCCCTTGCTGGCTAATGATGAAAATGGCTCAGTAGACTGTGACCCTTGTCTCTAGAGAGAGAAGGGTTACATGGAGGGTCACAGTGAGCCTCTAAGGCTAGCAAAATCCGCCAGGAAATGAGGGACCCACGGAGGCAAGGACAGAGCTTTGTTACACAACCAAACTTATAATCTCATCCAAAAAACGTACCATTAGTTTTGAATGAGAGGGTGATAGGTATTAAAAGCTGATATGCCGAGTTGCCAGAGGAAGTCCTTTGCAGAAAACTCAGGAACTATACTACACATTCTTGAGCAGGGACTACTATTAACTATTTACATATATATGTAGCACTCTTGTGTCAGTGGCTTGGTGAATTGGGTACATGGGGTTTCCATACTTGGAAACAAGTGTGGTGTGGGCACTAATATAGCTAGTGAGGGAGTAGGATGAAGGAGATAAGATACATGGATGTACGAAAGGCTCTGTATGGCTCTGCTCTTGAAGGTGAAGGCAGGAAGTTTCAAGTGACTGCAGTGTAAAAGGCTGAGCCAGTAGGAGGATGTAAGTAGATGAGTGACCTGCCAAGGAAGATTATGCTTAGTGGCTGCAGATAATTTAATCTCTTACATGGTACACAGCATTTCAGACCCCTAGATCCAAACCTCCAGCGCACAGGTGTAAGGCAGAGGAGCATTTATAGATTGTTTTGTGTGACTTTGCCACCTTTCCCCCCTCCCTCTCCCAGAGAAGCAGACTCTTCCTTGCGTAGAACATAACTAAAAGGTGAGGCAGGAATACAGTAAACTAAACACTAGGGGAATGCAGAAGTAATACTTCACAATTCTACCGTATACGTTTGAGGCACAAGTTTGAAAATTTTGGCCACAAAGTTAGGCACCTAAAATTGTATTTAGGTACATAAATAAGTGGCCTGAGTATCCCACTGGTACCAATAAAAAGTTGCTCCCCTCTAAATGCTGGCCTGTTTATAAATATCCTTGTCAAGCAGTCACCATCTGAAATAGAGGTGCACATATAGCAAAGTAAGAGAGCTGGAAACATACTGATGACTGCACAAGCTCTTTCTCAACTATTTGCCTCAGGGCTTTGTTTGAAAGAAACAAAACAGAATGTCCTAAGATGTTAGCATATTTCTAGTCAGAAATACTGATCTTGGTTTACCAGCCAAAGTCATGTGACATGGAGCTGGGATTACAAAAGGTTATAGACTTCAGTCATTCTGCACAAGTCTGTGGACAGTATGGGCTAATGGGTCAGTAGGACAGGGCTAGACAGGGATAAGAACATAAGACTGGTGCGTCAGACCAAAGGTCCATCCAGCCCAGTATCCTAGCATCCTGTCTACCGACAGTGGCCAATGTCAGGTGCCTCAGAGGGAGTGAACCTAACAGGTAATGTTCTAGTGATCTCTCTCCTGCCATCCATCTCCACCCTCTGACAGACAGAGGCTAGGGACACCATTCCTTACCCATCCTGGCTAATAGCCATTAATGGACTTAACCTCCATGGATTTATCCAGTTCTCTTTTAAACCCTATTATAGTCCTAGCCTTCCAAACCTCCTCAGGCAAGGAGTTCCACAGGTTGACTGTGCGCTGAGTGAAGAAGAACTTCCTTTTATTTGTTTTAAATGTGCTACCCATTAATTTCACTAGTTCTTATATTATGGGAACAAGTAAATAATTTTTCCTTACTCACGGTCTCCACACCACTCATGATTTTATATACTTCTATCATATCCCCCCTTAGTCTCCTCTTTTCCAAGCTGAAAAGTCCTAGCCTCTTTAATCTCTCCTCATATGGGATCTGTTCCAAACCCCTAATCATTTTTAGTTGCCCTTTTCTGAACCTTTTCTAATGCCAGTATATCTTTTTTGAGATGAGGGGACCACATCTGTACACAGTATTCAAGATGTGGGCATACCATAGATTTTTATATAAGGGCAATAAGATATTCTCTATCCCTTTTTAAATGATTCCTAACATCCCATTTGCTTTTTTGACTGCCGCTGCACACTGTGTGGACATCTTCAGAGAACTATCCACAATGATTCCAAGATCTTTCTCCTGATTAGTTGTAGCTAAATTAGCCCCCATGATATTGTATGTATAGTTGGGGTTATTTTTTCCAGTGTGCATTACTTTACATCAGGGGTCAGCAACCTTTGAGAAGTGGTGTGCCGAGTCTTCATTTATTCACTCTAATTTAAGGTTTTGCGTGCCAGTAGTACATTTTTAGAAGGTCTCTCTCTATAAGTCTATATTATATAACTTAACTATTGTTGTATGTAAAGTAAACAAGGTTTTTAAAATGTTTAAGAAGCTTCATTTAAAATTAAATTAAAATGAAGATCTTATCAGTTTAGTGCAGTGGTTCTTAACCTGGGGTGCACGCATCCCGTTGGGGAGCAAGATGCCCTTTCTGGGGGTGCGAGACATGGGAGATTTTTTAGAAGGTAAATCAACAAAAACACAAATTAAGCACAGGCACATAAGTACAACTATTTTGTTTCATCAAACCTATGTATTTGTTAACATTGTATATTACAGTAATCGTTAAAAAAATGTATAAACAAATTTTTAAGCTAATTGTAGTGTAATTTTTGATAAGGGGTGAGAGAACATATTTTGAGAACTCCAGACCGTCGGCGGGCTGAGCGGGGCCAGGTGGAGTGTATTAAATTGCTCCCCACAGGAATGTGCTACTTATGATGTACTTCTTACGGCTGCCAGCCCTGATGCTCTGAGCGGCAGAGTAAGGGGATAGGGAACAGGGGTGGTTGAATAGGTGTGGGAGTCCTGGGGAGCCTGTCAGGCGACAGGGAGCAGGGGGGCTTGAATGGGGGAGTGGGGTTCCAGGGGGGCAGATAGGGTGGGGGGTCCCGGAAGAGGGTGGTCAGGAGACAAGGAGCAGTGGGGGTTGGATGGGTGGAGGGTTCTGAGCAGGGAAGTCAGGGGGCAGGGGGTCCCAGGAGGGGGTGGTCAGAGGTGGATGGGTCAGGGGTTCTGAGGGGGGCAGTGAGGGGCAGGAAGAGGGCCGGCTGTTTGGGGAGGCACAGCCTTCCCTACCCTGGTGTAGTGTATTAAATTTCTCCCCGTAGGAATGTGCTACTTACGGTGTACTACTTACGGCTGCCAGGCCTGGTGCTCTGCAAGTAACATATTCCTACGGGGAGAAATTTGTATGGAGCGGCTCAGCCCACTGCTGGCCTGGGGTTCCGTCCGCTGGCTCCTGCCAGTCGAGGTCCCAGCTGCCGGCCCAACTCAGCCCGCTGCCGGCCTGGGCTTCCATTCACACAGGCCTGCAGCGGGCTGAGCGGGGGCAGCGGCTGGGACCCTGGCTGGCAGCAGCGTGCCAGTAAAACTCAGCTCGCGTGCTGCCTTTGGCATGCATGCCGCAGGTTGCCGACCCCTGCTTTACATTTATCCACTTTAAATTTCATTTGCCATTTTGTTGCCCAATCACTTAGTCTTGTGAGATCTTTTTGAAGTTCTTCACAGTCTGCTTTGGTCTTAACTATCTTGAGCAGTTTCGTATCATCTGCAAACTTTGCCACCTCACTGTTTACCCCTTTCTCCAGATCATTTATGAATAAGTTGAATAGGATTGGTCCTAGGACTGAGCCTTGGGGAACACCACTAGTTACCCCTCTCCATTCCGAAAATTTACCATTTATTCCTACCTTTTGTTCACTGTCTTTTAACCAGTTCTCAGTCCATGAAAGGATCTTCCCTCTTATCCCATGACAACTTAATTTCCGTTAAGAGCCTTTGGTGAGGGACCTTGTCAAAGGCTTTCTGGAAATCTAAGTACACTATGTCCACTGGATCCCCCTTGTCCACGTGTTTGTTTGACCCCCTCAAAGAACTCTTACTAATCTATTAGACACGATCTCCCTTTACAGAAACCATGTTGACTTTTGCACAACAATTTATGTTCTTCTATGTGTCTGACAATTTTATTCTTTACTTTCAACTAATTTGCCCGGTACTGATGTTAGACTTACCGGTCTGTAATTGCCAGGATCACCATAAATGATCTGGAGAAAGGGGTAAACAGTTAAATGGCAAAGTTTGCAGATGATACTAAACTGCTCAAGATAGTTAAGACCAAAGCAGACTGTGAAGAACTTCAAAAAGATCTCACAAGACTAAGTGATTGGGCAACAAAATGGCAAATGAAATTTAATGTGGATAAATGTAAAGTAATGCACATTGGAAAAAGTAACCCCAACTACATACAATATGATGGGGGCTAATTTAGCTACAACTAATCAGGAGAAAGATCTTGGAGTCATCATGGATAGTTCTCTGAAGACGTCCACGCAGTGTGCAGCGGCAGTCAAAAAAGCAAATGGAATGTCAGGAATCATTTAAAAAAGGGATAGAGAATAAGACGGAGAATATCTTATTGCCGTTATATAAATTTATGGTAAGCCCACATCTTGAATACTGCGTACAGATGTGGTCCCCTCATCTCAAAAAAGATATACTGGCATTAGAAAAGGTTCAGAAAAGGGCAACTAAAATGTTTAGGGGTTTGGAATGGGTCCCATATGAGGAGAGATTAAAGAGGCTAGGACTTTTCAGCTTGGAAAAGAGGAGACTAAGGGGGGATATGATCGAGGTATATAAAATCATGAGTGGTGTGGAGACCGTGAATAAGGAAAAGTTATTTACTTGTTCCCATAATACAAGAACTAGGGGCCACCAAATGAAATTAATGGGTAGCAGGTTTAAAACAAATAAAAGGAAGTTCTTCTTCACTCAGCACACAATCAACCTGTGGAACTCCTTGCCTGAGGAGGTTTGGAAGGCTAGGACTATAACAGGGTTTAAAAGAGAACTGGATAACCTCCATGAATTTAAGTCCATTAATGGCTATTAGCCAGGATGAGTAAGGAATGGTGTCCCTAGCCTCTGTTTGTCAGAGGGTGGAGATGGATGGCAGCAGAGAGATCACTTGATCATTACATGTTAGGTTCACTCCCTCAGGGGCACCTGGTATTGGCCATTGTCAGTAGACAGGATACTGGGCTGGATGGACCTTTGGTCTGACCCACTATGGCCTTTCTTATGTTGTTAAAGCAGCTGGAAAGCTTGTTTGCCTGAGAATTCCCTTTGTGTATAGAAATCCTCACCTGTAGTAGGGCTGACAGAGCAGTTCCTATTTCCATCCCCATCCCTGTACCACGAGGCCAAAGCAAAACAGGCATAGAATGCAGCTACACCTGGATGATCCGGAGCTGCTGGAAAAACCCCTTGGGACCATGGACAGCTGTGGGTAAGCCACCTAATGCTCTAACTTACATCAGATTCTGGACCAGTCCCAGACCAGCTCCAGGACTAGAGGATCATAAAATTAGTTTAAAGGCACCTTTCCCTCCTGCCCAGGTCTTGTATAAAATGCACATTGGCTGGACCCAGGAAGCTAGTCCAATGTAAGTTTCAATTTGAGAGGAACTGAAGGGACCTGAGGAGAGCGTCAGGATCGTATCTGGCCCATTTCTGATCACTCTGACCATTGCAAGACACCATCTAAAGCAGGCACCTAAATCTCCAGTAAAACAGAATTCTGGGTTGGTTTTTTTTTTTTTTTTTTTTTGTCCTCTTGCAAAAGGGCTCCATGGCACCCTTCTGTAGGTCCCATCCACGCTGTACAAAATGCCATTATGGGCTGGGGGGGGGGACCCAGTTACAATACAGCAGGCTGCCAACATGGTCTTTCTGGGTAGTTGGGAATGAACAGTGTCTCCGAACCATACAGCCCTGCAAAGCCCAATCATGTAATGTGATTCAGAATTTAAACAGGGCTCAGCTCTGTGCACACTGCACGACCAAACCAAGTTTTTTTTTAACCATGCTGGGGAAACTACTGGATTGAAACTTGGTCCCCAGTCATTTTTGTACAATGTACACTGCAGCAACAAGGGCCAAACTGAGTAAAGGCCAGAAGATGCTACTTTATTAACACAGGCTCCTTGCAGTGCATCTTACGTGTCTAAAAAGAATTGCCCCCATGTTTAGAAAAATGAGCCTAGTCACTGCTTTTTAAAACCTATTGTAAAAGTTGGCAAGAGAGAAGGTACATACACATAGGATGCCCTGGGGCAGTGACAGGCTCTCCAACCCATTGTGTAACTTGTCAGGGCGGTGAATTGCACTGACAAGTTACACAAGCTTTTAAAGCCGTACTGAATTTGATCCTTCTCTTCTAAAATAACAACATCATAATCCCAAGCTCAGGTCACATGGCACAAATGACAACATACAGTAGCAAATGTTAGTGGTTTTTTTTCATATGAGTTGGGAGCGATGACAACTGAGTGAGTTTAGGGTGAGGCCCTTTGCTGCTTGCCAGAAGGGAAAATAACATCTTCATAAGCGTTCCTCTCGTTTTCTCTGAAGCACACTGAGACTTCTCAAACTCTATTAGAGCTGCTGCATTTCAGGACCTACAAAGCCTGAGGTTACTCTGGAGCTACAACTCCTTTGGTTATAATCTTGTCAGACTTCACCAGCTGAGCTGGACTGGGGAAGATTAAGGCAAGATCATTGCCTGACACGACAGTGGGCAGCAGTGCACGACATAATTGATTGCTGCTAGCCAGCTACCTGCCGGAGCGCGTTACACTGCCTTATGTGGCAGGAAGATTAAGGTCTCAGGAGTGGAAGATGGCAAGAGTCCATCTTGGGAGTGAATGTTGGAAGGAAGAGTCTGTTCAGGTAGAAGAGCCACCAGGTGATTTTTTGGCCTAGGCAGAATTTTTGGGACCACGGTCCAATTTAACCGTAATGCATCTGTGAATATAGACTTGAGGAGTTGGTGCTTGGACGAAAGGCCTCCCACCAATACCTAGGTGCTGCAAGATGTGATATTTATGATTTGCTAGTTGACTTTCTTCCCTCTGTGAGTACTGAGCCAGTCCCCCTCCAAGGTGATATAGACTGCTGGGTGCTCAGCAATTCTAGGAAAAATAAGTAATGTATTCATTCAGGTGGTCACCATTTCTTTGGTCAAAGCTTTTTCAAAGGAAAATGGCTTTTCAAAATCTTATTACCTTACCTTTTTTGTGAATGAAGAATTTTGTTTCCATTTGAATTGAAATGTTTCATTTCAATTTTTGGTTCTTCTCTCCTCACCTTCTCTCCATTTTCCCAGTGGAAAGTCAGAAAGTTGCAGGGGGAACCAAAACCAACAAATGTGTTGTTGCTTTCAATATTTGTTATGGGAAATTCTTACTATTTTTCTAAAAGCCCTACTATGACATACTAGGGTATAATCCAGACTGATGAGCAGCTGAATCCCCGCAACCTCGGCTGCCCTTTACAATGCCTTGCTGGAGCAGCTCCCACCTGGAGTATTCACAGACAGCCTTCAAACATGAAAGCTACACCCTGAGTGTCCGTATGTAACTGCAGCCTGCCAGCCACACTTGGGTGACACTCTGCCTCTGACCAGCCTTGGTTATACTGCAGGATGACCCCAAACACACCCCTAGTCTTATTCCCCCCCCCCGAAATTTATGTCCTGTACTGCCCAGCTCTCTCTTGGAGAATACAAGTTATATCAAGTCTGTTATTTCTTTAAAAAATAATATGCACACAACTTGTCACCCCAAATGAAGTTTTCCAGACTTCAACTTAAACACACTGAATTAATAAAACAAGTTTACTAACTACAAAGAGAGATTTTAAGTGAGTACAAGTAATGAGCCATACAAGCCGGAAATGGTTAGAAGAAAAATGAAGATAAAACGCTTACCGCTGCCTAACTTAACAAACTATGTTAAATTCCAAGCAAAGTTTTCTCACCACATGCTTTCAGCAGTCTTATGGACCAAATCCTGTAGGTCAGGACCCTTTCTCCCAGAGTCCAGTGGAGGCTTCCTATGTCGCTTCAGGTGCAGTGATTGTGATGGGCAGAGAGAGAGAGAGAGAGAGGGGTGCCTTGGGGTGTTTGTCCCTTCTTTTTATAGTTTCAGTCCCCCTCTTGAAAAACATTTCCAGCTGAGCACCAGGAGATTAAAAAGTCTATGGGGAAGGATGCTCTCTATTGCTTTTTCTCACCTGTTTGAGCTTCGTTTCCCTTCCTGCTTGATGACTGTTTACTGCTTAAGTGCAAATTAAGCAGAGCACACATTCCGTTATTTAGAACAGACCTGTTTGCCGACCTCAGTTTTGGCAGGACTGTGGGTTTTGGAACATGTGTTTATAACAACATACAGGGGAACTTATACCTTCACATACAATGCCGTCACATAAATTTTATTAGGACAATAATGACCAGCAAATTATGAGTTTTCAAATGATAACAAATAAGGCATACTTTGTACAAAGATTATTATAATAGTGTGTAGGGTGTTAATACAGGGGTATATTGTGTCACTCCTACTTATTTAGTTGTCTAACTATAGATGTTCATTTTGGAAACACTTAGCCTTCATAGGAGCAGATAATAGTGGTGGTTAATGGTGTAAAAATGCCACCCCACCCCACCATTTAGTAGCCTTTATCATTGTGGTCTGAAATTAGCAAGTTACACTCAGGCCATGTCTACACAAAAAGCATATTACTGGTACAGTTATAGCAATCACAGAAATGTAGGACTGGAAAGGACCTAGACAGGCCATCTAGTTCAGGCCCCTGCACTGTGGCAGGACTAAATATTATCTGGATCATCCCTGAGAGGTATTTGGAGGTTTTGAAGAACGGTTAGATAATGACGGAGATTCTACAACCTCCCTAGGTAACTTGTTCCAGTGCTTAACTACCCTGACAGTGAGGAAGTTTTTCCTAATGTCTAACCTAAATTTCCCTTGCTGCAATTTAAGCCTGTTACTACTTGTTCTGTCCTCAGTGGTTAAAGGAAAACTCCAACTAAAATAGTTATGCTGCCTGGTCTCGACACAGTTATTATACCAGTATTATCTCTGGTAGCAGGGTGGTAGCCTTTGGGTCATGCAAAGTTCATGTCCCTAAGCCCCGCAGCTTGGCAGAATCGGACTGGAAAGGAGAATCTAGGTTTTCCTTTTAAAAAGAAGTGTCTTTTTTTTCCTTGTGGAGAGCGCAACTTTTGCAGCAGAGGTTGAGGAGGATCCCAGGGGGCAGGACCTATAAAACACCCATACAGGCATGGGATTCCATCCCAGAACATCGAGTCTCCTGGGACAGGGTCATGACAGACCTTGTCATGTTGTGTAGAGACATGAATGCCCTTGGTTATGACACTGTCATCCTGAATTTGGGGACTGTTGAACTGAAACCCACCATGTACACAGCTGTAGCTTGGAAAATGCAAAGAGGGCTGATTCTGGAAGGGTTCATATATTTTTCCCCTCTTGATTGCCAGCCCATTGTTTACTCCTGATATTGGTGGTCACAGTGGATCCAGGGCAATAGGATTGGACATGAACTGAGAGAGCCCAGCTTTTAGAATTAAGGGCTTCCTTGTCTTACCAAAAAGTCTCCTAGGTCCGGTTTACAAAACTTGTACCTACTCTATCACAATTGATCTAGTCGACTGTGACATGAGTACTATTCAGAGAATTTCCATTTTTCCTAATGTCTTTGAACTCTCTCTATTTCTAGGGTGCCCATCCCTGTGGTATCTAGGCAGTACATCTTCTGTGCCTAGTTGGGTGCGTATACCTGCCAACACCATTCCTCTTCCTGTTCTTAGCTTCCTACTTCTCAGGGCTTTCTACAGCACCAGTCACCATGGAATTCACATGCTTTGACCTCTAATTTGGTCAATATGGGACCCACGTTCATTTCCCCAGCTTGTCTTCACTCTCATGTCTTTGTTTTTCAGAGCCACGCGCTGTGTACACATTCACAGCTTTCAGTATTTCCCACCTGGGATGATTGGGGGCTGGGAGGAGCCTTACGGTACGTGGCCAGGGCAAAACAATTCTTTACATTCCATTTCATTTGAAAGATGGCAATTGCAAGAACCACACACAGTTCTGAATTTCACACCCAACCTTCTGCCATCCATCGTGCCACGGTCTATTTATTGATTTTTCTTTTTATTTGAATGGAGAGTTTGCTTTAGAATTCTTGCCTGGGGCCTGGCAAAGCCTTCGAGCAACACTATTATTTCTGGTTTCTTCACAGCTACTACTTCTGCCAGGAAAATCTTGTATTTATTCTGTGAGAGCCCGGTTAGCTGAGATCTGTTATGTTTTCTGGCACTGTGTTCGGTAATATTTTATAGGATGAGACTGAAGCAGACATACACACAAACACAGAACAGCTCAAGTTTCTCTATACAGCTCCTTCCTCTTCCCCTCTATCATAAAACAGGTGAGAGAGATGCCATACATTACATAGGGCTTACTACTGTGCAGCCCTGTGATGACACTTGTGCACAAGTGGGGTCCAAATGCACTTCTTGGTTTCAGGGAACACAAGTCTAGCACCTGTGCTGGTGCGTACTCTGAGAGTGGATAAGGACTGTTAGATTCATGGCCCTATATGGGGTTGTGGGGTCCTGTGTGACCAATGCCTCCATGTCACCACTAGGTGCAAGGCAAAGCAGCACCTGACCAATCTCTGGATGGTTAGGCACCACAGAAAGTACCACCCAAAGAGGCCAGACCGATGGAACCCTGAGGCCATTTGATTGGTCCAAACCAACTATTTAAAGCAGGAATTTGCCCGAGGGAGCCATCTAAGTAACAACGTAGACTCTGGCTTGCTACTGCTACAGGCCTTGTCTTTTGCCCTGTCTTGCTCCTGACTCCTGCCTTTGACCTTGGCCCAGAGGACACTACTGGCCTGTCTCTGCCTTGGCCATTACAATAAGATGCCATGGCAGAGCTGGCCCCACACAGTAGGAGTGCAAGATGTATTGTCATAGGATGAGCTGGTGTAAGCTTTGGGTGCCCTACAGTTCACTTAATTTCCCATCTCCAGTGCCTTACAAAAACCCAACTCCCATAGAAACTAGCTGGACTCCGAGTTCAGCCTCTAAGGATTTTCAGCAAGGATTGCACAGGGTCAACCTCCCCACATTCAAGTCCCAAAAGGAACTAAAGAAATGAATTTAATTAAATGACTTTATAAAATCTTATGATAAAGAAACAAATCTAATTTTTACAGCATGATATGGCTATTTTATAATCCACAGACATTACTTTCACAGTTATACATAAACATAAATAAAGAAGACAAATTAAAATCTGAACAGTTCAGTCCCCACAGAAATACAGTGAGAAGAAACTGAAAGTTCCCAGAAGCATAGCTTTTGTTCACCTGAGTCTTAGTTAGATCACTTTGATCACCAAATCTATACTGTCTGCTGAGTCTAAAACAACTTCCCTCCACTGGGAATCTTCAGTTGGAATCCATGCAGACTGTTCCTCTGCTGAAATCACTGCTAGCCTGTCAACTGACTGATTAACCAACCATGCAGTTAAGTGTATAGATTAAAAGAAAACCCTGCTGTAAAATGCTTCGGAGTTAGGGACAACAACCTGCTTTCTGCTCCTGGGCTCAGCTTCTCCCAACTCACACAGGGCACATGGCCTTCTGCAACACAGCTGCCCTGTCTGCTTACCTCATGGAGTCCGACTCCAGCAATAGGGAACCTATTGGAGCAGACCCAAACCTACCACACCCAACTCCAGAAGCTTCTGGCTGTGGAGTGCTTAATCTGCCTAGCAACAATGACCCAGACACAACTCACTCCTACCTCCCTGCAGGGGTCTCTTAGAGAGAGATCTCCCTACTAGGCACATGGGTTACACTGGCACTTTACTGGGGTCAACCTGTGACTTAATCCGAGAGAAACTCCAGGAAGAGCAGGACTGGGAGTCTGTGCACTGTGAAAGAGTGGAAGACCAGCCAGGAAAGGACCAGTGAAGAGGCCTAGGCTGGGAAGGTAGGGAAGAGGCCCTGGGAAGGAGAGAGAGGGCAGTTAGGTAATGGGGGTAGACAGTCCACTTCTTTAGGAATCCTAGGATCCTCATAGTAGAGGGTGGGTGCGGGCTCCTGCTATGCTGCCAGCTTGTGAGGCAGTGCAGTCATCTCTACCAATGATGGAAAAGGCAAAGAGAATGATTGAGGCCCAGGAGGCTAGAAGCTGGGCCCAGGAGAAGGGCAGAGGTCTGTTGGAACAGAGGGGAAGTGAAAGGGTTGTGTCTTGCATGAAGTTGTGGACAGAAGATTGGGTGGGGGGGGGGTGCTTGTGTTTTTGTTTGGGACTTTGATTACTCTGGAAGAGGTGGACTTTCTTGAGTTAGTCACCTCAGCAACTTAAAAAGCACTGGAAGATGGTGACTGACTATTGGCGAGAGGGAAACTGAGTCAAAGGCACGATTTGGACTGGGCTTTGGGAAGAATCTCTTACTTATCAAAGGGTGGCACATCACCCATGCTCCCCCTGTGCTCTTGGAGGCATTCTGCCTGTTTGAGGCACAATAGATCTGATCCTCCTCTCTTTTGTGTTTGTGTAACTCCACTGGTGAAATGAGAGGAGAATCAGATCAGGTGCCTCCTGAAGGGCCCACTGGAGCACTCTCTACTAATTTAAAGGCACACTTGTGCTCACAGGATTTAATTATAGTTAGTAAACACTTATATTCCAGTAGTGCGCAGAGGCCCCACAGGATTGGGGCCCTTGTCTACCAACACGCTTACAGTTGAGGGGCTTGTCTACACAGGGATGTTACATCTCATTAAGCAGTTCACTCCAAGTGCACCAATTTAACAATATCAAACTGATGTGCATCCGCACCATTTAAACCAGATTAAGGTACTTGTTAATCACTGTGCACTCACAGCTCTGCGCTTGTTTGAATCAACTGCTGAGCATTCGGGCAGATATCCCATGGGGCTGTATTCTGCTGCCCAGTTCTATGGTCTGTGGCTTTTCTCAGAATTTCAGAAATTGTGGGGGTGGAGGTCGAACTAGCAGTCTCCTTTGATTCCTCTTCTATCATCCATTAATTTTGCCAGAGCCATGTTCGAACTGCTATCTGGCAACTTGGAGGACCTCTGCTGAGCTATTAATATGAGCAGGCTAATGCACGTGCATTGGCAGTCATGTGGGTGGATGGATTTGGATCTGTGGCTTTGTAGGGCTTTGAATCCCACAGTCATACGGCTAATGGAGGAGGAGCAGGAGGATGAAATTGAGAAATTACTTCTGCAAAGCATTTATCTGGAGCCATAGGTGCTGACTCTATGGGTACTCTGGGACTGGAGCACCCATGGGGAAAAAACAGAGGGTGCTGAGCACCCACCATCAGCCCCCCCATCAGCTTTCCCCCAGCGCCTCCCGCCGCTGGTGGGCCCCCAGGTCAGCGCCTCCCTCTTCTTCCCCGTGCCTCTTGCCTGCTGCAATCAGCTGTTTCACGGCATGCAGGAGGCTGGGAGGGAGGGGGGAAGAGCAAGGATGCAGCATGCTTTGGGGATGGGATGGGATGAGATGGGGTGGGAAGAGGTGGGGTGGGGACTTGGGGGAAGGAGCGGGGCGAGGCCAGGGGCAGAGCCAGGGCTGGAGCACCTCCTTCCTCCCCCGGCACTTTGAAAAGTTGGTGCGTGTGTCTGGAGCAGCGTTACTCAGTGAAGCACCACTTCCAAAGCTTGGCCAGCTAGCCGGGATTGGTGGGACACGGTAGCAATGTAACATTGAGACAACCAGCAATGGTGGCAGAACTTTAAAACGACAAAAGCAGCTTTCCTGGAAATCCGTGCAGAACTCACTCTGGAGCTGCAGCGTCAGAACACCAACATGAGAGCTCCCCTCAATGTGCAGGCGCATGTTGCTATCACCACTTGGAAGGTAACTGCCCGCAATGGCTACCAGGCAGTAGCTAACTGCTTTGGTGTTGGTAGATCCATTGTTGGGGCTGTTGTCCTGCAGGTTTGCAATGCTCCAAGGAAGGTGCTGCTGTGCTGTGTCCTAAAGCTTGGCAATGCACAGGAGTTTGATGGCTTTGCATGGATGGGGTTCCCGAACTGTATAAGTGCTGTGGGTGAGATGCACATGCCTATTCTTCCCCTCCACACCAAGCCAAAGACTTTATCAACAGGAAGGACTATTTCTCCATGTTGCTGCAAGGCCTGGCTCATCCCTGTGGAATGTTCACCAGTATTCATGTGGGGTGGTCTGGAAAGGTTCATGGTGCCAGGATCTTTAGAAACTCAGGCCTGTTTGGTGGAATGAGCAAGGGAACTTTTATTCCTCAGACCACTGTGAGCATTAATGAAGTGAGAATTCCTCCATTCATTCTGGGAGACGCAGCTTCCTTTCTGCTTCCTGGGCTTATGAAGTCTTTCCCTGGACACTTGGTTTTAGGTGGTTAGGTCATCAGAGGCAAGTTAATAATTTGATGTGCACCTCTGCTGGCTGTCTTTACATTGGAGGATCTTACCCTTTGTTGAGGCCCCCCAGGAGACAGAGAAAGGTCTTGTGACAAAGACAGTGGGCAAACCAGGAAGATACACAGCACTGCTATTTACCAGCATGGTGTCTCCCCAGTTGGTGCTGGAGTGGAAGGGAACCACTAAGTGTATTGACAGTCCCAAGAGAGCTGCATGGCCTTGCAATGTGTGCACCAAAATAGATGTAAGCAGGGTCTGAATGAGTTCTCCTCCGACAGCTAGCTGGGAGGGCGAATGACTTCAGGAGCACATTGTATTTACATGCACTGAACACACCTACTCTGCCAAGATATCCAGCAGATAGAAGCTGTGTTGTTCAAAGTCATCAACTTTGGCTGGTATTGGGTTACAAATCACTTTAGTACTGAATGCAGGGGTAGTGACATGTTGTTATAGTTGTTGTTGTCTTTATTGTATGAATAGAACTGTGCTTAACCTGTCCCAAATGAGGGGGATCACCCTCAGCTGAAAGGACCTTGTTAACCCAGGGGTTTGAATGTCACACCTCTGTGAAAGTAAGAGGAGTGGGGACAGGTATCCCAGCCAGGAGATGTGGACTCTTCCTATAGGTCCCCAGTCTGGTTTAGCCTGTTTCTCCCCACTGTTCAAAGATAGAGCTAAATAGGCTCCATTAGGAGCCTTTGTTATTTTAAATGCTTAAATGAGTGCTGAAATCACTTGTGGTGGGACAGCGTTTCTGCCCAGCCTACCAAAAGCTGAAAATCACTAAAAGCTGATAATCACTATGCGACTGACCTGCAGAGGTCACAGCAGAGAGGCAGGTGGCAGCAGAAGGTAACTGACAGTTGCTTGGCGGGACTGGGATGAGTGGCTGGCGGGGCAGCCAACTGAGGGGAACCATGGCTGGCAAGGTGGGCAGCCAGAGCAAGTGCTCAGATGGCGGAGCAAGCAAGGTGGCTTCTTCCCCGGGTGGGAGGTGAACTCACACAGATGCACCTCTGAACCCTGGGTCCTCAGGGACACAGGACAACCACTGTGAGTGGGGTATGGTGAGGGAGCAGAGAGGCCACAGAAAAGGAACTTTTGGTTGTAAAACTCAAGAACATGAGGCAGAAGACACTGCCCCACGCACTCTGGGGTGGGTGACCTACTCACAGTTTTATGATTAAGAATCCCACTTATGGCATTTCCCTAATTAATGTCGGGTGACTTCCCTCCTTTCATTAAAAGTTTCTTTTCTACACTCAGACTCTGTGCTTGCAAGTGGGGAAGTATTGCCTCTCAGAGACACCCCAGGCGTTGTGTGCAATTTTGCAAGGTTACGGGCTGGGGGCTCGAGCTTGTGTTGTATTGTTGAAAAGGAACCCCTAGATATTGAACCTGGCCCTGGTTCCTGCTGACTCCAGCAGGCAGAAAGGTTACACAGTGCACCGACTTTGCCTTATGTTGTCTTCTGATACCCACAAAGGAGCATAAAGCACACTGCAAAATTAATAGAATTTTGCTGTTCAGATGTCAATGAATGCCTTATAGCACTGTAAAATCTTTGTGCATTTTGAAATATCTCAGTAGCCTGATTTGGGCTATTTATTTGACAAAAGTCTCACCTCAGCTAAAAGCTGAGTGCAGTAATGTATCTGAACTAAAGTACTTTTTTCTATTGCTTTTTCTCTTTCTGCATCTGCCTCTTCAATAAACCTGCCTGCAGTGTGTTTGACTTCTTTTTAACCTAGGGAGTGTGGCCATTTTGAGTAGGAGAGGAGTGTGGCTGTGGTGGATGGAGAAGGAGGGAGGAAGCAGCTTGGGAAGGGAGGGTATGGAGTCAGCAAACAAGACTGGTGGTTGTGGGATTTGATATTGCAGGGAAACTAACCTTTATAGTTTTAAATCTCTGGCACAGGTGCCATTTTGAGCATGCTATGCGGGGGTGGAAAGTTAAAAGGTGAGCAGCTAGAATGAGGCTCCTACCTTCACCCAATATGGCGGTGGACAACCACGACCCAGAAAAAGTAGTGTAAATTCCCCTTACAGTAATATTGTAATATAGCTTTTAATACTTACTGGTAGAACTCTCCTCCACAGCATTTTCAAGCTGACTGTCCACATGAGATTCTTATGTCGTGTTCAGATCTGCCATGTCATATACAAAAATCTCCTGGTCAGACCTCCCGTTATAGGGTCCAGGGAGTTTTCAGTGCATTCTTGGGTGCTTGCCACGTTGTCTGGTGTGCTTTGTGGATAACTGTCCCCTATATTGTTGTTGGGTGCGGTGGTGGCATCACTCTCAAAAATACAGTTCAGTTTCTGATAGTATGGGCAGGTAATGGAGAGCATGAGCAGAGGTATGTGACTCTGGGTGTGTGAACTCACTTGTTAGCTGGTATCAAAAAGGGACACTCCTGGCTTCCTACTTGCATTTAAGCGAAGAGATGACATCTGGTCAAGATGATCCTGGAGTGATGAAGGGTACACAGACAGGCTGATTCAGGTGTGAAGCAATGCACTGTGGAATAGTACTGGGAGGACTATCAGAAGCAGATTAGTTAGGTATGTATCCACGCAAACCTTGAAGCAAACTCTCTGTGAAGTGGAGTTACTTCTGTTCAAAAGAGCATTACTTGCTGCCACTAGAGCTGAATGAATCATTGATTTTTTTGGTTCAGTAGCCGAACTGAAAATTCAGTTTGTTTAGAACTGAAACTTTTTTTTCTTGATGAAATGAGAACCCAAAAATATTTTGTTCACTTTGAGCAAACTACTTGGGAATGTCTGTTCAAACTGGCATTTTGTTTTGGAGAGCAGATTCAGAATGAATCATTTAGACATTTCCAGAAGTTTTGGTTTTAGTTTTTTTCAGCCAAAACTATTTACAGAATTTGATCTGAATTTGTGAATAGTTTCAGTGCCCCCCAAAATACATTTTTCAGTGACTTCAGTATTTGCTGGATATAACAGGGTGGTTGCCCAGTGGGCTGGAGAGCCAGGGCTTAAGCCAACCAGTTTGCAGAGTGAGCTCCACCTGAGGGGAAATCAGGCTATTCCCCATGAAAAGCCAGGCTTAAGTGGTGGTGAAACGCAGCTGGAGAGAGAGCCAGGTAGAAATATCAAGCAGGGAAGACACTAGGAAAAACTCTCAAAGCAGGAAGACCTGAGGAAGACCCTGATCAAACAGGAAGGAGGTTGGGAGATCCAGAGGGGAAGTTAAAAGACTAGGTAGGATGTGGCCCAGGGTAAACTGCACTATGGGTAAAGGGCCCTGGGACGGAACCCAGAGTAGAAGGTGGGACTGGGTTCCCCTGCTGGCCCCAAAGAGGTGGCATATAAGTCTTCCCCAATGGTTGTCGGGCCCAGCAAGGGGACAGCAGGCTGAACTGAGGACTGACTGAGGAAGAGCCAGAGGATGGAAGGATTTGTTTTGTGTTATACATTTTGGAGATTTTTAGTTTGGAACTGTGGCCTGGAAAGGGGTGGACTAAAAATTGTGACCTGGCCTGAGGAGCAATCACTGGATGAGTTACCAGGCAGAGAAACCGCCACACTGCTAGAGCTACCATTAAGAGAGGGCACTAGCCCCATCAGAGAGCTGCAGCACCATGCCTGGCCACAAGGGGGACACAGAGTGATGAGTGGACTGTACACTGGACAAAAAAAAATTGCCCAGCAATAGCTGTGACCCACCATGCCAAATAATGCTCTTTTTTAAAAAGTTGTGTGTGAACGCAAGGCCCTTCCAAGTGAACAAAGTACAGTAGAACCTCAGAGTTAACACCACCTCAGGAATGGAGATTGTTCGTAACTCTGAACAAAACTTAAGGTTTTTCTTTCAAAAGTTTACAACTGAACATAGACTTAATTCAGCTTTGAAACTTTACTATGCAGAAGAAAAAGGACGCTTTTAACTATCTTAATTTAAATGAAACAAGCACAGAAACAGTTTCCTTACCTTTTCATATATATATTTTTTAAACTTTCCCTTTGGTTTTTTAGTAGTTTAACACAATCCTGTACTGTATTTGTGTGTGTCTGCTGCCGCCTGATTGTGTACTTCCAGTTCCAAATGAGGTGTGTAATTGACCAGTCAGTTTGTAACTCTGGTGTTCTTAACTCTGAGGTTCTACTGTAAAGTGAATCCCATGTAACATCCCCCAGAGGAGAAGGAATACCCCAAGGAAGACCAATGGTATGCAAAAGGAGGGAGAGAAGATAGAGAAGGGGGTCATCCTATCAGAATTAATCCACTTCTGGCTTTGCATAGAAAATATCTTTGCCAATTTATTTCCCATTGAAATTGTTCTTGGTCTCTTCCCAACTGGGATGCGTCCCTAGAGAGGGTTTTGAAAAGTTGGCAATGTCAACCTTTAAAATAGTAGTTGAGATTTATTTATTCATAAACATTCAGATTCCTGTCGCTTTCTGAACCTTTTCCTAAGGGCATCCCTGTGCTTTATTTCAGAGAGTTACAGTAGCTTTCCTGCCTACCCTGCGGGGACGTTTACTGTATGATCTCTCCATTTAAGTCCCGTTTTCCTTTCGTGATTAACCAGAGCACAGAAAAAAACAACCCAACCAAGCAAGAGAAATTTCACACTTTAAAGCATTTATATTTGTTTGAACAAAAGAAAAAAAATTTAATCTCACGCACACTTTTCCCCCCTATATTATTTCCTTGTGTGTTTTTTTTTTTTTTCAAACAAGATTTGTATGGGGTATAAAATTACATGACGGAAGCTCAGATGCAGGACTTCTAGGGCTTGATTCTGTGAGGTGCTGAGCCCCTTGCAGAAGGGACTGGCCCTCTACAGCTGATCACCCATGGGTAATGATTAATTTTTCTTTTAAGAGGTGCAGTTTAGAGGAATGGCTTGAGTCAGAAAAGTGTAGGGCAGAATTTGTGAAAACGTAACACAAGATGTTAAATTTAAAAATTTGCTACTGATTTGGGTGCTCGTTTAGAGATATCTAAGATGTCTCTTTTTCTATCTTTTAGTTACTTATGTGGCCCCCTCTCATGGTAGTATCTAAGCACCCCACAACCTTACTGTAGTGATTCTCACAACACTTCTGTGAGGTAGGGAGGGAGGAACTATTATCCCCTTTTGACAGATGAGGAAATGAGGTCCAGAGAGGATCAAGTGACTTGCCTGAAGGCACACAGGAAGTCTGTGGGAGAACAGGGAATCGAACCTAAATATATTGAGTCCCAGGCATAATGTACTAAACTGTGCATCCAAAGCCAGTGCAGTGCGACTTTCAACAAAGGTCAAGGTCCATAAAAATAAGACCTCTTTTGCCAGTGGACCTGCAGCCTGCATGAATAGATAGTCTCTCGTGCATTCACTGAACAATCTGACAGAGAGCAGCCCCAAGTGACTGTTCAGACTCCAGAAACCACCAGTGCTTTTATCGATCTAAACAACAGCTGGGGAAGGCATGGATCCTGAGGTCCTGTGCTGATGGGTCACTTTAAGGGTATATCTACGCTGGAGCTGGAGGCGTAATTTCCAGCTGGGGTGGATGCTACATCTGAGTGAGCGAGCATGCTGAAAATATCAGTTTCAGGGCAGCTGCACAGGTGGTGGGACCCCATCTGAAACCCCATGTACATAAAGTGGCTAGTTCTTCCTGCTGCCTGTGCAGCCCTGGCTAAGCTGCTATTTTTAGCACGCAGGCTCAATCAAAGCTAGAGTATGTCCATCTACCTGAGCTGGAAATGGCACCACCAGCTCCAGTGCAGACATCCCCTAAGGCTCGGTCTTTCCTGGGTAACTGTTTAGAGCAAGATTGTCACATCTGTTCCCACCATACCCCAATTTTTATCTGGAATAGTTTACTTCACAACATGCTCTTCCCTACCCTCTTCTCTCTCAAATCCCGCCCCAAGCCTCCCTTCTCCCCTGGGGCCTGCCAGTGGCCTCACCCTTAGAGATGGAATGGTTCACAAAGTATGAACCCAAACCGAAATCCAAAGCCAGTTGTGCTCTGAACACTTTAATTGTTGCCTACATGTGCCCTCTTAAAATGGAAACTCTTTGGGCCCGGCCCATGCATTGCATGACAGTGAGCACACTGTTGGCATTCAGCAAATAATTAATAGGTTGGGAGTTTGAATACATGGTGTCAGCAGCTGGACTTAGTGCATCAGTATCCAAGAATGACACATTCTTCAATGCAAGTAAAAGCATTGTAAAGTAAAACCTGGTCTCTCCTCCCTGCTGTTTCTGGGAAAGGAGAAACCCTGGTTCCCCCCACCAGTGTCTAGGAAGAACAGTGTGTTGGAGGAGAATGGGGGAAGGGGGGAGGGTGGGGTCAGATGGGGTCCTCTTGCTCCTTGAGCTTTGCCTCCAATCTTAAGAGGATGTGATTTGGGGGAGGGGGGGGGATTTTTGGCTTTATGGGCTCCTGGCTGAGCTCCAGAATGAAGTTTCAGCCTGGGAGATGTTTCCTTAGGGCTATGCAGCACCTTCAGAGTTTCTTGCCTGTCAGTTAGCTATAGGAGTCCTGATTCGTTCCGTTGAGACTGAGTTTGGTTGCATAGTGAGTATGCCAGTTGGGCTGCATGGGGATTTTGGCTCTGGGCATGGGACCAGGGAAGGGTTGACTATGTAATGCTAAAATTAGCAGCTGTTGAGGAGTAAGCACTTTCCTTGGAGAGGGAATAACCTTCATCCTAATGAACTTCTGAAAGAAACTGGGCCTATGTCCTTCATGCCTGGCACTCAGGGGCCCTTAGTATCCCTACTGACAGAGATTACCAACACCATGGGCCAGATCCTTGGCCCCTGCATCTGGAAAGCCAGGGTATCAGGCCAGCTGCAGATTTCCTCTGATATAGAGGAATCTCTGTGTAGCATAAAGCTAGTGTAACTGCTCTACACGACCCCCTCCACAGATACCTTAGTGTAGGAACCATCTTGGGTGTTCCCCCCACATTCCTCAGTTGGTGTAACAATCCCTTAAAGGCCATTACTCACAGTGTAATTCTGAGAAACCCTGAGGCTCCTCTAAGTTGCACTGATGGATGGCTCCAGGATTAGGGAAGTGCACTGAGCAGACTTCTGCAGAATCTGGGGCTCTGGCTCCAGCTTTAAAGAGGGAAACCTACCATCCCCCCTGAAGGAAGCCATAGCCCAGCCAATTTTACCTCTGTGGTCTCAGCAGACCTCATAAACCACCTCCCTGTCTCAAGCCTCCAATTTTTGAACAAGTTACTTGAGAAGCTAGTGAAGAACCACGTCCAAGAACACATATCAACTGCCCTTCTCCCAGCTGGGGTTCAGGCCAGGTCATGGTATAGAGTTTAACACTGGTGGTGCATGCGAGGGACATTGATCCTAGTCCTCGTAGGCCTGTTGCAGCATTTGATACAACTTACCATGGCATACTACTGTCTCCCTGCAGAGGTTCAGCAGGGGTTGCTCGGAAAGCTCTGAAATGGCTCCACTGAATGTGCCTCTGGACAAATCCACCTGCCATAACCCTACACTGACTGGGAGTGTTCAGCCTCTGCTGGCTATCTAGCTCTAAGCCTGAAGTAGTGACTGTGGGACAGCTCTGATACTGCTGCATCCTGGGAGAGGGGATCTCATGGAAGTCTCCAGGGCTGAGCCCAGATACTGGGGGGAAAGTTTAGCCCCAGCTGCAGAATTCAGATTTGGCTATTCTATTCACCTTCTACATGCTGGGGGTGTCTTGGAGGCCAGACCACAGGGTGCACAGTGCTCCAGCCAATCCTCCATGGATGGAGCAATCCCTATGGGTAGGGCCCTACCAAATTCACGGCTGTGAAAAATGTGTCATGGACCATAATATCTGGTCTCCCACTGTGAAATCTGGTCTTTTGTGTTTTTTTACCCTATACTATACAGATTTCACAGGGGAGACCAGCGTTTCTCAAATTGGGGGTCCTGACCCAAAAGGGAGTTGCAAGGGGTCACAAGCTTATTTTAGGGGGTCACGGTATTGCCACCCTTACTTCTGCACTGCCTTCAGAGCTGGTCGGCCAGAGAGTGGCAACTGTTGGCCAGGTGTCCAGCTCTGAAGGCAGCGCCCTGCCAGCAGCAGTGCAGAAGTAAGGGCGGCAATACCAGACCATGCCCTCCTTACTTCTGCGCTGCTGCCTTCAGAGCTGAGCAACCGGAGAGCAGTGGCTGCTCGCTGAGGGCCCAGCTCTGCAGGCAGCAGTACAGAAGTAAGGGTGGCAACACCATACCAGGCCTTCCTTACTTCTGCGCTGCTGCTGGCAGTAGCTCTGCCTTCAAAGCTGGGCTCCTGGCCAGCAGCTGCCGCTCTCCAGCTTCTCAGCACTGAAGGCAGTGCCGCCACCAGCAACAGTGCAGAAGTAAGGGTAGCAGTAACACCCCCCTCCTACAATAATCTTGTGACCCCCGCCCCCTACAACTCCTTTTTGGGTCAGGACCCCTACAGTTACGTCACCAGGAAATTACAGATTTAAATAGCTGAAATCATGAAATTTACAATTTTTAAAATCCTGTGACCATGAAATTGACCAAAATAGACTGTGAATTTGGTAGGGCCCTACCTATGAGACCAGGGACCACTCCACCTGGCACAATTTAGAGCAGTCCTTAAGCTGCTGTAAATTATGCCAGGAGCTGGTTCAGCCCCAGGTTTGTGGGATCAGAAAGTTATTGTAGATCACAAAAAGTTGCCACTAAGGATTCAATCACGCAATTTTAGTCATACTATATTCTACTAATGTGGCAATAAACAAAATCATTACACATAAAAATTGCTTTAAACATGAGGCACAATAAAACATTCAGAGCCAGATTTTCAAAAGTGTGTGCAAAAAATATATATGCCCGTTTATGCAGACCCAGTTTAGAAGCACAAATACCTCAATGATACGTGTATAGTGGGGGTGAGCAAATGTGCACCTCCCCCCACTTTTGAAGATTTGGCCTTACAAAACAAGTAAAACTCTAACGTTAATTAAAATAGAAACATGTTGTGAGCTTACACGTTTTGAGCAGAGAAACTCACCTTTACAGATGGCCTCAATGAAACTGTTCCACCCTTCAGGAGCAAATGAGAAACAGCATGTGAAGTGGACGTGCCAAGTGACAAGGAGAGAGGAAAAAGGAAACATATGGAGGGAGCATGAATATGATTTTACAAGAGGGAACATTTGCTCAGAGCAAGTTTTGTGAGTACAGAAAGGTAATGTTTTTGAAAAAAACATAAATAATTAACAAATTTGAAGGGAGACTTGCTGGGTCAGAGGACAGGTGCCTGGAGCTGTGAAACTGCAAAGTGCACAGGACTTCGGTTATAATGATCTAGCCAAGGCATATGTGAAAGCATATTTTGGTCACTGATACAATCAAAGGTGTACACGATTTGGAAATGTCAGCCCAGTGAATCCTATATGACTTTGCAATAAAACAGCAGGAAATGATAAACCAGGTTCAAAAAGGTCTTGAGAATTCCACATAATTGAAATAAAGAGTGAGCAAGAGGAATTGGCACCAAGAAATGGGATTCAGATGTGAAAAGCTGATTGAATCCAAAGTTTTTGAAGTTAAACAAGGATAAAAGTTAAATGTAGTTGCTTGGTTCAGCCAATCAGCTAGAGAGAGCTTCTGAAGACTGTGAAATGCAACGGCCCATATTACAGCAGAGGATACTGGGGAAAGAGAGGTCAGCCTGGAGCATCGGGATATAAATGATGAATTGAGATTCTGTTGTCCGTAGTCCCATTCTAGTGCTGTAACTCTCCTGCTGCTAGGACAGAATTACCGTAACAGCAACAGGTCCAGTAGCAGAGCCACATGAAGCTCCTGTTTTTTCCATCCCTCTCCATCTGCCAGTGGGATAGATATGCCTGCTCTCTCCATAGGTCTATGGAGTGATCTGAATATCAGCATCCCTCTGTCCCCTCATTCTCACCATGTTCTGGGGAACACTCACCCAGCTCCCCAATCACTCTAATTATCAAGGGGAAACAGGGAACATCCCTGCCACTGAATCTAAAATTAACGTCCTAGAAAAATGTCCTATTTTATACATATGTCAAAGTGACAGGGCAAGAGACAATAGCCCTTATTGGTGCTGACTCCAGGGGTGCTCAGCACCCACTAGCCACAGCTATTCATTGGCTCTGCTGATCAGCTGTTGGGTGGCTTGGGGGAGGGCGGAGAGCAGCGGGTGAGCGGGGGCCTTGGGGAAGGGGCAGAGTGGGGTGGGAAAAGGCGGAGTGAAGGGGGAGCCTTGGGGGAAGGGTTGGAGTCAGGGTGGGGCCTCTGGGCAGAGCAGGGGTGGAGTAAAAGTCCTTTTTCCTGGGGAAAAGTAAAAGTCAGCGCCTATGACAGCACGAACATACAACAGACATAGAGTAAAACTACAGAGACGTCTAAAGAACCTCTAGGAATCCACATTTGAAATGATACTTGGAAGCAATGTACATGTTCATGTATTTCATAGGTCTAGCTGTCTTTTTTACAGATTGGCCTGAACTGCAAAATTCAGAGTCACACCTGAATTTTCTCAAAGGTTGGGGATCTTCAGATCTGCGACTTTGGTTCTGGCAAATCTCATATCCGCTACATATCAATAACACACATTCATACTCATTTCATTTTATTATTATTCCTTAACAACCTTGCAAGGAAATATCACAGGCTGGCAGTGTTTGCCAGAAAACCACACCCCATTAATGGATGATGATACTGCTAATGTTAAGAGTGCTTTGCAGGCTTTCAGTTGCAGGTGGCTCCTTGTCCTATTAGAATGTAAGGCCAGGTCTATACTACAGACCTATGTCTGTATAAATACATTGCTCAGGGGTGGGAAATATCATCATAACTTAGGCCTGGTCTATACTAGGAAATTAGGTTATCATAACTATGTCATTCAGGGGTGTGAAAAATCCACACACCCCTGAGCAATGCAGTTAAACCCAACTAGCCTCTGGTATAGACAGCACTAGGTCAATGGGAGAATTCCACCTCTCAAGGAGGTTGATTGCCTATGCTGACACCATGCATGTAGGTAGCTTCTTCACTGAAGCCCTGCAGCAGTGCTGCTGTAGCGATTTGTGTGTAGACAAGCCCTTTGAACTTTCATCACAGATTTTGGCTGATACAGCTTCCTGCCCATCTTTAACGCAACATCTCAGCACCAGGGAAATTCCAACGCCAGATTCATGAGACACATCTATGGCAGATATTGCAACCCCATGCAGTATCTTTGGGGACCTGTGTATTAGAATGATGGATTGTTTATGTGTGATTGTGTTCTGCTCCATGGAAGGGTCACAATGGCTTCTTCAGGAACTCAAAACAGTAGATGATTAAGGTGACTCACTGAGACTAAACAACTGCAGAGGTACCATCCCCTGGAGAGGTTTACATATACCATAGATCATGCTGGGTTCTCCAGAGATCAGGGCTTTTGGTATAAAAGGATGAATTGGGATGGACACAGAGTCTTCTTTCTAATCCAGCAAAAGGACGGGACCTCCGGTCCTAGGGGGCCCCCATCCTTGAGGAAGGGTTGGAAAGACTTTGGCCTGGTAGGGCCCCATAAAACTGATGGGTGACACATTTAGGCAAACTGGCTTGCTAGGGCTATCACAGTGGATGGCAGGGGCCTGTGCAGCATTAACACCCCCAGTCCGAGCAAGGGTGGGACAACTGTCCTCGCCCCGAGACAGGTGACAGATGGAGACCTGAGACATGACTGGGCACACCAGGAGTGGACCACATGGGTGGGATGCAGCTGGAGTTACTCTGAAACTGCGCCAACATATATCTATCATTTGTTCATATTGCACCAATCACCATGGTAGTAGGTGCTTCATATGGCACTCAATGGAGTTGCAGCCATTGCTGATGATCTCCTTGTCTCTGACTATTCAAAGGAAAAACATGATGCAAATGTTCTTACTGTCCTCCAGAAGTCACATGATAAAACAGGTATGTTTGAAACCAGAGAATGGCATCATCTGAAAGTCACTTCACTTCACTGCATCTGTTTCCCTGTCAGTGTTGTCTACTTAGATCAGAAATCCTTTGGGTCAGGGATTGTCTCTTACCATATATGTACACAAAGGCTAGCATAATGGGGCTCTGATCTCAGCTGGGACCTCTGGGTGCTACTATAATACAAATAATAAGTCCAGAGGGAAGATATGTTGCACAATGCCTTGCTGTAGATGGGCTCATCTAAAGTCACTCAGGTGAAGAACATGGAACTACCCCATAAACTGTTGCTAAATACAATCCTTGGCATGTTTACCTCCCTGTCCAAGTTTGCGCCAAACTTGTTTAAAATCAATGGGCCACTGGAGCAGTTGCAGAAGCAAGCTAACGAATTAATCTGGGATAATCACCATGATACTACACTCCAGAATACAAAGGAACTGCATGTATTACATGCCTTCTTTGACTCGAATAAATAGTTGAGTCTAATAACCAATGCAGTTAAGAAGGGACTTGGTGATGTACTGCTCCAGGAAGGCAGGTCGTGATATTACACATCAGTCACTCACTCACACCCACCGAGGAACATTATGCACAAATAAAAAGGAACTGTATGCACCTGTATTTGGCAGCAAGCATCTTCCTCTGTATATGTATAGTCGCTAAATTTGCACATAAACCGCTTGAATCAATTCTGAAGCAACCATTCTGCAACATCATGCAGATTATGCAGTACATGATTTTCCCATTGCAGAGACAAGACACTTCATTGCAAGGTTGTTTTATATGACACTGAACTTTTGTGTTTAACTAAAATTGTATTCTAGAGATGGTTAGAGTGTGTGATGATTTAAAATGGACTCATTTTGAAATAGGCCAACATAATGGTACATAATCTGGAATGCGCAAATATATCAGGCAAAGAGTTTCACTGTATTAGAGATGAAGCTTAGCAACCTTTGGAAAAGGCCAAATATAAATCAAGAACTGAAGCTCCTGAAAATGTAATTATTCTATGAAAAATAAGATAAAAGAAGGCTTTTTTCATATCTGCAATAATAATCACAGCTGTAAATTCTAGGTTTTCTAGAATAAGGCCCTGAAAGTCCGTGTCTTTGGGATAAAAAGTAGTCAGGAATCATTCTTGAAAAACTTTGTTTCTGGTCTGTCAGTCTAGTGCAGACATAACTGCCACTGGAATTACTGGGAGATTTCCAACAGTTACAGGACTGGGCATTTATACAGAAGCAAAGAAGTACCAAAGGTGGTTTTTTTCCAGTTAATCAAGATGAAATAAAGAAAGAGAAAAATGAGCAATATTTTTACAAGGTTTCACTGTGACCCATTAGACTTTTGTGCACAATCAGTGTTTGCTATAGTTTGGGTTTTATTTCCTTTATTCTGTTTCCTTTCATTTCTCTCTGGCTCTCTAGTCTGTTCTGGATTGCTTTTCTTCAACTCACAACTGTACAAATAAGATCTTTTCTCAATACGGTCCTGCTATACCATTTTCCTTCTTTTGTATTCTGTATGTTGCACATTACTTGGCTTTCTGCAGCCCCTCATTTCTCAATGTTAACAAAAACAGGAACTAAAAGCAAACCAGCACTATAATTCAAAATTCATGCCGTTGTTTTTAAAAAGAATCACGGTTAAAACATTCTGATTCTTGACAACTTTTAGTTAGCACAGTTGTTCTGTCTTTGTGGTTTGCAGGTCACTTCATAGAAAAAGACTGAGGAGGAGAACCATTTTGATTTTGTAGAATTTGAGTTCCACTCCTGCAAGATTTGTAACACTGACCTACACTTCTCTTGTTCTAAGCATTTCGCGTTGAAAAGTGAAACCCTCTGAACAAAGTGCACATTGCTGCATAATTGACCTCTTTTCTCCTATCTTAGAAGGCTTGTAGTAGGATTTCTTGCTCTGAGCAGATTAGATAGCATGTTCAGGGAAAACCACAGAGCATGCTGCACGTTGCTCAAATGCTCTCGTTATTCTGAGGCCTGAAGAAACAAGGAAGGAAGCTTGAGGCTGGCGGTTTGGCAGGTGTGAAGCCTTTTTACAGGGACATCTGTTTTTAGTGGTAACTCTGGGGCCATGTCTGAGTGGAAGAACCCAAACCCGCTCCTTCCCTGTGGTACACAGAAAGAGGTCTGGGTTCCTGAAGAAGTGATGTGTCTGTGCTGTCAGCTCCCTCAAGCTGCACTTTGAGCCTCTGCACTGTCATATTTGTACAGGAGGGTTTCAAAGTGAGAGAATTCCTTCCTCTAAACCAACAACTGTTTACTGCAGCTGTTCAGCTGTTGCATCAGCGAGAGGTTTCTGCTGCTGTGTTGGCAGCCACAAAATGGATGAGAGAGGATACAAAATGGGTGAAAGATGACAACCCACTCAGCTCTATATAAAGACCTTTACCTGGATGGTACCTGCTGCACCACATGAAAATTAACTTTTCTAAACCTATGAGATTATCTCTAGTGGTTTGAGGACACTGTTGAGGAGCCATGCACTTCATAGCATCAGTGGGCTCAGCTCATTGCATCCACTGCCGGCCCCTTGCAGCCTTCATTTCCCCCACCCCCCCAGGCTCCCTGTGTTCCAACCTCCCATCCTGTTCTGTTTCAGAGACTCTCTGCAACTCTGCTTAGCAACTCCTTCATGCCAGGGGCTCTGTGTGTCCCCGATGCCTCCCTCCCCACCCATGGCAGGGGCTCTGTGTACCCCTAACCCCTTCCACCACATGCCAGGTCCCCTATCTTCTCCCGCGAGCCAGTGGCTCTGTGTACAGCTCCCTTCCCCCTCACATTCCCTATTCCTTCTCCCCCATGGCAGGAGTGCTGTGTACCACCATTTCCCTCCCATTAGGGGCTGTGTGTGCCCTATTTCCCCCTGCCCTCCATTCTGGGATCCCCTGATCTCCACCTGCCAGGGGTTCTGTCTGGCCCCCCCGCCATTCCTCCCTTCCTCCATACTAGGGGCTCTGTCTGCCCCTTACCGCCACACACAGTCTCAGGTCCTAGAGAGCACCCCTTCCTGCCCCCCCCCCCCCCGCCCAGGACTGCTTTGAGGGGAATCTAAACTGGATTGCTGGGGTGTGTTATGCTGCTGGAGGCTGAACAGGGCCCAGCCCTTGCCCCAATCTTGGGGTCCCCAGGCACTCTCAGGATGCTGCAGACTTTCTCTCTAGCGCCCCCAGCTGAGTTTCAGAACCCGCTGGCCACAACACACCCACCTAAACACACCCTTCTCCCAGAGGTGTGATTTGTGAAGCATCTGGTTTCCAGCCTAATTCTCTCAGGGGCATGCAGCAGTTGTGAAGCTGACAGTATACACACTTAACAGATAACGCACAGATCACACAAAACAATGGAACACTCTAAGCGCTATGTCCCTCACTAGCTCACCCTTCCCTTGCGGCCTCTGTGTTCTGTCAGGCAGGCAAGGCCCTCTGCCCCATTGCCAACCCTGCTGCAGCAGCCTCCCGCATCTTAATCTGCTTCAAAATGGCTCTTCCCTCCTCCTGCCCCCCCGCACATTGTAGTGTTTCCTCCCCCTGTCCCCCCACAGCCCTGAGTCCCTTTCTAGACTGCTGATAGGGTCACCTGCTGCTTTTTCACTCACCATTGTCTCCGACCTGGCAGACACATGACACAACCCTGTTAATTCATGGTGGTGCCACATCCATATAGGCTGTCCATGCCACAGTAATTTCATGATACAAGATCATAAAATAATTCTCGATTCAGGAGTGGTATGGCCAGTGCCCCCAATTCATCACATTAGGGTCCCCCAATCTCCCTCCGTACCAGAGCCTCCCCTTCTTCCTCTCCCCTCACCCCCACCCCCCCAAGCCAGGGTATGTGTGTACAGCTCCATTCTGCCCTTCCCCCAACATAATTATTTGTTTTCCATCTGGAAGATAAATCATTCAGGGTGTGGACATGTTAAACACTAGTGGGAGGATGGGCAGAGCTGAAATGGGGGTAATTGTTATGCATGAAGGCGTTTAATGGGTGCCATCAACTGATGCTTTGATCTCCAGACAATTGCATGGGGTTGGGGGGGTGGGGATTGAAGCTGTGTCTCTGCAGAACATCCATGTGTCCTCCATTTATTTTCCTCAATATTCTAATTTTCCCCCAGATCAATAGAATTCTGCTCATGGATGCCTAGAACATTCCCTGAGATTTTGGAATCGATCCGCTGTGGTGTTCAAAAGTTATCCTGTTACGTGCATACAGACAGACAGAGAAACGCTGGCAAGTTGAGTGTAAGGCCAATTTATGATCTGAATGAACTGCTTCCTTTAGATGGATGCTGTCGCAGATTCTCCACTAAAGTTCTGCATTGAGTCTGAAGGACTCCATTACAGTTATTATCCATGTGGTCACACAGCTGTGCATTGCACTTTGTATAAACATTACATAGTCCCCTGCCCTGAGGAACTACAGTGTGAAAGGCCTGATCCTGTTTTATTAAATCAAGGGGGTGAGAGGTGCCATTTATTTGAATGAAAGCAGGCTCAGGCCCTGAGTCAGACAGAGTGGATTTGATTCTCCACTTCCTTTTACCTGCTTAGTCATTTACACCTGTGCACTAGGGGTGCAAACTGCCAGTGGATGGTAGCATTTTGCACTTGCTTTGCACAGGTGTAAAACATTACCCAATTTGCAAGGCAGTGAAGAATCAGCCCCAATACAGTGACTATCATCAGCAGAGTTGGTGGAGTGGTAGCTGCCACTGGGGAAGGGAATGGCAAGGATTCCAGGGAGATGTATCAAGAGAATTGCTTTGCTATGTTGCTTGTGTGTCTTGTTCGGAGGTTTTTTAATGTGATATTTTTCCATTCTATTTCCATTTTGGGAGTTGAGCAAAGAGTAGATGGTATTGGGGCAAAACTTAGCTCCTGCCATTCCTGATGTTCCACCCTGAAGTTATAAAGGCTAGATTTCAATCCTCTGACACAAATGCCAGAATGGGCAAAACTCTGGGGAGGAAAGGGGACTAGATAGCATTATGCAGCTCCCTACAACACAGAAGACAGGATTTCTGCCATGTCATGGATAATGTGGTCTCTGGAGCTATCTTGTCCCATGGCAGTAGCTAATTATACGGAACACCATTCAACTGGTAAAATAAATCTACTGGACCTTTGAGTCTGGCACCACCAGCATAAAATTCTGTCCTTGTTTTGGACAGAAAGGAAAATCACACTATAACACTGTCACTTTCGTATCATACCTCTCTCTTTTTCTATCTGAAAAATAAATCTGATGTGTACTTTGACTTTTGATTTTAAAGATATCATCTCCATTTACCAAGTGGCTAGTGTTTTTGGAGATGTTTTTAAGCAAGATCACACTTGAACCTTCTAGTTTGGAATGCACATCCTCGAGCCATTTGATTTAGAAACAGAATGTGCCTTTTTAGACATTCCTTCTCTTCCTTGAAATGAGTCTCACCAGGGGTACGGCAAGGAAATGATTTTAGAACATAATGAAAGAACCTAATCAGACATACTAGTGGCTAATAAAAGTGCATAAAAAGAATAAATGACTTTTTGGCAGAGATGAAAACAGAAGAAAGTGGCATAATTACTGGAAATATCCAAACCATACAACAACAGGCATCTTGGGTCAATAGGTTACAGCAGCACCACTGCAAACTGAACCCTTTGGGATAGCTTGATTGAATAGTTTAACTGATTTAGTGTTAGCGTAATTGGTAAATAGATACATCAATCCAGTGCAGCCCTAAATTGTACCATTACAGGGTGGTTATGGTTAGAAAACTCATTCTGTGGAAAATGGCACCTTGTTACTTCACATATTATCCACTCCCCATGGGGTAAATTTTCAAAGCATTGCACAGAGTATTAGCTGCATGACTCCTATTAAAGTAAATAGGAGTTGAGTGAGGGTAAAACCAAACACAGAACATTGAGGTTCTATACCTATAAGTCTTTTGAGTCTTATGCTGTCTGCTTAGTTCACTGACAAAGAGACGGGTTTACTACTGTCAATATGGCAAGGTCAATGAAGTATAGGAAGAGGGCACTGAACCTGTATTCAATTGTACCTCCCACAGTAGCAACACAATCCTCAGCTCGTGTACAGAGCAGATGGTGTACACCAGAACAGGAGAAATTTAGATGGATCTTTTTCAGCTGCCAAGTGGCGATTGTACTGCTGTCAGTTAAGAGAAATCCAGTTTTGACTTGTAAAGTTTGCAGTTCTGTTCTGGAAGTCATTGATGGAGAATTAGTATGGAATAAGACAAAGCTGGTTACAGAGCTGCCTTTTACATTTGTTCGTGTAAAACTAATAGATTTGGAGTTCTTTTTATTTGCCTTGTGCTTTTTGAGCCTTTAGGGTGCACGGGGTCACATTTTGAAGCTTTCTCCACAGCCATGAGGGCTGGAAACTTACTTTTTCTTTAAGAATGAAGGCTGAAATCATCACATATCCACTTGACTCCAGGAGCTGGGGCTTTAAGAAAACTATAATGATCATGAGACTCATGACAAAATCATGAGAGTTGGCAACACTGCTTTCTAACCATAGCTACCTTTAAGGAAAATGTTTACTTTCTCCGTTACAAGCACTTCTGAGGTTTTCAGTATCCCTTTCTTGTCGTGCTAAGCAATTTCTTTCCTAAGATCTTGCTTGCTTCAAAGGTTTCTATCAAATCACTGTGCCCCAGACAAGTGCCTCAGCTTGCACAAGTTTGTGCCAGCCTCTTGCACTGGGAAATGTGAAAAATAACCCACCTTCTACTCCAGTATTGTAAGCTTTTGTTCTTCTGTTTGCTGCTTGCTGTAAGCTTAATAAGTGAACTGCAATTCTTGGTTGTATCAGTAGGTGGCACACAACTATGAATTGTAGTGGAAAGTTAAAAAGTGAAAGCTATAGTTAGGCTGAATTTGGTCTGAAGTTTCTGCGTTGCTGTAACATACGTTAACAACATGAAGACACAGGCCTAAATTTTCATAGATGCATAGATTCCAACATCAGAAGGGACCACTGTGATCATCTAGTCTGACCTCCTGTGTAACACAGGCCAGACAACTTCCCTCAAACAGCACCTGTTTGAATTAGAGCATATTTTTGGAAAAAAACATCCAATCTTGACTTAAAAATGATCAGTGATGGAGAATCTGCCACAAGCCGTGGTAAGTTGTTCCAGTGGTTAATTATTGTTACAGGTAAAGATTTACACCTTATTTCCAGGATGAGTTTGCCTAGCTTCAACTTCCAGCCATTGGATTGTGTAATACCTTTCTCTGCTAGGTTGAAGAGCCTATTATTAAATATTTGTTCCCCATGTAGGCACTTAGAAACTGTGATCAAGTCACCCTTTAACCTTCTCTTTGGTCAGCTAAATAGATTGAACTCCTTGAGTTTATTGCTAGAAAGAATGTTTTCCAGTCCCTTAATCTTCCTCATGACTCTTCTCTGAAGTTTGAAACCTCTCTAATATATCAACATCCTTCTCGAGTGTGGGCACCAGAACTCATACACTGTTCCAGCAGCAGCAGTCACACCAGTGCCACATACAGAGGTAATATAGCTTCCTAACTCCTTCTTGAGATTCCCCTATACGCATCCATGGATCACATTCGCCATTTTGGCCACAGCATCGCACTGGGAGCTCATGTTCAGCTGATTATCCACCATGACCCCCAAGTCTTTTTTAGAGTCACTGCTTCCTTGGACAGAGTCCCCCATCCTACAAGTGTATCCTCCATTCTTTGTTCCTAGATGTATGACTTTACACTGGCCATATGAAAACACATGGCTTGCGCCCAGCTTACCAAGTGACCCAAATCACTCTGTATTAGTGACTTTCCCCTTTAATTATTTACCACTCTCTCAATCTTTGTTGGCAGATGTGCTTGATATTAATGATGATACTTTTCTCTGCTTTGGAAAACTGGTGTAGTCCACTTGTAAATGCCAAGAAGACAAAATGGTTGCATTTTGAAAAGGGTCAGTGTTGAAATGTAGCAGCAGTGAAGATTGTAGAACAAGTAGAATCTTATGTGTACCTAGGAAATGTGATCAGTACTGATGGTCCATTAAGGATGAGCTTAAAAGATATGCGTAGCTACAAGTGCTGTGCAGAAATTGATGAAATTATGGACTGGTAAAAACATTACGTCTGGTATCAAAGTGAAAATGTATCAAACCAGTGTACTAAAAGTATTGTTCTATGGTCTGGAAGCAACTGCATTAAATGAAACAGAGAGCAGAAAGTTGGCGGCAGTAGAGATGAAAGTTCTTCAAAAGATGACAGGTTTCAGAGTAACAGCCGTGTTAGTCTGTATTCGTAAAAAGAAAAGGAGTACTTGTGGCACCTTAGAGACTAACCAGTTTATTTGAGCATGAGCTTTCGTGAGCTACAGCTCACTGCATCGGATGCATATGCTATGCATCCGATGCAGTGAGCTGTAGCTCACGAAAGCTCATGCTCAAATAAACTGGTTAGTCTCTAAGGTGCCACAAGTACTCCTTTTCTTTCTTCAAAAGATGGCAGGTGTAAAATGGAATGATTTTAAGACAAAGGAAGAAGTTAGAAGGACAGTAGGTATGAGATTGGCTGCAATCAGGAATATTCTGATGTTGGGGACACTGTAGAAGACAAGCAGATGATATGATGGCAAACAAGATAATGCGAATACAACCAAAGTCAGTCTGACCTAGAAGCTGACCACCAGCTAGATGGTGGAACATGGACATCTTATGTGGGGATATAACAAGGCTGCGCTTAATGGAGGAACAAGCCATAAACAGGAATGAATGGTGATGCTGTACTACTCCTCGTGTCTGCAAAGATGCTCCGGGATAAAAAGAAGAACAATTTTTGAGTCATTTGCAGACTTTATTTCAGGCCATTCCCTGCATATATTCACAAGAGACAGGGATAGTGCCAGGAGCCACCCCTCCCTTGCACAGGGGCAGGCAGGAGTCTCTTTGGGGCGTATGCTGCTTGCGCTCAGCTAGTGCCCCAGTGGGTGTTAGCTGCCTGAAAGGGGGGCAGGATCATGGTCCCCTTTCCATATCCCCATTGTCCTGTGGAAGTGGTCCATGTTGTGTCTTCTGCTGTGTACACAACATCCATAATACAAAGGAAAGACATGGGCATGCTGGGGTCTAGATAACTGCGTATAATATGCAAGGCCTGGCTACATATACACACTGCTGTTCTTGTGACTTTGGAAATATAGTAGACATTGAGGGCTGCTACTTAAATGTAAAAGGACACTGCCTGATGCCTGTTCACTAATGGCAGGCACAGAGCATGCTGGACTCTCTCAACGGGTGGGGGAGCTGTCACTATGGTGTCTTCTTCATTTGTCTCAGACTTTATTTGTCTTTAAATCATTCCTGGGGAGCCACCAACCAAGGGCAATTTTGACTGAGTGAGCTCCAGATACACCTGGCTGTTGCTTCCCCCTCCAGCATAACTGCTGGCACTTAGGGTGGAAACTTGCCCTGGGTAATTATCCAGGAACTCCCTTAGTCCCTTTGAAAATACAGTTAGGGGTGTTTGACAACCATCTGCTTGGGAATGATGCTACAGGGCAAACAGACCTGATGCATTTAAGTGAGCTGTTTTTTTACATAGCACTTAGGCCAAAGATTTTTAATATCTTATCAAACAAGCAAAATGCACTATGTCTTTCTGTTACCACACTGGAAATGTGTTCATTGCAAAATATGTATTAATTCTAGCACTTACCATATCTTTGTATGATGCTATATCTTCAAAAGGAAGAGCTGTTTGTACTCTCTTTGTATCAGTCTGATGTCACAAGTTGGGCTATTGACTTTTTAGAGAAGAAAGGTTCTGCCAAGTCTAGATGACTTAAATCACTTACTCAACCATCCTTCTGTGATTTTTCTTGTGGTATAGGACTGTTAATTTATTTCATGAAGAATTCATTTGTGGCCGATGTCTGGTTAACCCAGCCACCATAAAATCAAGCTACATGTGATGGCAGGTACTGCCAGAGCTAACTCAACACAACCTTCTCAATAACCTCCCATGAAAAAAGGACGATTAGAGACAAATTGATAATTGGCGAGTTCAGGGTTAAGAGGTGATCTGTGGCACTGGGACCTAAAATCACACTTTAAGAGAGGCTGATCACTGTCTGGCTTTATTAAGTACATGCAATAAATCGCTCAAGTCCTCTCCACACCCTCAGCTGTCTTGATGGGCCCAATCAATGCAATTACCTCAACTAACTTCCCCAGCTTGTTCAACATCCATGCAGTCACTCCACTTTATTGAGCTGAGCACTCACTGAACCCAGAAAGAGATACAAGCTAATGTCCCCATTGTTACGATTCCAAACAGCCTGCCCTTTGAAAAATGCTAAATACAAATACAAATATTTCCCACTACTTAGCCACTGCCTCCCACTCTGATCAACCGCCCTGATTTGGGGGACTCATTCTGTCCCTATCTCGCTCCATTGCTGGAGGGCTTGAAATTCAAGGGTTTAAAACATTCTTATTTTAATTGTATTTTCTTTTAATCCCAACAGTGGTTTGTGTAATTGTCTCCCTCTATTACAGTTACAGAAATGAGTAAAGAGCCCATTAAAAAAGAAGTGTTGGATATAGAGAAATACTGCCAACTACAGTACCAAGGAAACATTACAGCTTCCCTTTTGCCCCAAAATACCAGTTCCTCACTGTGGGTAAGTAGCTATTCCAGTCCTTCTGGGAGTAATTCTCTTTTTCTCAGTAGTGGGTTCAGAGTACATTGTACCAAAGAACAGTCTGTTTTCCAGAATGCATATCTAATCTGTCCTCTCTCTAAAATGGGGGAGCTGGAAGGCTAGGAGCACTGGGAAAGGGGGGACATACCAAGAAGAATAGTGGGCTGAAAGATTGTTCTAACAATGGAATCAAGTGGCAGAAAAAGCAATTTCCCATCTCCCCCTAGGTACCTGAGTATCCTCATACAGGGTTTCTCTTAGTCTAGAAAACGCCTCATTTTGATGTATTTGTCATCTGATCCCTTATCTAGTCCTAAAGACTGGTTCTGTTTTCACTCACTTGGGATAGAGGTAAGCAGAAAGGCAGTCTAGTAAGTCGGGCAATGGCCTGGAAGTCAGGACACCTGGGTTCCATTCTGTGCTCTGCCACTGATGTACTGTGACTTTAGGTCACCTCAGCTCTCTGGACTGCTATTTCCCTTTCCAATCTGACTTTTTCTCACTGTGTGTTTGTACAGCATCCAACACAACACAGCCCTGATCTTGGCTGGGGTCTCGAGGCACAAGGGGTCCAGACAATAAAAAAAGCTTAGTAATACATTAAGAGTAACTCCGTTTATGAAAATCAATGGATTTACACCGGTGTAAAACGGGCATAAGGGAGATCAGCATCAGGCCCTTAGTCCTCCAGCTGCAATTCAGTTTTGATCTGTATCTTTTTTTCCCCACAGAATTCCTTGCCCAAAATGTACACGGCTTGATTCTCCTGTCCCTTACACTGGTGTATGAATCAGAAGTATCTCCAGTGCAGTCAATGGCATGAGAGGAGAATTAGGCTTAGAGGTTTTGTTGTGCTGTCTGATCCCCTCACTTTATCTTTCAGATCTTCAGTCATCTGAAATTCAAAAAAGAGTCCTACAAAAAGTGGAAACTAGGTCAAATGACAAAGGATAAATATAAACAAACACAAGTATGTAGGGACAAAATTAGAAAGGCCAAGGCACAAAACGAGATCAAACTAGCTAGAGACATAAAGGGTAACAAGAAAACATTCTACAAATAAATTAGAAGAAAGAGGAAGACCAAGGACAGGGTAGGCCCGTTACTCATTGGGAGCGGGGAAGACAATAACATAAAATGTGGAAATGGCAGAAGTGCTAAATGACTTTTTTGTTTCAATTTTCACTGAAAAGGTCGGTGGTGATTGGACATCTAACATAGTGAATGCCAGTGAAAATGAGGTAGGATTAGAGGCTAAAATAGGGAAAGAACAAGTTAAAAATTACTTAGACAAGTTAGATGTCTTCAAGTCACTGGGGCCTGATGAAATACATCCTAGAACACTCAAGGAGCTGACTGAGGAGATATCTGAGCCATTACCGATTTGAAAAATCATGGAAGATGGGAGACATTCCAGAGAACTGGAGAAGGGCAAATATAGTGCTGACCTATAAAAAGGGAAATAAAGACAACCGGGGGAATTACAGACCAGTCAGCTTAACTTCAGTACCAGGAGCGATAATGCAGCAAATAATTAAGCAACCAGTTTGTGACTATCTAGACAATAATAAGATGATAAGTAACAGTCAGCATGGATTTGCCAAGAACAAATCATGTCAAACCAACCTAATAGCTTTCTTTGACAGGGTAACAAGCCTTGTGGATGGGGGCAAATGATAGACGTGGCATATCTTGACTTTAGTAAAGCTTTTGATACTGTCTCCCATACCTTCTCATAAACAAACTAGGGAAATACAACCTAGATGGAGATACTATAAGGTGGGTGCATAACTGGTTGGAAAACCATTCCCAGAGACTAGTTATCAGAGGTTCACAGTCAAGCTGGAAGGGCATATTGAGTGGGGTCTCACAGAGATCAGTTATGGATCT
This sequence comes from Chelonia mydas, assembly GCF_015237465.2. NCBI lineage: Eukaryota > Metazoa > Chordata > Testudines > Cheloniidae > Chelonia > Chelonia mydas. The sequence continues at coordinate 46,908,333 of NC_057849.1, read as the reverse complement.
GATTCTGTTCAATATCTGCATCAATTATTTAGATAATGACATAGAGAGTACACTTATAAAGTTTGCGGATGACACCAAGTTGGGAGGGGTTGCAAGTGCTTTGGAGGATAGGATTAAAATTCAAAATGATCTGGACAAACTGGAGAAATGGTCTGAAGTAAATAGTCTGAAATTCAGTAAGGCCAAATGCAAAGTATTCCACTTAGGAAGGAACAATCAGTCACACATATACAAAATGGGAAATGACTGCCGAGGAAGAGGTACTGTAGAAAAGGATCTGGGGGCAGTGGTGAGCTGGAGCCAGTTAGCACTGGTTCGCTGAAACTGGTTGTTAAATTTAGAAGTCCTTTTAGAACCGGTTGTCCCTCGCAGAACAACCGGTTCTAAAAGGGCTTTTAAATTTAACTACCGGCCAAAAGTGGCGCCTTTGGCACGGAGTCCATGGGGGCTGGAGCACCCACGGGGAAAATTTGGTGGCAGCTCCCCGCCCAGCCCCAGCTCCTCTCCGCTCCGCCTCCATCTCCTCCTCCTCCCCTGAACGCGCCGCCCCGCTCTGCTTCTCCGCTCCCCCCCCGGCTTCCCGCGAATCAGCTGTTCGTGTGGGAAGCCTCGGAGGGCTGAGAAGCAGGCGGTGGCTTCGTGCTCAGGCCCAGGGAGGCGGAGGTAAGTTGGGGCGGGGAGCGGTTCCCCTGTGCCCACCCCCGGGTTATCTGCCGCAGCGCGGGCTACCCTCCACACGCCACCCCACCCCAGCTCCCCTCCACTCCGCCTCCACCTCCCTGGGCCTGAGCACGAAGCCACTGCTTGCTTCTCAGCCCCACCCTGGCTTCCCGCATGAACAGCTGATTCACGGGAAGCTGGGGAGGGGGCGTGGAGAAGCAGAGCGGGGTAGTGCGTTCAGGGGAGGAGGCGGAGCGGAGGGGAGCTGGGGCCGGGCACGGGGCAGGGAGCTGCCAGTGGGGGCTCTGCACCCACCAAATTCTCCCCATGGGGGCTCCAGCCCCAGAGCCCCCAGGGAGTCGGCACCTAAGGCACCACTTCTGATGTGATCAGTGGGGGGAGCGGCCACTCCCCCTGCTCCCCCCCTAGCTACGCTACCCCGCCCCTAGGAGCCAGAGGGACCTGCCGGATGCTTCCTGGTAGCCGCCCCAGGTAAGCACTGCTGGGACTCCCCACATCGCCCCCCGGCAGGTCCTCTGGCTCTTAGGGGTGGGGCGGGGTGGGCACCCACTACGGTGGCCCACGAGACCCTCCTGCCCGGTTCTGGGGGCAGTCAGGAGACAGGGGAGGGGGGTGGATGGGGCAGGGTCCTGCGGGGGGCATCAAGGAATGCGGAGGGTTGGATGGGGCAGGAGTCCTGGGGGGTGGGGGTGGGCCACAACCCCCTCGTGGGGTGAGGAGGGAACCGGTTGTTAAGATTTTGGCAGCTCATCGCTGTCTGGGGGTCATAGTGGACCACAAGGTAAATATGAGTCAACAGTGTAACACTGTTGCAAAAAAAAGCAAACATAATTCCAGGATGTATTAGCAGGTGTGTTGTAAGCAAGACACGAGAGGTAATTCTTCTGCTCTACTCCGCACTGATTAGGCCTCATCTGGAATATTGTGTTCACATTTCAGGAAAGATGTGGACAAATTTGAGAGAGTCCAGAGAAGAGCAACAAAAATGATTAAAGGCCTAGAAAACATGACCTTTGAGGGAAGATTGAAAAAATTGGGAGAAAAGAAGACTGAGAGGGGACATGATAACAGTTTTCAAATAAGAGGTTGTTACAAGGAGGAGGGAGGATAGAACAAGAAGCAATGGGCTTAAATTGCAGCAAGGACAGGTTAGACTGGACATTGGGATAAACTTCCTGCCAGGGTGGTTAAGCACTGGAATAAATTGCCTAGGGAGATTGTGGAATCTCTGACATTGGAGATTTTTAAGAGCAGGTTAGACAAAAACCTGTCAGGGATGGTCTAGATCAGGGGTTCTCAAACGGGGTTGGGACCCCTCAGGGGGGTCTCAAGGTTATTACATGGGGGGTTGTGAGCTGTCAGCCTCCACCCCAAACCCTGCTTTGCCTCCAGCATTTATAATGGTGTTAAATATATTTAAAAGTTTTTTTAATTTATAGGGTGGGTCACATTCAGAGGCTTGCAATGTGAAAAGGGTCACCAGTACAAAAGTTTGAGAACCACTGGTCTAGATAATACTTAGTCCTTCTATGAGTGCAGGCGACTGGACTAGATGACCTCTTGAGGTCCCTTCCTATCTTGCGATTCTATGGTTCATCAGCTAAAGCCTCGCTGAATCCATAATGAAGGAGCATTGTGTCCTGAGAACTGGAAATCAAGACGAATGGGTTCCATTCCCATCTCTGCCATTACAAGCTGTGAGTTAATTACCTGTCTGTTTTCAGGTTTCAGTTTCCTCAGCTATAAAATGGGGATAATACTACTTATCTATCTCACCACAGAGTTAGAGGCCTAATTCACTGATGTTTGTAAAGCACTTTGATATGCTCCAATCAAATTAATATAGAAGAGCAAAATATGATCCCTCCACTATATAGTTTACACACACACACACAATCTTTTCTAAGAAACACTTTGCATATGTGTTCTCCTGTCAGAGAACATTTTTACCAAGTGTTTGAATATTTGGATCAGCTATTTATGAACTATGCAACTTCCAAAATGTGACAAATATCCCTTTTTGGAAGAGTCTGATAAATTTTTTTACCATTGCATAACTCAAAATTCAAAGTTGGGTTGATCTGAGAACTCCAAATATATTGCATTGCATTAGGGTTCAAGGAAATGCTTTGAGATCTTACTTACATTCAAAGATCCCAATCCTTCGTAAGGTTTCTATGGTCTATAGTATTGGAAACAGTAAACAATAACAATAGTATTGAACTACCGTGGGTAGAAAACTTCTTCTTTTGTAAAAACAACAAGAAGTCCGGTGGCACCTTAAAGACTAACAGATTTATTTGGGCATAAGCTTTCGTGGGTAAAAAAACACTTCTTCAGATGCTTGGAGTGATCAGATACAGACTAACACGGCTACCCCCTGATACTTGACACCATGCAAGGCACTTCTTCTTTTGTATGGCAAGAGAGGTGATTAACAATATTCAAATACCCAAGTCCAGATGGTGAGCCTCTGAGAAGCTTTGGTGCTGTCCCAAACAAGGACTCCTAATAAATTTCACATTACTAATCATATTGGGAGGTCAACAAATCAATGTTCAATAGCCTTCTGATGACATTTGTTGTTACTCAATTACTCGTGACAGCAGCACTGAGTGAAGGTTATCATCTTACCCTGATGGATAACTGAAAAAAAAAAAAATCTGAACAGCTGAAAAATACAAAGATTCTGTAATGGCTTTTGATGTTGTCATTGTTGTTGTTGTCAAGTGGATAATGGAAAGTCACTACGGACTCTCTGCAAACTTTATAACTTTTCTTCATCCAATAGGCTGATCAAGAGGAGCAGTTTCTTAGCTTACAGCCCCCAAAGCCCTCTCTCTCCCTTTTTCAAGGGTCACACTGTGCTCACAGGCTTCTGTTTGGCTGTCTTGGCTTTTGCCTCTGCTCTGCCTCTCTCTCTGTTCTTGTCTGTTCTCAGTTTTTGTTTGTGTTCTGCCTTCATAGACAGACAAGTACGTGAGCGCACACACACTCACTCAGCAAAAGCCCTTCATCCACTCAGTTTACAACCTGCTTTTGTTTTAGGTGGGCGGGGGAGGCTTCTGATTAACTCATCCTGAGAGGTATGTTAAGTGAAGGGTGTGTTCCTATCCAATCTCAGAGAGGTTTGTGATCAATGCAGTCACCAGTGCCTCAGTATAACATTATCTTCTCATTGTCAATCAGATGTTATTCAAAAAAGGGTTCTGGTAGATTTTGTAAGGATCCAGTGCAGATTTAGAGAGGGAAAGGGACTTTGCTATATTTAAGTACTGTGCGTGTGTACACAGGGAAAGGCTCAGGGCAGCTTGCACCAACCCTTGATTTGTTGACATTTGGCCCTTTCTATCATGTCACACTAAAGTTCACAGCAGGGAACCCTGTTTGTCATGCCAAAACACAAGGGGAGAGCGGGAGAACCTTCAATCTATTAACGGGACTACATGGGTTGGGGGTTGGGGGAGTTCCTTTAAACACTAAATTGGTAAACCTTAAAATATAAAAGGTGACATTAATATATTTAACATACAGTATGCAGTGGTGTAGCCTTGTCAATCCAGAATGTTAGAGAGACAAGGTGGGTGAAGGTAATATCTTTTATTGGACCAACTTCTGTTGGTGAGAGAGAGACAAGCTTTCGAGCCATACAGAGCTCTTCAGGTGTGGGAAGCTTACTCGGAGTGTCACAGCTAAATGTATGTAAGTGTATGTCTACACTTACATTTTATAGCGCTCTAACTTGCTGGCTCAGGGGAGTGAAAAATCACCCCCCTGAGCGCAGCAAGTCTGAGCGCTTTAAAGAGCTAGTGTAGACAGCCTCCGAGTGCTCGGAGCCACGCTCCCAGCGCTCGGAGCTAGTCCCCTCGTGGAGGTGGATTATCAGGAGTGCTGGGAGAGCTCTCTCTCAGCGCTTGCATGCGACCACACTAGCACTTCAGAGCACCACCGTGGGAGCATTCCCGCAGCAGGACTTTGAAGTTTCCAGTGTAGACATACCCGTTGCTCTGTGTAAACTCAAAAGCTTGTCTCTCCTACCAACAGAAGTTGGTCCAATAAAAGATATTACCTCACCCACCTTATCTCTTTAACATACAGTAGGCTTTGTTAAGGAGGCACTGTCAGCTTAAAAATCAGGACAATTGCTGGACTAGGACTGTTAGGGTTGACACAGGTCACACAGTGTCTACACTTGCGCTACTACATCGACCTTAGATTGACCCTGGCTCAACACTGTTTGGGGAGTTGGTTTTACTGCATCACTGTAATGAAGCGCTTACAGTTGCTTGGCAACAAATTTTAGTGTAGACACATTCACAAATTGGTCAATGCAAGGCAACCTGTGTCGACCTAACTTAGTCTGGTAGTGAAAGCTTGCAGGATTGGGCTTTAAGTTAGCAGGGGATCACACACATTACTGTGTGTTATAAGGAGATATTGGGGGAATGTTTTAGCTAGGGCTTGTCAACCCACAATTGTTTCGCTTTATCTATATGAATATAGTAAAAGTGGTACAACTCCTACCCATAGGTGGCAGGTGGAACCCCCCTTCAGGGAGGCTAGCCCACTGCTCCGTCTCTTCCACCCCCTGCGGTCAGAAAGCCATGAGCCCCCCGGCCCAGAGGAGCTGCGGGTGCGCCCCCCCCCCCGGGCCTGGCCAGAGTGCCCCCCCCCTCGGCTAGAGGAGCTTTGGGCTGGCCAAAGGACTGAGCACCGCCCTCCACACCCTCAAACAGACCCCTCCCCAGACCCCAAACCCACCACGGGGAAAAGCATCTTGGGCTTTCTCCAGAAGAAGCTTTTGCTGTGCCCCATGCAGGTTCTGGGGCAGCTGAGGAGGTGGTATTTGCTACTCAACTTCCAGGGTTCATCAATAATCTCTCTGGAGTCCAGGGACATTACTGATGAACTCGGGAAGCTGAATAGCACATACTGCCTCCTCAGCTGCCCCAGAACCTGCATGGAGCATAATAAAACAAAAACTTCCCCCCCAAACCCCGCAACTGGGGTTCTGGCGGCTGCGTCAGTGCCAGGCCTATTGTACCCGCTGCCCATGCCCCTACCCCTCCATCCATCCAGCTTGGTGTACACCTAAAAGTTTTACCAGCAGAGCCAAGTTGGTTAGAAGTGTGAAAAAATCACACCCCTTACCAACACAGCTATGCTGGCAAAAGTCCTATTGTAGATGCAGCTATACCGGCAACAAGTCCTTTTGCTTGTCTCGCATGTTCCACTTGGGGAACTCTTTTGCCAGTAAAAGCTGTGTCTCCTCAAGGAGGGTTTTCTGGTAGAGCTCTGCTGGTGTATCTCAACCCCCTCCTGGCAAACCCTTTCAAGTGTAGATAGGGCTGTATTGCAGACACAGGCAGACTACATGTACACTAGCAACTGTATGCGTGTCCATAAGAACATAAGAATGGCTATACTGGGTCAGACCTGGCATTGGCCAGTGTCTGAAGACAGGATAGCTGGCTAGATGGACCTTTGGTCTGACCCAGTATGGCGGTTCTTATCCAGTGTGTTTTTTTATTTTAGGGGGAAGGGATAGCTCAGTGGTTTGAGCATTGGTCTGCTAAACCCAGGGTTGTGAGTTCAATCCTTGAAGGGGCCATTTAGGGATCTGGGGCAAAAATTGGGGATTGGTCCTGCTTTGAGCAGGGGGTTGGACTAGATGACCTCCTGAGGTCCCTTCCAACCCTGATATTCTACGATTCTATGAGACCAAAGGTCCATCTAGCCCAGTATCCTGTCTTCTGACAGTGGTCAATGCCAGGTGCTTCAGAGGGAATGAACAGAACAGGTAAATCATCAAGTGATCCATTCCCTGTTGCCTATTCCCAGCTTCTGGCAACCAGAGGCTAGGGACACCATCCCTGCCCATCCTGGCTAATAGCCATTGATGAACCTATCCTCCATGAATTTATCTAGTTCTCTTTTGAACCCTGTTATAGTCTTGGCCTTCACAACATCCTCTGGCAAAGAGTTCCACAAGTTGACTATGCGTTGTGTGAAAAAATACTTCCTTTTGTTTGTTTTAAATCTGCTGCCTATTAATTTCATTTGGTGACCCCTAGTTCTTGTGTTATGAGAAGGAGTAAATAACACTTCTTTATTTACTTTCTCTACACCAGTCATGATTTTATAGACTTCTATCATATCCCCTCTTAGTCGTCTCTTTTCCAAGCTGAAAAGTCCCAATCTTATTAATCTCTCCTTATACAGCAGCCGTTCCGTACCCCTAATAATTTTTGTTGCCCTTTTCTGAACCTTTTCCAATTCCAATAAATCTTTTTTGAGATGGGGCAACCATATCTGCACGCAGTATTCAAGATTTGGGCATACCATGGATTTATATAGAGGCAATATGATATTTTCTGTCTTCTTATCTATCCCTTTCTTAATGGTTCCCAACATTCTGTTCACTTTTTGGACTGCCGCTGCACATTGAGTGGATGTTTTCAGAGAACTATCCACAATGACGCCAAGATCTCTTTCTTGAGTGGTAACTGCTAATTAGGCCCCATCATTTTACATGTATAGTTGGGATTATGTTTTCCAATGTGCATTCTTTGCTTTTATCAACATTGAATTTCATCTCCCATTTTTGCCCAGTCACGCAGTTTTGAGAGATCCTTTTGTAGTTCTTCGCAGTCTGCCCGGGACTTAACTATCTTGAGTAGTTTTCATCTGCAAATTTTGCACCTCACAGTTTAGCCCTTTTTCCAGATCATTTATGAATATGTTGAATAGGACTGGGCCCAGGACAGACCCCTGGGGGACACCACTATTTATCTCTCTCCATTCTGAAAACTGACCATTTATTCCTACCCTTTGTTTCCTATCTTTTAACCAGTTACCAGTCCATGAGAGGACCTTCCTTCTTATCCCATGACAGCTTACTTTGCTTAAGAGCCTTTGGTGAGGGACCTTGTCAAAAGCTTTCTGAAAATCTAAGTACTTTATATCCACTGGATCCCCCTTTTCCACATGCTTGTTGACCCCCTCAAAGAATTCTAGTAGATTGGTGAGGCATGATTTGCCTTTACAAAAACCATGTTGGCTCTTCCCCAACTAATTATGTTCATCTATGTGTCTGACAATGTTGTTCTTTACTGTAGTTTCAACCAGTTCGCCCAGTACTGAAGTCAGGCTTACTGGCCTGTAATTGCCTGGGTCACCTCTGGAGCCCTCTTTAAAAATTGGCGTCACATTAGCTATCCTCCAGTCATTTGGTACAGAAGCTGATTTAAATGATAGGTACAGACTACAGTTAGTAGTCCTGCAATTTCACATTTGAGTTCCTTCAGAACTCTTGTGTGAATACCATCTGGTCCTGGTGACTTATTACTATTTAGTTTATCAATTTGTTCCAAAACTTCCTCTACTGACACCTTAATATGGGACAGTTCCTCAGATTTGTCACCTAAAAAGAATGGCTCAGGTTTGGGAATCTCCCTCACATCCTCAACCGTGAAGACCTATGCAAAGAATTTATTTAGTTTCTCCACAATGGTCTTATTGTCCTTGAGTGCTCCTTTAGCATCTCGATCGTCCAGTGGCTCCACTGGTTGTTTAGCAGACTTCCTGCTTCTGACGTACTTAAACATTTTTTGCTATTGTTTTTTGAGTCTTTGGCTAGCTGTTCTTCAAAAATTTTTTTGGCCTTCCTAATTATATTTTTACGCTTCATTTGCCAGAATTTATGGTCCTGTCTTTTTTCCTCACTAGGATTTAACTTCCACTTTTTAAAGGATGCCTTTTTGCTTCTCACTGCTTCTCTTACTTTGTTGTTCAGGCACGGTGGCTCTTTTTTGGTTCTCTTACTATGTTTTACATGACCATGAGCATGGTGGTGCCACAACACCCGTGTTGTCAACATCTAATCCCCAGAAGCACACGTCTGAAAGTGAGTAGAGGGTGAGTAAGCTAGTAGGCCTGAGGGGTTAGGTAAGTACATTCTCAGGGTGTGGCATGGCCCCATACCAGTGTGCAGTGTGAATGGGGATAAGGAGTGTGTACCAGGTCTCGAGTTTTAGTAGTCCTCCACCCCATTGCCACAATGCACTGAACCCTTTTCTGCCTGACTCTTTTCAATCTACAAAGGTCCCTGTCCCCCGTTTTCACAGATGATTGTGAGCTGGACTGACCGGATTAAAACAGCTTTCTGCTGCACTCTTCTGATCGATACAGGTGAACATGGAGCCTTCTCCGAGAGCAGCTGCCTGGTCTGCTGACCACACTGGGTGCTGATCAGTGTGTGGTTGGAGTACATCGTCCTCTATGACTTCACCTGGAGCAGCAGGAACATTCCTCTCTAGGGGAAATTTCAGAGGCTGGAGCAGGCCGGCACTGAGCGAACGCCAACCCCGTGTGGGAATGCATCACGCACCTGAGGCTCCTGTACTGGAGGGCAAAAGACTCCAAGAGTTGCTCAAAGAGGGCTCCTCATACATGCCCTTTCTATGATGAGCGGGACTGGGTGTTGTCAGATCCTGAAGTGGCTCATGATCCTCTCCATTACCCCACCACCCTCTTTGTCTGAAGGGATGCTGATGAGGGGGCACAGAGGATGCCCCTGAACACCTGGATGATGAGGAAAATGTGATTCTGCACCTCTACCAAAGGAGCCAGTTGAGGAAGCCCCCTGCGCAGGACTCTGAGCTGTAGCAGGAGCTGGAACCCGAGGCTGGTAAGTTACAGTGGACACCCACACTGCCTGCCAATACCTCCTCTTGCTCTGGTTGCCTCGTTCTAGATTTTAAGCCCAGCCCCATGCAAGACATAGCTATAAATAAATGATTTTATTGATTGCCGATGAGTTGCTGTTATGCATTTGGCAGAAGCTATAAAACAGATTATTAATGAACAATCACTGTGCTCCCGTATCTGTGCGTTTCTTGGCCAGCACTCAGGCAATGGTGCTCCAGGGGCTGCACAGACTGGGGGAAGGAAGAGGGCAGGTTTAGAAAGGTTCTGGTCTAAACACCGACACCTGAAATCCCTCCCGGGAGAACCCCCTGAGCATCCAGGAGGGGAAAGATGAGCCTGTGGGAGTCCCTGAAGCCCACCAAGAGCCTGTCCCCCAAACTCCATGCAAGAGACATCACAGTTTGTCCCCAAGAACAATTATCCCTCATTGTTCCCCTGTCTGCCAGGGGGAGGGCCAGGAGATGGGTGCAGAGACATTAACATTTGGCCATTCAGGTATTCAGTCCCATTATGTTTTGTTGGTTTCCCTCTCTTTTTAAAAATATTTTACTTACATGCCTAATACAGTACTTTTAATCAATGTTAGCATTTCCTTGACTTGTGTGTGGACTCTCCTTCCTAAGTATGATGAGCCTAAGATGTTTTCAGGTTCAGGATTATGCCCCAGGATTCACAGTACAGAAGCTGGAATGGTGCAACTGTGTGGTGCCTTCAGATTTAATAATTTTATTAAGATGATGCTGAAGTAAAAAGAAAACGGTACAGAGTTTAAGCATAGAAGTTTCTGGTTATCAGGGAATAAGGTACAGATTATCAAGGGGTGCGAAATTCGGTTTTGGAGTGGGTGGCGTAAGGAATACATAATCTGCAATCTCCCCGATTGCGGGTAAAAGTTTAATGGGTCAAAGTACAGACACTGAGATATGGGAGTATGTTGTTCATATAATGGTGTGGAGTATAATGAGTGGATACGATGATGAGGATGGATTTACCTTCATTTGGTGGGATTTAATGTTCAGTGAGTTTATGGTTCCAGTTCATATGGTCCAATGGAAAAAGTCTCTCAGTCCCTTTCCCATAGTGGATGCACGATGTCGTACCGGTTCATACCTCCTGGTACTGTCGGTGGCCGGTGATGTGTTCAATGTAGATGTCCCTGGACCATCGGATGGTGTGCGAGACCATGAGGCGCCACATGAGCCGTGCATAGCATCGACCGATCCCACAGGTCTGCAGCACACGCTCATTGCAGAGGTCCCAAGCATCCAGGGCTCCGACGATCAGGGCATCCATCTGCACCTCGTAGCCCTTCGCTCTCAGGGTGTCGACCAGGGGGGTGTATTTTTCCAGTTTATGAGCTCAGGCTTCGCAGAAGGCCGGGGTCCTGTTCTCAAAGGAGAACATGACGTCGACGAGGATGATCTTTTTCTGGGCCTCATTGGTGATGACCATGTCGGGTCGCAGCTGGCTGTCAGTACCGGGGATGGCGCAGTTCACGGCGACCTCCCCCAGGTGTGGTGCGATGGCTTTCACTAGGCGGTTCTGGATGGCGTTGTGGCGCAGCTGCCAGGCTCTGGAGTAGGGCTTGCAGCTGCACAGGACGTGGGGCAGAGTCTCGTTGGAGTAGCCGCACTTCCTGCAATGCTTGTCTCAGTTCCCATGGCGGACGGCTCCGTTGAGCGGGACGCAGTTGAGCTGGGCACGGTGGATGAATCACCAGTCAGCGAAACGGGTGAAGCCGCCCCCGGCGAGGAAGTGGTTGCTGGCGTGCCACTTGCTGGTCAGTTCGAAGACTTTACCCTGGTCCGGTTTACGCTTCAGGGTTTCCATGTACAGTGAGTGGATGGCTGCCTTCAGGGTCCTCTCCAGCATGCCCCTGGCGCTCGGGGTGATGATGGTGTTGTCGTCGGACCTGATCTGTGGCACCAGGACTCCCTGCTCCTGGCGCTCCTTGCACCACTCCCAGTGGCAGCCGATGCGCTTCGCCAGGCGACGCGTGGCATTGCGAGTGCGGGACCACAGTGAAGCGATGTCACGCCCGTCCCGTCCGAATTCATCATCCAGGGAACAGCTCAGGAAGGTGGCGGTGTCTTGGTTGGAGGGGGCTCTGCTGATCCGCTTCTTTGTTGCGTCATGGAGGGCGTTTGCTGCGATGTTCCTTACCATGGCGTCGGGACAACTACAAACACTTTTCTCTCTGCCCCACACCCACAACGCCCGCCTCTTTCTCCCAGGGTTAAGAAATAGCTGAAGTCCCAAGGATACATGGGAGGGATAGGGAAAGTGCAGCTAGTGTTATGTGCTTACAGAGAGCACTGTTCTAAATGCAGCAGAATTCCCACCACAGAAAATGGGGAGATAAACATCTTTATAGCTTGGTTCACATGCAGAACAACGAAACACAATCCAATTAACAATACAGGCATCTGCCACTACCCAGTGATTAAATGACCTCTCCTTCCCCCACAAATCTTGACCAGTTTCAATCTTAGTAGCAATTAGTGCAGCATACCAGCCACTAAGTGCAATTAGCACTGCAGACAAAGAACTGTAAAAAAAGAGAGAAAAAGGGTGGAACTCCCCCCCCCAGCAAATGCTGATAAGGTCGTTAAGAGACATTGAGTCCTTCCAATAAGGGAGGCTTGTAAACAAGTGTGAGCAGTTAAGTCAAAAGCATTGCACAATGGCCACAGTACAAACTCAGCCACCCTTCTCCACAGCACAAACCCAACCCAAAGTTGTTAACCCAGTGGAGGTGCCTGGTTATAATTGTCAGGAGTGTGTGCATTGTCACAGGAACAAAACCCTCACAAAGCTAAGTAGTCCCACAAGTAAGTGCCAATGTTCTCTTATGTTCTTTTCCAGCAGCTGCTCAGGGTGTGAAGTTTCAGAGTAACAGCTGTGTTAGTCTGTATTCGCAAAAAGAAAAGGAGTACTTGTGGCACCTTAGAGACTAACCAATTTATTTGAGCGTAAGCTTTCACGAGCTACAGCTCACTTGTGAAGGTGTCCCTCAGACAGGCAGCTGTCATCCTCTGCCTCCCTGCTGTGCCAAGATATATGCACATATGGCATCCCTGGACCTGCTGAGAACTGGGACCAGTGTGCACGTGGATGGGATCCAGAGGCCTGTATAGATTTTTATAAAGCAGACTTGTCCTGATCCCACTCAGGACAGAAGCACTCCCTGTTGCCTTCACAAATGTTATGGAGTGCACGATATTTGATTACAAGAATGGTATTTGCCACATGGGCATCCAGACGGGTACGTAGGCACCACCACCACTAAATGCGCACTCCACAACCATTCTGTAGCCACTGTGTTTGCAACTGAATTCCCATTTTCCAGGGTTATTGATGTTGGGGTATAGTTTCATAAGCTAAGATATGACTGGGTACGGGGGGGTTCCTCAAAATAACAGTTGGCACAAACACACCATAGAGAATCATATAATTTCTGGGGAATAATGTCCCTTCTTCCCCCTTCAAAACTCAATCCCAATCTCCTCAGCACCATGGCATCATGGCCCTTTCCAGTGTCTCCCACTTTGGCATTCATGAATTGGCCTCTGTGGGCCACTAAGCCTCACAGAACGTATGAATAGTAACCTTTTTGGTTTATGTACTCACTATCCCCCTTGTGATGAGGAACGTACTGGATATGGATGCTATCCATGACTCATGGACAGTTTGGAAACCCCATCCTCTGAAATCCAGCTATTATTTCTAGAACTTTTCTTATGTCAGGCACCTGTGGGAAGATCACAATGTCAATTGTCTCACAAACGTGCGCAACCACAACCCCAGCAGTGGACTTTCTGACCCTGACAGTGGAATTTCCAACCCCAAAGTTGTTTGCAATGGGTCTATAGCTGTCTGGTGTTGCCAGTTTCCACAGGGAAATAGCTATCTGCTTCTGCACCAGCATGGCTTCCCTGAATTGAGTGTTCTGGTGCTGGAGGTTTGGTGTAACCGCCTCACGCAACTCCATGAAGGTCTATTTCCTCATTCAGGGAAGTTCTGAAACCACTGCTGGTCATTCAAGGTTTCCAAAACAATGTGATCCCTGGGTCTCCTGGACCAGAAGTGATGGCCCACCCATGGGCATACCGTGGCAATACTGGCATTCATCATATCCATAGCGTGGGAGCTGAATGAATTGTCCTTGACCTTCAAGCTCAACCGTCTTTGACATGTCAGAAAGTTCTACTCAAATTCCACCCAGGATATCACCGATCACCTACTCCACTAAGCATTTGTCCCGTGATAAGGAGCAGGAGCAAAACTACATCATCCCATTGTTCCATGTCTTCCTCTGAGTTTGGCAGGGGGAGATGTAAGCAGGAACTGCCATTCGCAAATGTGTGAAGGCAGGAGACAGTACCAACAACACACAGCAAAGTGGTTCCTAGAACATCTCCCTGTGATACACAGAACCTTGGGATACCTGAAATGGTAGCATGAATATCATGTAACAACCATGGCAGTGTGGACGCAGGTATACACGTGTACACAACATTATACCTGTGTTCCGCACAGCATAGGTGCACACTTGTCGCAAGTATGAGGAACATGTGCGAGCATGTACATGGTCAGGTAACCAAGTATGTGCACCGGAGTAGACATAGCCTTATCCTGGTGTAACTATTCCTGTTTGGGAAGGGAAATAAGCTATACCCACATAAAGCTTTTTTATGTTAATATAGCTGTATTAGGTTTGCCAGGTGTCTGGTTTTCGACCAGACTTTCCCATCGAAAGGGGACCTGTGCAGTGTCAGGTCAGTACTGCTGACTGGACACCAGAAATCAGGCTGCCGCAGTAACTGCAATCAGCCTCTGCCGCCAGGAGGGTGAGAAGAGCAGCTGCAGCTGGAGGAGAAGGGAACCTGATAGTATGTCCCGTTCGAGGAGCAGGGCTGGCTGCTAGGCTCGCCGCCTCTGATGGCCCATCCTGCCTTCTCAGCCTCCTGGGGGCCCAGCTCTCTCCTACCCCTCGCTCCGTGGACCTCCCCCTCCCGCGACTGGGCAGGCAGGCAGGCTTTGGCTCTGCAGGCGGCAGGTGAGTCCAGGACGAGGGGAAAGCAAATGACTTGGGAGCGGGGGTGTGGAGCGAGCAAGCAACAGGGGCGTTTTGAAAATTGGAAAGTTGGCAATCCTAAGCTGTATCCACACTAGTGGTTGTACCAGTACAACTATATTGGTAAAAAAAATCACACCCCTAGCCAAAATAACAGACCAGGCCTTAGAGTGGGTGCAGTAGAGAAGTTTGTAACAGCCATGGTGAATGAAGAAATGTTACTTACTTTGCCATCTGTCTTTATTTTGCTGTTCCGCTCTATTGGATGCTGCGATGCTGCCAAGAGAGGGGCTAATAGGTACCCCTACTGCGTGCCCTAGTTAGAGCAAAGGACAGAGAGAAGCGAGATTGAGAGGTGGAACACAGAGACCCAACGAAGGATAGAACAGGCTGAGCAAAACCTTTCAGAAGCTGGACCACCTGAGCAAACATGACTTCACGGAGATGCCCTCTAGCCCAGCCATTTCACGCTCTTTTAAACCTTTCTTGGCCTGGATAGCTTATAATTCTGAAATGTCTTCTTGGAGAAATTCTCTTTCAAAAATATTTTGCCTCGTATTTTTAGGTCTAGGCAGTTTGATTTGGATCCTCAGTAGTCAATCTACTGCTGCAGATTGATTTCAGGGTTTATTTTTTTCCTTTTTAAACATGCCACACACACACACGCCAAATCTGTGCACTTGGGGTTTTTTTTTCCATTAAAAAGCCTTTTTTTAATCTTAGCAAATGCTTGGTCTTTTCCACTTCAATAGCCTGAAATTCTCCCCAGGGAGTCATAAGCTCTTTAAATATTTTTAGGTTGCCAGATTTCTTATGTTCTCTCTCCAGGAAGCCAATTTGGTTTCTAGGCTCTTGAGAGTAGTGTAACTTCATCTTTTGCGCACTCACTGCATCACAATAAAATGCTGCCTAATTGCTGCCTTTGTGGAGTCCCAAAGGTGTAAGTGTTTGTCTCGAGGCTATCATTGTGGACAATATACTCTTCTCAGGCTGGAGTTAAGCCTTTTTATTATTTAAATCTGAGTCATGTAAAATTAGTTTACTAGAAAGAAACCCATAAGGATCTTGTATGAAAAATGAAAAGGAGTACTTGTGGCACCTTAGAGACTAACCAATTTATTTGAGCATAAGTTTTCAAGCTTATGCTCAAATAAATTGGTTAGTCTCTAAGGTGCCACAAGTACTCCTTTTCTTTTTGCGAATACAGACTAACACGGCTGTTACTCTGAAACCTGTATGAAAAATAACTCCCACGTATTGTTTTCCAGCACCATGCGAGGACAATCGGACATAAAGATTTTCAAATGGCTGATAATACTAGATGTAATAGAAATGCTGAATTTTATGTCAGTTGAAAGGAAACACAAATGTTTCTGTGGGACAAGGAGCTACTGACAGACCTCAACTAACCCTTGGTCATCCTCACTATGTCCTCTTGCTCATTTCAAGTTGGTTGGAGGAGCAGTTGCTCGTTTCCTAGCTGCCCCTTCAATCTGCTACACCTACCAAATAGAAAAAACAATCTGTAAGACTGATTCCCAGAGTAGACCAAACCTAAGAAACAAGAAAGATTCAGGGCTGGTCTACACAGGAACTTACATCAGCATAGCTAATTCTCTCCGGGGTGTGAAAAATCCATCCCCAGAGAGATGTAGCTATGCCGACCTAACCCCTGGTGTAGACAGCACTAGGCTGAAGGAACAATTCTTCTGTCAGCCTAGCTACCGCCTCTTGGGGAGATGGATTGCCTATGCCAGGGATGGCCAACCTGAGCCCGAGAAGGAGCCAGAATTTAATAATGTACATTGCCAAAGAGCCACAGTAATATGTCAGCAGCCCCCAATCAGCTCCCCCACCCGCTCCCAGCACCTCCGCCCACCAGGAGCTCCACCTGTCAGCACCTCCCCCTCTCTCCCTGCTCCTCCCGATCAGCTGTTTTGTGGCATGCAGGAGGCTCTGGGGGGAGGGGGAGGAGCGAGGGTATGGCAGGCTCAGGGGAGGGGGTGAGAAGGGGTGGAGTGGGGGCAAGGCCTGTGGCAGAGCCAGGGGTTGAGCAGTGAAACACTGGAAAGTTGGCGCCCATAGCTCCAGCCCCGGAGTCGGTGCCTATACAAGGAGCCACATATTAACTTCTGAAGAGCTGCATGTGGCTCCGGAGCCACAGGTTGGCCAACCCTGACCTTCGCTGATGGGAGAACCCCTCCTATAGGCAGGTAGTGACTACATTGAAGTGCTACAGCAGTGTAGCTGTGCCGCTGTAGCGTTTTAAGTGTAGACAAGCCCTCAGTGTAGACATACCTTCTAACATCTTTCTATCCCCTCTATCTTTCTTCTCACCCGAGACCTCTCATTTGCCCCTCCTTTTCATATCCTTGGCATAGAATCATAGAATATCAGGGTTGGAAGGGACTTCAGGAGGTCATCTAGTCCAACCCCCTGCTCAAAGCAGGACCAATCCCCAACTAAATCATCCCACCCAGGGCTTTGTCAAGCCTGACCTTAAAAGCCTCTAAGGAAGGATCTTCCACCACCTCCCTAGGTAACGCATTCCAGTGCTTCACCACCCTTCTAGTGACAAAGGTTTTCCTAATATCCAACCTAAACCTCTCTCACTGCAACTTGAGACCATTACTTCTTGTTCTGTCATCTGCTACTACTGAGAACAGTCTAGATCCATCTTCTTTGGAATCCCCTTTCAGATAGTTGAAAGCAGCTATAAAATCCCCCCTCATTCTTCTCTTCTGCAGACTAAATAATCCCAGTTCCCTCAGCCTCTCCTCATAAGTCATGTGCTCCAGCCCCCTAATCATTTTTGTTGCCCTCCGCTGGACTCTTTCCAATTTTTCCACATCCTTCTTGTAGTGTGGGGCCCAAAACTGGACACAGTACTCCAGATGAGGCCTCACCAATGCCGAATAGAGGGGAATGATCACATCCCTCCATAGGCGCCAACTTTTCCAGGTGCCGGTGGGTGCTCACCCTCGCCCCGCCCCAACTCCACCCATGCCCCGCCCCTCCCACCCTTGCCCAGCCCCATTCTAACCCCTTCCCCAAAGTCCCCGCCCCAACTCCACCCCCTCCCTGCCCCTATTGGACTCCTTCCCCAAATCCCCGCCCCAGCTCCACCTCTTCCCGGAGTGCACTGTATTCCCCCTCCTCCCCAGTGCTTGCTGCCATGAAACAGCTGTTTTGCGGCGACAAGCGCTGGGACCTAGGGGGAGAAGTGTGACGCGGCACACTCAGGGTCGGAGGTGGAGGTGGAGAAGAGATGAGCTGGGGTGGGGAGCTGCCAGTGGGTGCAAAGCACCCACCAATTTTTCCCCAGAGCACCCACAGAGTCTGTGCCTATGCATCCCTTGATCTGCTGGCAATGCTCCTACTTATACAGCCCAAAATGCTGTTAGCCTTCTTGGCAACAAGGGCGCACTGTTAACTCATATCCAGCTTCTTGTCCACTATAACCTGTAGGTCCTTTTCTGCAGAACTGCTGCCTAGCCACTCGGTCCCTAGTCTGTAGCAGCGCATAGGATTCTTCCATCCTAAGTGCAGGACTCTGCACTTGTCCTTGTTGAACCTCATCAGATTTCTTTTGGCCCAATCCTCTAATTTGTCTGGGTCCCTCTGTATCCTATCCCTATCCTCCAGCGTATCTACCACTCCTCCCAGTTTAGCATCACCCAAGGCATCACTTAACATTTTGCTGTCCCAGTTTAACTATTTGTAAATGTGATGTATTACTTCCCAGAGTCGTGTGAGAATTAATTAGGGTGATTATAATGAATTTTGGAATGAAAATCTAAAGTATAAGTGTAAAGTGACGATTGTTGTATGACCACCGCTTCTGGGACACTGCCTGAACTCTGTCTTTTCTGAAATCCCACTCCATGCCTCCAGCTACTCTACAGAATGCACTGTCCCCAGAACAGTGCCGACCTGGCTGTTCTGCACAAAGAAGCACCAGCATATTTCTCTTGGCCTCAGACAACTCCACAGGAGTCACATTCATTTCAGCGCCCAGTTCAACATTGCCCCTCGTTTCTAAAACTCTCCACAGCCTTCAGGCTGTTTCATTCCTTCTCTGTCTATTCCCCTCCACACCCTCTTTATCCATTTAGCACTGACTTTCCCCACTGCTTGTATCAGAGCCTTTTCTTCCACCCCATCTGGAACAGTCCTGCTGCCTCTTTGATTCCATAACCGAGGGCATAATTTTACCGCAGAACCTTCATTACTAATGTTGATAACCAAACCAAAAAGGACATAGTTTGACCTGCAGGTCTCAGGTTGCATTTGCTGGGGGGGCAGTTAAGAAAAACCATGGATTAACTCCTCGCCCCATTGAAATCAATGGGAGCTTTGCTGTTGACTTAAATGGGGCCAGGATTCCATTTGATATTTTTATCTGCAATTGGAGAACATTTATTTTGGAAGTCACAGTAAGTATTGAATCCCATTGTGCCATTTTTAGAGTAAGTTTTCAGAGTATAGCCACACTAGCTCTCGGTGCCTCCTTCATCCATCTGTAGAACTGGTATAATAATGCTGAGAGTGGAGTGAGGCTTAGCAGATGAATGTTTGCAAATTGCTTTGAGATGCTCTGATGAAAGGTGCTACAGTCGTGCAAAGCATCATTATACTACATTCTCTCTGTAATGGGGTCTACAAACCCCATACTGAGTTTAGGCAGGAGTGGGAGGGGAGCCTCTCCTGTCTGCAGGCGAGCAGCTTGACCACACCCACACGTAGCTGCCAGAGCTGCCAATCATGGAGGTAGGCACGCCCAGCTGTGCCCTGTGGGGGAAACAAAGCCTGCTATAAAGGAGAGAGTGCAAACAAGGAAGGGAGGCAAAAAGGTCTGGGACGGAAATGGGGTAACACCCCTGCTCCTTGCTGCCTCCCTGACTGCAGCCGAGAGTCTGAGACACACTTCTGGACTCAGTCAAAGTTCTGAATCAAAGAACCATCCTGAGCAGGGGCAAACTAAAAGGGGGTCCCGATGGGGGCAGCAGTGACTCTCCAAAGAAGCACACCCAGCGCCAGTGATGCTCCCGTTCTCTGTAAATCAATTTGTGATATTTCACATGAAGGATGCTATGCATAATTATTTGTATTTTATCTATATATCAGATATACTGATATATATATATATATATATATATATATACACACACACTCTTTATCTGAGACCTATCTATGGAAAAATATTTTATGTTAATATTTTAAGCACAATCATGTAAAGATTGTCTTTGTTTGGGTGGATGCGTTTATAAGGTTATCTTACATAGTCCTGTAGCATAATGCAGAGCGTATAAACAATATGGCTGGATTTTATATTTACTGCTTGGAGAACCATACTAGCTGATTTATTTAAGCATTGCTTCCAAGAAATGAGTATGTTTAGAATCTCAATGAAACTTTCAAATAGGAAAGATACTTTCCACCATAAATATTAGCCAATGACTGTGTCTAAAAAGGTACTCCTGGGGATATTTAGAAAACCAGTTTATATTACAGCTCTACGTCACACTGTATGTACATGTAGTCTGTACATTCCTTTTTATTAAAAACACTTAGGGACAAATTGTCCCCTGCGGGTTATTCCTGAATACAAGACTACAATCTCCACTATACACTCTATCTATAATTACACATGCCTCATATGTGCAGGTGACATTCATGGGATAAATTGCTAAGCTATGTTATATAATGTCCTATATTAGTAATTTGCATCGAATTATACTTGGATGATTTACGTGATGAAGAATATAATTAATATTGCATATATGTCATGGCTGACAAAGCTACACACAATGAGTATAATCCATTCCACTTTTTATATGCTCAACACCTCCACAGAGTCTCATTGGACTTTAGGATGTCCCTGTGGGATGGATTTTACATTTAGTCCTCTAACTTAGTGGAAAGAGTGTAGAATTGCTGATACAACTACTGACTACAATGTGAGCGGGCCCATGTGGGGTGCTTTATTACAGCTAGTATGTGAAATATCTTGTGCTCATGAATAGTGGTATTAGCTGCATTTGTTTTCAAAGGCTGTATAAAAATAATACAGTGGCACGGTCCAGAATCTCACCCCAGTAATTTCTCCAAAAACATAACTCGTAACTACTAAAAATAGTAAAAAGGTTGATTGTATTCTCGGTTTGTGGTCACCCATGGTAATTTGTGCTAATACACAAAGGGAGATTAATTACATGATGTATATGATATTATGTTATAGGATGAGACACATTACTGCTAGATATTGGACAAGCTCTCCTAATAGTGGCCATTATTGGAACCAAATACTGCTGAATTTGAGTGGCTTCTTGCAAGCCTTAACAGAGACTTAGGCCTATTCTATGCTACAAAGTTAGGTCAACATAAGTGGACTTGTGTCAACCTAGTTGTGAATACGTCTACACTACAATTTGTCTCCCGCCAATGTAAGCAGCCCATTACAGTGACGCAGTAGCATCATCTCCTTGACTGATGCAAGTGTAGATACTGCATTAGTTGTATTGACCCTTCCAGGCCTCCAGCAGCTGTCCCACAATGTCCTTGACACTTGGACAGTGGTCACAATTTTGAACTCCGCTGCCCAGGGATCACAGAGACCAGAAGCCTACCTGTACCCCCCTCCTTTAAAAATTCTGCTATGTTTTTTAATGCCTTTTCCTGATTGCCCACCTTGGTCAGTACACCTATCAGTTCTCCTTTGTTGTGTGCATCTGACCAAGCTGGCTCCATGTGCATAGACTACTGGACGTGTTCCTGGCTGGAGCAGGCACAAAGTCTTGTATCTCCTTGGCCTGTGGGGAGAAGAGACTGTGCAAGCACAGCTATGGAAAGCTATAGAAATATCAACATCTATGCGCAGAATGCACAAGAGATGTTGCAATGGGAATAGCCATAGTGCTGCATGAAAGTCAAGGAAATATGCCAGGCATATCACAAGGCATGGGAAGGCAGCAAGAAATCTAGTGTTGTCCCCGCAGACCTTTTACTTTTAGAATAACTGCATGCAATACGTTGGCAGTGACCCTACTAGCACTCTGCTGACAACTGTGGACATACAGAGGCACCTGAGCTGCCACAAACA
Source organism: Chelonia mydas (assembly GCF_015237465.2). Lineage (NCBI taxonomy): Eukaryota > Metazoa > Chordata > Testudines > Cheloniidae > Chelonia > Chelonia mydas. The sequence continues at coordinate 46,886,764 of NC_057849.1, read as the reverse complement.
GGGAAGAGGAGGAAGATGGGAAAGAGGGGAAAGAGAAGTGATGGGGGACTCAAACCATGTCATGAGCCAGGAACTGTTTGAAACTCTGCCTGAGTCAAGCCAGTCCTGACAGGCAAGCGCAGATTAGCCTGATGATGAAGGGCAAGGGAGCTTGGGTAAGTGTGTACATGCATTATTCCTTGTCTTTTTTGGCTTTTTGTTTCCTGAAATCTCCTTTCTCTCCCTCCTTCCTTCCATCCCTCCTTCCCTAGCCCTGGCTCTTCTTCCCGATTTAACAATGGCACCCATCCCATCCATAAGTTTAGAGAATACAAAGGTATTGAGTTTTGATTAATTTACTGGTGTAATGTTGTAAACTAAAATGTTAGGGACTAAATACACAAAGAGTAGTATGGCAATTTGATTACACAGTCCACACCAGATCAGTGTCCTGCGCTCAAGGGGAGGTAGAACAAACACAGAATTAAAGTCAGCATCGGCTTTTCATTTCTTCGGCTTGCTGACATAGATGGGGGTGGGAGGCATGCAGAGTAAGTTGTTGATCTGAATAGGGATGTCCCTTTTATCCTCTTGAAAGATCTTGAGGAAACTTTCATGGAGATGCTCTCCAATCCTCTCCCAAAGATTTGTAGGAATGGCAGCCTTGTGTCTTCCTCTGCAATAGGAGACTTTCCCATGCCACCAGGGCCGTGCGGAGGAATTTAAATTTGACCCCTTTTGGGGGTGGCACAGGGGCTTGCTGCCCCCCTTCCTTCTCCTCCTTTCCCCTGGCCCCAGGAGGATCGCTGCCCCCCCTTCCTACCCCTTCCCTGGCCCAGGGAGGAGCTCGCTGCCCTCCTCCACTCCCCTCTCCCAGCCCCGGGAGGATCTTGATTTTCCCTCCCTCCACCCGGCCCTGGCCAGGAGCTTGATCTTCCCTCCCTCCATCTTGCCCCTGCCCAGCCCTGGCAGGAGCTCAATCTTTCCTGCCTCTGCGGCCCTGGGGCAGGAGAAGTTCTGTGCCCCTGACCATTATTGGGGATGCCCCTGCTTGTCCCCCTTTGTGCACGCCTCTGCACGCCACTCTGCAATGAGTGCGGCTGGCACCATTGCAGTAAACAGGCTAGCAAGATATGGGCCTGGACATCTTCAGGAAGCCAGTAGCAGGTCAGTCCTCTGTGCTTTAGTCATCCTCAGGAGTCTGGTGGCAGCTTTTTTCCCTTTGCCTCACATATATTATGCAGTACACCATAGGCAGCTCTAACCATGGGATGTTTCTCTCACTGAGATCCAATATAGGCTATGTCTACACTGGCAATTGAACGACAAAACTTTTGTCTTTCAGAGGTGTTACTCCCCACCCCCATAAGACAAAAGTTTTGCTGTGACAAGTGCCAATGTGAACAGCATGTTGTTGGCAGGAGCGCTCTCCTGACGACAACGGAAATGCTGCTTGTTGGAGGTGGAAGGTTTTTTTCGGCAGGAGAGCCAACAAACAGCGGCTACGCTGCACTCCTTTTAGCAGCAGGCTGTAGTGACATAGCCATGTTGCTAAAAGCTATGTAGTGTAGACATAGCCATTGTGAGTAAACAGCACCTATGTCCCTTCAGTCTACCAAAAGCATTCAACAGTCAATCTGCATCTGCTGAGCTGGTAGTTCCATCTTTTCTTGGCGCTGTCAAGATGGCCAGTGTACGGCTTCATGAGCCAGGGGAGTACGGGGCAGGCTGGGTCCCCCAGAATCATTTCAACATCGCCAATGGTTGGTAACCAGCTGGTCAGGGAAGAATGTAGCTTTCTGAAAAGTCCTGTGTGCTTAGAGATGTGAGTATCATGCACCTTCCCTGACCTGCCCACACCAATATCAGTGAACCATCCCTGGTGATCTACTAGCACTTGCATAACCATGGAAAAGCATCCCTTGCTGTTGATGTACTCAGTGATAAGGTAGGCTGGTGCCAGAACAGGGATATATGCAGGGCCGTCCTTACCAATATGCAAAGTACGCAGCTGCGTAGGGCACCAGGAAATTTGGGGCACCAAATTTCCTGGTGCCCTGCACAGCTGCGTGCTGCTCCTTCCCCTGTCCCGCCTCTTCCCCAGGGCCCCCGGACCCCTCTTCCCCACCCCAGCCACGCCTCTTTCCCGCCTCTTCCCCACCCCAGCCACGCCTCTTCCCACCCCTGCTCTGCCCCAGCCCCGCCCCCACTCCTCTGAGCTCCGCAGCAGGGTTGGGTCTGCACTCACCGGTGGCGGGAAGTGCAGCGACCCGGCCCCAGCTGCGCTGCCGATGAGTGCTGGGGGGTGGTTCCCCCCTGCCCCACAAGCCAGCCCTGTCCCCCCACGGAGGCCTGGGGCCAGTCCCCCCGCTTCCCTCCCACAGAAGCCTGTGCTCCCCCTACCCCCACGGAGTGGGCAGTGGAGGGACGGCGTAGGGCCCCAGAATAGCTAGGGACGGCCCTGGATATGTGTGCTATCTATCACCTCACCACAGTTCAGGAACACAATGCTGTAAATCCATCCACTATTTCCTGTACATTACTGAGAGTCAGACTCTTGTATAGCAGAGGATGCCGAATGGCATTACACACTTTGGTGACCACGGCCCCCACTATGGATTTTCCACCTCCAAACAGATTGCCCACTGACTGAGAGCAGCCTGGGTTGCAAACTTCCAGAGTGTGATCCTCACTTTCTTCCTCGCTGACAACGCAACTCTCATTTTGGTGTTCTTGCGTCGGAAGGCTGAGTTGAGTTTGGCATACAGATCAAGGATGCCCAAATAAATCTGTTAGTCTTTAAGGTGCCACCGGACTCCTCGTTGTTTTTGTGGATACAGACTAACATGGCTACCCCTCTGATACTTAGATCAAGGAACGTAGCTTTCTGCAGACAAAAATTCTGCAGCCACTGTTCATCATCCCAGATCTGCATTTACAATGCAATCCTACAATGCTTGTTTCTCAGGCCCAGAAGTGGTGAACCACCATTTGGAGCTGCTCCACAAACACCACCAACAACCTGACATTTTGAGTTGCTGTGTCCATCAGCATCCAGTTATTGTCCTTGAACATCTCCACATGTCCCTCACAGCAATCTTGCTTGAGCAGTACTCTTTCAAACGTTGCAAATACAGGTGAATCATGAGTCCTGTAGTAACAACACTCATGCTTCTACCAGAGATAGCAGAGGCCAAAAAAAGTGCCATGTGGAACTATAGGAGTTTTAAAAAATTGTGTGAAAATTATGGGATGTGAAAAGTATTATGGAGAAAATGACATAATGGGAACTTGACCCCTAACTCCCAGAAAACCCTGAGTGAATCGCTGATATCCTACAAAACACTGGGATACCAACCATGGTGCACTGCATTTTACATGAGAGCAAACACTCCTGGGGACTATACGCAGTACCAATACAAGCACCCATATGTGCATGTGCCTGAGCGATATATGAACTTCGGCAGCTGTACACCATCGGACACCTTGGTCGTGTCCTTAGATCCATTTATAAAGTTTAGAATCCACCTTTACAGCATATTGATGATTCCATTAGACTACTTTGTTTAGTTTCTGAGCCTTTAATATGGATACCTGTGATATACAACCTGATTCACCTCTCATCTTACATTGATGTAAATCAATTGTAGGGCTCCATGTTTGTCACGGAGCCAGAGGTGCGGAAGTCACGGATTCCGTGATTTCCTGCAACCTCCATGACTTCTGCAGCGGACAGTGTGGCTGACCCCGGGGCCACCTGCTCAGAATGGGTTTAGATAATTATTTAAGAATGATGGGAGAGGACATTCTGTTGCTCTCCTGATACAGCTGTGTAGCTTCTCCAGCGCCTACCTTCTGCAGCATCTACCTGCAGACACGTACCATTTTGAGTAGACCTTCAAAACAGTTTTCATTGCATCCCTCCAAATGTAACCATCTTCTGTCTACTTTGATCACAGCACACCTGAGAGGACAGCTTGAAGATACTGATACTTTGGGATACCCACCCCAAATTTAACAGACTCACTGAGGCAACGGGAATTGGAGTGGTATGGGGTTAGTCCCCACCCTTCCCTCATTTTTCCTGGGGACAAATCAGGAAGCCCCTTTTATGCTCGGCTTTTGCCCTTCCCTTTGGGACTTGAGTTCTAAGAAGGGTCTTGCTGGCAGGTATGAGTCCGGTCCACTGCCTCAGCTGCCACCACAACAGAAGTTGGAGACTGTTCCCACTGTTCTCCTGAGCAAACAGGTGTTGTCATAATTGTCTTCCCCTTTACTTTTGATTCCTTTTCTCAAATAATCCACCACTTTATGAACATATTCCCTGTGATTCATTTTGTGAAGTTTTCTGAGGTTTCTAAATTGGAGGCAATATGCGTCTGGGGTATTTTGAAACCTACTGAACATAGACTTCTTATACTGGACATATTTCATAGCGTCACTTACATCCATATCATTGAATACTTGCAAAACTTTACAAGTAATTTGGGAAGTGAGTCATTCTCCAGGGGTTCTGTGTACCGTGCATATCCTTTTGAAGGTGGGTAAATAGTCTTCAATGCAATCAATCCCCCTGTAACTGTCGGGCACACTTTATCTCAACTGTGACTACCTGGTGAAGATTACCTACTGGCTGAGGGACCTGACTTTCTAATTTCAGTCTTTTGATCATGAACTGCCTTTCCAGCTCTTTCCTGAGCTGCTGCTTTCTCTCCTTCCCATTTTTGCCCTTCTAACTCGAGTGCTCTCTGGTGGGTCTCTTCTTGCACTGTGGTTTCTCTTTAGCTGCCCATATCTGGAATTTGCCAGAAGCTGGGAATGGGCGACGGGATGGATCACTTGATGATTACCTGTTCTGTTCATTCCCTCTGAAGCATCTGGCATTGACCACTGTCAGAAGACAGGATACTGGGCTAGATGGACCTTTGGTCTGACCCACTATGGCCGTTCTTATGTTCTTATGGACACGCATACAGTTGCTAGTGTACATGTAGTCTGCCTGTGTCCACAATACAGCCCTGTCTACACTTGAAAGGGTTTGCCAGGAGGGGGTTGAGATACACCAGCAGAGCTCTACCAGAAAACCCTCCTTGAGGAGACACAGCTTTTACTGGCAAAAGAGTTCCCCAAGTGGAACATGCGATACAAGCAAAAGGACTTGTTGCCGGTATAGCTGCATCTACAATAGGACTTTTGCCAGCATAGCTGTGTTGGTAAGGGGTGTGATTTTTTCACACTTCTAATCAACTTGGCTCTGCTGGTAAAACTTTTAGGTGTACACCAAGCTGGATAGATGGAGGGGTACGGGCATGGGCGGTGGGTATAATAGGCCCGGCACTGACGCAGCCGCCAGAACCCCGGTTGCGGGGTTTGGAGGACGGAAGTTTTTGTTTTATTATGCCCCATGCAGGTTCTGGGGCAAGTGAGGAGGCAGTATGTGCTATTCAGCTTCCCGGGTTCATCAGTAATGTCCCTGGACTCGAGAGAGATTATTGATGAACCCTGGAAGTTGAGTAGCAAATATCGCCTCCTCAGCTGCCCCAGAACCTGCATGGGGCACAGCAAAAGCTTCTTCCCGAGAGAGCCAGATGCTTTTCCCCGTGGTGGTTTGGGGTCTGGGGAGGGTTCAAAAGAGAACTAGATACATTCATGGAGGATAGGTTTATCAATGGCTATTAGCCAGGATGGGCAGGGATGGTGTCCCTAGCTTCTGGTTGCCAGAAGCTGGGAATGGGCAACAGGGGATGGCTCACTTGATGATTACCTGTTTTGTTCATTCCCTCTGAAGCACCTGGCAGTGGCCACTGTCGGAATACAGGATACTGGGCTAGATGGACTTTTGGTCTGAGCCAGTATGGCTGTTCTTATATTAATTCTCATTCCTTCTCCACTTTTGCCATCTCCAACATGGTGAACTCCAACTTCATGGCTGTTTCACTGAGACCTGTGCTTGCACATAACTTATCTTGTTCCTTGACTGAAAATCTCAATTCCTTCAGTATTTATTTCCTGAGTTGTGCACTGCTGGTCCAACTACTGCCTCTTTAGTTTGGAATACGATTCTTGCTTAGTCACTGGGTGCTATTGTCTGTTCTATTTCCCTTACCTGAAATAAACAAAAAGAAAATAACAAAAAATAATCTTTTTCATTTCTGTTTCCAGCCATCTCATTTGTGAATCTCTCAGTATCCATGGGCTGGTGGTCTACACTAGAAAATTAGATCGACCCAGCTAACGTCGCTTGGGGTGTGAAAAATCCACATCCCTGAGAGATATAGTAAAGCTGACCTAAGTTCCTGTGTAAACGGTACTAGCTCGATGGAAGATTTCTTTCATTGATCTAGCTATCGTACTGCCTAAGGGGTTACGCAGAGGTCTTCTGGGGGTACATCAGCTCATCTAGATATTTGCCTAGTTGTTTTATTTTTGCTTGGAGCTTCAGGGATGGCAGTTGGGAGCTTCAGGCTACATAAAAAGCACTAGCTAAGTCAGTACAAATGAATATTTCATACAGACAACTCGTTTGTACTACTCTACATGCTATACACTGAAATGTGAGTACAATATTTATATTCCAATTGATTTATTTTATAATTATATGGTAAAAATGAGAAAGTAAGTAATTTTTCAGTAATACTGTGCTGTGACACTTGTATTTCTATGTCTGATTTTGTAAGCTAGTTGTTTTTAAGTGAGGTAAAATTTGGGGGTACACAAAACAAATCAGCTTCTGGAAAGGTTGAGATCTACTGGTTTACAGTAGTATGTTTGGCCATGTCTTGATGGGCAAAAAGATAGGATTTTCTATCAAATTTGTTCAATCAAGTTAACATAACACAATTGACAAGTCTTCTTAAAGAGTGCTAAAATGTAGGTTAACACACTGGAAGTTGAAGATCCTAAGCTACAACAGAGCCACTTAACATGACTCTAAACATGTTAGGTTAAGTTAAGCTTTTCAGTTGTGTTAATCTAACTCAATTGAGCTGATGAGTGAAAAACACACCTTTTTTGTCTGTCAAAATAGGCTTTAAGACTGAGAGCAATTTTTGATTTTGGTTGCATGTCCAGAGTGGAAAATCCCACCTGTGTAAACTCCAAAAAGGTCAGATCTTGATTTAATAAATTGATCTTTAGAAAGCAAACCTCATTTGCCAAGGTATAAATTAGCTCTTATTGGTAAGGTTAAGATTTTGTCTCAGTTATTTTTAGTAAAAGTCACAGACCAGGTCACAGATAATAAACAAAAATTCATAGAAGCACATGACCTGGTCTCTGACTTTTACTAAAAATAGCTGTGACAAAATGGGGATGAGCCCCAGCCCTGCTGCGAGAAGGAAAGGGGAGGAGGATCCAGCACCCACTGCCACTAGGAGCTCTGGGGTCCCTCAGTGCCAGTGGTAGCTGCGAGCTCCGGGGTCCCCCTGCTGTCTGAGGTGGCTCGGTGCTGTGGGTCCTCGGCTCGGAGCTTCAGGGCTGGCAGTTGGGAGCTTCGGGGTCTCCCTGCCGCGCGTGGTGGCTGAGAGCTCTGGGGTACCAGGCAGCTGGGAGTTGCGGGGGCTCCCAGCGGTAGCTGGGAGCTTGGGGTGCCCTCCGCCCCCCGTGACAGCACAGAGCTCCTGGGTACCCGGGCAGCATGGCTGCAGCGTCTCCAGCCCTGGTGTGCCAGGCAGCTGCCCCAAACCCCAGTACCCCAGACGGTCATGTGGTGTGGCCATAGCACCCCCAGCCCTGGAGTCCAGGTAGCGCAGTCCTAGCACCAGCCACCCTGAGTCCCTGCGGGAGGCAGGCCAGCCAGCCAGCCCCAGCCCCAGACAGCCTGGCCATGGCAGAGTGCAGGGAACTGCAGAAGTGGGTCTGGGGGTGGAGCATGGGCAGGGCCATACCAGGCTGTTTGGGGCGGCACAGCCTCCCATTGTCTATGATACTTGCAGCCCATGGCTCCGGGGCTGGTGGCTCGCAGCTGCGAGTCTCCTCACCGCTCGCATCGGCTGGGAGCTTTGGGTCCCCCAGCAGTGGCTGGGAGCTGCTGGTGCACCTGCCACCCGTGGCAGCTCAGAGTTCTCAGGCCCACATTGGCTGACAGCTTCTCCCCTGCTGCCCCGGGGCTGAAGACATGGGCGGCGGGTGAACCGTGGGCTCAGGGAGGCTAGTCCCTTGCCCAGCCCACCCCTTCTGCCCAAGGCCTCGCCCTCGCAGCCCCAGGATGCCCGAACACCTCCAGCCCCAGAGTGCTGTGTGGGTGGGTGGTGCGTGGCCCCGAGCCCTGGAGCACCAGGCCCCACGGCCCCACTGCTGGGTGGCCTAAGCACCAGTATGGAGCTTTACCATGAACAACAATCGCTCAGTAGGCATATGGGCTTTACTTCTGCAAATGGACATGGAGGATAGTTTTTTGCAAATCAAATTGGAGCTCTCTTCCTCCTACAGCCCTAGTTTCCTAGGCACACTTCACTCCCCAGCCTGGGTGCTGCAGCCCCACACTTCCAGCCCCAGCGCCCCCAGCACAGGGTGGGCAGCCCCAGTGCCTCCAACTGCCCCCAGCCCTGGAGCACCAGGGGGCACACCCGGGGTCTCCCCAGTGCTGGGTGGCCCCAACTGCCCCAAGTCCCAGCCGCAGGCTGGCTGCCCCAGAAGAGAAGCAACCTGCCTGGGCTGGGGTCCAGGGGGAAGTGGCAAGCAGGAAGGAGCCTCAGGTGGAGCGTGGGCGGGGCCACATAGGGCTATTTGGGGCGGCTTAGCCTCCCCCAGCCTATGATATGCGCTGCCAATGGCTGAAACATCAGATGTCATGGAGGTCTCAGAAGTCACATAATCTTAACCTTACTTACTGGAAACTGGATGTGTGAAGGCATTGCTCATGAGCCATAGAGCCTTTCCCCTGTGCATCACCAATTTGATTTCAGCCCAGCTCAGCAGGATTAAAAATCATTCCCATCTGTTGGAAGTTCAGTGGGTGAGTGCCAGCTTCCACCTCACAGACTCACAAACAGCGTATGGGTACGTGGGAGGACAGGTGAAATAAGGGGGGGGGAGGCACTGTGTGGGTACGTGGGAGGATGGGGGACATATGGGCTGTGAGGGGACAGGCGTGTGGGTACGTGGGAGGACAGGGGTCAGGCAGAGTGTGGGTGTTGGGGGGACAGGCAGCGTGTGGATATGTGGGAGGACAGGGCACTGGCAGGCTGTAGAGTGGCAGGCAATGTGTAGGTGTTTGGGGCAGACAGCGTGTGGATACGTGGGAGGACTGGGGACAGGCAGTGCGTGGGTGTTGGTGAGACAGGCAGCGTGTGGATATGTGGGAGGATGGAACACAGGCGGGCTGTGGGTGGGGGACAGGCAGCATGTGGATATGTGGGAGGACTGGAGACAGGCACGGTGTGGGTATGTGGGAGAACTGGGGACAGGCAGCGGGTGGATACGTGGGAAGACGGGACACAGGGGGCTGTGGGTGGGGGACAGGCAGCATGTGGATACAAGGGAGGACGGAGCACAGGTGGGCTGTGGGGGGGGGGGGGGGGGGGAGGGTGGACAGGTGTGTCTGTGAGTCATCAGATACGCCAGAAATCACCATTTAGGCTTTTTAAAGTCTCATGAAGGGTGGTGTCTATGGAGTCGGGTAACCACCTGCCCCGGGTGTGGCAGGTGGAGGTGGGGGGTCTGTGGGGGTGGGTAACGCTGCTCCCCTGGGTGTGGCAGGTGGAGGGTGGGTGTCTGTGGGGTCGGGTAATGCTGCCCCCTGGGTGTGGCAGGTGGAGGTGGGGGTCTGTGGGGTCGGGTAACGCTGCTCCCCCGGGTGTGGCGGGCGGAGGTGGGGGGGGGGTCTGTGGGGTCGGGTAACGCTGCTCCCCCGGGTGTGGTGGGTGGAGGTGGGGGGTCTGTGGGGGCGGGTAACGCTGCCCCACGGGTGTGGCGGGCGGAGGTGGGGGGGGGTCTGTGGGGGCGGGTAACGCTGCTCCCCCGGGTGTGGCGGGCGGAGGCGGGAGGGCGGTCTGTGGGGGCTGCCCCCCCCGGCTGTGGTGGAGGAAGGGGAAGGGGTCTGGGTTTCACCCACCCCCCAGGGAGGCCAGCCCGCCCCAGCCTCTCTCTGGGCGGGGGAGAGGCGGAGCAGCGGGCTACCCAGACACCAGGGCCGGGCGTCGCCCCTCGCCTCCATGGCAACGTGCCGCCGCCGCAGCTCGCAAGCCACGGGCTAACGGAGCCGGCAGGCTGTGCCTCCCCCCACCCGCACGCGGGCACGCACCCAAGGGCAGAGGTGCAGGTGGCTCCACCAGGTGAGGGCAGGGTCTGACTGGGCCGCGCCTATCGCGGCTGCTGGGGCGGGGACGCGAAACAAACCCCGAGAGGCGCCGCGGCGCGAGCGGCGTTGGGCGACTGAACGTTCCTCTGTCCTGCCGGCCGCGGGGGGAGGGAGGTGCGGAGCCTCTGCCGCGAAGCAGGATGGGCGACGTAGTTCTTGGGCTCACGCGTTCTGTGACGCCCAGCAGAGGCGCGGGCGGGAGCGGACTACAGAGCCCAGCGCGCTGCGCGTAGCCGGGTGGGGGGGGCACAGCCTGGCTTTGCCCCGGCATCTGAGCCTTTGCAGGGGTCGGGGGTGATTTGTTGGGGGCCCGGAGGTGGGTGCGGCACCGGGGCCTGCGGCAGCGCCGGCTGCGCCCCAGCGTGGGGCCGCTGCCGCAGACGGAGGTCGTATAACGGTGCTGAGGCTGCTCCCCCGCCCCACCGTCTGTCGCGGGATGGTGGGGCCTCCGCATCTCGGGCGGGGCCCTGCGAGCGGACAAACCAGCGCCCCAGAACCAGGCAGGGGGCTGGGAAACGCTCCCCTCCCCGGGGCTGGGGGAGGGGGCGAGTTGTGCGTGGGGGCTGGAGGGTGAGTGCTGGGGAGAGGAGGGGGAGCTGGCAGGGGCGGGCTGAGTGCTGCATGACGAGGATGGAGAAGTGGGGGTGGGGAGGCTGAGAGCTGCATAGTGAGGATGGATAGGTAGGTGGGGGTGTAAGGGGGGGCTGAGTGCTGTATAATGAGGATGGAGAAGTGGGTGTGTAAGGGGGTGGGGATGAGTGCTGTGTGAGGGGACATGGGGGAATGAAGGAGATGTGTAAGGAGGGAGTGAGGGCTCTGGAGTGTCATCCAACAAATGATTTATTGTATGTTGTGCAATTCTAATGCACCTCTCAAACACTGACCCTGTTGAGTTAGCTGCTCTACGCATGCACACAGCCAGTTTTATTTTTTCATAGTTCCTTTTGTCTTTGAAATGCTCGGCTTTTCCATCCTGATTGCACAGCCTCCTCTCCCGAGGTTGCAGATTTAGTGTGTTCTGCAGCTTGTCCCTTTAGAAAAGACAGAAAACAAAGTTCCTGCTCCGAAAAGATTTAGCATACAAAAGTCTATGTTCAATATAGTAATTGGAGATGGAACAAAATGTTAGGTCATGCTTCATCCTGTAGGGATTAGTGCAGGATTTTTCCTTACAGTCTATTCTTCGGTGGCTTGTGTCCTCTACTTTTAAAATGATGGACATTTGTTTCTAGTGGGGGAGGAAAAAACATTTCCTATCCTAGACACACCATATTTTGTGCATTTTACTCTAGTTGTAGCAGATGCACTGAGATTTTACTTGAGCACCTGTGAGTGGTTTCTAAAGTGTCCAAAGAGGAAGGATTGATTGGTGAATTAGCATATGATTTAGGACTCTAGGGATTTCTTTCCCAACCGTTCCTAAGATATTCACAAATTGTAAACATTTATAATTTAATTACATTTGAAAAATTGCTATCTCTTGCTGTAAATGCAGTCAATACATTTAGTATGCTGCTCAGTTGGGAAAAGTTAAATATTTTCAACTTATTTATTTTATAGTACCCAAATGTGTGATACATCCATCAGAGAGGAGGAAAAATGCTGTCCCTACCCAGAAGAGTTGGTGCTGGTCTACACTAGAAACTTAGATTGGCTCAGCTATGTTACTCATTGGTGTGAAAAATCCATACCCCAGAGCAATGTAGTGAAGCTGACCTAAGTCCAATGTAGACAGCACTAGGTTGATGGAAGAATTCTTCTGTTGACCTAGCTATCACCTCTTGGGGAGGTGCATTACCTATGCTGATGGGAGAACCTCTCCCATTGGTATAGGTAGTTCCTACACTAACGTGCTGTAGCAGTTCAACTGTAGACAAGCCCTTGACAACCCACTCTTAGGCCATGTCTATACGTACAACGCTGCAGTGGCACAGCTGGTGAGAGCATTCCTGTTGGCATAAAAAACCCACCTCCATGAGCAGCATAAGCTATGTCGGCAGGAAAAGCTCTCCCACTGACAGAGCGCTGTGCACATGAGTGCTTATGTCAGTGTCGCTTATGTTGCTCGGGGTGTGGAATATTCACACCCAGGGTGATATAAATTTTGCTGACATGGGCTGTAGTGTAGAACATGGGCGGAAAGTGGACACCACTTTCGGGGAGGCTAGCCCCCTGGCCCTGCCCCATGCAGCAGAGTCCTGAGCCCCCCAGACCACCCCTCCTGCGTCCAGAGAAGCCCAGGGCCCATCAGAACCCTAAGCCCCCACCCCAATCTCTAGAGGAGCTCCAGTGCCCTACCCGAGCCCTGGTCCCCAGCAGCCCAAGCCACCCCTGGCCGTGCTGGCCTGAGCCACCTCCGTGCTGGCCTGAGCCACCTCCCTGCTGGCAGGAGAATGAGAAAGGCGGCACACCTCCCCCAGCCACCCAGCGGAAGAATGGGGAGCTCTTTATATGCACCATGCAGGTTCTAGGGCGGCTGAGGAGGCGGTATCTGCTACTCAGCTTCCTGGACTCTCTGGAGTCCAGGGAGATTAGTGATTACGGGAAGCTGAATAGCAGATACAGCCTCCTCAGTTGCCCCGGAACCTGCATGACGCATAATAAGTTAAAACTCTCAAACGGCGTCCTGTGGCAGCGGCTGTGCCAGGGAAGGCCTATTATACCCGCTGCCTGTGGTGTAAACATAGCTTTAGGCATAACACCATCAGTAAGGATTACAGCAATAGGGAGGGAGATAGTGTAAGGAGAATGAGGGTTACAGCAAAAGCATAATGCAGCTATTTGCTATAAGATGTACACATCTTAGTGCTTTTCTTTTTTAATGGGAAAATAAAACAGGTCACATTAAAACCAATGAAAATAATGGACTCATTTATTGTAGACATTGCAGGAAAAGTGAGAGTTTTTTTTTTGAGCACAACTTAAATGAGGCGAGGGTAGTGCCTTGGTAGACAAGAACAGGGAAGGTGTTGCTGGTATAATGGGCAGCATGAAAAAAGGCAGATAAGTGAATGAAAAGGGGGTAACGGCTGGTATCTTTTGCCTCTGTATTTTCTCAGCTGTGCTGCTCTTGGTAGTTAATGTTCCACTGAAAGCAAATGAAAAGTTAGGATTCTTGCTACTTGATGTTTATTTACAGTGACAGGACAAACTTATTCTACCTGGAACTTTTGGCATCAGTAAAGTTACTTATTTATAATAAGCTGCTAGAAAATATATATGCTAGGCGTATTCAAGTCAGACTTTCTAAGACTGGGAACCAAATACTGCTTGCTTTACTCATACCCATAGTCCCATTGAAGTCAATTGAAATACTTAAATGAGAGTATGGCAAGAAAGATTTTGACCCTGGATGTATAGTTTAAATTTTAGTGTCTGAGCACTGAGGGTATGGCTACACTTGCAGATGTAGAGCGCTTTGAGTTACACCCACCTTCGGAGAGGGCAGTAGGGAAAGCGCTGCAGTCTGTCCACACTGACAGCTGCAAGCGCACTGGCGTGGCCATATTTGCGGCACTTGCAGCAGCATTGGGAGCGGTGCATGATGGGCAGCTATCCCACAGAGCACCTCTTCCCATTCTGGGGCTGTGGCTTGTGGGAAGAGGGCGGAGGGTGCAGGGCATTCTGGGTCCTGTCCCAACGCCCCGTGATGCATCAGTTTGCATCCCAGCGATCCCTGTGCTTCTGTCCACATTTGGTGCCATCTTTCAACGTTTTTTGTACTGCGCGCTCTGTGTTCTCTTTTGGTCTGCGGGAATGGAGCCCGAACTGCTGAGGAGTATGCTGATGAGTCTTGCCAGCACGTCACATTTGGCAGTCAAGTTATTCCTTATGATCCAAAATGACAGTGAGGACTCCGACGATTATATCGACTCGAGTAACGCATATGACACGAGTTTGCTTGTGGCATTCATGGACATGCTCACCACCATGGAACGCTGCTTTTGGGCTCGGGAAACGAGTACTGAGTGGTGGGATCACATCGTCATGCAAGTCTGGGATGACGAGCAGTGGCTGTAGAATTTTCGGATGAGAAAAGCCACTCTCATGGGACAGTGTGAGGAGCTTGCCCCCACCCTACTGCACAAGGACATGAAATTGAGAGGTGCCCTGACGGTGGAGAAGCAGGTGGCTATTGCAATCTGGAAGCTGGCAACTCCAGACAGCTACCGATTGGTTGCTAACCAGTTTGGAATGGGAAAGTCGACCGTTGGAATCATGTTGATGCAAGTTTGCAGGGCCGTTAATCGCATCCTGCTCAGAAGAACCATGACTCTGGGTAACGTGCACGACATTGTGGTTGGCTTTGCACAAATGGGTTTCCCTAACTGCGGAGGAGCGATAGATGGCACACATATTCCAATTCTGCCACCAGCCCATGTAGCCTCAGAGTACGTTAATCGGACGGGGTATTTCTCTATGGTTCTCCAGGCACTTATGGATCACCGTGGGTGTTTCATTGACATTAATGCAGGCTGGCCCGGAAAGGTGCATGACGCACGCATTTTTCAGAACACCGGCCTGTTCAGGAGGCTGCAAGCTGGGACTTTTTTCCCAGACCAGAAGATCACTGTAGGGGAAGTCGAAATGCACACTGTGATCCTTGGAGACCCCGCTTAACCTTTAATGCAGTGGCTCATGAAACCCTATACAGGGAGCCTTGACAGCAGCAAGGAGTGGTTCAACAGGCTGAGCCTGTGCAGAATGACTGTGGAGTGTGCTTTTGGCGTTTAAAGGGCCCCTGGTGCTCTCTGTATGGGAAGCTGGACCTGGCCGATGACAGCATCCCCGTGGTTATATCTGAGTGCTGTACCCTCCATAACATTTGTGAAGGGAAGGGTGAATGATTCACTCAGGCATGGAACTCGGAGGTTCAACACATGGAGACTGAATTTGAACAGCCAGAGAGCAGGGCTATTAGAGGGGCCCAGCGCAGGGCTGCAAGGATTAGGGATGCCTTGAGGGAGCAATTTGAGGCTGAAAGCCACCAGTAATGTCTGGTGCCCTGCCTGGGAGTGAAGTGCAGTGGTTCCAATGTTAGTAGGAATCTGTGTTTGCTATGCTGACTTGCATTGCCTGTTTCTTTCCTGGACTAAGGTATCTTTTACTTTATGCAATAATAAAGAACGTTTTCAAAGCCAAAAAATCCATTTATTGAAAAGAAAATAATTCATTGAAAAGAAACACAACTTCTTGGGAAACAGAAAGGGCAAGGGGATGGGGTGGGGAATGGTACAATCACAGATTTGCGTATGTCCTGTTATCATACCCAGCCTTCCTGTCTGGAGTGCTGTGCAATGAGTGCTGCACTTCAGGATGGCTATACTGCATGGTGATGGAGGTTGAGTGCAGTGGGTAAGGGTCATAGTTTTCAGGGCTGGGTTGTGAAGCTACAGGTGTTGGAGGCAGCTGGTTGCGGTAAGAACCCGGATGTTGGGGAAAGTGGGTTGGAGGTGACATGGGGGCACAAGGGAAAGAGTTTTGGGACAAGGGCTGCAGGGGGGGGTCGGGCACGGTAGTGCTTCGCCTGCATGGCTACGAGCGCCTGGATCGAGTCTGCTTGGTGCTCCATTATGCTTATCAGCCAATCTGTGCTTTGCTGCTGGAGCACCGCACTTTTGTGCTAGCGATCCTCATTCTGCTGGCGGATCCTCCTTTTGCTGTCCCGCCACTCCTACACTTTTCAATTTTCATTACTTGAATGCTGCATTACTTCATGCAACATGTCTTCCTTGCTTCTACGTGGCCTCTTTCTGATTCTTTGGAGTCTTTCGGCCAGTGATAACATGGATGACTGAGATCTCAAGGTTGCATTTGTAAAGGCAAAATGCAACACTTAACAGAGGCAGCATTGTTCACACCAGACAGAGCAATGATTCCCCTGTACTTCAGGGCAAGCCCAGTCTACACAATAGCATAACTTGCCCGTCCCAAAGCGAGCGCACATAACCCACAGGAGCCCCAAAATGGTGAGTAAGCACAGGGTCAAGCTTGACTGACTGTTTCACGGCTGAACTGTCTTCTGGGTTTCTGTGTCTTGGGGAGAGTCAACAGCGGCAGGGGGCCCCTATACTGAACACTGTCCCCACATTTTCCACAGGAGTTCATCCTGGAAGAAATCTTGCTGCTGAGGGTGACCTGGGAAGCAAGGGAGGGTCTTCTACTGCAATGCGGATTCCACCTTGGCCCATATGCAGCCTGCCTGTGTGCAGCAATGGTCTCCCCGCCCCTCACGGCACAGTGTCGCGGACAAGTTAGCCTTACTGGGACAAGGAACACAGTGGCTCTCCCGAGAAACCTGCGCAAGCGCATTGCCCAAGTTCTGAATGAGACCTCTGAAGAGATCACTGAGCCAATTACCACGATGTGAGAGAGCGCATCAATGCCCTATTCCGTATCTAGGCATGCATGCAGCCCTAACCATCCTCACCCCAAGAGCCTGCACCGAATAACTTCCTTCCCAAAATAAAAGCCGCTTACTGGGAATCTCCTCAGGTGTTTGTCCTTCCCCAAGCACCAGCCCCCGCTACTGGCTACCTTCCTCCTGGCTTGAGAACAGCTACTGGCTGCATGCATGTAAGGATTCTGGGGTGTCTTCCTCCATCTCAGCACCCTCGCTCCCGCATTGCTGCTCCTCCTCCTGCCTTGTTGAACTGGGCTCTGAAGTGTCCATGGTGGTACTCTGAGTGGAGGTGGGGTCGCCCCCAAGTGTCACGTCCAGCTCTTTGTAGAAACAGCAGGTTGCAGGGGCAGCACCGGAGCGGCTGTTTGCCTTGCGGGCTTTGCGGTAGGCATTCTGCAGCTCCTTCACTTTATTCCTGCACTGCAGTGCTTCCCAGTCATGGCCCCTTTCCATCATGTCCCTTGATATCTGCCCGAAGGTATCATAATTCCTATGGCTGGAGCGCAGCTGGGACTAGACAGCTTCCTCCCCCCAACCACTGATGAGGTCCAGCACCTCGCCATTGCTCCATACTGGGGATCACCTGGCACGTGGAGTCATGGTCACCTGGAAAGATTCGCTGAGAGCACTCCACACCTGGCTGGGCAAACAGGAAGGGTATTTTCAAAATTCCCAGAGAATTTAAAGGGCAGGTTTGATGGTTGGTCACCTCAGGGGAGGGCAGTAGAGTTCAAAGTGATGACCAGAGTAGCTAGAACAGGCATTGTGGGACACTTCTGGAGGCCGATCAGAGCACACTAACAGACCAGGGAGTCCACACTCGCACCGCGGCGCTCCAGTAGGGGTGCACAAAATGTTATTCCACTCACCGAGGTGGAGTACCAGGAGCGCTTTAGCCGCGGAGTCAGAGCACTCTACATGCCTTGCCAGTGTGGACAGGTAGTGAGCTAGTGCGCCTGGGGCTCCTTTAATGTGCTGTAACTCGCAAGTGTAGCCAAGCCCTAACTTATTTTACATTTCATGCTGTGGGATAAACATTTCAATGTAGATCCATCCATTATTAACAATGGTTTATCATTTCAAAAATATACATCTTGCAGTAACAAGAACCATAATTTCTTCAGAAGATACAAATACAAATAAGATACAAATTCACTGAAGTTTCTGAGATAAAAAGACTGAAATTACACTGGGATTCAAATTTAAGAAATATTCTAAGTATCTGTTTAATCTTTTCTCATCCCCTCAAATTTATATTTTCAATCAATGACATTGCATTGCTTCTTATTATTTAAAGTAATATTTGTTCACAGTAGTGCAAACAATGCATGCCATTTCCAAACATTCAAGAAGGAATGGCAGGTACTCCAAGGAATGCACAATCTAAGGCTGGGAAGAGAAGTGGGCAGAAGTTAGGGCAAGGTGGATCAATAACAGGCCTTGTATATACAAATATGAGGACGTCTTCAACATAACTAATTGTCACTCAAAAGAGTCACCTTTTTAAAAATTGAGATATCGAAAGACTTGAAACCTGCCACACCAATAATAGAGAACTTGTCTCTGGTGTCTACTTGTCTAAACCAGGGGTTCTCAAACTTAATTGCACTGCATCCCCCTTCTGAAAACAAAAATTATTACACAACCCCAGGTGGTGAGGGGGACAGAAGCCTGAGCCTGCCCTAGTCCCGTTGCCCTGTTTCAGAGGGCCAAAGCCCAAGCTCCACTGCCCTGGATGGGGGGAGTCAAAGCCAAAGCCCAAGGGCTTCAGCCTGAGGCAGGGGGCCTCCAACCTGAGCCCTGCTGTCCAGGGCTGAAGCCCTCGGATTTTGGCCCTGGGCCCAGCAAGTCTAAGCCAATTCTGGCGACTCCATTAAAACGGGATCACGACCCACTTTGGGGTCCTGACCCACAGTTTGAGAACCGCTGGTCTAAACCATTATTATCTGAGTAGATAAATATCTTTAGCTTGTTCATAATCATAAGAAGACAATTAGTTTGATTCCTAGAGAAGTACAGTTTAAACGGGGAAAAGTACTGAGGCCTAAATTAAAGTAGTAGTATACATTCTGATCTTTATGGCCCTGGTTTACAAACACGTATGAGAGTAACTTAACATTAATTTAGGGGGAACCACTCATATGCCTTAAGTTACTAATGAGCTTACGCATCTGCTTGATTTAGCCTAAAGTCAGTTAAAATCCTTTATTGAAGGTTGTACCGGAAACAACTTTGAGATTTGAAGGAGGGACTAAAACTGGCAGTCCCGTCAAGAAATAACATAGCAATCTGTAATTCCTCTTTGTCAAGTACTTCAGAAAACCCTAGTACATAAGCATTAATGTGTTTAGGTTAATTCATCAGAACTTTAATTTTTCCATTCCGTAATAGCATACTATCTCTAATCATAACATTGATCAACTGCTTAGTGCTTTCTTCTTTAGTTTTGACTACCATTAACTTCTGAAATTTTTTTAAGATTCTGTTTTTGTTTGCAATTCAGGCAATTCAAATTTGTCCTCAAAAGAATTGAAACAAATCTCTTTTGAGAGGCAAGTGTTGATGCTACAGGCCTAGTACCTGGTGTCCCCTCTTCAAATATACTTGTAACATTTCAAAATGGATTTCACTTCACTACAGTCTGAAGACTGAAATGCAAGGAAAAAAACAACTTGTTGCTTAATTTTTTCAGAGCTTCCCTTGTGTACTTTTAGGGCTGGAGTGAGGAAGACATCCCTGTTGAGGACCACAATTAAGCACAAGCTCAGATCCTGAAGTCAATTGAAATGTAACCACATGCTTAAAATTAAGCCTGTGTTTAAGTGCCCTGTTGAAGTAGGGTCATGGAGTCTGCAAGGTGATAAGCATCATCAACTCTCATGGAAAGACTTGCTTGAAAGTTTGGGAACTTAGTGAAAACAAAGCTAATGGAGGGAAGCGTGGTGTGTGTGGTTTTGTGGGGGAGGGATTTTTGTTTTTCCCTACTGAAACTGGCAAATGCTCTTATTAGCATCCATCCTTCAGTTTATCTGATGGGCTTTAGTGAAGACTAAGGGTATGGCTAAATTATAGCGGCACAGCTAGCACATTAGTGTAGATGCTTCCTACGTTGACTGAAGGGGTTTTTCCATTGATGTAATTCATCCACCTCTTTGAGAGGCGGTAGCTAGGTCGATGGAAGAATTCTTCTGTCAACCTAGCTAGGTCTACAGTGTGTGTTTGGTCGACCTAACTGTCACACAGGGTGTGAAATTGTTCACAGCCCTTAGCTGTGTAGCCAGGATGATCTAATTTTTAGGTGTAGACCAGATCTCAGGGCAGCACAATTGCACCTACAGCGCTATAGCGTAGACACTTCCTACAATGATGGAAAGGGTTTTTCTGTCACTATAGTAAATCTACCCCATCAACAGGCAGTAGTTAGGTTGATGAAAGAATTCTTCGGTCGACCTAGTGGTGTCTACATCTGGGCTCAGGTTGGCTTAACTATGTCTCTCAGGGATATGAATTTTTCACAGCCCTGAGTGATGTAGCTAGGTCGACCTAAGGGCTGGTCTACACCACAAAGTTAGGTCATCTTAACTACAGTGCTCAGGGCTGTGAAAAATTTCACTCCCTGTGCAATTGTGATTAATCTGACCAAAGCCCTGGTGTAGACCCCACTAGGTCGACAGAAATTTTTTTATGTTAACCTAGCTACCACCTCTTGGAAAGGTGGTTTTACTACAACAACGGAAAAACCCCTTCTGTCACTGTATTAAGTGTCTAAGGCTTTGTCTACACTGGCACTTTTGTCTCTAAAACTTTTGTCACTTAGGGGTGTGAAAAAACACAAAAAGCGCTGGTGTGGACCGCGCTTCGTTGGCGGGAGCTGCGCTCTCGGCGATGAAGCTACCACCCCTCATTGGAGGTAGTTTTATTTTGTCACCGGGAGAGCTCTCTACTTGCGATAAAAAGCAGCCACACAACTGACCTTACAATGGCGCGGCTGCAGCCGCACAGCCACACCATTGTAAAGTGTGCAGTGTAGACGCAGCCTAAGCTAGAGCACTACAGTGGTGCTGGTGCAGTGCTGTAGAGTTTCTAGTGTAGAGAGGCCCTAAAGTTTTAGGTGTAGACTAGGCTGTAGCATCTACAATAACACAGATGGCCTCTGATGATTGACCTCAATGTGAGTCCTAGTTCCTGAGCAGGCGACAATGTTCGTTACAGACATCAGTGCCAATGATCCTAGGATGTAGAACCTGAAATGAAAGAAATCTATTTGTTACACACATACAAGATTAATTTAAAATATTATGAATAATTTAATATTGGATGAATAACCAGTTCGGAAAGGTTTCAGTGTTAAAAAACCCCTGTGCTATTGGTATTGTGAAGAAATATAATATGAAATTAAAAGGCTATGATATGAGAACATTCCTGCAGACTTGTAACAGGTGTGAGACTGGCTGAAAATGAAACTGGATTGGTTGCTTTTCTCTGTTTTGATAAGTGTTACCATTCATGCTACTCGTTCAGGTTCTGTTAACATATCTATTATGTTTATATTTTAAAGAGCTTACAACTTTGAAGGGAAAGTGAGAGATAAGATGGTTATATAGAAAGCATTGAAATAATAGATAAAGGGAGGGAGAGAGATATTCCAAATTGATCAAAGATATATAACTAAAGTGATGGCGTTAAATTCAAGAAGGGCAAGTTTAGATTAGTTGTAAGGAAAACCTTCCAGATGATATGACCATTTTAACAGTGAAACAGCAGCCAAGAGCAGTTGCTGAGACACTATTAATGGAAAAATGCAGAGATTAGGAAACAGACTTGGAGAAATAGCCTGTGCTTAGACACAAAGGGTATGTCTACACAGCTCATGGCAGCGAGCCTCCCAGCCCAGGTCAACAGACTGAGACCTGGTCTACACTAAAAAGTTAAATTGGCCCAGCTGTGTAACTCAGGAGTGTGAAAAATCCACACCTTTGAGATACATAGTTAAGTCAACCTAACTCCTGGTGTAGACAGCGCTAGGTCGATGGAAGAATTTTTATTGACATAGCTACCACCTAAGTTCCCTCTAAGCTATGTGGCCGGGGATTCCTCTCCCCCAGCCCGGGACTCAACCCAGTCCAGCCACAGACCTGCCACAGGTGGGGGAGACGGGCCCGGCCCCAACCCAGCCTGGCCCAGACTTGCCATGGCCGGGGGAGATGCGCCTCTCACCTAGCCCCAGACCTGCTGCAGCAGTGGGAGAGGCGCCTATCCCACGGCCCCAGCCCTGGAGCTGCCATGGCGGGAGAAGTGCCCCTCCCCGCCAGCCCAGGTGCTGCTGGGGGGAGTTCTCTCTCCCCGTCACAGCCCCGGGGGGAGCCTTCACCCCAAACACCTCATCCCCAGCCCCACCACAGAGCCCGCACCCCTCATCCCCCTGCACTCCAACCCTCTGCCCGAGCCCCCTCCCACATTCCCAACCCCTCGGCCTCACCCCCCATCACATGGATTTTGTTATGTGCACCAGTATGGAGGTGATGTGCCTGGATAAAAATTGTAAAGTTAGTAGTTCCTTCAGGAACATAGGAATTGTTGAGAAGACCGCTGGCTTTATCTCTGTTTTACATACAAACCATGTCATAATAACATTATTAATGTTACAATGTCAAGCATACAAAAGCTAGGAAATGGCAGAATGAAGGTTGCTGTGCAGCCATCGTTTGCCTCCCTTGTCCATATGCATTATGATACCGACGTTAATTAGATGGTCATATACTATTTTTTCCATAAAACTCCTGCCTCATTCAGTGCAGAGGATGGATGGGGCTCACTTAATGAGTAGCTATTCAATATTTTGTTTTCTTCTTATTGCTCACTGTGTGACCCCGTGCCTTATTTACTGCACGCTATTCAAAACCCTGTCTGAGTGCTTCACAAAATTAGTTAATCTTCACAATACCCCTGTCATAAATATAAAGGGAAGGGTAACAACCTTCCTGTACACAGTACTATAAAATCCCTCCTGGCCAGAGGCACAAAATACTTGTACCTGTAAAGGGTTAAGAAGCTCAAGTAACCTGGCTGGCACCTGACCAAAAGGACCAATAAGGGGACAAGATACTTCCAGGAGGGATTTTATAGTACTGTATACAGGAAGGTTGTTAGCCTTCCCTTTATATTTATGACAACCTCTGTCAGGTAAGGGGGAGATATTACCCTCGGTTTACATATGGGGAACTGAGGCATCGAGAGATTAAGGTTAAAAGTTTCCACCGATTTTGGGTGCCCAATTTGAGATGCCTAAAACCTGATTTTTTAGAAAACATAACATTATACAGTAAAAGCTCAGAGTTACGAACACCAGAGTTACAAACTGACCAGTCAACCACACACCTCGTTTGGAACTGGAAATACACAATCAGGGAGCAGCAGAGATACACACACAAAAAAAGCAAATACAGTACAGTACTGTGTTAAACATAAACTACTAAAAAAAAAAAGGGAAAGTTTAAAAAAAAAGATTTGAAAAGTAAGGAAATGCTTGTTTCATTTAAATTAAGATGATTAAAAGCAACATTTTTCTTCTGCATAGTAAAGTTTCAAAGCTGTGCTAAGTCAATATTCAGCTGTAAACTTTTGAAAGAACCACCAGAACATTTTGTTTAGAGTTACGAACAACCTCCATTCTCGAGGTATTCGTAACTCTGAGGTTCTCCTGTATAGCACTTTATATGTTCAAAGCGCAGCTCCAATTGACTTCAGTTGCGAGTGCCTAGCACTCCTGCAAATCAGACACCAATGTATTAAGGTGGGCACCCAGGAAATGAGGAACGTGCAATTAGTTTGAACATTTTGGTTTGTTTCTTGTCTATGGCAGAGGCAGGGATAGAATCCAATTATCCAAGGCAGCCTTTAGCTGTCTTAACTATCTTTTCTGTTTCTGCAAAAGCCTTCCTTATTCATTATACCCTTCCAACTTCTGCAACAAATGAGGCAGAAGTCTTACAAATAATAGCTTCCTTTGCTACACATCCATGATTCTGTGCACTGAATGAGATAGGGATCTTCTGGATAAAATAGGATGTGATCATGTAATTAAAGACTGTATCGTGCATGTGCACAAAGGAGCTGGGATTTCCTAACTTTTGAATGTTTGACTTTACAACCTTACTATTGTTTTATCTTAGGATTTTTATGTGTAATTTCCTAGTTTTTAAAGAAAGCAAACTGAAAAACAGATAATTCATCATGTGGCATCATATTGACACCCCCATGGTTCATCAGCAGAGTTGGAACCTTTAGCTCCACTGCCCAGTTCTCTGCTACTAATGAAGTAACTGATAGCAGTAGTAGGTTGTCATCCTTTGTGTGTACCACAAGAGGGGGTGTGAGACACATTTTGCTAGTGGTTTTCACAGGTATTTGCTGTCAGCAGAGGAATGATGAGACTTAGGAATTAATGGTTTTTTTTTTTTCCAGGCTGTGGAGAGGATTGTTCTCTGTTGGGCACAGACTTTTGCCCATTCTATCCCTACTCCCCTCAGACTTCATCCCTTCTGCTCAATCCTCTCCAATCTGTCCTAGTCCCATCTCTCCCCGACCCTGGCTCCTTCTCCCAGTCTCATTCTCCTTGCCTATCCTATTCCAGTCTTTAGTCTGCAGGTTTTTCCTGGCTCCTTGCCCAGCCACTCCTAGTTTGCTGCTCCTGGTCTGATCAGCCTCCCTGCTTTTTCACTTGCCCTCTGTTCTAGCTGCCTTCTCTGGGTTCCTCATCCAATCTCAGTCTATCTCCCTTCCTTGTTCCAGCCTCTCTTCCTCTTCTCCCGCAGATCCCAGTCTCCTTGCCCATCCATTTGTTGCCCCCCAACTCCCAGGAACAGTTTGTCCTTTTCCTGCCCCTTGTTCTGGATTTAGTCTCCTCTGCATCCCAGGCAGGCAGCAGTCTCCTCGTGCAGTGTGACTCAGCAGGGAGATCACTGACTTAGGTTATGTCTACACTAGAGACCTTACAGTGGCACAGTTGTAAGGTCTCCCATGTAGCCGCTCTGCTGATGGGAGAGAGCTCTACCGTAGGCATAATTAAATCACCCCAGCAAGCAACTGTAGCTATGTCAGCAGGAGAGCATCTCCCGCCAACATAATGCTGTCCACTCCAGCACATCTGTCGGTGTAACTTATGTTGGTCAGGGGTGTGGTTTTTTCACACTCCCGACAAACAAGTTTTACCAACAAAATTGCTAGTGTAGACATAGCCTAGGCCTCTTAATTTTTGCCTTATTTTTTAAAGACCCTGGCTATGCTGCATTAGCCTTACGATAGCTCATGTTTATAGAGGATTTATAGTTATTTTATTTTTTCCTTTTATTTTTCAGGAGAAGGTGGATTTTTGTTTTCTGAATTGTTTTCTTTGTTATTTCTCTGTGATCCAGTTTAGTTGATTTTAGTTTATTTTGCTTTTTCCATAATTGTGAGGACCACTTATTTATTTTATATATTTTGCTTAGTTTTATTTCTGTGTTCTACATCGGGGTTCTAACTTTTTTCTTTCTGAGGCCCCCGAACATGCTATTAAAAACTCCACGGCCCACCTGTGCCGCCACAACTGTTTTTCTGCATATAAAAGCCAGGGTTGGCATTATGGGGTAGCAAGCAGGGCAATTGCCCATGACCACACGCCACGGGGGGCCCCAGGAAGCTAATTTGCTCGGGTTTGGGCTTCAGCCTTGCCACAGCGGGGCTCCGGCTTCAGCTTTTTGCCCTGGATCCCTGCTTGGCAGACCCCCTCTAACCTACTCGCAGCCTCTCTTCCCCTCATCATGTGGCTCTTTCCTACACTAGAGTAAAACAGCTTCCCATCACGTCAAGACATCCTTAGAAATGTCTTAGTTCACGGAACATTGGGAAGAGGAACCATTTACAGACATTAGTGTCAATATAACTGCTACAGATGGGCCCTAAGTTTGCTTGTTAAAAATCCTGCACTAGCTAGGCTAAACAGGTCACAAGGGATATCAGTCTTCATTCTTTGGCACATAAGCTGAACTGATCCCTAACTGGGGTCAGGAAAGAATTTCTCTTCTGTGGCATACAGTTCACAACTCATCAAGTACATCAAGTATAAAAGGCTTTTTAGCCTTCTCTGGAGGATCATCATTATATTGGCTACTACCAGGGGACAGGTGTAGACAAAGCTGGTAGCACTATCTTTTAAGATGGCCCAATATTTCCCATTATGAGATCTGGTTTTTAGCTGCTTATTACTTGCCAAACTTAAATCATTCGGGATGAAATTCTATATGCTAGGTGTTTGGTTCAGACTGTTTTTTTAAATTTCAACCAAAACAATTCATCCACATCTGAGAACAAGGTTAGGGAAAAATGTATTTTACCCATGTTAAAAAATTCTGATGACCTTTTCTTTGAACAGCTCTGTTACCCCCAAGCTTTGAAGCAAAGACGTGAAATTGGGTAGGGAGTTGGCCTCTTAGAGATTCCAGTACAGAACTGGAGTCGGAACTGGTTTCCAGCCATTAGAAGTTCCAGTCTTCAGGCATATCCAGTTCCGGTTCCAAGAGAGGGTCTCAGAAACCCAAAGGTAGCTTTGGATGCCACACCAAATCCACTGTCCTTGGTGTCAGGAGATGGAGAAAAGAGGAATACAATGGCACCATTGCTCCATGCAGTCCTGTTCCTGAGGATCAGGCAGGCGATTGGCAATGAAAATTAAGGTGGAATTGTCTGGTGCTAAGGTAGGAGGTTCTTGTTATCAGAAGCCCATCTCCTTGGTTCTAAGGAGTAGGTCCATCTTATCTAGTTCTGATGGAAAGATTGTCTATTCTCCCCAGTTTCAGTCCTGGAGAGGCTACAGTTTTCATTTCAGGCTTCATTATCTGTTTTGCTGAGCAGAAATCCCACAATGCTCCACTTGCTAGGGTGACGTTAAAGATTCCCTTGGAACTGTGGATTTGGAGCTGAAGTTTCCTTATTGTTGCTTTGGTGCCATTGGAATAGAATGAGAGGTTCATTCTAGGGTCATTTAGTTCCTTTTGCCTCAAACTAGACCTTTCTTGGTTTCATCATCGGCACTGAGTACTTCAGTACATCCCTCTCGGTTGAGGTTTTGAACCCCACCTTCTGCCCAAGGGCTATTTTGCACATTTATCTGCCATGGGCCAACTGGCCTTCCTGGAGATCATAGTCTTGGAGGATAGGAATGGCAGTCACTTTTTAATCTCCCCCTTAGTATACCAACCTGCCAAACTCCTGTACTACCTCCTTCACTGAGATATGATTCAGATTCCACAGCTGAGGAAGAGTGTGTTGGCCATACTCCATACGACTGATGTTTCTCCAGAGGATGTTATGATAGACATTATCAGTATTATGGAAGATATAAAATCTTCCAAGACCTGCTCATCAGGACCATGGATGCATTGGTCTTTGAGTTATCTACTATTCAAGAAAAGTCTCACAAATTGTTGGATATTCTGGAAATGAGTCAGTTAGACAGAGGGGTTGTACTAATAATGGCCTCATGGATCCTACCAAAAATTTCTGGATGACACCAGCCTCCATCTCACCAAGTTCTCAGAAACTTTTCAAAGGGCTCCAAGCTTTGGGTCCACCCCGGTGATGTAGATCTGTTTTGACAATCTTTTTGAAGACATCCAGCGGCAGGGGAGTAACCTTGTTTTATGATTCAAGTAAAAGCAACATTCCTGGGACAAAGTGTGTCCAAGCTTTCAACACCACTGCCCATGTCATGTCCTATGATTTCAGAGAAGACTTGAGTTTCTATTGCTGTCAATTTGGCACGTTTCATGAGCATTGCAATTCATATTTGAAGAAAACCCAAAAAAGCTGACAAACATTTGCCTCATCAGACCTCGTTAGATACAATATGCAAATTAAAAGAAATTGGATAGTATACAGAAGTACATTTGTCTTTATAGTGCATGGAATGTAACTGAGCTCTTTAGACATAGAGTAGCTGGGAACTACTGGGTTAGAGATATCTTCAGGGCAACTGCTACTGAGAAGAAAATATTTTTAAAAGAGAGGAAGGATAGTCTCGTGGTTAAGGCGCATTCATATGGGAGTTGAGAGCTGAGGTAAATTCTTGACTCTGCCTCTATTCCCAATCTTCTGCTTGCATGGCCTTTCCCTTTCTCCTGTCCTTTCCCTGTCTTGTATATTTAAAATGTAACCTGGTTAAGATGAGGTCTTTTGAAAGTTCCTAACCCAGTGGGCCCTTAATGTTGATTTGGATCTCCTAATCACTCATGTAATACAAATAATATCATAAATGTAAAGCCTCATGTGATATATGATTCATGGGTAGCTGGTTGCTAATATATGTTGTGGTGTTACATAAATTAAAGCCTGATTCTGTCCACAAACACTTAGTTTGCAGTGAGATGGAGTATAAATGTATCCTGCACTAGCCTGCCATGAACCAAGCATCTATGATGTGGACCCTGTTGCCATGCACTAAAAGTTCCCTACTGCGCTTTGACTCGCTTTGAAACTGGAATGGATTAAAGCATACTAGTGAATTGTTAGTGTAAGGCAGCATGGTTCACACAGGCACTTACCCTGCACTAGCCTGCCGTGCACTATGTTTACACCCTAGCTTGCTGTAAACTGAGTATTGATGATAAGAGGGATCAGCATGGGTGCTGCAGTCCACTGGCATGCAATGATTTAACAGGCTCAGGGCAGAGGAAAAATACATAAGCTTTACCAGTCATCTGGGACAATTGTGGTTTTTTTGTCAATAATCAGTATAATAAGGAGGTACTATAATAATCTGTACATCTAAATGGTAAAATGGATGTAAAACAGCCATGCAAGGAATAGCAAAACAAAAACTGCCTAATGATTTTCTGAATCATTATATAGCCTGTATGAGTTTTCGTCTTACGATTAAATGTTATGTTTTAGGTTTGTGAGAGACGATGAATTTGGCTGAGATTTGTGATAATGCCAAAAAAGGGAGAGAATATGCGCTTCTTGGGAACTACGACTCCTCTATGGTATATTACCAAGGTGTCATCCAGCAGATTCAGAGACACTGTCAATCAATCAGAGACCCAGCAGTTAAGGGCAAATGGCAACAGGTATGATGAAGTGGTATTGCACTGTATGTGGTAAATTTGGAAAGAAATAATGCATTGCACAAGCTTTTAAAATTTAGCCCAAGTATATATTGGCTAAATTGAAGTTCAGGATATTTATGTGGCAGTATTTCTTGTGACATAGTTAGAAGGGATTCTTTAGTTCTAATTGAATCAATTTTCTTATCTTCACTGGACTAATTGTGTGTGACTGCCTATTTTGGAAATACTATTATGTTAATGATTTCCTTTTGCTGTCTCATCTTTCATCCAACTAATATGCAGTAAGCTATGATGTGAGGAGATGGGCTTGTATCATTAAAAAGATCAATATAGTTGCAATTATCTAAAAAGTTATCTGCAGATTTAGATAGTACTCTTAGGCCCTGATCTCACAATCACTTGGGCATGTGCTCAACTTTATTTGCATGAGGAGCACTGTTGAAGTCAGTGGGAGTAATCCTGGGCTGAAAGTTAAGCACTTACATAAGCACTTGAGCTTTAATGACCTATTCTGGCCACATTCAAGTAAATGGCAAAATTCCTATTGATTGCAGTGATGGAAGGATTGGACTTTTTAAATCATTTTGAAAACTGATCAGCTTGTCTTCAGCTTTCATCTTGGATTCCCTCTGTTATACAAAAAGTGTTTTCTAACATCAACAAATTAATCTTTGGAGGATATGTGTACAAAGTGTATTCATAGTACAGATTCTTATTGTATAAAATGTATTTTGAATGGGAGGCAATATGTCTTGTGCACTTTTTTTTTTTTAACTTGAACTAAGGAGATAATCTCAGGTAAGTATTTTAAGTTTTAATTTTTGCCTGTTTACAGTAGTATCACATATAAACATAAACCTGTATTGTCACCCTACTTTGTCCATTTTGCCTTGATAAACAGATTTTTTTTGTGTGTGTTTTGAATGGAGCTGAAGTTAACATAGAACATTTTGTCTACAACAACTTTAATTTAAATAGTGCCTTATATTTTGCCAACATGTGTCTGACATCAGTATCAATCTAATTATATGTGTTTGTTTAAAACCTGCACAGCACATAACACTGGATCAAGCTCTATCCTTGGTTGCCTGCAAGGGGGCTCCTACTAAAGCCATGATACCAGCATGCCCAGATCCAAGGACAGAATTTGTCCCATTTATTTTAATAGATTCCACAAAAATAGGCAGTTTTTCTGCCCACCCCTCCCTGCCTCCACATGTAGCCTGTTAACTAGTTTTTTTTTTAAAGTGATATTTGAAATCCAAGAGATTTACGCTGTAAGAATTTATCCAAACCCAGACTGACATAGATTCATAGATTCATAGATATTTAGGTCAGAAGGGACCATTATGATCATCTAGTCTGACCTCCTGCACAACGCAGGCCACAGAATTTCACCCACCACTCCCACAAAAAAACCTCACACCTATATCTGTGCTATTGAAGTCCTCAAATTGTAGTTTAAAGACCTCAAGGAGCAGAGAATCCTCCAGCAAGTGATCCGTGCCCCATGCTACAGAGGAAGGCGAAAAACCTCCAGGGCCTTCCAATCTGCCCAGGAGGAAAATTCCTTCCCGACCCCAAATATGGCGATCAGCTAAACCCTGAGCATATGGGCAAGATTCATCAGCCAGATACTACAGAAAATTCTTTCCCGGGTAACTTGGATCTTACCCCATCTAAAACCCATCACAGGCCATTGGGCCTATTTACCATGAATATTTAATTACCAAAGCCATGTTATCCCATCATACCATCTCCTCCATAAACTTATCGAGTTTAATCTTAAAGCAAGATAGATCTTTTGCCCCCACTACTTCCCTCGGAAGGCTATTCCAAAACTTCACTCCTCTGATGGTTAGAAACCTTCGTCTAATTTCTAATCTAAATTTCCTAGTGGCCAGTTTATATCCATTTGTTCTTGTGTCCACATTGGTACTGAGTTTAAATAATTCCTCTCCCTCTCTGGTATTTATCCCTCTGATATATTTATAGAGAGCAATCATATCTCCCCTCAACCTTCTTTTAGTTAGGCTAAACAAGCCAAGCTCCCTGAGTCTCCTTTCATAAGACAAGTTTTCCATTCCTCGGATCATCCTAGTAGCCCTTCTCTGTACCTGTTCCAGTTTGAATTCATCCTTCTTAAACATGGGAGACCAGAACTGCACACAGTACTCCAGGTGAGGTCTCACCAGTGCCTTATATAACGGTACTAAGACCTCCTTATCCCTACTGGAAATACCTCTCCTGATGCATCCCAAGACGACATTAGCTTTTTTCACAGCCATATCACATTGGCAGCTCATAGTCATCCTATGATCAACCAATACTCCAAGGTCCTTTTCCTCCTCCGTTACTTCTAGTTGATGCGTCCCTAGCTTATAACTAAAATTCTTGTTATTAATCCCTAAATGCATGACCTTACACTTCTCACTATTAAATTTCATCCTATTCCTATTACTCCAGTTTACAAGGTCATCCAGATCCTCCTGTATGGTATCCCTATCCTTCTCTAAATTAGCAATACCTCCCAGCTTTGTATCATCTGCAAACTTTATTAGCACACTCCCACTTTTTGTGCCCAGGTCAGTAATAAAAAGATTAAATAAGATTGGTCCCAAAACCGATCCCTGAGGAACTCCACTGGTAACCTCCCTCCAACTTGACAGTTCACCTTTCAGTAGGACCCGTTGTAGTCTCCCCTTTAACCAATTCCCTATCCACCTTTCAATTTTCCTATTGATGCCCATCTTATCCAATTTAACTAATAATTCCCCATGTGGCACCGTATCAAACGCCTTACTAAAATCTAAGTAAATTAGATCCACTGCGTTTCCTTTATCTAAAAAATCTGTTACTTTCTCAAAGAAGGAGATCAGGTTGGTTTGGCACGATCTACCTTTTGTAAAACCATGTTGTATTTTGTCCCATTTACCATTGACTTCAATGTCCTTAACTACCTTCTCCTTCAAAATTTTTTCCAAGACCTTGCATACTACAGATGTCAAACTAACAGGCCTATAATTACTTGGATCACTTTTTTTCCCTTTCTTAAAAATAGGAACTATGTTAGCAATTCTCCAATCATACGGTACAACCCCTGAGTTTACAGATTCATTAAAAATTCTTGCTAATGGGCTTGCAATTTCTTGTGCCAATTCCTTTAATATTCTTGGATGAAGATTATCTGGGCCCCCCGATTTAGTCCCATTAAGCTGTTTGAGTTTCGCTTCTACCTCAGATATGGTGATGTCTACCTCCATATCCTCATTCCCATTTATCATGCTACCATTATCCCTAAGATCCTCTTTAGTCTTATTAAAGACTGAGGCAAAGTATTTGTTTAGATATTGGGCCATGCCTAGATTATCCTTGACCTCCACTCCATCCTCAGTTTTTAGCGGTCCCACTTCCTCTTTCTTTGTTTTCTTCCTATTTATATGACTATAGAACCTTTTACTATTGGTTTTAATTCCCTTTGCAAGGTCCAACTCTACTTGACTTTTAGCCTGTCTCACTTTATCCCTACATATTCTGACCTCAATAAGGTAGCTTGCCTTACTGATCCCTCCCTTCTTCCACTCCCTATATGCTTTCTGCTTTTTCTTAATTACCTCTCTAAGATGCTTGCTCATCCAGCTTGGTCTACAACTCCTGCCTATGAATTTTTTCCCCTTTCTTGGGATGCAGGCTTCCGATAGCTTCTGCAGCTTTAATTTAAAATAATCCCAGGCCTGCTCTACCTTTAAACCCATAAATTCTTCAGTCCAATCCACTTCCCTAACTAATTTCCTTAATTTTTGAAAGTCAGCCCTTTTGAAATCAAAAACCCTAGTCGCAGATTTATTTTTGTTAATCCTTCCATTCAGTTTGAACTGAATTAGCTCATGATCACTTGAGCCAAGATTATCCCCTACAACCATTTCCTCTATGAGGTCCTCATTACTCACCAAGACCAAATCTAAAATGGCATCCCCCCTAGTCGGTTCAGCAACTACTTGCTGAAGGAATCCATCAGCTATCGCATCTAGGAAAATCTGAGCCCTATTATTATTACTAGCACTCGTCCTCCAGTCTATATCTGGGAAGTTAAAGTCTCCCATGATCACACAGTTTCCATTAGTATTTACTTTATTAAAAACATTAAAAAGGGCTCTATCCATATCCAAATTAGATCCCGGCGGTCTATAGCACACCCCAAGCACTATCCCAGGGGAGGCTCTAATAGTTTTCTTCCCCAATTTAATTTTTGCCCAGACAGACTCAGTCATACCCATTTCATCGCTTCTTATTTCTTTACATTCTATCTTATCATTGATATACAGTGCTACTCCACCACCTTTACCTTTATTTCGGTCTTTCCTAAACAGCACATACCCTTCAATACCTGTAGCCCAGTCATGACTACTATTCCACCAGGTCTCTGTTATACCTATGATATCTGGTTTCACTTCCTTCACCAGTAACTCTAGTTCCTCCATTTTGTTACCTAGGCTCCTTGCATTAGTGTACAAACATCTTAATTTTTGCTGTTTAGCCTCACTCACATTCTGTACCCTATTAGGCACGGTTATTTTACTACCAGTATAACCTATTAGACTTGTATCTACACTGCCCTTCCTCCTACCTACAGCTGTATCCACTCTTACTTCATTTTCTTTCCACTCTATGCTGAATTCTGGCGTGGAGATTACCTGGACATCTCCCAACCATCTCCCCCAAATTCCTAGTTTAAAGCTCTCTTAATCAGTTGTGCCAGCCTCCATCCTAGAAGTCTATTTCCTTCCCTACTCAGATGAAGTCCATCCCGAGAGAACTGTCCTCTATCCATGAATGCCTCCCAATGGCCATACATCCCAAAGCCCTCCTTATAGCACCACTGCCTAAGCCATCTATTGATAGTCATAATCTTGTCACACCTTTGTTGCCCTTCTCTAGGAACAGGCAGAATCCCACTAAAGATCACCTGAGCCTCAATTTCCTTAAGCGTCCTCCCCAGCCTAGCATAGTCTCCCTTAATCCTTTCCAGCGAGAATCTAGCCGTATCATTTGTTCCCACATGAAGGATAATTAGGGGATTCTTTCCCGCTCCCTTTAGAATCCTTTTCAACCTCAGGTCTACATCCCGTATCTTAGCACCCGGAAGACAGCACACCCTCCTATTTTCTGGATCAGCTCTGGTTACAGGCCTATCTATTCTTCTCAGTAAAGAGTCCCCAATCACATAGACCTGCCTTTTCCTAGTGACGGTGCTATTCTCCAGTCTATCCCCTGTTCCCTCTGGCTGCAAGTTCTTTCCATTCCCATTCTCCCTTGTAATCCTTTTTAACCCATCCTGTATCCTATTGGGGCTCATATTTGGTGTAATCTCCATTAACTCTTCCCCTTTTCCTATAGGACTAACCTCTCTTCTCTTCTTCCTTGCCCTGTCACCCTCAGTGACTACCTGCTGAGCCCCTTCTTCATTTTCCAACTCTGCAAACCTATTCTTAAGCTCTATTTCTCCTTCACTAGCCCGCCTTTTCCTCTGCCTAGTTCTTTTAGTCACATGCTTCCACTGACCACTTTCCTCACCCAGTCTCCCCTCAGAATTCCCTAGTCCTGCTTCCATCTGCAAGTCTGAGCTTTTCCCTTCAGATACCTCATGTCTTTGCTCCATAATCTGCTCAAACCCCTTCCTAAACTCTACCAGACTTTCCACCTGCATCTCCAAACCTCGGATCTTTTCCTCCATCAGCTCTATCAGACGGCACTTCATGCAGACAAAACTCTTACCAGGTGCCCCCTCCAGGATCATGTACATACCACAGCTTCCACATCCAGTCATCTTCATTGTGTCATCTGATACATGGGTCACTCCCACTGCCACCTCTGTATCTGTCATATCCTTTCCACCTAAATCCTGTTAATCTGGGAAACACAAACCACACCAAAACACCACCACCCACAGCAAATCCAAACCCCACACGAGCACCACAAGACAAACTCCCCTTTCAAACTCCCCTGTTTACAGCTCTGTTTGCTAGCTCCTGTGCCGCTGCAGCTGTCTGTGCCGCTGCCTGACTGGCTGCTACCTTAACTAGGACCCCTAGTCAGTGAAGCCCCGCCCCCTAATCAGGGCTCAGCTTCTCTCCCAGCACAAAGCCCCTACAAGCCTCTACACATACAAATACTACCAATACAAAACCAAGCACACACAAATACCTTCTCCTCCAACAGAACTCCCACTCAAACTCCCCATATGTGAGCTCGTGTGAGTTAATGGACTGCAGGATCCAACACTAATATTGTTACACTGTTGAGCTAACGCAAATGTTTTGGCCTAAAAACTGTGACATTATCCCTCAAAGATTTCACATCTGTTGTTAATATTGTGTTTAAGTGTTGAATCCATGATTTATGCATTTCGGCCCTTTTGTATGTTTTCCTTGCTGTTGGATTTATCTGCCTTGGAATCTAAGACAACACCTGCTTATAGCATTAAGTCATGCAGCACACTGTCTGCTGCTTATCTGTTTCTACTGCTATGCCAGTCTGCTTCTTCCACCTCTGCACTAACAAAGATCAGTAGCTCGGGAGCAATTTACCTCCCATTAGCACTACAGATTCGTTCTCACTCTTTCCATCGCTGCTAGAAGTTGACCCACAAATACTAAATATCATACTATTCATAGGTCTTTACATTGGGGCTATGAAAGGTCTTGGCACTTACTAAGGTTTGTCAAACTGCCACATTAACTTGACATTTCTAATACTTGGATTTCAAATTCAAATTAATTTAGTGCATTAAAGAAAAGGATTTCCTTGATTTCAGTGGGAGTTGGATCAGGCCAGGAGTCAACAGATAGTAGATTAACAAGTATGAGACAGATAATTCCTTAAAATGTATTTGAATGGTGCTAGTTATCTACTATATTCTCTGACCAGTAGAAAATGGAAGTTGCAAACATACAATGCAAGTGAATAACTTCACAGTCAGACTTCCATTATAAAAGTAAGAAAACGTGGCTGAAGTAATATCTTTTATTGGACCAACTTCTGTTGGTGAAAGACATAGGCACCGACTCCATGGGTGCTCCGGGGCTGGAGCACCCACAGGAAAAAAATTGTGGGTGCTTAGTACCCACCTGCAGCCCCCCTATCAACGGGCTCTCCCTCCCACCAGCGCCTTCTGCCCGCTGGTGGGTACCGCCGATCAGCATCTCCCCCTCCCTCCCAGTGTCTGCCGCTTGCTGTGGATCAGCTATTTCACAGCGTGAGGAGGCGCTGAGGGGGAGGAGCGAAGGCGCAGTGTGCTCAGGGGAGGGGGTGGGAAGAGACTGGGTGGGGCATTGGGAGAAGGGGTGGAGTGGGGGCAGAGACAGGGGGAGCCCCCCCCGGCAGATTAGAAACTCAGTGCCTATGGTGAAAGAGACCAGCTTTTGACCTCCATAGAGCTCTTCTTCATGTCAGCTTGTCTCTTTCACCAACAGAAGTTGGTCCAATAAAAGATATTTCCTCACTCGCCTTCATTCTCTCATATCCTGGGGCCAACATGGCAACAATAACACTGAAAACAAATTATAAAAGTAAGTCATGTTCCCAGTTTCTTCTGTT
The DNA here is from genome assembly GCF_015237465.2 of Chelonia mydas. NCBI lineage: Eukaryota > Metazoa > Chordata > Testudines > Cheloniidae > Chelonia > Chelonia mydas. Next base: position 46,850,382 of record NC_057849.1, on the reverse strand, counting down.
GCTTTAGTTGTCCTCTTAACCTAGGCTACCTTTATTGCCCCTCTTTCATATCTGTATTACTGAAAACATTTCCTGATGCTGTGGATGTATTGTGACTGTTCAGCTCTACAAGTGAACATCTCTCTCAAGTTTTGAACAATATCAGGGCATTGGATCTCGCAGCCCATACTCTCAAGATTCCATTGAAGTGTAATAGGAGTAGCCACATGTTTGAGAGCTGCTGGATTGGACCGTGTGATGGGTTGGATCACAGAAACCCCCTTGGGGCAGCCAACTGATGTGCCAAGACTACTTCTGCCCCTGCTTTCCCTGCCCTCCCAGCTTGGGACTTCAGTGCCCTGCCTGGTTTGAGCCAGACCTGCTAGCCTGCTGCAAACCCAGACCCAGGTCTGAACCACGTCCCCTAACAGCTGTAGGCTTAAACTGAAAGCAGCTTAAGAAGTGTTCCTGTCTTTAACACTCAGATGCCCAACTCCCAATGGGGTCCAAACCCCAAATAAATCCGTTTTACCCTGTATAAAGCCTATACAGGGTAAACTCATAAATTGTTCGCCCTCTATAACACTGATAGAGAGAGATGCACAGCTGTTTGTCCCTCCAGGTATTAAAACATACTCTGGGTTAATTAATAAGTAAAAAATGATTTTTATTAAATACAGAAAGTAGGATTTAAGTGGTTCCAAGTAATAGCAGACAGAAAAAAGTGAATTACCAAGCAAAATAAAATAGAACACGCAAGTCTATGTCTAATACAGTAAGAAAACTGAATACAGATAAAAACCTCACCCTTAGAGGAATTCCGGTAAGCTTCCTTTTACAGACTAGTCTCTGGGTCCAGCAATCACTCACACCCCCTTAGTTACTATCCTTTGTTCCAGTTTCCTTCAGGTATCCTTGGGGGTGGAGAAGCTATCTCTTTAGCCCGCTGAAGACAAAATGGAGGGGTCTCCCAGGGGTTTAAATAGACTTTCTCTTGTGGGTGGAGACCCCCTCCTCTCTCCTATGCAAAGTCATAGAATCATAGATCATAGAATCATAGAAAATCAGGGTTGGAAGGGACCTCAGGAGGTCATCTAGTCCAACCCCCTGCTCAAAGCAGGACCAATCCCCAATTTTTGCCCCCAAATGGCCCCCTCAAGGTTTGAACTCACAACCCTGGGTTTAGCAGGCCAATGCTCAAACCACTGAGCTATCCCTCCCCCCAAAACATATTTGCATTGGCCGGGAATTGAACCCGGGTCAACTGCTTGGAAGGCAGCTATGCTCACCACTATACCACCAATGCATCTGGCTAAGTCCAGCTCGAAGATGGAGTTTTGGAGTCACATGGGCAAGTCACATGTCCATGCATGACTCAGTTTTTACAGGCAGAAGCCATTGTCCACATGGTACCTTGGACATCCTTATGTAGACTTCTTATGTGGATTGGAGCCTTCCAAGATCCATTGTGCATTAAGTGCTTCTTGACTGGGCACTTAACTTGCAAATTCCTTTCTAAAGAAGCTGACCAAATGCTTTACTAAGGCTACTTAAAAATCAAGCAAGTACACAGCCAATATTCATAACTTCGAATACAAGAATGACACATGCATACAAATAGGATGAATATATTCAGTAGATCATAACATTTACAGAGAATTGTTACATGGCATATGTAGAATAAAACATATTCCAGTGATGTCATATATACATTCATAAGCATATTTTCATAAAGCCTTATGGGGTGCACTGTCACAGACTGTTAGTTTTTTGTAAATGTTAATTTATTCCACGGGAGTGAACATTTTCTAAACCTTTTTTTCTGTTGTAAATTGAGATTGTATATAAAAAATAAGACCTGTGCAAAAATTAAAACAAGTTTTTTCTGAAATCACTTGTTTATTTTGAAGGTCCGGCAAGAATTACTGGAAGAATATGAGCAAGTAAAGAGTATTGTCAACACGTTAGAGAGTTTTAAAATAGACAAACCTCCAGATATTCCTGTATCCTATCAAGATGAGCCATTTAGGGATCCTGCTGTTTGGCCACCTCCAGTTCCCGCTGAGCACAGGTAACTGGAAAGCACTATGGGATACTTCAAACTGTAACTCCACCCTTGAACATTAATCCCTCTTAGCAGTGGACAAATTGATTTTTCAAGAGTCTGTTGCTACCTAAAAAGAATGATGCAGTTCAAATGTGGGGGTGATTTTTGAGGAATTAGATGTGTGTGTACGGTGGAAGAGGAAGTGTGTTTGGGTATTATGGTGTGGTAAAGCCTATGTATGGAGGTTGGGCAGGATGTTAATGTTTCCATAACTGATTTTCTTGACTTTTGATGATTAGTTGCTAAGAAATTCACTCGAACAACTGTAACTCTCTAACAAAATTCTTTATTATAAATGCCTTGGAATCATAAAAATTACAGATAGAAGAGACCTATTAAATCAGCCAGTCCAGATCCCTGACCCTGTAGAATGGGTTATTCGCTAGTCTGAACAGTGACTGTTTTTGAGGTCAGTAATTGTTCAGGTATGGCCTAAGGTACATAATATGTTGCCTGAAGCCAAAAGCTTCAGGCATTGCTTTAGTACTGAAGGAGGTCTGCAGACAAGGTGATGCTTTGCACAGCTAGGGCCTGATCCAAAGCCCACTGTAGTCCATGGAAATACTTCCATTGAATTCATTGGGCTTTATAACAGGCCCCTAATGTAGGTCTCTAGTCTAACTATTTACAACATAAAAGTGTTACACATTGTAGTTAAGGAGGTCTCTGAAAATAGTTGAGTTGCCCATTTTGTTGTTTGAAAGAGTGGTCAGTTGTCTGATTTTTGATTTTTAATTTTTTTTTTTAAATAAACTATTTTCATGAAGTCCTAAAGGCTTTCATATCAGGTCATAGGAGGCTTTTTCTGCCAGTTGGAATTGAGGGACACAATAGAAAAAAGTAAAGCACCTATATTAGTTTTTGATGTCTCAAATGCCTTTCATCTGGAAGGATCCTGCTCAGCAGAACTGGAATACAAGCACGTGCGGGATGGTGTGACAGAGTAGGTAGTGGGGTGGATTGACCTGGGAATGTTGCGTGGGAGTTTTACTGGGACTGTCTGCATTGGTGATGGGGATATCAGGGTGTGATTTCACTTGAGGGACGACACCTGAGTATGTAACCTGAGCCCAGGATGGGGATTGGGGCCAGGTGACACCTTTGCCTGGGAAACTGGACAAAGGCTGGAGGAGGAGCTTGGGGGAGGCTGGGTGAGACTGCTGGAGGGGGTTTTTCAGTTGGGAGTTGACTGGGGAAACGGAGGGAGCCCCAGGTTTGGGGTCTAAGCTCCCTGCCCCCCAGATGGAGCTGACTGAGGGGGTCCTGTTGTCTGTACCTACAAGCTCTGATTTGGACTGTGTTCCTGTCGTCTAATAAACCTTCTGTTTTACTGGCTGGCTGAGAGTCACGGTGAATCGCAGGAAGTGGGGGGTACAGGGCCCTGAGTCCCCCACAGATGGACAACAGCAATCTGTGAAAGGAGGACGGGGCTGGCCTGCTCAAAGTGCTCTTGGGATATTTATCATCTTGCAAGATATCACTGAATGATGTAGAGCCGAGTTAGTACAATTGGGAATTTTCTACACGATTTAGGAAAGCTAGTGACTGTATTTGGTAGTAATTGGAAGCCATTACTAACCAAAGGCTATTTTGTAGCCTATATGAAATATGTTTGGTTTTCTTAGTGCATTACCTAGTGGACAGGGGCCTGATTCTTCATTGCTTTGCACCATGTGTAGTATTTACCCCCTGTTCAAAGTGGGTGTAAAACATTACCATAGCTTGCTGCTTCAATTTCCCCCATCTCTACCTCATTACACTGTTGTGAGTGTCAAGCTATTGCAGTGACTCCAGAGCATGAGTACCAACCTCAGGGCAGACTATTAAGAACCAGGGCACTAGCCCCAAATTGATTGTGAATTCTATACTTGGATTTCACCAACCAGTTATCAAGTGGTAAGGCAACTCCCATCTTTTCATGTATTTATATCTGCTCCTGTATTTTCCACTCTATGCATCTGATTAAGTGGGTTCTAGCCCACGAAAGCTTAAGCCCAAATAAATTTGTTAGTCTCTAAGGTGCCACAAGGACTCCTCGTTGTTTTTGCTGATACAGACTAACACGGCTACCACTCTGAAACCTGTCAACAATATTCAGGTTACTCCCAGTCCAAAGGACTAGTCATGTACCCAAGGTCAGTTGCACCTTAGATTTCACTCCAGAGACAATGCTTGTAACCAATCCTATAATAAATTATATACAGATTTATTAAAATATGAAAGGAAATAAGAGTTACTTACAAGGTTAAAGCAAATAAACAGATACACACAGGTGAGTTGCAATCTTAAATTTCAAAAAGTAATAGAAGCTTCTATAATAAACAAGCTCTATATGTTTTATAGGGCTAATCCAGGCTAAGCAGCTGTGGGGACCTCTCACTTATGCCTAGAAAACCTCTCTCTCTAGAGTCCAAGCAGCATAGATCTCCAGTTCCTTCTTATTAGGAGGTTTTTATCTCCCTCATCCCTTGTTCTCTGAGCTGCAGACTCAGCTGAGGGGGGGAATCCACTTACGTGACTCATCTTCATGTGGGGAAGGGCAAAACAAATTTATGCTGTCCTCTTTAATGTCCCACAATAGTCCATCTGGTGTCACTGGACCTTCCGTGTTGGACAGGACATAACACCTTCTGTGGGAGACCACCATTTCACACTAGTTAATGTCTCTCTCTCTCCTGTCTGGTGATTTACAGAGGTTTACAATACAACTTCTCAAATATTACCTTACAATATGGGATACAGATGTTATAAGTGAGATTAATGCATGCAGCAGCTCACAAGCATTCAATAAAATCTAAACACATTCTTATAATTCTAATACCTATTTTAACAATACTAACAGCCAGACTGGCTCCAGCTATGTGTCTGTCAATGTTCAGCTGAGACATGGGGACCTTAGTATGAGCTGGTACCTGGTCTGCCAGTGTCACAGTGAGCTTTAAAGTTTGCAGGCGATTTTGGATGAAGGGCAATATAAAGTGCAAAGTGGATTTATTTATTTATGTTGTTTATAGATTAAACTGTTTCTTGGTTTGGGTGTACGGTCATAGATGGGAGAGGTGACCCATCCCAGCAGGTCAGCACCACTTGTAAAATAAATTAAAGTCTCATGCAGCTGCAAATGAGTAAATAAAATTACTTTCAACAGTAACAATAGCAGCAACTCTTCTATTCCTTTACGTGTGATGAAAAATTATTTGAAGTAAACACTTAGTAATCACATCCAGTTTGTGAAAGTGTGTGGGAGAGACTTTTAAAAATGAATCTTTCAGGAAAGTAGTTGCAAGTTTTGAAACAATGGCAGCAAATATGAATAAAGGGATTTATTAGAGGGAACGTTAGTTTAAATTGATTAAATCTTGGCCATATATTTTGTTCTATATTTCAAGTCTAAACGGACCTCCCAAGCAAAATGAATATGACCTCTCAGTTTAATCTTAAAACCAAATTCTGCCCCCTCGTACCACTGCTCCGCTTCCATTAAGGTCAGTGGGAGATATACAAAGGTGTACGAGTATGCAGTTTGGTTCTATCTAGTCCTAACTTTCTGGACAATTTGTAAGTGTTGACACTTTCACATGGGGGAATCAAGATTGAGAAAGGGTCACTTTTTTCTCATTGTCTTGCTCTCTTAGATATTGAGGCCTGTCAAAGTTCTTAGCTGGCCTATTTCCTGGAATTTCTTCTATGACTGTGCTTTTGAATATAGCATAATTTAGTTCCATGATTTATAGCTTCAGGAAACTGAACTCAAACCCTGAAACTGAAATCTGATTTATTTTTTTCCACATGCATTTTGGTTTGTTATTGTAGGGTTGGTCACGGGTGCTGAGCTGTTGGTATTGATCCTTTTTTTTTTTTTTTTTTTTTTTTAAACCAGTGAAGCGTTTTTTTAAAAATCTCACACAGTCACATGATGCTGATTGACAAATGGAGGGGAATGAATAGAAGATGGAAATTTGGGCCTTTTGGATTTGAAAGTGATTTTTCAAGGGAGTTAGTGAAATATTAAAGCATTGTCATTTTTTTTTTTAACTGTGATTGATATGTTTTCTTTGTTTGCCAGGGCTCCACCTCAGATAAAACGTCCCAACCGAGAAGTTAAACCTTTGAGGAAAGAATCACCAGGATTGCAGCCACGAGGGCCTGTGGGCAGAGCCCACCCAATATCAAAAAGTGAAAAGCCTACCAGTAGCCGAGAGAGGGAATCTAGAGCTAAAGGGAGAGAGGACAAGGTAAAAACTGGGGAGGAGGGAGGGTTGTGTGTGCAGGGGGAAGCATTTTTTAAAAATAAATAAGCAAAAACTTAAGTTTTCCTGTGCAAGGGCAACGTGGAGGGTCTACATCAGATCGTGGACAAAGTGCATGTTAGAGTGATTCAATTGTAATATTACCAAGCTGGGTACCACTTTAAACTCTCAGCGCTGTTTTTAATCAGGAAGGTTTCTTTTTTATAACAGAACAGTTTACTGTAGCTTTATTTTTCTGCATGTTTCAGCAAGGTTATGGGCCTGATTCTAATCTCCTGTATAATAGTGTAAATCAGGAGTAAATTCTATTCAGTGTAAGAGATCAGAATTGGGCCCTATTATAAAGTTTTCCAAGTAAAGAATATAGAAGTGAGACCAGTGAGATTCATTAGATATTATGCATTTTTATTACGATTCTGCAGGATTTAAATTAAGATGAGTTAAAACAATTGAGATTGTTCTGTAAATTCTGCAGTGATCTACAAGTATTTACAAAAGTATTTTTTAAGTATGTTCTTAACTAGAAGGTGGAGATATACCAAATGCATACAAATTTAAAAAGACAACCAAGCTTTTAAAATAATCCTATCATTAGGAGATTATTATTATAAATAATAAAACATTTAGAGGAAGATGTTTCTTTGAAAAGCATTGTGGGGAAGACACAGTGTTCTGAATTAAAATGGGCTGGGAATTAAAGTTAGTTTTTTAAAAGGTTTGTTGTAAAAAGAGAAACAATACTAGAGGAGAGAGAAGAAAGTAGGAACTGATTCACCAACATATAACTGTAGAAGACATTTCAAAAGGAATGCTTTTTGAGAAAGTAAGATGCATGTGTGAAAAATTGGGTGTTTATAACTGAAACTGCCTCACAACCTTAACTGTGGAGTCACTATCAGGAAGCCATGGTATAAAGCAGTGATACGCAAAACTCAGTGGTTCAGGAGCCAAATTACCCAAAAGAGCCACAGTAGTGTGAATTTATTGTGTTGTTTACTACTATTCATAGTACTATTCATATTTAAACAGTCTGACAGGGGAAATACTTAGTTTTTATATACATATATAGTATTCGCACAGCAAATAAGTTAATAACTTAATTGGTTAACATATTAAAAGCATCCTGATTGGTTAATAACTTAGAGGGGTTAATAATTAAATCACACAGTGTTTTAATATTATGTGCTGCAAAGAGCCGCAGGAGACATGTCAAAGAGCCTCTTGTGGCTCACGGGTCGCAGTCTGAGTATCACTGGTATAAACAGTACAGGACTGGAGCATAATGAGATGGCTTTACTTTTGTGAGATACGCAGTCTTACCTGTTTGGAGGTCGTGGTATAATACAGGTTGTGATTGGTGAGTTAGAAAATATTTTGGTAAGTTTTCATAGCTACACACTAAATATTCAAGAATGAGAAAGGACTTAAAGGGAAGAATCCAGCTCTGTCAAGGGATAGACAAAAGTGACCTTTGTATCAGTCATTTTTGATTCTGCGGAAGAGGGTATTAAGCAACACTAGTCCTCCTTGTCACTGGTTGTTCGGATATAGTCTTCTAGCAGTGCCACTGAATAAACTTTAAATAAACTTTGAAATGTAAAGTTGAATCATTTTAGAAATCTCTCTCTGCATGCTTAGAACAGCAAGATTTACAATAACAAGGGAACACTCTGCAAGCTATAAAAAGCTTTTCAAGAACGGTGAAAATTGTTTACTGTTCTGCTAGTGAAATGAGGAACTAGAATCATGTTGTGTGACCAGTTTAATACACCAGGCACGTATGCATTCAAGTCTTGACTCTAATGAGGGTAAAACCATGCACTCTAAAGTTTCCTGTAAGGAGCATTATAAGGCTTTACTATGGATGAGCCGGTGCTGGTACTACTTCTAGGACAGTAATTATCTCTGGGAGTAATACTACTACTAATCTACATCAGGGAAGCCAGATGGAGAAGTTTCATAAATAGAAATATATTTCTATAGTACTTAACATTTTAAAATAGATTTTATCTGAATATTTTTAAAAAAACTTCTCATAGTTTACATTAATACCTAATATAAGCAAGAACTTAGATTTCTCCTACCAGTTTTATCCTTGTCCGCTAATAAGCACTGATGTCATGTAGTGTTTGGAATGGAGCTGAAATTAGCATACTTCTTTTTCTCAGCACGTCAGTTGACATGAGATCAGTTACTGCTTATGTTCCATTTATTTTTAAATGTTACTGGGAGTAGGGCACATGTTGAATAAAATTCTGTTGGTTGTTCCATAGGCACTTGTTGCTATAAATCATGCTGCTCTACAGCATGCAGAGAGATTTCTAAAATGATTGAATGTTGTATTTTAAAGGAGATTTGTTTGGTTGCCTGGCCAGGTCTTGCTAGAAGTTGTAAAGATAAGATTCTCATCCAGTAAGACATTGGTTGCAATGTGACTGGTTGTAGCTTGTGCTGGGTATGCTAATGATGATATATAGATATAAGTGCTCCCTTTTCTGGATTTGTAGCCAGAACAACCATCTCATCTTATGGGTTTGCAACCATCCTCTTCCCAAGCCATGTAACAACCTCTTCAATCTGATTGTAAGCAGTGTCATGGAGTTTGTCCTTTATTTGCCTGTAAAGTAATATGCATGTTTATGGTGCTACATAATTAATAATTTTAATTAATACTATCCCACTCCGCTGGTGCTTATGCACTAGCACCCCTTTAAAATGCTGTTTCCCAAGTGTTATTTTTTTTTCTTTCTCTGCTGCCCTGAAAGCCTTGAGGCTGGTTGTTGTGGTGCCCCCCGCTGGAATATTGTCAGGAATTTCAGCCTTTCAACCCAGCGGCTTATTTTAAATAGGCAATATGTGTATGTTACTAAGGTTGTATAATGCCCCATGAGTACCCTAGGAGAATGTTTGGGAGTATTCTGAAAATTAGATTAGTGTCTTCTAATAGGGAAGCCACCACAAAGCCATGCAGAGCAGTTCTACCAACTTAATGCTATAAAAGGAGATGCTGTTATGCCTGGAAAAGTATTCAGAACCACCCACGAATGTATAACTCAACCCTTATTTGGGCAATTAATCCTTAAATCTGTGAATAATACTATTTACGTTAATAATGGAGCTACGTGCAAGACTAGTGATTAATTACCCAAGTAAGGGCATCAGAATTGGGTTTATTTGTAACTACTATTAATCATTTTGTTGCATGTGAAAACTATAAATATTTTAAATCTTACTTTATTTCAGTTGTAGATAAGTAATAAAATGCCCTGTTCTACAGCTTGAGTGTCAATTTGGCAGAGCGTCTATTTTTGAGGGTTTATTAATTTCATTTTTTGGAGTTTATTTTTTAGCAATTTCTGAGTTTTATGTAGTGTCCAAAGAATCAGGGTTTTTCAGGGCTCTTTATATATTCTGTAATGAGTAATGTATGCAATATACATTGCTCATCACAGTATGTAATGTAATGCATAATCTCTTTGTAAGGTTCCCTAGTGAACTTTAATGTAGTACTGTTTCAACCAGCACTACCGTTAAGTGCATTAGGGAACTTCTAGTGTGCAGCAGCAGGGTCTAAACAGGCCAATTAATGTGCAACACATAAGTGTGCTTTAGAAATTACACCCCTGTTGTCCTCATTATTGCTCCATGTAGACGAGCCCTTAAGTAACCCTTTCCAGTGTCTTTCCATTGTTTATTGGATAAACACTGATTTCATTTTTATTTTGTTACACCCCCACCACCATCCATTTCAGGAAGGGTTTACTCAATACCTTCCCACCAGTATTCAAGCCCAGATCCCTGAGGGACCTTAATCTCGTTATCTCTGCTCTGACAAAGCCACTGGCAATGTGCTCCCTCTCCCACCTCTCCATGAAGGTGATATTCTCAGTAGCCATTACCTCAGTTAGATGGGTCAGTGAACTGGCGGCCATGATTGCAGACCTCCCTTACACTGTATTCCACAAGGACAAAGTGTCCTTACAGCCACACCCTAAATTCCTCCCAAAAGTAGTGTCGAAGTTCCACCTAAATCATTGCATCTACCTACCAGTTTTCTGCCCCAAACCACCCCCCTCCCATGTGGACAGGGTCCTGCACTCCCTTGATGTCTGCCGTGCACTGGCATTTTACCTCCATGGGACTTGCTCCTTTTGCACATCGCCAAAACTATTTGTGGCCATTGCTCACCAATCCAAGGGCCAAACCCTCTTCTCCTAATGAGTCTCCAATTCGGTCTCTGGGTTTATCTGCGAATGCAACACACAATCCAACATTCCCCCACCCAATGGAGTCACAGCGCGCTCTACACGAGCGCAAGCATCCACACTGGCCTGCCTTGCTGATATCTCATGGCACGAGATCTGTAGTGCAGCTACCTGGCGCTCCATCCACATCTCACGAGCGATGGATATGGAGGTTGCTGTAGGCCAAGCAGTACTGCAAACTGTACTGTACTTCAACACTGCTCACTAATCACCCACGTATGGCATACGTATAGCGACCATCACTCGAAGAAGAGGAAGTTACTTACCTGTAACTGGAGGTTCTTTGAAATGTGTGGTCCCTACTTATATTCCAGTACCCACCCTCAAGTCCTCTGCTGCGGGCGAGACTGCACTACAGTAAGAGGGACCCTGGTGAGGCATCGACCCAGCTGACCTATTATATCCTTGGCTGCGAGCATGAGGGGATGCGCTACACTTGTGCAGGTCAACAGACACTGCTAAGAAACACTTCCAGTCTCAGGGGCATGGTGTGCATGCGCACCAAGGTATGGAATATAAATAGGGACCACACATCTTGAAGAACCTCCAGTTACAGGAAGTATCCTCCATTTTTCACCAGGACTAAGATTATCAAAATGTCTGCAAAGTGGCATTTCGTTCAAAACTAACTCTATGGCTGCAGGAAATTCAAATGAGTTATGTCAGAACAGATTGTTTATAACGTGACACTGTTTAAAAAATAAGATCTGCTGTGGAGGCAAATTTTCAGATGTGATTGTTTAGTTTATAAAAATGATTTATCATATAAATGAATGCATACAATTGAGAAGGCTATGCTAGAAGGTTGCCAACTTGTGAAAGCTGTGCATAAGAGGACCATGAAGTGGAGATGAGAGCCTGTAGCATTCTTATATTTTATTTTTATTTGGCATAAGATTGATTTACTTATGCAGTTATTTTCAGACAGTACTTGTAGTATCCTTACAAATCCCTTTGTTCATGTTTTTCCTTTTATGCTGCCACCCTGTGGTTGTTTGTAGTAATTACATGGTTATGTAATGGTCTTAGTTGCAAGTGGATAAATAAAGTTGTTGGCATGCTCCCAGCACGCAGCAGCTGGGCGGATGGCTCTCTGGCGTTGTCTGTTTTTTGTTTTCACTACATAGATCTCACATTATCTTCTGCAATATTTTGTTTATTTGTGTACCATCTTTTTGCATAGCAATAATGTACACTCTGGTTTACCCAAATGTTGGAGCACACCTCAGATATGTTGTTCAGCCCTGCTGCTTTCTTTCACCTTTGCCGTGCACCAATAGCCTATTGAAGTATCCCTTGGCTTACTGCTATTAAAGCTTGGCTTAATTTTGTTTCAATTTAAAAATTCTCTTAATCAGCTTTTCAGGGTGCAGCAAATCCTTCCACTGTAAAAAGAAACCCCCCTAGCTCATTGTAGGGGGATAAGAGAGAATTCAGTGTCAGAGAGAGTCTGCAAACACCTTTTTGTCACTGTGAATACTGTTCTTATTTTTGCCTTGATAGGTAGGTAGGTAACTCCTGTCTTTTAAAATCTTTTCAACACTATGGGTCCCTTCTCATTGTTCCTTTTCTTCCTGACTGTGTCGTTTTGACAGCAGTTTCTGGTCCCAGTGCAACTTTCAACTTGCTGGCTATTATAGGTTCAGTTTTGTAATAAAACTGAGAGTTGAAAGAAGCTAGAAGGGCACAGACAGCTCCCTGAAGGGCATGTGGGTTAATGGGCAAAGGGAAGAGGCATTGTTAACTGCCCCTTTCTCCTCTGCTAGCTCATTTGTCTCTCTGGCTCCCTCTTCCTGTGCTGCCTCTGTCTACTTTCCCAGAGTCTGCTTTTCTGAGGCAGCTGGGATACTTTAACTTTGTTAGTAGTACTTAGAGGCTGTGTTAGGAACTCTAAACCAGCTTCCAATTTAGCCTAGTTCAGTTAAAAGCAATGCAGCTGCTCCTCAGGCTCCACTTAGCCCTGCTGTTGGGCTGGGAGGGGAAGTACATTCCTACTGAAGTGTTAGAGGAGGAGAATTAGAAGTGTTGCTTCAGAGGGAAGATGTTACGTCACCCATAAGATCAGCAGAGCTGTGGAACTACTGACTTTGGAGTTCATGATCAGTTTGGGGCTGAGGCTGTTTTATCCAATTGTGGGACAGTTCTGAACACACCAGATGCTCCTGTAATAAAAACAATAATTAGGCTCAAATGTAGGGTTGCCAGCTTTCTAGTTTCTGAAAACTGGATGCCCCTGTTTCGCCTCTTCCCCCAGGCTCTTCTACCCCCGTTGCTTTCCCTCTCAACTCCAGTGTGAGTTGCCCCAAGAGACTTGCAAAGCCCAGCTCCGGCAGGCGGCCTGGGAATTCAGGTAGCAGAGAGCTGCCGCCGTGTGGAAGCAGCCAGGCAGCCGCACTGGTGAGCTAGGACGCAGCAGTCCTGCATGGCAGCCTCCCACCTCCTTCTGCGTGGCTTGCCCAGCAGCCCCCTCCCCTGCTCGCTTGAGCCCTTGCCACCCTGGAGTTGCCTTAGCGTGGCCAGGGGAAGCACTGGCTGGTGGGGCAGCTTTCTTTGCTTCCCTCCCGCAGAACATTCTGTGTCCACTGGGAGCCCCTTAACCCACTTGCTATGGGCCCCCACACCTGTCCTCCGCCACAGTCCTGCAAACTGTGCTCCTCAAAGGGGCAACAGACTACCCCTCCCCTCCCCCCTCATGGTAACTGGACTTTCCAGTCAAAAAGGGTTGCCAACTCTGACTGAAGCTATTCCAGGAGGTTTTTTCCCAACATGTTGTAATGTCATTTTCTTAAAATAGCCTATTAAAATCTCCCGGATTGCTTTCAATAGTCACTGGGAGATCGATGCCGATTCTGGGAGACTCCAGGCCAATCCTGGAGGACTGGCAACCCCAGACTCCTGACAACCCTACTTTAGGGCTCCTAATGCAGCCCTTTAAATGAACTTTAAAGTATCCTGATTGTGTGGGGGATTGTGTTGTGAGACAGAGAAAGGGAATAGGAAATAGACAATTGTTGGAGTTGGGGGAAGAGAAGCAGCCAAGCAGGGAAGACCTTTTCTTTAAGTCCCGACTATATTGAAATAAATAAATAAAATATATATCCGTTAAAAACCAGGCAGAAAAAAATCTTATTTCTCCCATCAAAGAGAACAGGTATAGGGATTCAAAAAATTTTTTTTGGTGGTGGTAGGATCTAGATCTATATTAGTACCAGCTGGCCAGCAAATGTAGCATCATCTGGCCCAGCTAGCCAATCAAAATGCACCTTTGGACAAACTTGTCCTAAGATGGGATCTAATATAGCATTACGTCACGACAGAGTATGCAGATAGGCTTGTGCTGCATCTGCCTCGTATGTTGAACATCATGAGAAGTGTGCTGGTAATCTAAAGAGTGATTTATTGCTACTAGAAAAGGAGGACTTGTGGCACCTTAGAGACTAACAAATTTATTTGAGCATAAGCTTTCGTGAGCTACCGCTCACTTCATCGGATACATCCGAGGAAGTGAGCTGTAGCTCACGAAAGCTTATGCTTAAATAAATTTGTTAGTCTCTAAGGTGCCACAAGTCCTCCTTTTCTTTTTGCGGATACAGACTAACACGGCTGCTACTCTGAAACCTGTCATTATTGCTACTAGAGTCTAGTTTGTAAATTAAAAAAAACCACCATTTTAAACTGATTTTGGGATCAAGGTAACACCCCTTTATGAAAGATGTGGGACTCTATAGCACATTCTGTTGGACTGGCGATAGTGACAAGTATCCGGAGACCGTGGAGATAAGAAGTGAAAAGATTGTGCTTCCTTGCCTTTTGCAGGAATGAGACAGCCCAAAGTTCTGTGTAAAAATCTGAAATTTCTCTTGGCTTAAACATAGTAGCAACTGAACAATTTTACTCTATGATTCAAATCTTGGAGCTGTTCAAAGTAAAAGTTTCATTATAGACTCCTGTGATTTCTTAACGTTCCTAGGGAAAGAAAATTCCACAGGAAGGTGCTGGTGATGGGGAAATTCAGAAATTTGATGGAGCAGGATATGATAAAGACCTGGTTGAAGCACTGGAAAGGGACATTGTATCAAGAAATCCAAGCATTCATTGGTATGAGAATTTTCTCAATTAAATTCTTTAGCCAGGTTGGAGGGGAAAGAGCATGTCCTCTCATTAAATTGGGACCTTAACTCTTTTAAAATGGCAAACAGTCATGACTTTCCAAATAGGGGAAACAAGCTTCTGGTTCTAATCGCATACTAATTTGATTGCTGAGTAAGACTTTCATTCTTAACCAGTATGATATGCAAAATGTCCATTACAAGTACCTACTCAAAAGCCTAACTGCACCCCAGAGAACATTAAAAGTATTGTTTTAATGATCACCAGGGATCCTAGAAATCCATTTGCAATGGGGAAAAACAAGGAAAACCATGGATTTTGCGTTTTCACAGAGAATCTTTAGTTCTTACATTTTGTGAAAAAATAAAAACATATATTAACTGTTAACTATATTTTACTGAAAGTACCAGTGTCACTTATTCAGCGTGTGCAACCTCCCCCTCTTGTGGTTGATTTTTGAATGCGCTTTAAATTTACAGTGGAACCCTGTTTATCTGATCTAATTGGGACCAGGGCCAGATTGGATAATCAAGAGAATTTGCAAGAGCTTCCTACCCTTATTTCGATCCCAAGCTGCTGATGGTTCGGTTAATATGGAGAGCCAGATAATGGAGGCTTGGCTAAACAGGATTCTACTGTATATCAATAAAACATGGTGTTCAACTGATACCTATATGTACTGAGGGTAGTTCAGCGTTTCATTTGAATCAAGGAAAACCACAGATATTTGATTCTTTATTAGAGAGTTTTGGTCTTTTTAACATGGAAAATTAGGGTCCCTGATGATCACGTGAGCCAAAACAATTTTTAATTGAGTATCCTAGTAACCTTAGCTGAAAGTAATTTTTTTCCTGCCTTTCACAGGAGAGGTCAACGTAAGGTCACAGATTTATAGCAATGGTCTCAATAGGAACATACTGGCATAATAGAAAGGATAGTGGTACACACAATACTTTTCTCTGTTTTTCATGGCTTAAAAACAAAGTGAAATGTTATGCTTTGTAAATTTGTCCCGGTCTTTTGCAGGGATGACATAGCAGATTTGGAAGAAGCCAAGAAATTATTAAGGGAAGCGGTTGTTCTGCCGATGTGGATGCCTGATTTTTTCAAAGGGATCAGAAGGCCGTGGAAGGTGAGAATGCACGACCACGTTCTGCAGACTGGTCATGGCGCTTTCATGTATGCCAAGTTGTATCTACATGAGCGTAGCATCGTGTGCTCATGCTTCCTTGCAGTGATGGTATACTGTAGTATGTATAGCTATTAGACTGCCGTAATAGCCTAAAATACACATTTATTGAGCAAAGATGGATAATTGTTTAATTATAATAAATGTGGGATTGATCCAGAGTAGCTGGGCCTCAGTAAGTGAGAGCCCAATTTGGATCTGGTTCACAACTTGAAAAAAAAATTGTTGAGGAAGCATGTGAGCTGCTGTGTAAACAGAAAATGAAATGACCTAGCTTTTGGTTCGGGACTAATTGTCCCTTATTCAGCGAATGACTTACGATACAGTTGTGGAAAAGAAGCCCTTGAGGAATTCCACCATGATTTCAACAATTTCCATCCCACCATCAACCTCAGCCTGGACCAGTCCACACAAGAGATCCACTTCCTGGACACTATGGTGCTAATAAGCGATGGTCACATAAACACCACACTATACCAGAAACCTACTGACCGCTATTCCTACCTACATGCCTCCAGCTTTCATCCAGACCACACCACACAATCCATTGTCTACAGCCAAGCTCTACGGTACAACCGCATTTACTCCAACCCCTCAGACAGAGACAAATACCTACAAGATCTCTATCAAGCGTTCTTACAATTACAATACCCAACTGCAGAAGTGAAGAAACAGATTGACAGAGCCAGAAGAGTACCCAGAAGTCACCTACTACAGGACAGGCCCAACAAAGAAAATAACAGAACGCCACTAGCCATCACCTTCAGCCCCCAACTAAAACCTCTCCAGCGCCTCATCAAGGATCTATAACCTATCCTGAAGGATGACCCATCACTTTCACAGATCTTGGGAGACAGGCCAGTCCTTGCTTACAGACAGCCCCCCAACCTGAAGCAAATACTCACCAGCAACCACACAACAGAACCACTAACCCAGGAACCTATCCTTGCAACAAAGCCCGTTGCCAACTGTGTCCACATATCTATTCAGGGGACACCATCACAGGGCCTAATCACATCAGCCACACTATCAGAGGCTTGTTCACCTGCACATCTACAATGTGATATATGCCATCATGTGCCAGCAATGCCCCTCTGCCATGTACATTGGCCAGATTGGACAGTCTCTACATAAAAGAATGAATGGACACAAATCAGACGTCAAGAATGATAACATTCAAAAACCAGTTGGAGAACACTTCAATCTCTCTGGTCACTCGATTACAGACCTAAAAGTGGCAATTCTTCAACAAAAAAACTTCAAAAACAGACTCCAATGAGAGACTGCTGAATTGGAATTAATTTGCAAACTGGATACAATTAACTTAGGCTTGAATAGAGACTGGTAGTGGATGGGTCATTACACAAAGTAAAACTATTTCCCCATGTTTATTCCCCCCCCACACCCCTCACTGTTCCTCAGACTTTCTTGTCAACTGCTGGAAATGGCCCACCTTGATTATCCCTACAAAAGGGTCCCCCTCCGCCTCTCCCCCCCCCGCTCTCCTGCTGGTAATAGCTCACCTTACCGGATCACTCTCCTTACAGTGTGTATGGTAACACCCATTGTTTCATGTTCTCTGTGTATATAAATCTCCCCACTGTATTTTCCACTGAATGCATCCGATGAAGTGAGCTGTAGCTCACAAAAGCTTATGCTCAAATAAATTTGTTAGTCTCTAAGGTGCCACAAGTCCTCCTTTCCTTTTTGCGGATACAGCGTAACACGGCTGCTACTCTAAAAGTTGTGGGCTTGTCACTTCATTGAGTTAGTTATGATGATGAAGTCCAGGAAGATATTTCCTATTGAATATCCTCTTTATGGCCCTGATTCAGCAAAGCTCTTAAGCATGTGATTAATGTTAAATACATGAGCAGTCCCAGTACTTAAGGCCCAGATTCAGCAATATACTTAAGCACATATTTGTTCTAAATACCTAACCCGTTAGTAGTTAGGGTGGCATTGTGGCTTCCCTTTCATGGCTGGAGCTTTTCTTCTTCACTTTGCCCTGTGGGAGAAGCAGACAGAATGTGGCTGTTAACCCTCTCTAAGCAGACTCGTGTGCCGGTGGTCCTGTGTGGGGAGGGCAAGGCCCCTCTTCCCTCCTAAACCCATTGGTGCTCATAGGCCAGCACTCTTCCTGACTAAACATAGGCGTCATGCATTTGCAGCCATCACTTTCTGAACATCCAAGAGTGGTGGTTTCCTTTCTCTGACCTGCGTTTGTGCCAAGAGGGCCCTGTCTTTAGTTGGGCATCCCACTGCTCCACTAGTGGTAGTTAACCCTGCAGTGATTTCATCAAACCACTTACTCCCTGCCGTGCATATTAGCTTCTTATTGGGAAATACTGGATCAACAGAGCCAAAGAGGAAGAGTAAAGAAGGCTTTATGTTTATAAAAGTTTTTAACTAGTCAGTAACTGCCAGGCTCATAGGTTGTATAGAGAGAAAGCCGCTCATACTTCCCCCTCCTTCCCCCTTGTGCATCTGTCTAGCTTAGCTAGCAATTCAGGCTCAGTGTGCACCGATCCCTGTATCTTGTGCATCCCCAGTTGACATCATTCTCCCACTGCTTTGAACCCTATGAGGTCATTCACACCTGTGCAAAGTAAATGTAAAATGCTACCATTCCCACTTGGTAATGTTACACCCTGTTTACATAGGGATAAATGATGACACAAGGTGTAAGACAGTGAGCAGTTAGGCCCCTTGAATTCATTGGCATTGGATGGGGTATATTTCAAGACAGAACTTGGCCCTCTGTATCGCTATTCATTTTAAGACTGAAGCCTTGTCTAGAGTGGGTTTTTAGCCTCCAGTTTAGCCAGACTGGTGCAAACCCCTAACGTGAACACAACTTGCACAGGTACAGTGTGATTTGAACTGGGGCAGTTTAGCTCTGCTTTCAATCCAAGGTCAGCGCTGATGCAAATCAAGTTGCACCAGTGTAAACCATGAGATTAATAGATTTTAACTCCAGAAGGGATCATTGATCATCTAGCCTGACCTCCTGTATGTTCAGTACCCCCTCGTTATAACAAACCCCTCAGGATCCACACCATTCGTTTGTTAGAGCCAGGGGTTTGTTATAGCAAAAGAGCTCTTCCAGCACAGGGGCTGCGGCTCGAGGTGGGATCCAGTGGCTGGGTTCGTTACTGTGAAGGGAGTTATAGCAGGGACGTACTGTACAGGCCACAGAATTGTATCTAGTTACCCCTGTGTACACCATGGTCCTCCACTAGTATTGCTGTACGGGTGGAATTCTAGCAGGGACTAACATTCCAGTGTAGACCATGCCTGATGAACTTGCAGAACAGGAGTCCATTTATCTCTTATAGTTGCTGCCTGGGAGTTTAGGATAACTTTGGCATCCTTATAAAGGGAGGTGCGGTGTCAGCTCTCTGGAAGGAATATGATCGTTCGTAATTTAATTTACCGATGAATGTCTGTGGGAGCTTGCAATAGCTAAGTGTTAAATGGCAATAAAGGTATTAATGGTTAATGGAAAATGTAGGCACAGAGAGGCTATTGCTCTTGATGAGCATGGGGGAAAACATTTTTGAATAATTGTATTCCCGGTTGATTTGTTTTTATAGATTTCTTCCATGTCATTCTTTGTGCTCCTTGCGGTAAATTTTGTGTAGAACAGACACAATTTAATTTGCAGCATGGATCGCGTTTAACAGATATTTTATTGTTGTGGTATTTTATGTAAGATATTAATTGCAAAGCACATTATGATGTGCAAATCTAATTCCAGCTCATTTGATTACCCTTGAAACACGGTATGACTTTACCTTAGTAAACTCTTGTTAGTATGAAATCAAATCTTGCATTTGCAAAAGAAAGCTGCTCAGAAAGCTGCCATATTTGTGACAGCAAAGTATTTGGAATCTCCGTATTTCTTCTTGTCCTTTCTGGGTGGAGAAAACATTGTGTCTTTCATTACCACGATGGCTGCGGGAGGCCCACAGTTTGGAAAGCAGATTTTCAAAGTGTCTTGATGAATTCTATTTAAAGTAATTAATTAATTATCAAGTATTACTCCCCTCCTCGGGGCAGTTCTAACCCTACTAGAGAAGGGGAAATGGTCGTTACCACCACTCATTTTTAGGAACTCTTGACATGAGGGGCCTTTTAAAAACTAATGTCTTTCTTCAGT
This sequence comes from Chelonia mydas, assembly GCF_015237465.2. Taxonomy (NCBI): domain Eukaryota; kingdom Metazoa; phylum Chordata; order Testudines; family Cheloniidae; genus Chelonia; species Chelonia mydas. The sequence continues at coordinate 46,830,320 of NC_057849.1, read as the reverse complement.
CAAGACGATTAGCAAGCCCCAGCATGGACGCCTAATTTGGGCCCTGAGAACTTTCTGTCCATCCATAATATCTTGTACACTTCAGTGAACAAACAGGCACTGATGTAGAGGAGACTAGTGCTCTCCCACCTTGCCCTCTCTTTTACCTGGATGGGAGATGGAAGGATGGTTAGGCCACTAGCCTGGGACTTGGGAGAACTGGGTTCATTTACCTGCTGGGCCATGGACTTCCTGTGCGATCTTGGGCCAGTCACTTAGCCTCTCTGTGCCTCAGTTCCGTCTCTGTACAGTGGAGATAATAGTCCTTCCCTACCTGATAGGGGTGCTGTGAGGATAAATACAGTAGATTTTGAGACACTCAGATACTGTGGTAATGGGGGCCATGTTAGTACCTTAGTAAGAATAAATAACATGAGAAACCCACATATGCAATTAATGGTTTTAGTGAAACGAGTGCTTGGGAACAAAAAGGAGGCCCAGGCATATGGCAGAGTTATGTTTTTAAGCAATTAAAATGCAGAACTTGGGTCACATTTAGACCTAGTGCAGCTCAGCTGATTGTTGTGGATTAGCATTTTGCTTACATCAGGGCTGAATTCGGGGGTCTCATCTTGTCATTTATTTATTACTCTGTATGGAATTTTAGGGTGTTCTGATGGTTGGCCCCCCTGGGACTGGCAAAACCATGCTAGCAAAAGCCGTTGCTACGGAATGTGGGACAACATTCTTCAACGTTTCCTCCTCCACTCTGACGTCCAAATACAGGGGCGAGTCTGAGAAGCTAGTCCGCCTGTTGTTTGAAATGGTAAGTCCTCAATGCTAGGGACCTTTGTTGGTTTATCAAGGCCCTCACAGCACATTGTTGCAGGATTGAGTTCACTATCCCTGAAATCTCTCCAGTGGATGGGTGTGCACGCTTATATAGCAGGCCCTTCTTGATCATAGAATCATAGAATATCAGGGTTGGAAGGGACCTCAAGAGGTCATCTAGTCCAACCCCCTGCTCAAAGCAGGACCAATCCCCAATTTTTGGCCCAGATCCCTAAATGGCCCCCTCAAGGATTGAACTCACAACCCTGGGTTTAGCAGGCCAATGCGCAAACCACTGAGCTATCCCTCCCCCCAAAATGTATTTTTTATGATGTATTTTTGAGGATTATGGAGTAAATTACCCTTGTTTCTAGAAGCAAAATGTGTTTCATCTATTTTCTCTGTTCCAAACTGAAGGTTGGTTTCTGAAAATCAAGGGCCAGATCCTGAACTGCAGCTGAGAAATATTTACACACAGTCTCACCCCAGGAACTGTGCTGTGTGTGTGTGTGGGCGCAAATATGCCATTTACCCTCTCCTCATCCTTATTTGCTTCTGCACTTCCAAGATGGTGCCCATTAAAACACCTTGCGATTTTTAGATAGACTGAAAACTGAATCTTCCCTCCCCTCCCAACCTTTGCCTTCACAAGAAGCACAATATGTATATTACAAATAGTATATTTTGATTGATCCCCCACCTCCTTTGCAGGATCAAGACCTAAGAAAACAAAGTTCAGATGTAGAATAATTGCTATCGGTCCTCATCCTCAAAGGAAAACTGCACAACACTTTCAAAAGATGAGCCTGGGAGCTTGTGATATACCCAGGGTACAATCTAGACCAGGGGTGGCCAGCCTGTGGCTCTGGAGCTACATGGGGCTCTTCAGAAGTTAATATGCAGCTCCTGGTATAGGCATCGACTCCGGGGCTGGAGCTACAGGCGCCAACTTTCCAATGTGCCGGGGGGTGCTCACTGCTCAATCCCTGGCTCTGCCATGGGCTTTGTCCCCACTCCACCCCTTCCCGCCCCCTCCCCTGAGCCTGCCGTGCCCTCGCTCCTCCCCTTCCCCCTCCAGAGCCTCCTGCACGCCACGAAACAGCTGATTGGGAGGTATGGGGAGGGAGGGGAGGTGCTGATTGGTGGGGCTGCCAGTGGGTGGGAGGTGCTGGGAGTGGAGGGGGGAGCTGATGGGGGGCTGCTGATGTATTACTGTGGCTCTTTGGCAATGTACATTGTTAAATTCTGGCTCCTTCTCAGGCTCAGGTTGGCCACCCCGATCTAGTCTAACGAGTATCTGTGTCTCCCTTGCCCTATAATCTTTAAACTGATTTGCTGCTGTCGCCTCTAGTCTGGACTGCTCACAAACAGCCTCCCGCATGCAAGTCTATGTCTGCGTGTGTGTGCTGCAGGGTGACCTCAGCCCACTCCCTGTCTTAAATTCCGCCCCCCCTCCCCCCGAGATATGTGTCCTGTACTGCCCAGCCCTCTCCTGGACAATACAAGTATGTTAAGTCCCCCCCTTTTTTTTTTAAAGATGATGATATACCAGCTTAGTATTTCAAATAGTTCTTCAGACACCTCATTTGAAACATACTGGATTAGATAAAACCGTAAAACAAGTTTATTAACTACAAAGAGAGATTTTAAGTGAATACAAGTAATGAGGCATAAAAGTCAGAAGTGGTTATAAGAAAAATAAAGATAAAACACAACTAGCGCCTTAACTATGTTAAATGCAAAGCAAAGTTTTTCTCACCACATGCTCTCAACAGACTTACTGGCCAAACTTCTTAGGCCAGGACCCCTTCTTCTGTTTAATGGCTGCTTCCTTTGTCTCTTCTCGTGCAGTGAATTGATGGGCAGAAAGAGAGGGAGGAGACAGGGTGCCTTGGGGTGTTTGTCCCCCTTTTCTGTAGTGTCAGCCCCCCATTTGGAAAACATTTCCAGCTGAGATTCGGGAGACAGAGAGTCTACAGAAAGGGATCTTCCCAGCTGCTCTTTTTTCTTCTTTTGTTTTCCTTCCTGCTTGATGACTTTGTTTAGTTCTTAAATGCAGATTAGGGAGAGCACATTCTTTTGTTTGAGACAGACCTGTTGCCACCTCAGTTTGGAACATGTGTTGTTAACAACATACAGGGAAATCTTCAGGGGGGCGGGTCACACAGGCTGGGGGCAGCTCAGCCTCCCCAAACAGCCAGGCATGACCCCGCCCCCTGCTATAACTGCTCCCTGCCTGTGGCTCCAGTTCTCTGGCTCCAGCACCCCAGTGCTCCGCTGGTGGGGCTGGGGCCCCGCACTGCCTGCCTTCCTGTGCTCCTGAGCTGAGGAGGCTGCGACTGGCAGCCACCCGCTGTGCCAGGGAGGCTGGGGTCGCCCGCCTTCCCGGTGCTCTGGGGATGGGGAGGCTGGGGCCATGCACCGCCCGCCCTCACGGCGCTCCTTTGGGGATAGAGGGCTAGCTGTGGCCATGGCCGGGGTGCGTGGAAGGGAGGGCTCAGCTCTGGTGGGGGATGGAAGGGGTGGGGCCTTGGTCGGAAGAGGTGGGGCTAGGGGTTATCCTCCCCCAGCCGGCGGTTCATGCGCTGCCCATGGAAATCTTATAACTGCACATTCAGTGTTGCCGCACATTTTATCAGGACAGCATTGACGAGCAAATTGAGTCTTCAAATGATACCTTACAAGGTATACTTTGTATAAAGATTATTACAACAGTGTGTAGGGTGTGGACACAGGTACATTCTGTCACAGAGCTGAAATTCATTACTCTGCTAGTGGCTAAAAATCATGGACTGAACAGAGACGCTGGATTTATGGTTTATTACAACAATCCGTACCCATCCCCTTTTTGTCTTATGACTGCAGAGGTGTTAATGGGCCACTCTACCTTGAATGGTCCCTTAGAATTAGGGTGACCAGATGTCCTGTTTTTAAAGGGCCAGTCCCGTTTTTTGGGACTTTTTCTTATATAGGCACCTATTACCCCCACCCCCTGTTCCATTTTTTCACAGTTGCTATCTGGTCACCCTACTTAAAATGCATGCTAAAGAATCTGTTCCACCTTGTATTTAGCTGTGCCATTTGGAGTACCTTTCCCGGACCCAAAGAGCTCTGTGTTGCTCAAAAGCTTGTCTCTCCCACCAACGGAAGTTGGTCCGGTAAAAGATAATCCCTCACCCAGCTTGTCTGTCTAATATCCTCAGACTGACACAGCTACAACTACACTGCATACAAGAAAACAAGTAACACACACAGACTTCTGCACATGCTTAACTTTCGGCACTTGTGAAAGTTAACCATTGACTTCAGTGGTACGACTGTGTGTGTGTGTGTGTGTGTGTGTGTGTGTGTAAAGTTCGGCACGTGTGGAAGTCTTTGCAGGGTCAGGATCTTAGATGAATTCTTCTGTGCCTGGGACATATCTTCCAGTTGTTCAGCACCTAGCACAATAGGGCCTGAAGTCTGACTGGGGCTTGTGCTTGCGCCTGCAATCTAAGTAATTGTATTTTCACTTCAATAAAGGCAAGGTTTTATGCGCCAACAACAATCTTCATTGATGAAATCGATTCCATCTGCAGCCGCAGAGGCACTTCCGACGAACATGAAGCAAGTCGCAGGGTCAAGTCGGAGCTGCTTGTTCAGATGGACGGTAATTGGTGTTTAGATACCTCAGCGTGGAGCTGCTGTTTCTCTTCTGGTTTTGTGACATGCTTTGTAGACACTTCATTGTTCAGAAATGAGTAGAGCTGGCAGAAGACAACCACTGCTTTTTATTGGGGGAGGACGGGGGCGGAGGAAGCGATCTCTTTAATTCACCATCTTTTGGTGAATGAGAGAGTCCAAAATATTTAATTTTTTTTTAAAGTATATTTTTTTATAAACATGACATGGCTGCGAAAGTTTTGTTTAAGCTATTTTTGATAAACTTTAATTTGAAAAATGTAGCCTGCTTTAGGAGAAGCATATTTTGAACATTCATGCAGTTTAACACAGACCTTTGTGTGTGGTGCAGTGCACGGGGGGTTTCTGCAGTACAAAGTTGTGAACAAACGTCTTCTTTGATTCTCCCACGCAGGGCCTCTTTGTTGGATTTGACTAGACCAGACCTTGCATTGACGACTAGTGTCATTTCATTAATAATACGTACCATTGGATCACTGTTCTCTGTATATGTACCATTTAACACCAGCATCAAAGGAATATTTATGGTACAGGGGTCTGACCACCCACCACTCTGTCGTTGCTGTTAGTCATTGTAGGGCAGCACCTCCAAGTGTGTAGGCACGCCCAGAGGCGGATTAAGGTTTCCTCGGGCCCTGGGCCAGAGCAAGTGGCGGGGGGGGGGGGGGGGGACACACGACCCACCGCACCGCACCCCTTCCACCTGCTGTCCTGCCCCAGTTCCACCCCCACTGCCTGCAGCCCTGCCCTTGTTCCCCCCTATTCTGCCCCTCCACTGCGGCCCTGCAACCCATTTGCTACTTTCTAGCCCCCACCCCACTGGGGCCTTAAGACTGGAGAAGCTCTGTCCCCCCACCACAGTCCCGGCTGCAGCGGAGAGTGAGAGCTCCCTGAGGCCGTGGCAGGTAGCGAGATATCCTCCAGTCCCAGGGCCACAGCAGGGGTTCGGGTGCTGGGGCTTCCCCTGCTACCCCGCAGCTTCTGTGGGGGCCCAGGTTAGGGGCGCTGGAGCTTCTCCCACCTGCTCGGCGCTTCTGCTGGAGAGTGCGGGGGAGCTTCCCCTGCTGCCACCCTCAGCTTCTACCTGGGATGGGGTCGGAGGGCGCTGGGGCCTTTCACTGCTGTCCCCCAGCTTTTGCCGGGAAGCTGGGCCAGAGAGCGTGGGTGCTTTCCCCGTTGTGCGGGGGAGCAGGGTCGGGAGGTGCAGGGGCTTCCCCCGTTCTGCGGGAGAGTGGGGTCGGTGTGCGGGGGCTTTCCCTGCCATCCCCAGCTTCTGTGAGCGATAGGTGTGCTGGGGGCTTCTGCCAGGGAGTGTGTTTGGTGCGCAGGGGCTTCCCCCATCCCCCGGCTTCTGCCCAGGAGCCATGTTGGAGTGTGCGGGCATTCCCCGCCACACCTGCCCAGCGCTGCTGTCAGGGAGTGGGGTCGGGGAGTGGGGGGTTTCGCCTGCTGGGAACAGCTGCCTGGGAGTGGGGTTGGGCGCAGGGGCTTTTCCTGCCCCTGCTGCCTGGCGGTTGGGGCTCCGGGGCCCCCCAATGGGCCGGGTCCCTGGGCACAGGCCCCGTAGGCCCAGTGGCTAGTCCACCACTGTGCACACCACAGAACATGAAGGGACAACAGCTTTTTGCCCAGAGGGAATCAGTTTCTTTTTTAATCTAACTGCTTGGGTTGGGAGGTGACTGAAAGTTTTTTACCATCTCTTCAGTGGCCAATACAGAATAAGTTGGTCGTTTCAGTTCAGTTCATAGCGGGCAAGTGTCCACGCACCACAAAACGAGGTTGTTGGCAGTCTGGCAGCGGCCAAGAACCGAACGGTCAGGCAGAATAAACCGTTCTCTCCTCCCTAGAAGTAGGTGCTGCCTCCAAAGCAGAGCTGGGGTATGTTGGGAGAGTGGGTTAGAGAAGCTTGCACTGCTGCGGCCCGTGCTGTACCCATGTACTGACAACTGCAGTGCCGCCTTCTCCAAGGTTTGTCAGTCCAGCACCCTGAGCAAGCATGGTATTTGCTACAATCATTAAAATGACTCTTTTTGCTACACTGTTGGACTTGCAGGAGTAGGTGGTGCACTAGAAAATGATGACCCTTCCAAAATGGTGATGGTGCTGGCTGCTACAAACTTTCCCTGGGACATCGATGAAGCGTTGCGAAGAAGATTAGAGAAACGGATTTATATACCTTTGCCAACAGGTACGATTGCTACAAGCATTTTCCTTTAAATGTTTTTTTCTAGGAAACTTGTTCTTCACTGTATCTCTTAGAATTGTTAAGACCCTTGATATGTCTGTTCTAAACATTGCATTTGAGGGGTTAATAACTTGGCTGGCTGGTTTCTTAAAAAAATTGCCTGGAGCTCAGAAACAATGAGCTATGGTATTTCATTGCAGACCCATTGATGGGTTCTTATGTTTTGAAACCAAGTTAGTTTTAATGAGCCTGGAATTATTTTAAATGTTGCAGTCAATCCTTGAGTGATCATCAAAGGCGGCCTTTGGACTTTTTAAGAAATATTGCAAATGCATTCCCATGCCCTTGCAGATGAATGCAGAGAAGTGGATCCATGAATTATCACTTCCAAGCTTAGCATATTGTAAATCACTGCTTGCCGGCTTTTATGCCTAGACTTCAAGTCACTCAAAATGTAGCAGGCTGATTGCTCTCCTGCCCAAGATTCCTTGGCTTGTATTGTCATTCTTGGCTGTCACTCGTATATCCTATTAATTTCAAGATTTGTATCACTTGAAGGTTGTATAGCTTTGTTTCTTCTTGGGACAGTGAATGCCTTGTATCGCTGCATGAGCGCACTAGATAACAAGATGCGTGTTCATGGTGACAGCAATTGTGATTGAGTTTAACAGGTATAAGGACATTTTAATAGGTATACAGCTTGTCTTTGCAGCTCACAGACAGTAATAGCTCATCACAGGATGACTGGCTTTATGACCAATTAAGTGTAAAATTTTATCAGTTTGCTCTTGTTTCTAATTGAGCAAGACTTGCTTTTGACATAGTGTAATACACCCTGCACTTCTTACATGAGGTGGATTGCCACTGTAGTTGTGAGTTTACATTCTATCATCTTATTCCGCCTGTGAGGAAGTTAAATTGTTCCGTGCATCTCCAGATGATGTATTTGCATTCATGCTTTGTCATTGGAGATCACCAGGGATTTCAGTTGGGAAAAGTTTAAACCAAATAAATAAATTGTAGGATCTGGTGTAGTGTGAATTTTATAATGTGATATTTCTAAAATGACATAAGGCCCTGGAAAAACTTAGGAAAATATTCTGTTTCAGAGAAACAATTCTGCATGTGTGCCATGTGCATCTATGGTGTTCTGTAAATAATCAATAACCCTTCTAAAGAAAATGCCATCTCTCTGTACAGACTCTCTCTCTGGATTATAGGTAATTTTGTAAGGCACTTAAGGTACCACAGTAGTATAAATACTTTCTATATTTTCTTTTTCACTGTTCTCCGTTAGTCACCAGGGACACTTATAAAACAGGAGTTGTGTTCTTGAGATTTTGTCTGCTCATCTTGCTGCTTCCCCCTCAAAATGGTCATCCTCTGTTTTTAAGGCATCAAAGCTGGTTGCTGTAGAAATGAAGATGCTGATGTAGTGTACATTTTCCCTTGCAATAAAAAACTGACAAGAAACCCTCTTTCTCTTCACCCCCACCCTTCAAAACAACATAAAGGGACAAACTTTCAAATGTGGGTTCTCAAAGCACAAGCATAGGACTTGCATATGCACATGCTATGTGTGCAGAAAGGTTAAATTGGCTGTGTAAATGGGTACTTATTTAGTCAGTTACCTTGCTGTGCACACAGCATCTGTGTTTGAAAATTGGCCAATGCAATTGTTTCTAAATATAATTTCTGTTTTCCATGAGGCTTCAGCAACTCTGTTGGGCCCCGGTTCAGCAAAGCACTTAAGCATGTGCTTAAAGTTTAGCATATGCTTAAGTGCTTTGCTAAATGCTCTCTACCTCTATGTAAATGGAAATATTTGTGTCATCAAGTCCATGGTGTGTCTAATAAAACCATGTAAATATTGTGCAGTCCAACTTCTGAAAAGACAGGTGTATCATAGGGGTCAAGAGGAGAATCAGAGGTTTGTAGGATCACGCCTTTGTTTCTTGTAAGAATAATATTCCCTGCTGGTCAGCTGTGTACAGTGAGAAAATGATGCACAACAAGGTATGTGGTTATACCAGAGACAGTATCTGTTTGTCTCAGGCACATTGTGCAGAATGAGGCAAATGGCTAAGTGCTTTCAGTCATCTGAGAAGAGTAAGCATTTGGTATGATTGCACTTCCTGAGCTGTTTTGCGGTTTTATGAAGTGTCTGTACGGGATATTTTTTAACTTCATGCTCTGCCAAAAATGTGCTCGGTTTTGTTTTTCTACTGTGTGAGTACAAAGGAGATCACTAACCATAGGTGCTGCCCAGTGTTCGGGCAGAGCATGCCAGGTTCTTTTCTTTCCTGGCACCTCCTGTTGAGAACTGCTCTAGTCTGTGATGGTGTGCTCCTTCTGTGACGCAGCCCTCCTGCTGGGTGTCATGTTGATGTCCACCCCTTCTGGAGTATAAGAAGAATCCAGCAATGGGGTAGCCCTCTAGGTAAAGCAAAGGGCTCCCGAGTCAGGGTCTTGACTCGTCTGTCTTTAGTGCCTTCTCTCATCTAGAGTGCCCATCATGGTTAGACTTCTGGCTTTGATACCCCTAGCCTAAGGGATGGTAGGGCAAGCTGGGACCACCCTCTCCACCAGCTTCCAATCCAGGGCTCAGTAGTAAGCAGCTACATCCTGCACCCCAGAGTGCTACACTGCTGCTTCTCTGGGTCACTTTGCTACCTGTCCCCTCTTTTCACAACAGATAAAGTACAGTAAAACCTCAGAGTTACAAACATTTCCAAGTTACGAACAACCTCCATTCCCGAGGTGCTCATAAGTCTGAGGTTCTACTGTAAAGATTTTTAATAACTGGAATCAGAGATAAAGTCTCAAACCTTCAGAGAATCTCTAGGCTCTTCCCTTTGGGTTGTGGCAACTTTGCCAAAGGCAGGCATCAGGGGCTCCTGCAGTGCTCCTTCCCAGGAACTCAGAATGTATGTCACTTCACCTCCACTGTATGCTGCCTTACTGAGCTGACCCGTTCCTTTTGTGCTCCTCCTCCTCCTCCAAGCCATGCATGCTTTGCAGGTGTGGCCTGGTGAGGCTGCCTGGGTCTGAAGCAGCTGCTTATCTCCTTCCTTGTTGGTGCTAGGTTTGTATAACCCATCATAATAAGTCTTTTCATCTGTAGTTTCCATTTAAAGCCTAGATCGTGTTTGTCTTTTTTTGAGTATGCGTGTCAGTGACTTGAACAAAAGTATTATTAAACTTTAAACAAGTGATTCTTGTATCACAGCAAAAGGTAGAGCAGAGCTGCTTAAGATTAATCTTCGGGAAGTAGAGATGGATCCTGATATACACCTTGAAGAAATTGCTGAGAAGATCGAAGGCTACTCTGGTGCTGATATAACTAATGTTTGCAGGTATTTTGTTCACTTTATTTGCAAACAAATATAAAATCAATTGTTATGTTACTCAATAAAAGAGAGCAGCACCAGGCCCTGCCCACAATAGTCGAAAGCATGCTAGCAGCAACTATGTTTAAGACTTGAATACACTTGCTAGCACTATTCCGTACAATAGGATGGTTCTTAGAAAGCTCGGAGACTGTGTCAAGATGTGACGGTGTCTGCTATGGTCGTGGGAGAACAGACAGCCTGAGCAAATGTTTTGTTACCATTGTCTATTTTCACCGACTCCTGTTTTAATCTTCTAATCTAGTATAAAGCCGGGTTGTTTGGGGTTTTTTAACCTTGTGGATTTAGGAGCTGGAATTTCCTGCTGCAGAGAGAAACAAGATATTTTACTTATTCCTATATAATATTTTCTATTGCATTTGTGTCCAGAGACCCAATCAGGACTCAGCTGCTCTCTGTGCTAGATAGAGCTGGCTGGAAACTGGAATCCCTATTCCGCAGGATATTCCAAAATTTATAAAACATATTGCTTTGAACCAAAAAGAACAATGACATTTCCTGCAGAACGGGAATTCCAATATTTTGTTTTGAAAAAGTCAAAATGACCTCTTGTTTTGATCTTTGTCAAACATTTCAGTGGCTTCCTGCGCTCACAGGAACACTGTCAACTTTCCAGGCAGGGAGATGGGCAACTTGGGGACCCACAAGCCAAGCCTGGGAGCTTGGGATCTGTGGCTTCCAGGGCCTCCAGGCTCCCCCAGGCTTTCCAGCAGACTGCCTGGTTTCCATCAGAATTTCATCAAAATCCTTGTTACTGCAAAACATTTCAATTTAGAAGAATCAGCATTTTCTAATAGAAAAAGGTTCTGCTGGAAAACGTCCAACCCGTGCTAGAGCTAGGGGCTGAACATCAAGTACAAACGCTTGGTCCCTGCCCAGAGTAACTTACACTCTACGAACATGTCTCAAGACTGTGGTCACCCATATTTCTGCTGATTAAGTGGCCATTAACCTGTGTTGAAATGACTCCAGAGTTTTGAAATCTTTGTGTTGAACTGTACAATAGTTAGGTTAAATGTTGTCCCTCGGGCCTATATTCTCCCTTGTTGGGAAAACTGCAAAAAGAGAATCCATAGCTGAAAATTCCACATGGGCCATGCTGTGAGAAATGAGCGACGTTCTCTTTTTCTGGTGAGCAGGGCTTAGAAAGGGCCAGGGGAAGAGACTACCAGACGAAAAGCGCATAAGGATCTGCAGGCATCGGTGTCCTCAGCCCTGTGGATTAATATGTCATGTGTGCTTTTTGGCTGCCACTCTGCACTTTCCGGACCAAGTGACCCTGCCAAAACTGGCAGCAGGGCTGAATTGCATGTCAAGCTGCCATTGGCTCCCCCACCAGGGACTGCGCACTGCTAAGGAGGTTGCAGCCATGGAGTGGGAGTTAGTGCTGCATCAGAGGGGAACAGAAGCTTGAATGTTTCAAAAAGGAGGGATCAGTTGAGCACAGTTTTTGTTTTCATGAGTTTAGTGACTGCATTGAAGTCACAAGATTCATCTCCATGAATCATTGTAAAAGGTTTTCAGTTTTATAGTTTTAATTATCTCTGCACATTTACCATATGCTTAAATGGATTTGGGTACCAATGCATTCTTTACATCAAATGAATGTAGTGATCTTGGAACATAGAAGCGAAGAAAGATGTATTCTACATCTTAGAAGTTAATGCATTCTTAAGTGTTCCTTCCAGTGAAGCTTGAGAATATAATCAAAATTCATATGGCTCACAGCACACAGTACTGACATTTAGTTCCCATGTATTTTCCTTTGTTTCCAGGGATGCCTCTTTGATGGCAATGAGACGGCGCATTAACGGTTTAACCCCAGAAGAGATCCGTGCACTTTCTAAAGAGGAACTTCAGATGCCTGTCACCAAGGGGGACTTTGAGCTGGCTCTGAAGAAAATCTCCAAGTCTGTTTCAGCTGCAGACCTGGAGAAGTATGAAAAATGGATGGCGGAGTTTGGATCTGCTTAACATCAGTGACGTCTGTTCTGGGCAATAGTTTTTTTTATCTTTTTCTGTTGTAAACTGTAAAATGAGTTAAAAATGTTTTAAAAGCTTTAATAAAAGATTTGATTTTTTTCCTTCTGGTGACAAGAATCCCTCCCCCCCCCCCTTTTAAATTTTGTTACTCTTGAAAGGAACAAAAATGGTAACTCACACGAGACATAAAGATGCTTTTTGACTGAATAGTAAAATGCATAAATAGCAAAGGGAAAATACACTTTTGAAGATAAGCTGCACTTTTCCAGTGAATTTCAGTGTTCCTTATTTTCACACACACTAGTCTTTCGTGGCCCAAATCTGTAAATCAGGCATGGGAGGGTGATGAGAGAAGCTAGCAGAGATTTGCTGCACACCTTATTTGTAGGAATTGCTGTATTTCTAGTAAGGATCGGGTTCCTTGCCCTTGTATGTGGCACTGAAGTTACTGTTCGGCTGCTGCTTCTCCTTTCATTAGGTTATTCTGAGCAAAGTAAGTGGGTAAAATTGGCCTTGTTTACAATAAGCAGAGAGCAGTTTGCATCAAGACTCAAATTGTTAATGATTTTGTTGGAAACTTTTTCAGCCTAATTTTCCTCTCACTCTCACCAATTTTATACTGGTGTAACTTCACAGACTTCTGTGGTGTTACTTCTGACTTTACGCCAGTGGAAGTGAAAGGAAAATCGGGGCACTTGATTTCTTTTGGTCAAGCTTAGGCCACATTTGCACCAGTGTAACCAAAGCTGTGATTTTTTTTTAACTGATTTTAGTTGACCTTCCACTCTTGCACTATTACGCATCCCCCTATATTTTGTTTGTGTTTTCTAGATATTTTTTATTCTTATTTATTAAACACCAATAGTGTGCTTGACTCAATTCAAGACTCTAATACCAAGCCCATTCCTGCTCCTAGAAGACAGACACTGGACATGGAGCTCTTGTTTTCCTATCAGTCACAAACACTCTCTTTCCTAGACTTGGTACAGGACAACATTTGTTTACGCTGTGGAACTGTTTTTGCAGTTAAAACTTTTATGCAGTTTTCTTAAATGTGTAAAAATGCTTTGACTGGGAAAATGATTAATTTCAGTAGATTGTCTCCTACCCCAAGCCAATGTAGTGCTGAAAAATGCTGGATTGGCAGCTTTGGCGCATGAAGGCCTCCGTCCCAGAGTGTGGCTGTCACACTGGAAGTAGCTGTGCTGGCCCCTCTCCACATGAGTTTGTGGCTCTCATATCTGATGTACCGGAGCTTCCTCTGCTAGGAACAGAGAGAGAGTTCAGTTTCAGTGGCCATCCTGTCCTTGGCCTCTCTGCTGAGGCTGTCAGTAAGGCTGCCAGTTGTGACGGTGGGGATTGTAACATCGACCTGTTCTTTAGGAATTAGACCGAGTCCACTTTTCGTATAATCGCCAAACTGCTGTGGCATGCAAGCAACTTCTTGCTATAACTGACTTTGACCAGACCTAGAAAGGTTCCAACTACCATTATTACTCCACCGAGCTAGCCAGCCCTTCATAGTACCTGCGGGAGATGGCCAGAATTGTTTAAATGAATTGCTGGTGCAAACACAACTCTGGTGCCTCACCCATTCACTTGTTAGGGGAGAAAGATGTCTGGGATTTATTCTAAACAGTTCTACAGCACATAACTGGTTACGTAGGCTACATTTGCAATAGTTTTGCCATGGATTCATTATCTGTAGATACCTTGGACGTAGACAGCACCTTGGGCTGAGCCTGTGAATGGTACGGTTTGCTCTTTTCAAACAAAGGGCCTGCTGTAACTTGAATGGAAAAAATCCCAATAAATGTCCTGATGACTCTCATTCATGTTGCATTGTACTTTTGTTTGGATGCAGACTTTGGGCTCAGCTGTGGCTCTTCTGGCCCAGGCCCCTGTGGCTGACTTGGGCACGATGCCTCTTGAGCTCTGGCAGTGCAAGGGGAGCACAGCTGGTGCAGAGACCTTCCAAAGGATGCAGCATTCGCTCCATTGGCCAGAGCTGTGGGAAGGGAACTGTGGGCCCTGCTGTGCTGTACCCCTGCCGGGGGAGGCTACCGGGCTCAGGGAACACATGGACTCTCATTGTGGTCATCCCTTGAAAGGTGGAGAGAGAAGGCTCCATTTGCCCTCTTTCCCCTGACTAGTTTGCTGCACTTGTGCAGGGCTGGGCACATTTGGACCCCTTGTGTTTTCACATATCACTAATGATATGTGTGACCATCAGACTAAATAAAGGGGCAGTCTCGGAAGTTGCAAGAGGAGCAAGTGGAAACCAAGTGTAATCTATATTGTTCTAGAATAGAATTCATCCCTACTCAGGCGGTCAGCACAAGCCCTGTGGGCTTAAATGGGATTTAATTGGTGCATTGCCCTTTGCACAAAAATGAATGTCACCCCTAGTGAATAGCTAAGCCTTTCCTGGGGGGTGGGGGGAGGAGGGAGAAAAGCTTTTAAAAAATAGCAAGCTTCTATAATTACTCCTTGTTCCTTCGTGGGTGGTGAAGCTGTCAAGCATTGCACTTTCCTGTAATTACTGTTGTTCATTTGATTTTAATATTATTCTTTCATGTGGCTACTAGATGGACGCTGCAGAAATTAAAGGACCCAATGAGATTCTCTAATTAGTACTACTGGAGTAGTGCCTTGGTCCCCCATTGTGCTAGGCACTGTACAAACAGAGAGAGAGAGCGTCCCTACCTGAAGAACTTACAACCTAGGCAGACAGAAGACTGAAGGGGAACTGGAGGCAGGACGTGACTTGCCCAAGGCAATGCAGCAGCTCTGTGATAGAGCTCCTCCTGACACCCAATCAGGAGCCCAACCCACTAGATCATGCTGCCCTCCTCTGTAGATTCATCTTGTAACAAAAGTCTCCTTTGCTACTGTGATTTGCTAGGGTTGGTTGCCTCAGTAAACAGGGGTCACTCGGGGGGAATCATAGTCATGGACTTTTCCCTCCTACCCATCCGAATTCTGATCCCTGTTTTGGGCTTTGAACATTACACTTCAACTTCCGATCTGGTGGGCGCAGCTGTAACTCCAGTGAAATCAAAGGGGTTGTACCTGCTACAAGTGACCACAAGACTCTAACATTGCTGTTTGGGCTGCTGCACAATGCGAGTGTCCCCCGCAAGGTGCATTCAGCCACCGTGATTCAGAAAGTCTCAAATGTCCGCATGTTCTTTTGTGTCATGTGAGGCAGGGACCCGCTTGCCAATGAGAGCACTGGGAGGATGGGGTGATCTTAAGAGAGGTTTCATTACCCTTAGCTCCTCACTCAAACTGCCACTCTAAAGTGTTAAGCCATTATGTCATGTCATTGGAGCCATATGTGAAACAAAATTCACTGTGGTGGGACTTAAATGTTCAAACACCTTTCGAACCCATCCACACACGCAAGACCAAAATGTTATATCACTGAGCCCCCGATCATGAGCCTTCTCTCCCACACCTCAATCAATTTTCTCATGTTGATGGTGCCCTTATAGAAATGTATTTCACAGCTGCAGAACAGACTTGTGAAAATGCCCCCAAATCACAGATTTTATTCTTTTATCTGTATCATGGTAGAGCTCAAAGGCCCCAGCCAGGATCAGGGCCCCATTGTAAAACCACACTCTAAGAGTCTCTGCCCCAAAGACTTTGCAAGATAAGGCCCTGTCAAGGTTCCTCCCCCACTCTGAACTCTAGGGTACAGATGTGGGGACCTGCATGAAAAAAACCTCCTAAGCTTATCTTTACCAGCTTAGGTCAAAACTTCCCCAAGGTACAAAATATTCCACCCTTTGTCCTTGGATTGGCCGCTACCACCACCAAACAAATACTGGTTACTGGGGAAGAGCTGTTTGGACACGTCTTTCCCCCCAAAATACTTCCCAAAACCTTGCACCCCACTTCCTGGACAAGGTTTGGTAAAAAAAAGCCTCACCAATTTGCCTAGGTGACTACAGACCCAGACCCTTGGATCTTAAAAACAATGAACAATCCTCCCAACACTTGCACCCCCCCCTTTCCAGGGAAATGTTGGATAAAAAGCCTCACCAATTTGCATAGGTGACCACAGACCCAAACCCTTGGATCTGAGAACAATGAAAAAGCATTCAGTTTTCTTACAAGAAGACTTTTAATAGAAATAGAAGTAAATAGAAATAAAAAAAAATCCCCCCTGTAAAATCAGGATGGTAAATACTTTACAGGGTAATTAGATTCAAAACATAGAGAACCCCTCTAGGCAAAAACCTTAAGTTACAAAAAAGATACACAGACAGAAATAGTTATTCTATTCAGCACAATTCTTTTCTCAGCCATTTAAAGAAATCATAATCTAACACGTACCTAGCTAGATTACTTACTAAAAGTTCTAAGGCTTCATTCCTGGTCTATCCCCGGCAAAGACAAAATATAGACAGACACACATACCCTTTGTTTCTCTCCCTCCTCCCAGCTTTTGAAATTATCTTGTCTCCTCATTGGTCATTTTGGTCAGGTGCCAGCGAGGTTACCTTTAGCTTCTTAACCCTTTACAGGTGAGAGGAGATTTCCTCTGGCCAGGAGGGATTTTACAGGGGTTTACCCTTCCCTTTATATTTATGACACGCCCCCCAAATCTCAGCTAGGGTGAAACACTGGCTGGGATTTCTTCCTGGAGCTCTAGGAAAAACAGAGTTAATAAGACACATGCATCTCTAAATATACTACCACGTACATAAAGACTAACAATATTTTCTACATCTCAAGGACGATTTTAACCAGTTGATTCTGGGAAACTTTCACGGGAGAGTGCATCAGCCACTTTGTTAGAAGCTCCTGAGATGTGTTGGATGTCAAAATCAAAATCTTGGAGAGCTAAACTCCACCGAAGAAGTTTTTTGCTATTTTCTTTGACCGTGTGAAGCCACTTCAGTGCAGCATGGTCGGTTTGCAGGTGGAAACGCCATCCCCAAACATATGGGCGTAGCTTTTCCAGAGCGTAGACAATGGCGTAACATTCTTTTTCAGTGACTGACCAGTGGCTTTCCCTCTCAGACAGTTTTTTGCTGAGAAACACTACAGGGTGGAATTCTTGATCAGGTCCTTTCTGCATTAAAACTGCTCCCACACCACGCTCGGACGCATCTGTGGTTACTAGGAACGGTTTGTCAAAGTCTGGGGCCCTTAGTACAGGGTCAGACATGAGTGTCGCTTTAAGCTTGTTAAAGGTCTTCTGACACTTTTCGGTCCACTGAACCGCATTTGGCTGTTTCTTTTTGGTTAGGTCTGTCAGTGGGGCGGCGATTTGGCTGTAGTGCGGTACAAATCGTCTGTAATAACCGGCCAAGCCTAAGAAGGATTGAACCTGTTTCTTTGACTTTGGGACAGGCCACTTTTGGATAGCATCCACTTTGGCCTGTAGGGGGCTGATAGTTCCTTGACCCACCTGGTGTCCAAGGTAAGTCACTCTGTTTAGGCCTATTTGACACTTCTTAGCCTTAACAGTTAGTCCTGCCTCCCTTATGCGCTCAAGGACTTTTTGTAGATGTTCCAGGTGGTCTGCCCAGGAATCCGAAAATATGGCCACATCGTCAAGGTAGGCGACTGCATATTCTCCTAATCCCGCTAGGAGACCATCTACAAGTCTTTGGAAGGTGGCGGGTGCATTTCGCAGCCCGAAAGGGAGTACATTAAATTCATACAGCCCGAGATGTGTGGTGAAGGCTGACCTTTCCTTGGCAGATTCATCTAGCGGTACCTGCCAGTACCCCTTGGTTAAGTCCAAGGTAGAGATGAACTGGGCCCGTCCCAGTTTCTCTAATAGTTCATCTGTGCGTGGCATTGGATAGTTGTCTGGGCGAGTTACAGCATTTAGCTTACGGTAGTCCACGCAAAAACGTATTTCCCCATCTGGTTTGGGAACTAGAACCACTGGAGATGCCCATGCACTTTCAGAGGGGCGGATTACACCCATCTGTAACATATCCTGGATCTCCCGTTCTATAGCAGTTTTAGCTTGACGAGACACCCGGTAAGGTTGGACTCTAATTGGGCGAGCATTACCTGTGTCAATGGAGTGGTATGCCCGTTCAGTCAGTCCTGGGGTGGCTGAGAACTTTGGCGCGTAGCTAGTGCACAGCTCCTGGATCTGCTGTCGCTGCATACGCCCAAGGGTCATGGAGAGGTTCACCTCTTCCACACCACCAGCACATTTCCCTTCGTAGTAGACACCTTCAGGCCACTCAGCGTCGTCTCCTCCCTGGGCTGTAAACTGACAAACCTTTAATTCTCTGGAATAAAAGGGCTTTAGAGAATTAATATGGTACACCTTAGGCTTTCGATTGGAGGTGGGGAATGCTATGAGATAATTAACAGCTCCCAGGCGCTCCTGGACTGTGAATGGCCCTTCCCACGATGCTTCCATTTTATGAGCCTGGAGCGCCTTTAAGACCATGACCTGGTCCCCTACTTTGAAGGAACGCTCTCTGGCATGTTTATCATACCAGGCTTTTTGTTCTTTTTGAGTATCCTGTAAGTTTTCTTTAGCAAGGGCTAAAGAGGTTCGGAGGGTGTTCTGTAGGTTGGTTACAAAGTCCAGAATGTTAGTTCCTGGAGAAGGTGTAAATCCCTCCCATTGCTGCTTCACCAACTGCAATGGCCCCTTAACCTCACGGCCATATACAAGTTCAAATGGGGAAAACCCTAAACTGGGGTGTGGTACAGCTCTGTAGGCAAAGAGCAACTGCTGCAACACTAGGTCCCAATCATTGGAGTGCTCATTTACGAATTTACGTATCATGGCCCCCAAAGTTCCATTAAACTTCTCCACCATGCCATTTGTTTGATGGTGGTAAGGAGTGGCAACCAAGTGATTTACCCCATGAGCTTCCCAAAGGTTTTTCATAGTTCTTGCCAGGAAATTAGTCCCTGCATCTGTGAGGATGTCGGAGGGCCAACCTACCCTGGCAAAAATGTCTGCTAGTGCCTGGCACACACTTTTAGCCCTGGTGTTGCTTAGAGCTACTGCTTCCGGCCATCGGGTGGCAAAATCCATGAAAGTCAGTATGTACTGCTTTCCTCTGGGTGTCTTTTTCGGAAAAGGACCCAGAATATCCACAGCTACTCGCTGAAATGGAACTTCAATGATGGGGAGGGGCTGGAGAGGGGCTTTGACCTGGTCTTGGGGCTTTCCCACTCTTTGGCACACCTCACAAGACTGGACATAGGTAGAAACATCCTTGCCCATTCCCTCCCAGTGGAATGACCCCCCCAAACGGTCTTTGGTCCTGTTCACCCCAGCATGGCCACTAGGGTGATCATGGGCTAAGCTCAAGAGCTTGGCCCGGTATTTAGTTGGAACTACCAACTGTCTCTGAGGATGCCAGTCTTCCTGGTGTCCACCAGAAAGAGTTTCCTTGTATAAAAGTCCTCTTTCTACAACAAACCTGGATCGATTAGAAGAGCTGAGAGGCGGTGGGTTGCTCCGTGCCGCCGTCCAAGCTCTCTGGAGGCTTTCATCTGCTTCCTGTTCGGTCTGGAACTGTTCCCTTGATGCTGGAGACATCAGTTCTTCATTGGATTGTGGACCTAGGCTTGGTCCCTCTGGAAGCGATATAGGGGATGGAGCTGTTTCTGTTGACTGTGAACCGCTCTCCGCTGGTGCACTATGTTGGGATTCAGGCTCCGGCTGAGCCTCTTGTGTCGGGTTATCGGCTGCTGCCGGTTCAGGGTCGGTGGGGCCCTCTAGTGTTGAGGTTGCAAGTACTGGATTCAGGGCTGACAATGGGTCTGGTGTTGGTTGTTCGGCTGGTTCCGGTTCTGGGACTGGTTCCATCTGGGTCTCTGGGACTGGATCCACTACTGCTGTCGCAGACATTGGCCTGGGGTCCGGGTCCATCACCTCTGACCGGGTCCTGATAGAAGTTTTCGGAACAGAGCTAGGCCTCACGGCTTGTTTAGCCTGGCTGCGGGTGACCGTTCCCACCCTCTTGGCTTGCTTCACATGATTGGCCAAGTCTTCCCCCAACAGCATGGGGATGGGATAATCATCATAGACTGCAAAAGTCCACGTTCCGGACCAGCCCTTGTACTGGACAGGCAACTTGGCTGTAGGCAAATCGAAAGAGTTGGACTTGAAGGGTTGAATCGTCACTTGGATCTCTGGGTTGATTAAATTGGGGTCCACTAAGGAAGCATGGATAGCTGACACTTGTGCTCCGGTGTCCCTCCACGCGGTGACCTTCTTCCCGCCCACACTCACAGTTTCCCTCCGCTCCAAGGGTATCTGGGAGGTATCTGGGCCTGTGGACCTCTGGTGCGATTCCGGTGCAATGAACTGTAATCTGTTGGGGTTCTTGGGGCAGTTGGCCTTTACATGCCCCAGCTCGTTACATTTAAAACATCGTCCAGCTGACTGGTCACTGGGGCGAGGAGGGTTGCTGGAGAACGGGGTGGAGGGACGATAAGGGGTCTGGAGGGTTCTTTGGGAGGTAGGTGGGGCTTTGGGCGGCCCCCGGTAATAGGGTGTGGTCTGGGGTTGTCCCTTCTGGTCTCCGCTCCAACTGCGACCAGTTTTCTTCTTCTCTGCCACCTCCACCCATCTGGCTCCAATCTCTCCTGCCTCGATTACAGTTTTGGGCTTCCCATCGAGGATGTATCTTTCTATTTCCTCAGGAACACCCTCTAAGAATTGTTCCATTTGCATTAGGAAGGGCAAATTTACTGGAGATTCAACACTTGCTCCGGATATCCAGGCCTCCCAATGCTTCACAATGTGGTAGGCATGTCGGGTAAATGACACATCTGGTTTCCACCTTAGGGCTCTGAACCTCCGACGAGACTGCTCGGGTGTTATCCCCATTCTGACTCTTGCCTTGGATTTAAACAGTTCATACTTGTTCATGTGTTCTTTAGGCATTTCAGCTGCCACCTCAGCTAAGGGTCCACTGAGCTGCGGCCTCAGCTCTACCATGTATTGGTCAGTAGAGATGCTGTACCCAAGGCAGGCCCTTTCGAAGTTTTCTAAGAAGGCCTCAGTATCATCACCTGCCTTGTAGGTGGGGAACTTTCTGGGATGGGGAGTGGTACCTGGAGAAGGATTGCTAGGGTTTGTTGGTATATTCTGCTGAGCCTTTACCTTCTCCATCTCCAATGCATGCTTCCTCTCTTTTTCCTTCTCCTCCTCCACATGCTTCCTCTCTTTTTCCTTCTCCTCCTCCTCATGCTTCCTTGCTTTTTCCTTCTCCTCCTCCTCATGCTTCCTTGCTTTTTCCTTCTCCTCCTCCTCATGCTTCCTTGCCTCCATTTCCCTCCTGTGGGCAGCCTCCTGTACCTCCTTCTCCAGGCGCATGAGTTCTATCTGTCTTTCATGTTCCTTTTGTTTTTCCTCAGTCTGAAATCTGGCTAATTCCATCTTTTGTTGTGCCGTGGATTCTGTCATCCTAAACTCTCTGTTTTTTAACTAACTTTACACCCGAGGTTTAGAAATAAACAAAACTTGGCTGTAAAATTTTGCTGTGCTGGAATAGAATACCTATTCTCTGATAGTGATTGTCAGCCTACAAAAAAAAAAGACAATTCTCTTGTCTCTGCTCTGGGCCCAAATCAAAGCAAAAACTTCCAGCTACTTTGAAACCTGTTTACCCAGCCCAAAGAAAAACCAAGTTTCCTTTTTAACTTGTGCTCCTTGTAAAAAATCAAAATCCAAAAAAAAAAAAACCCTGCCCCTTTTGTCTCCAGGCAAATGGGTAGAACACCCCCCCTTCTATTTACTTTTAGGGAAAAAAAAACTCTGGGTTGGAAGACTGTGAATTTCCCTGCAGGAGTTAAGTACCCTGCCTCCAGGCAAAGAGAACCTGCAATTCACAAAGATAATCCCCTTTTGTCTCTGCTTGGCCACAAAGCAGAGAAAAAAACAAGCTGCTTTCAGTTTCAGCTGCTTCTGGACTTCCTTTTTAAAAATCTGTATTTCTAGTTCAACAAAATCTCAACTGGATCTCAAAATGATTTCAGGTTAATCCCACCACTATGCCACCATGTCAAGGTTCCTCCCCCACTCTGAACTCTAGGGTACAGATGTGGGGACCTGCATGAAAAAAACCTCCTAAGCTTATCTTTACCAGCTTAGGTCAAAACTTCCCCAAGGTACAAAATATTCCACCCTTTGTCCTTGGATTGGCCGCTACCACCACCAAACAAATACTGGTTACTGGGGAAGAGCCGTTTGGACACGTCTTTCCCCCCAAAATACTTCCCAAAACCTTGCACCCCACTTCCTGGACAAGGTTTGGTAAAAAAAAGCCTCACCAATTTGCCTAGGTGACTACAGACCCAGACCCTTGGATCTTAAAAACAATGAACAATCCTCCCAACACTTGCACCCCCCCCTTTCCAGGGAAATGTTGGATAAAAAGCCTCACCAATTTGCATAGGTGACCACAGACCCAAACCCTTGGATCTGAGAACAATGAAAAAGCATTCAGTTTTCTTACAAGAAGACTTTTAATAGAAATAGAAGTAAATAGAAATAAAAAAAAATCCCCCCTGTAAAATCAGGATGGTAAATACTTTACAGGGTAATTAGATTCAAAACATAGAGAACCCCTCTAGGCAAAAACCTTAAGTTACAAAAAAGATACACAGACAGAAATAGTTATTCTATTCAGCACAATTCTTTTCTCAGCCATTTAAAGAAATCATAATCTAACACGTACCTAGCTAGATTACTTACTAAAAGTTCTAAGGCTTCATTCCTGGTCTATCCCCGGCAAAGACAAAATATAGACAGACACACATACCCTTTGTTTCTCTCCCTCCTCCCAGCTTTTGAAATTATCTTGTCTCCTCATTGGTCATTTTGGTCAGGTGCCAGCGAGGTTACCTTTAGCTTCTTAACCCTTTACAGGTGAGAGGAGATTTCCTCTGGCCAGGAGGGATTTTACAGGGGTTTTACCTTCCCTTTATATTTATGACAGGCCCTAATCCTGCATTGCAGCTCCCTGCAGATAGATCCTTGAACCGTCACAAAGCCCCAGTGAGGCCAATGGGGGCTCTGCAGGAGTCTACCTCACCTACCAGCTTGCAGGATGTAAGAGTGAATGGGGAGGGAGGGCAAGGCTGACCGTGACAAGAGCTCATGGTTACCTAGATTAGCTATGGGCACAATTAGCAGGAATCAGTTGACTTAAAAAAAAAAAAAATCTCTGCAGTTGTGACACAGTAAGTCATCGCTCTCATTTGGTGATGCCTGAACTACCATGGGCACAAAGTCCAAATGAACCACACTCTGGGATAACGATTGGATCATTTTGTGTATATATATATTGTTGTTCAATGTGTGGCCTCTCAGTATTTTGTACCTAAATTACAGGGGAAATTGTTTTAAAACAGTATTAAGGTATCTTTCCAAACATCTGCGAACATCTCTCCTGCTGGCACCGTTAATGTCGTAACCTTAATACATTGGTTGTATTGATAAACATGGAGAGTCTTTCTCTGTTTGCTCTCGCAAACGTTTTCCTGATGTTCAATCTAGGAGTCTCCCACCTGAGAGTGAGATTTTTTTCAGCATGTGGTGTTGACATTTGAATCACTAAAACCCTCGGCAGCCAGGGACTGATGTTCACAGAATCTGTGTTTTGGATCTAATCATCAGTCATACTTTCCATTCTCGGCATGCCTTTTGTGGCCAGAAGCTATAAAACAGTGTATGCTGCATGGCTGATGCTGATGGAAGAAATGGGAAAGGCCCTCTCTGATTTTCAGCAGAGAGTTAATGCCCTGCTCAGACCTTACACAGTTGTTTAGCTCTACTTTTTTACCTGCTCCTGAAAGTCTAATCAGGCACTCAAGAAGCTATATGATTAACAGACCCCATCTGGAGCAAAACCTATGGCACCTCCTGTTCTACCTGGTGGTGAACAAATCCACTTGGGATAGTGACTGCTACCTCCGGGTGGAGCACCTACTCGTGGTGAGAGGAGAAGTCCCTGCTTAGGTGATCTGCTAGCATGTTCTTGGCACCCGGAAAGTGACACACTTCTAGATGAATTCTGTGGTCGATGCAGAAGTCCCAGAGATGGAGTGCCTCTTGGCAGAGGATCACGCTCCCTCTTGTCTCTTGTCTGTTGATGTAGAACATTGAGGCTGTGTTGTCCGACAGGTGAGGTAGGAAGACCGCACACGCTTTGTGCACTGCCCTGAGGTCTTTGAAGTTTATGTGTAGCGTTGACTCCTCTGGGGACCACATAACATGAGTCTGGAGGGTGCCAAGGTGTGCAAGGGTGCCGAGGAGTCCGAAACCAACTCGGCTGAGTGAGGAGTGCTGACAAAGGGAATTCCTTCCAGGACTTTCCAGGGGTAGGTCCACCATCGCAGCGAGGTAAGTATCATTGGAGGGATGGTAACGACCTTTTCCAGGTAGTCCCTGGACTGGGAGTAGACCATCGCCAGCCATTTCCGCAGGGGTCACATCCGGAGCCTGGTGTGGTGCACCACATATGTACACACTGCCACGTGACCTAGTAGGTGCAGGCAAACCCTGGCCGTGGTCAGAGGAAATGCAGAAACTTTCACAATGAGGTCCATCAGTGCCCTGAATTTCTCCAGCGGCAGGAACACCCTGGCACAGGTCGAGTTGAGCACCAGTCCAATGAACTCGATCCTCTGCACCGGAACCAACGTGGATTTTTTGTAATTTACCAGTAGGCTGAGGCAACGGCAGGTGGCTAACAGCATCACGGCATCCCTTTTGGACCTGGGACCGGGAGCTGCCCTTGACTACCCAGTCGTCAAGGTATGGGTAGATCTGGACACCCCGACATCTGAGGTAAGCAGCCACCACCGACATGCACTTGGTAAATACCTGCGATGCAGTCGCTAGGCCAAATGGGAGGACCGTAAACTGATAGTGGTTGGGACCTACCATAAACTGGAGGAAGCATCTGTATCCCTCGAAGATGGCGATGTGGAAGTACGCATCTTTCAGACGGAGGGCGGCGTACCAGTCTCCCGGATCCAGGGGGGGAATGATGAAGGCCAGGGAGACCATGCGAACTAGGAAGCAGTTCAAGTCTCGCAGGTCCAGGATAGGTCGCAGACTGCCCTTGGCCTTTGGGATTAAAAAGTAGCGGGAATAGAACACCCCTGTTCCTGTACTCTGGAGGAATGACCTCCATCACACCTAGCTGCAGTAACCCCTCTACCTCCTGCGAGAGGAGACTCTTGTGATAAGGGTCCCTGAAGAGGGATGGGGAGGGGGAGTGGGAAGGAGGGGTAGAAAATAACTGAAGGGTGTAATCCCGCGCCACCGTACTGAGGACCCATTGGTCCAATGTTATAGGTGCCCATGCAGGGAGGAAAGGAGAAAAGTGGCTGGCAAAAATAGGGGAGGGAGGATCCTGAGAACAGTCCAGTCGGTAATCCTTGGGCATACCTTCAAAATGAGCGCTTGCCCGCCTGCGTATTGGGGTTGAGCTTGACTGAGAAGCCTGTGGAGGCTGGTGGCTAGGACGCTGCTTGTAGGCTCTGAATTTCTTACAGGGAGGCTCCTGGCGAGAGTGACTCCCCGGCCCTGAGGCTGCTGCGGCTTAAACTGCTTGCAGGGAAGGCCGGGCATATACAGGCCCAGCGTTTTAAGGGCCGTGCGGGAGTCCTTTAGGCCATGGAGCTTGTTGTCTGTCTGTTCCGCAAATAGGGCTTTCCCATCAAAGAGAAGGTCTTTCATCGACTGCTGAGCCGCCGTGGACAAGCCAGAGAGGAGAGGCCAGGATGCCAGGCGCATGCCAACGGCCGAGGCCATGGTTCAGGCAGCAGTGTCTCCTGCATCCAACGCCACCTGGAGCGTTGCCCTGGCCGCAGTCGTGCCCTCCTCCATAATATCCCGGAACTCCTTCCTAGAAGCCTCAGGAAGAAAGCCCTCAAACTTGGCCATGGCTTGCCACATGTTAAAATCATAGCGTCCTAATAGGGCTTGATGGTTGGCCACCCTCAACTGGAGACGAGAGGACGAATAAACCAAACAAGTCTATTCTCTTGGAGTCTTTGTTCTTAGGGGTAGCCCCGGGTTGACCTTGTCACTCCTGGTGGTTAACTGCTTCTACCATTAGGGAGTTGGGAGCAGGGTGGGTGTACAGCTCCTCGTGGCCTTTGGATGGCACAAAGTACTTGCACTCAGCCCTCTCGGAGGTGGGTGGCAGGGAGGAGGGAGTTTGCCACAGGGCATTAGTGATCTTAGAGACCCCATCATGAAGGGGCAGAGCCACTCTGGCCAGTGCTGTGGAGTAGAGGACATCAAAGAGAGAGTATGAAGGCTCCTCTAGCTCCTCTGCCTGAAGACCTAGGTTGGCAGCTACACTCTTCAGTAGTTCCTGGTGCGCTTTAGCATCATCCGGAGGAACCGGGGGAGGGGGCCTCATTATAGCCTTTTCCGGTGATGATGAGGAAGATGCCAGTGACGTAGGGTCCTCCAAGACCATTGGTGGCCTAGTGGCTTGTTTCCCTGCTCCCTCTTGGACCTGTGGGGTCCTCACGCCTGAGGCTTCATGCACCGGAGGAGGATGGGAGAGAGAGGCAGCTGATCTCTCTGAGGCTCCAGACACCGAGCAGGCGGCATGGGAGGGCTGGGTGAACCCCGCAGGTTCCATGGGTACCTTGGCACCGGCCACTGTGCCTGGGGCCATGGGGCCAGTTTCAGTGCAGACAACATAGCCGGTACTGAAGCTTGTCCCGCCATCAGGGAACCTTGTCCAAACCAGGCTGGATCCTGAGCAGTCGCTCTAAGGTGACCAGGATGGAGCGGAATGGTGGCTTTGTCCTGACTGATGCTGGTCACTCTGCCTGGAGTCCGATCAAGAGTGGGGTCTTAGGGACCAGTGCCACTCAACGGATCTGTGACGGCTTGGAGCCGGTGATCTACATCTCGCACTTGCCGAGTGGTACCGGGATGAGGAGCAGGACCAGGAGTCAGAACAGGCCCAGTGCCAGGAAGCGCCTACCTGCGGTGATGCCCTCCTAGGGGATTGGTGATGGTCTGAGGAATGGTAACATCGATCCCTCCACAGATCCCTGGAGCAGTACTGCAGTCTCGGAGATACTGGGTGGCGGGATCGGTACTCCTGCTGGGGGGCGTGTGCCTCCAAAGGTCTGCGCCCGGTGGCCAGTGAGCTGCGCCTTGAGCCTCTCTGCCCATGCCCAAGGTCCGGGGACTGAATGGGGCTGCGTTGCTTCTGCCTTTCGTGGTCAGATGTGTGGTGGCTACGGGAGGGCAAGCACTGGCGGGACATCCCCCACGATGGGGAATAGTGCCGCTGAGTTGGGACACCGAAGTGGTCTGAATGCGGGTTTACCCTGTGACCGGGGAACCACAGGAGCTGGTGTGGGTGGCACCAGGAGGGACATGATCTCCTACGCCGCCTGCAGGGCCTCTGGTGTGGACGGTACCTAGAGCTGATGGAGGCCTCTGCCACTATCCGGGGTAGCTGGCAGGAAGCAGGTTGGGCTACATCGCTCCACCGGAGCTTGGACCCAAGATCCCGACATGGGTGAAGAGTTGCCCAGCATGGGACCTCACTCACATCCAATCTTATCCTTTCCCTTGCAGGAGGTTGGAGACTGGCCTCACCCTGCCTTCTTGGACTTCTTGGTCGGAGCCACAGATCAGGACCGGTGCCGGCCAGTGGACAGTCCCGGTGGGGTGCTGCGTACCGAGGTCACGGTACTCAGTGCTGAGTTGGAGTGTTGCTCCGGTGCTGGGGTGAGGGCCGACTCCATGAGGAGCGCTTTTAAACGAATATCGCACTCCTTCTTAGTCCTTGGCTTGAAGGACTTGCGATTTTGCTCTTCTCACTAATGTGCCCTTTGCCCAAGCAACACAGACAACTGCTGTGTGGATCACTAATGGGCATGGGCCTCTTGCAGCGATCACAGGGCTTCTAGTCTGGGGACTGGGGCATGCCCCATCCCGAGGCAAAGTCCTGTTCAGGACCTACGAAGTCTCTAACTGTAGCTAAGGGATTTATAAAGACTAACAGAAAACTCTATATGCTATCATACAAGAGATAACTAGTTTGTATGAACGAGCAGCAACAGCACTGGCTGAAGCAGCCACAGTTCCAGCGCCATCTCTGGTGGCAAGAAGGAACTGAGGGTGGGGGGAACTGGCAGAGCCCTCTATGCTGCAGCATGTGTGCACCACTCCAGGGGGTGCCAGAGCCGGTACCCTACAGACACTGCTGAGGGAAAAACTTCCTGCACCGGTGCATGTGGCGAGCACACGCACCTAAGTTGAATGGACATGAGCAAGCATTTGAAGAAGAACTTCTGAAGCCAGTTCACTGTTCAGCTGACAACCCCATGGCTACAATTCCTCCAGTGTCAGCTGTTTACTGTGGCAACTCTCACGCCCACGACTGGTGGTTTTATACAAGTTTTATTCCATCATGAGCGCACTGAGAGACTGCCTGGCTGCATACCTGCCACTGGCTTAGGAATGGTGCCTTTGCTATGTGGACACCTGAGTCAAATCAGGCCCCATCCACCCATGATTACACCCACTTACTTTACATTGGTGAGTAATGAATACCACTCACACTCTGCACTCTCCCAGGTTTTCACTTATGCACAAATGGGCAATAATATAATTTGTATTATAGTCATGCTCAAAATGTGCCAAGCACTGTAATTGCAGATAGGAATAACAGTCCCTAATTGAAGTTTACATTCCTGGACCTGATTCAGGACAATTTATTCCAAAATTGATGGGAGATTTTTTTCACATTTCCTCCTCGGTTGGTTTCACATGATCTCATTGTTTCTCTAGCTATCCAGATAGTTTGGTGCACTCTCTCCCTTTACAAGGTGTGTGCACGTTCTTTCATCTTCAGTGACCAGAGCAGTATGGTGCAACTTTGTATTCTCTTTTTTTAAATGGACGTACTACAAGTTCTATGTGAAATTACCTTCCTTTCAGCTGGTGGAATGGGTCAACAGGTTCAGCAATGGAAAGAACAGTCCTTTGGTCAGCAAGCTTCATTCTTGAAGTGTTGGAGAATATGGTGACCACAAAACACCTTTAAAAAAGTTAACATAATTAGAAAACAAACACACACAACTTGGGCTCAGGAAACCTGGGGTCTCATGTGCCCTCTCCTCTGACAGTTAGGAGTGTCCCTGCTTTTCCACCTCCCACTTACATAGCTGCTGTGCGGTTGTGCTGAGCTTTATGATCCCCATATGCCTTGACGTGTGTAGATGTTTTCATGTCTCTTCACAGATGTCTTTCACACATGGATTGGTTCAACAGGCACCTATCTTGCTTAGCAATGGGTATTCTTGTATAGGCTGTTTGTGCCATGTATAACTGAGCAGGTTGAGTGTATGAGATAAAGTGAAATAAAGGTCATTGGGCTGGTGAAGGTGAGAGGAAGCGTGCGGAATAGCAATTGGGTGGAAAGTAACAGAAACCATAGCAACTCTGTGAAGGGTTTATAAATATAACAAAAGAAAAGGGAATAGCCTGAAGGAGCTGCTGTGCTGACAACACGCTGCAATATGCATGTTGATCAGAATAATGCCGTATTCACCTCTGGGCCAGTACATTTCTGTACTGTAACAAACTGTGTCTGCTTTTGAGACTGAAGGAAGGACTGCCTCAGTCACTAGCTTCTTAACCTGCCTGGTTTCTCAGTGGTTTGCCGGTCTCTATATAGGATTGCGAAGGACGCCAAAAGGGCTCTTTTATTTAGTCTGTCATGGAATCACAGGCTCAGTGCCCTGGAACTGCTCTGTATGAAGCCAGACAGGATTCTGGCGTAGCATGCCTCAGCCATTGTCGCCAGGGCATGAAGCCTTTTCGGCTATGGCCTTCCTGGGTCCGACCCGCGTTCTCACCATGCACCCCAACTTCACAGTCAGCAGTGACTCTCAGAAGGGTTTATTAGTCAACAGGAACAAAGCATAGAACAGAGCTTGTTAGTACAGAAAGCAGGACAATTCAGTAAAGTCCATCTTGGGGAAAGGGAAACCCAAGTCTTGGGGGTCCTGGCCCTCCCCCTTGAGTCCCAAACAGGTGACTGAAACAGTTCCAGCTGCCTGGCCCCAGACACACCTGTTGCCCCTTCTCTTCCTTTGTCTCTTTCCCCAGCCAGCAGGTCACCTGATCTGCTTGGACACCTCTGGCTAATTCTTTCAGAAGAGGGGGCTTGGTCATCAGTTGCCAGGCTACAGAGTGTCAGCCATTCTCTGTCCCAGGCAGCCAGCTGCAGTCACACCTGCCCTCTAGGGATCACTGAAATTATCACACACTCTCATTCCAATTCCTAAATACTTGAGTAACACATAGGGGAAACTGAGGCATGCACACACTATTCAGAGAAGACATTAAGAACATTCCCAGTTTGTCACATTGGCATATTTGACTTCCAGCTCAGATTTTCTTTAAATGGCTCATTGGTGTTCCTTGATATGATAAGGATGATGAATAAATAATAATACAGTGATGTATTATTGTAGCACCTCGCAGCCCCAGCTGAAATAGGGGCTGCCTGGTGCTGAATACGAATATATAGTAAGTAGTGATCTCCTCCTGGAAGGGCTTACAAGCTGCATAGATAAGACAGACAAAAGATGGGAGGGGAAACAGGTGAAGTGACTTGCTCAAGGTCATATAATGGGTCAGAGCCAGGAATACAACCCAAGTCTCCTGACTCCCAGGTCCCTGGACCATGTTACGTGCCAGTCTTAACAGAACTTGTTAAAGAAGATGCCATGTGATGACACTGTTGATTATAAACGTACTTTTTGCTAGTTTGATTAAATGGATGCGACCCATGGGATGCGAGGTTCTATAGGGGAATTCATTTACAGTGTTCGTACAGTGAAGGTTAGCATATTGTCAGCATATGGCACAATTGTTTAAAATAAATATTTGATTGTTCTTAATTTATGCTTGTGCACTAAGGTCTCTGAACATTCAGATCCCTTTGTCGATCATATCTAAATAGCTACCTAGGCATTTATACCACACTGCTAGGAAACTCTGCCTCTCCCTCCTAGCTGGGGATCTGAGCAGTGATTCCTGCATTTTTCCTCTCCAGACTGGATTCCTGTGTGTAGGATTCATACAAGGTTTATGCGCTTGGCAACATTCAGGGCACACCCGGAGTGTTGTGCTGGACCTGTGCACACACAGCTCCTCTCAAGGGCATGAACCTTGGAAACTCGCCCAGATGACATGAACCGTGGGAAGCCTCCCAGGACTGGGCTCAAGGCCCGAGAGCAAGGAATGCAGTAGATAGAAATTGGTAAATAAGAATGTTAAACAAAGCCAGTGTATTCCTTTTATCTGTTGGAGAATGTAATGCGCAGGGGGAGAGAGAGAATAAAGGGGAAGGTGGAAAGCTGACAGGCAGAAGCCTGTTAGCAGAGACCAGCTTGCTTGCTTGCTAAAAGCTGTGTTCCGTCTTGTCATTGAACCGCCACACCTGTGTCTCGCTATATGTGGGTGAGAAGGTGACAACAAGGCAGAGGCCCGGGCTCATAGAAAAGGCTTCACTGGCCAAGGCTGCCAGGAGCACATGGCCCCTATGTTCTCCATTCCAGTCTTCTTCCATTGCCAGTTCAATGTCCTGGTCCTGAGCCTAAAAGCCATCAAATGAGCCAGCTCTCAACTCCGCTCAATCAGTGACTGTACCTCTGTCCACAGCCACCAAGGGAGCTACGCTCCCCTGGGACACTGATGCTTGGAAAAACCAGAATGAAGCATGTGAGAGCAAGACAAATTGTTCTGGGTCTCAGAGAACAAGCTTCAAGAGGAGATCAGGCTAATCTAGCCTGCTTGTTGTCAGGGCATGCTGATCCTCATGTCTGGTAACATGCTTCCACCATATTCAAATTCATGGAGGGTGAGGGGCAGAGAAGAATGCCACCCTGTGCCCAGTGGAGAGATACCAAGCATAGCTCCCTCTGCCATGGCTGGGAGAAGAGCAGGAAACTCCATGACGTTCACTAGGGACCTTGCCATGCAGATCTAATTTATCTGGGAAGCGCTTAGCCACCGTGGTGGTGATGGGCCCAAGAGAAAAGCCTATGCTAGGTCCATCACCAGATCATCTGGGTGCCTTGAAAACTCTAAAAACAGGCACCTTAAGAGATCTCTCTCCAGGTCATTCCAGGCCCCGGCGGGGGTTTGTTTTGTGCTGTTTTTTTGGATGTTTGGGTCCTTTCTGCTCTATGCAGCACGGAGAGAAATGGAGCATCAGCCTGAGTTCTGATTTTTAAGGCATCTTCAGGCTGGGAGTCTATTGTCAAGTTGTCTCTTGCTGCAGGTGAATGACTAGCCCAGACCATGCATGCGGCCGTGTCCCCTTTCACTGCCAGCAGCCCCTCCCTTTGTGCTCAGATATTGTAGCTTCTATCTCCATGACTCTGGGCATAGGGGCAGCCACAACTTGGCCTTGAGACTGTAGACTCCTAGGAATTTAGCTCTTGTTTGTGTCTGATACTGTACATCTCACTTGTGTTGGGGACACTGGGGCATGGCCACTAGGTAACTCGAGGGGATGGAAGACCACGAGTGTCGATGAAGCCCCCTCGCACTAGGCCCAAGTGTCCTTGCCCCCCGCCCACCTCCGGCCTGGAGGCACTCGCAGCAGCTCTGCGTACTAGGCCCAAGTGTCCTTGGGCCCCCCCCCCTCCCCCCCACCTGGAGGCACTCACAGCAGTTATGTTGCGGAGTCAGACTGCCTGAAACGAAGCAAGGCCAAACAGGGCAGATATGGAAGAACAATGCTGAATAAAGCAGCTTTATGTATGGTTTAACAAATGATACAGAGAACTTGGGAACTGGATTGGCTGGCTATATGGATACTTAGGGCAGCTTGCTGTTGGATAAGTATGCTGGAAAAAAGGGTGTATAAAAGCCTGTGTAACTTCCTGCTCTGGGTGCAGGATTTGAGATTCTATTCTCCCTGTACCTTTTTGCAGCTGCAAATAAACTTTTCTGCTTCTCCACTCCATTGTGATGATTGGGTGTAGCACACCGGGTAGCGAACCAACCCCAGCTGTTGTTTAGCCTCTCGGCACTGGGTGCCGGCAACAGCTTTTGGTGTCCCTGGGTGGGCGATGAGGCTGCTATTTAGCCTTGCCCGGACCCCTCCTGGAGGTCGAGGATTGCGGCAAGAACCGACGCCCAGCGCGCACCGGTGAGTTCATTGGGGACCTCGGAGGAGACGCGATTTGATCGACCCCGGAGGGCACAACGATGCAACGCACTCATATAGTGGAGAAGCAGCTGTGGACGACGGTGAGGAACCAGTCCCTTGCACATAGGGGAGGAGCAGCTGCGGACGATGGTGAGGAACCGGTCCCTTGGATAAGGTAGGAATCTTTTGAAATCCGGATTGTATGCTCTGTTGGAACCTGGGGACGCCCAGAGTTACCCTGTAGGTATGGGACAGGGACAGAGCTCAGGGGTTAGGGCACGGTGTACGCCCCTAGAATGCATTCTAGCAAACTGGAAGGTATTTGGTGCGGATCCGATGACTAAGAGCCAATTAAAACGATTCTGTACAGTTGACTGGCCTCAATATCAACTAGAGGACCAGGAGTGGTGGCCACCAGGAGGGTCAATTAATTACAACACGATCCTTCAGTTACTCCTGTTCTGTCAGAGAACAAGGAAATGGAATGAACATATGTATGCGCATTTGTTTCTGACTTTATGTACTCGACCAGATATTTTACAGCGCTGTAATCTGACTCCGACTGGTTCGGTAGCAGCTAATGTTAGTCCCCAGACCTCCACCCCCACTGTAATGGCAGAGCCGGTGTCCCCTTTGGCCCCTACACCCACACCTTGTAAGTCCCCAGTGGTTGGCCTATACCCCTTACTCACCGAAACTAAAGTCGCACAGTCTGGATCGGACAGGCGTCCGGCCACGACTATGCAGGTTTATACTCATGTGCCCTTTAATCCTATGGATTTGGCTGCTTTCAAAGCACAGGCAGGAGCGTTTTCCACCAACCCAAGCAGGTTTATATCAGTCTTTGAGGGGTGCCTCAGGAGTCACAAGCCGGACTGGGATGATTGTAACATCCTCCTGAGAACTCTGTTGTCTGAGGTAGAGGGATCAGGTTACAGCTAAGGCAAGGGGAGCATCAGCTTTCAAGCGAAAGAAAGGAAGCTATCTGTCAAGTTCCTACCCCAAGTAATCGTAAGCAGCTCAGGGCATTTCTGGGTATGGCAGGCTTTTGCAGGATATGGATCCCAGAGTTTGGACTGTGGGCTAAACCC
Organism: Chelonia mydas; assembly: GCF_015237465.2. NCBI lineage: Eukaryota > Metazoa > Chordata > Testudines > Cheloniidae > Chelonia > Chelonia mydas. Next base: position 46,795,984 of record NC_057849.1, on the reverse strand, counting down.
CTGTACGACTGTGTAAAAGGAGCAAATCATGACCCCTTCTATTGGACCCCAGAGGCTGACAGGGCATTTAAAATCCTAAAAAGAAAATTGATGGAAGCCCCGGCTCTGGGCCTGCCGGATCTCTCTAAGCTGTTTCAGTTGTATGTACATGAGCGAAAGGGGGTGGCCCTAGGAGTGCTTACACAGCTGTTAGGAGCATGGAGACATCCCGTAGCTTATTTTTCGAAGCAACTGGATCAGGTTGCAAAGGGTTGGCCGGCATGTTTACGGGCAGTCGCAGCTACTGCCCTAGTGCTTGAGGAAGCCGAGAAGCTAACATTGGGAGGGGTTATGCAAATCTATACTCCCCATATGGTCCGAGCCTTATTGGATGCAAAGGGAGGGCTTTGGCTCACCCAGGCTCAGATTGCTCGGTACCAGGCTAAGCTGTTAGAGAACTCTGAAGTCACCTTACAGCCTTGCCCCTCCCTTAACCCAGCCACTCTCTTGCCAGAAACAGAGGAACAAAAACGTGACTGTTTAGAGATCATAGATGCCCAGTACTCCAGCCGTCCGGATTTAAAGGATGTACCCCTCCCAAATGCAGATTATGAGTGGTACACTGATGGTAGCAGTACTGTAATGGATGGGCAAAGGAGGGCGGGTTATGCTGTTGTGACCCTCCATGACACTGTGGAAGCTGAAGGTTTGCCTGCTGGGACCTCTGCCCAGCTTGTCGAACTAATAGCCCTGACCCGTGCACTTGAACTGTCAAAAGGAAAGCGGGTCAACATTTTTACTGATTCAAAGTATGCTTTTGGTGTGCTACATGCTCATGCTGGCCTATGGAAGCAAAGGGGAATGCTGACAGCCCAAGGCTCCCCAGTCAAGTACGGGCCCCAAATCCTCCGGCTCCTAGAAGCCGTACAACTTCCCTGGGAAGTGGCGGTGGTACACTGTAAAGCCCATCAAAGGGAAAATCAAGCTGTGGCTAGAGGTAACGCCCGGGCAGATAGAGAGGCTAAGCATGCTGCCACCCTGCCATCCCCTCAGACTGAGAACGCCCATATGCTGCCCTTATCCCATCGGTAGGGGAGCTTCCAACCCCTCAGTACTCTGGGGAGGAGAGACAGCTAACTGACAAACTCGGTCTCCGGGAAAAGGAGGGATGGCTCCATTCCCCGGAAGGGAAGGTCCTCTTACCAAAGGGCCTGATCCGGCCAGTGCTGCAGAAACTACATCAAACCACTCATGCTGGCAGGGAAGCACTTATCCAGCTAATGGGAAAATACTTTATCACTTCCGGACTCCGACCCCTGGCTGCCCAGGTACAAGCGGACTGCTTAGTCTGCCAAAAGAATAACCCCTGACCGGGACATCCTGTGCCACCAGCTGCCCTAGAACCCACTCCGGGCCCTGGACAAGTGTGGCAAATAGACTTTACTGAGTTTCCCCGGACCCAAGGGTTCAAATATCTCCTTGTCATAGTGGATCGGTTTAGCGGATGGCCAGAAGCCTTCCCATGCCGTAATTGCACTGCCAGAACAGTGGCCCTCAAGTTTGTTAAGGAGATCATTCCTCGCTTTGGACTCCCCCTGTGGATGGAATCTGACAATGGGACACACTTCACGTCAAAAATCATTCAAAGCATCTCACATGCCTTACAGATCCCCTGGAAGCTCCATACGCCCTGGAGACTGCAAGCCAGTGGTGTAGTGGAACGTACCAATCAGACCCTTAAACAGCATCTCTCAAAAGTGTGCCAAGAAGCCTCACTGCGATGGCCTGATGCTTTGCCCCTCGTCCTACTTCGTATCCGTGTTCTCCCTAAGGGTAGATTAGGACTTAGTCCCTTTGAAATTATGTTTGGAAGGGCATGGCCTATGAATGGCACCCTGGTTCTGTCAGGGGAATGGGAGCTGGGTAATGGTTTTTTGTCTCAGTATATGCGTTCCCTGTCTGCTGTTCTCTTGTCTCTTCACAGGTATACCAAGGATTCCCAGCCTCTCCCCTTGGACTCTCCCGTCCACTCCTTACAGCCCGGTGACTCTGTGCTTGTTCGTACCTGGAAAGACGAGCCTCTCCAGGAAAAGTGGAAAGGACCCTATACCATCCTGCCGGTCTCCCATACAGCGGCAAAGATCGAGGGACACAAGAACTGGATCCACCACTCTTGTCTGAAGGCAGTACCCGCCCCCTCGTCAGCAGAACAGTGGACCGTCCAACCTGCTGACTCCTCATCTAGTGACGATCTCGGGCTAAAGCTACTGTTTAAAAGACACAAATAGTGGGCACCTTTACGCTAAAATGGGCCCACCCAGGTACTGGAGACCCTGGGTTGGGAAGACTCTGCTGATAATTAATTGGGTAACATTGTTATTCTCTGTATTGGTATTTCCAAACTGTGCATATCGGGAGCATAACTCCTTTGTTTTGCTTGCGCACCATGTTGCTACTTTAACAAACCAGACTGATTGCTGGGTATGTGCTCCAACTCCACTGTCCCCCAAAACGGGAATGCCCCTTGACATGCTGCCCCTGACCCTAGCACAATTAGCCGCCACCAAAGAGCAGGAAAGAACGGACTCACCATTCTGGAATAAGACCTCTTTACAGCAAGCCATCTATCAGGTCCAGGAGTATTCAGTTGCAGTACTCACTGAGGGAGTGTTATGTTTTACCCGAAACCAATCTGATCACTATGGGCGTCCTGTGGGAAAAAGCTCCTGTGTTATTACACAGTGGGCTGATGGGTATTGGATAAAGACCAAAAGGGGAGGACAGCAGTGTGGGTGTAATAGTTCCTCCCCTGTTAGGGAAACTCTTACAAATAATCTTACCACAAAAAAAAAAAAAGGGTTTGGAAATATAACTTGCCATCCAGTTAATATCTCCAATGTAGCAAGCCAATGGTGGCTTTGTAGTGGTCCCTATGGCGAGTGTAATTTGAAATGCACAATTAGAAACGCCCCCACTTGTACCCAATCAGGAGGATGGGATGCCCCCTTAGGGGCATATGAACTGTTTGGAAAAACAGCCTTAAATATCCCAGGAATCCCCTTAAGAAACAGTCCTTACTGGGCCCTACAGGATCACTATTTTGTATGTGGCCGAAAGGCTTACAAGGTGCTGCCAGCCAACTGGACAGGTAGCTGTTATATAACTCATGGAGTTCCTCATCTTTCCATAACTGCCACACTGCCCAAAGGAAAGATTAGAAATGCCCGAGACACCGCTGTTGAGTCACGAGAAAAGGCTGAGTGGCTTTTCTGCGGCGATTGACTACGGCATTGGAGGGCAATAGAATCATAGAATCATAGAATATCAGGGTTGGAAGGGACCTCAGGAGGTCATCTAGTCCAACCCCCTGCTCAAAGCAGGACCAATCCCCAATCAAATCATCCCAGCCAAGGCTTTGTCAAGCCTGACCTTAAAAACTTCCAAGGAAGGAGATTCTACCACCTCCCTAGGTAACGCATTCCAGTGTTTCACCACCCTCTTAGTGAAAAAGTTTTTCCTAATAACCAACCTAAACCTCCCCCACTGCAACTTGAGACCATTACTCCTTGTCCTATCCTCTTCTACCACTGAGAATAGTCTAGAACCATCCTCTCTGGAACCACCTCTCAGGTAGTTGAAAGCAGCTATCAAATCTCCCCTCATTCTTCTCTTCCGCAGACTAAACAATCCCAGTTCCCTCAGCCTCTCCTCATAAGTCATGTGTTCCAGACCCCTAATCATTTTTGTTGCCCTTCGCTGGACTCTCTCCAATTTATCCACGTCCTTCTTGTAGTGTGGGGCCCAAAACTGGACACAATACTCCAGATGAGGCCTCACCAATGTCGAATAGAGGGGAACGATCACGTCCCTCGATCTGCTCGCTATTGTTAAGAAAAGTTAGCACATGTGACTCCATTTTGGTTTGGGGCCCACCATTGTCTAAATGCCAGCACATCATACACCAGGAGGAGTAATCCTTAGGTACTGAATCCGTGTGAAAATCCTCCTCCTTGTCTCCAGCCTGCCTTGATTTGCAGTATCTGGTTTTTGTCAGCCTCTAACTCCCTGTCTCTTGGCCTTGATGTGAGGCCTCCCATCCTGATAATAAAAGTTACTGATGCATGGCTTTAGGACCATGCTGTATAATTAACACACTGGTATAGCACGAGGAATGCACCAAGCAGGGATAGGTGGTAGATAAGACAAGGGTTTGTTTATTGGCTAAGGTTTCTGATGCACGAGGGCAACATGCTTTGCTAAAAAGTATATAACCTTTGTATAATCTGTATTCAGGGTCCCCTCCTGGCTAGCAGGGGGGCACCACGCTCGAGCGTAATAAACTTAGTGCCTTTTGGGAACTCTGCAGTTGTGGACTTTATTTCTGTGCCTCAGCCTAGATTCGAACTGTGCGTGTCCTATCAGGTATAATTCGCAGCACTTGTGTGCGTGTCCTAACAAGGTGTAATTCGTAGCGCTTGTGTGCGTGTCCTACCAGGTGTAATTCGTAGCACTTGTGTGCGTGTCCTACCAGGTGTAATTCATAGCACATGTGTGCGTGTCCTATCAGGTGTAATTCGTAGCACATGTGTGCGTGTCCTATCAGGTGTAATTCGTAACAGTTTTGGCGACCACGAAGGGACTCTAGGCTCGCCCCAACAAGCGAGACTACACTCCTCCTCTCGGACAGCTCCAGCCGGCACAGGGTGAGTTCACCTTTGAGTACTCCGAGGAGGGGGGGTGTGAGCCGTCGCTTAGGCGATAAGGTGGCACATTTTGTGTTCTTTTGGTAGCCCACTATGGGTTCTGGGCAGAGTATAAGTAAGGGGACCCCTTTGGCTGAAATTCTCGAGAATTGGGAAAATATTTCTGGCACCCATGGGTTAGGAAGGAAAAAAGCTGTTATTTTGTGTAAGGTTGAGTGGCCAGCACTAACAACTCAGACCTCTGTTGAATGGCCACCGGATGGGTCTTTTGCTGGGGATACATTAACGGCGCTTAGAAGGAGGCTGGAGGACAAAGCTCCAGCCCAGATGGATTATTGGTATGTATAGGACAACTGGGCTTATGCGCGTGCGAAAGGACGTCCTCTTTCCTCCTCCTATTCCTATCTATCTCAGGGGTCTTCAGCCCCACTCTGTGCTATGCCTGTCTCTTCTCCTCCCCGGCCTGCTTCTGCCCCTCCCCCGGCTTACCCCCAGCTTTCTGATTTATGCCTATCATCTCCCTGCTCGCCACCCCCCTGCCCGTGCGGGCCCACCATTGACCCACCGGTTACTTTGCAAGCTCCCCTCATTCAGCAACCCCTTGTTACTCATGGCACGGACGGGAGTGAACAGTTTGCTTTCCCCTATGTTCACCGCCCTTTTGGCCCAGGCGATTTAGTAACATGGCAACAGCAGATGCCTCGCCTGCGTGACGATCCAGAGAAGGTTCTGCAAACCATTCGGTCTGTATTTACCGCATTTAACCCTACATGGGGAGATGTCCAGGTAATCCTGGACACACTTTTTACCCCTGATGAGAAATATTCCATTCTGGATGCTAATAGGCGCTGGGCAGGGGAGGATAGTACCCGGGCTTCTTGGCCCCTGACTGATCCCAATTGGAATCCTAATGTGACCACTCAGATGGGCCTTTTAAAGGCGGGTAGAGACGGCCTTTTAGAAGCTGTACGTAAAACGGCTAACTGGTCTAAAATTCGTGAATGTCAGCAAGAGCTCACTGAGCACCCCTCCGCCTTTTTGGCCCGGTTGTCCAAACAAGTTCGTGTATACGGGGGCGGCATAAACCCTGAGGCGGAGGAAAACCGTCCTATGATGGTCTCCTTTTATGTTGATCAGGCAGCATCAGATATAAAAAAATACTTTTCTAAGCATGTGCCCAATTGGCCAGGAAAACCCCTCCAGGAGGTTGTCCGCCTGGCCACCTTTGTGTTTAACGGCAGGGATGAGGAAAAAGCACGGGAAAAACGTAAACAGAAGAAGGAGGAGGTAAGTATGTTAGCTGCTGCCTTGCAGACTCCTTCGGGAAACCAGCATTGGCAAGGGCGCGGAGAGATGAGGGGAAGGGGGCATGGACGGGGGACAGGAGGAGGGGGAGGTTGGGATAGAATGAGGGAAGGGAATTGTAATTATTGTAAACAATCAGGGCACTGGAGGAGGGAGTGTCCCCTGATTCCCCGAGGGGCTCCTTGGAAGAGCCAGGTAGAGGCTAATCCTTCTTTTCCCCCTAACGCCCCCCAGAACCTTGTTAACCCCCAGTGACTAGAGGCGGAGGTTTTGGGGATTTTGGGAGAGTTGGAATGGGACTTGGGATTACAGTCACAAATTTATTTAAAAGTTGGGGGACACCTTGTGCCTTTTCTAGTAGATACTGGGGCCACCCTCTCCACTTTAACTTTTGTTCCGGGCTCTCTGTCCGATACAAGGGTTTGGGTGCAGGGTATAGAGGGTAATCCCTGCCCGGCTCCTTTATCCTACCCTGTCCCTATCGAGCTTGGTTCTTTAAAGCTATCACATAGGTTTGTTGTAATGCCGGAGGGCCCCGCGAACCTCCTCGGGCGGGATGTGCTGGGCAAATTGGGGGCACACATATATTGTGCCCCCGAGGGGCTCCGCATGTCCGTCCCGGATTCGTCGGTTGCTTCTCTTATGGCATCGGTTACCCCTATTCCTGGTGTGCCCTCTAAATTGTCCAGTGTTCCCCACACTTTGTGGAGCACAAATCCTACTGATGTGGGTCTTCTTAAATCAGCAGTTCCAGTGAGTCTGAAAACAGGGGGCGGACTGCCTCCCTCCGTAAAACAATACCCCTTGCCGAAGGAGGCGGAGGAAGGCATCTCACTCCTTATTGACAGCTATTTGACTCAGGGAGTTTTAGTCCCCTGCAGTTCACCCTGTAATACTCCCATTCTTCCAGTAAGGAAGCCTAAACCGGGACCAGACGGGCGTCCAGTCTATCGATTTGTTCAGGATCTACGGGCTATAAATGGTTATGTTATAGCCCCCCACCCAGTTGTCCCTGATCCGAGCACTATTCTAACGCTAATTCCTCAGTCAGCTACTTGCTTTACTGTCATAGATTTGTGTGCAGCATTTTTCAGTATTCCTTTGCACCCTGATTCTCAATATTTATTTGCATTTACCTGGAAGGGTCAGCAGCTAACATGGACACGTCTTCCCCAGGGGTTCTCAGGATCCCCTACTATTTTTTCCCGAATTCTCACCGAGGATTTAAAAGACATTGTTTTGCCTAGTTCGTCTGTCCTGGTTCAGTATGTGGATGATTTGCTAATTGCTGCCTCAGATTATAACGCATGTTTAATTGACTCTGTTGTTTTGTTAATTGCATTAGCTAATAAGGGTCATCGTGCATCTCCATCCAAGTTGCAGCTGTGCCTAGATCAGGTAATTTATTTGGGCTTTGTAATTAGGCCTGGGGAGCGTTTACTATCCCCTGATAGGGTGCGGGCAATCCAGGATTACCCGCGTCCGACTACAAAAAGGCAGTTACGGGCTTTCCTAGGGGCTGCGGGGTTCTGCCAACCCTGGATTGTGGCTTTTGGGGAATTGGTAAAACCATTAGTTCAAGCTACTACAACACTGACCCTCGATCCTGTCTCCTGGACCCCGGAAATGGAAAATGCTTTTAAATCCATCAAGAAGGCTCTGATCTCTGCGCCCGCCTTGGGATTCCCGGATTACGGTAAACCATTTTCTCTTTTTACTCACGAACGGCAGGGAGTGGCTAGCGGCGTCCTTTTGCAATACCTGGGGGGTCGCCCACGCCCCGTAGCCTATTATTCCGTACAACTGGACCCTGTAATTCAGGGCTCTGTCTCCTGTGTACGGTCTGTTGCTGCTGCTGCTGTCATGGTTGAACGGTCACGACCTATTGTTTTGGGGCACCCTCTGACTGTTTGGGTCCCTCATGAGGTTGAAATTCTTTTAAAACAGCATTCTACACAGGCATTGTCTCCACAGCGGGCTCACAAATATGAACTAATTCTGTTGGCTGCTGACAACGTTACTTTACGCCGCTGTAACGTCCTCAATCCAGCCACAATGCTACCCCTCCCGGAGGACGGTACCCCTCACCATGTATGCATGGATGTCGTTGCGCAAGATGGTAAGCCCCGCCCGGATTTAGTGGACTCCCCTTTAGTTAAGCCCGATTTACTTCTTTTCACAGATGGGTCCTCGTACTATTTAGATGGCCACCGGGTCTCGGGCTATTCGGTTACCTCTCAGGCAGACGTTATCGAGGCTGCCCCCCTACCACCTTCCTTCAGGCCCAGGGTGCAGAGTTACACGCACTTACCAGGGCTTGTTTGTTGTCTTCAGGGAAAACTGTTACCATTTATACGGACTCTAAGTATGCTTTTGGGGTTTGTCATGCTACAGGCCAGCTCTGGAAGCAACGAGGATTTTTAACCTCCTCAGGCACGAAAATCGCTAATGGCCCTCTCATTTCTACCCTTTTGGAAGCTATTCAGGCCCCTCGCCAGGTGGCGGTGGTTCATTGTTATGCGCACAGGCAGTCTAACAGTGTTGTGTCTCAGGGCAATGCATTAGCTGATTCAGCTGCAAAGGCTGCAGCTCTACAGCCCCTTCTGGTTTCGGCTTCCCTCCCCCTGGATGTGTCCTTCCCACCTGCTGACTGGACACTGCTGTATGCTGACATATCCTTGGAGGAGCTGCACGACTGGAAACGCTGGGAGGGATCTAAGGGCTCTGATAAGGTTTGGCGAATCGGGAACAAACCTATTCTCCCCCGTCGTTATCTACTCGCAGCTGCTCATTATTTTCATTCCCTGGGTCACGCTGGTATTCAGGGCACAGTGGCTGCCATACTAAAGTCCTGGGCAGCACTGCATGTTTATCCTGCGGTAAAGCGAGTTCTTGGCTCCTGCCCTACTTGCCTGGCCTTCTCTGCTAAGACTCGGCTCGATGCCAATTCAAAAGGGGGGAGACCCTGGGCAAACTTCCCGTTTCAGCGCTTGCAGATGGACTACGCAGAAATGCCTAAATGCGCAGGGTTTCACCACCTTCTTGTTATAGTGGACCAACTTTCCGGATGGCCTGAAGCAATACCAACCAGAAAGGCAGATGCAAGATCTGTGGTCAAGTTCTTAATGAAAGACATTGTACCCAGGTTTGGTGTCCCTGAAGTCATTGATTCAGATCGGGGCTCACACTTTACTGCAAAGATTTTGGAGGAACTGTACCGGTGCTTGGGGATCACTCGACAGTTACACACCCCGTACCACCCCCAGTCTGCAGGCCAGGTGGAACGCATGAACCGAACAATAAAGACTATGGTAGCAAAGTTTTGTAAGGAAACCGGACATAAGTGGCCAGAGGCCTTGCCTATAGTTTTATGGCATATAAGACGGACGCCACGCATGCCCCTAGGCCTGTCCCCATTTGAGGTGCTGTTTGGGAGGCCAGCTTTAGTCCCGGGAACTTATGTTCCTGTACATGCTAGCCTCTTGGATGGAGATGAAACTTTGGCCAGATATGTTGCTAGACTGCAAAAGGAGCTGACTGACAACCAGTCTGAAGCTCAGTTGTTTCAAACCGCACCCTTAGGGTTACAGGTTCATTCCTTTAAGCCAGGGGATTGGGTAATGGTAAAAAAGATCCCCCGCACCGACCCCTGGAACCCCGGTGGGAGGGGCCGTACCAGGTTCTGTTATGTACTTATTCTGCTTTAAAAGTTGCAGGTAAAGGTTCCTGGATTCACCATAGCTACGTCAAGTTGGCAGCAGAACCCCCCACCTGACCCTGGCGAGCCAGCAGACGAGCCACTTCACGAATGAACACTACAACCAACCCATGGACTGAGCTTTCCAGCTACTGGGACCTTCACAGCCCACCAGGACTTTTTGTGTTCCTGTCTATTGGACTTACATTAGGGGTAGTGTTTTTTTGTATGGTACAGGGGAGGATGTCGACATTGGTATGGTTTGCCTGGGGGGCCCTCTCCCTATTCCCAAGTCCAGTACAAGGATGGGAGGGCAATAGCTTCTTAAATTTAACCCGTGCTATCAAACAGGGTTGTAAATCGAACGCAGTGTTGGATTTGTATTCATACCCCCACATATTTAGGTCAGGGGGTCCCGTTGGTAGGGGTACCAATCCCCCTTAATCGAACACTTCAAACTAAGCTATGGGCAAACACTACATTTAACTGGAATGTTACAATCCAAATATGGTCTATTGATATGGTGGCCCAGGGTAATTATGCTTTATGTGTGTCACGACGTAAGGGCATAGAAAATACAGTTTTTGTAGGGAATTTTGTGGGGTGCAAGGACACCACCCAAATCAGCTCTGGTGCAGGAGGCCCCTCTACCTACTCCAGAGCCCCGTGGCCAGTCCCCGAGGGGTCTGGCTGGTATTGGTTATGCAATCATACAGCCTATAAGGTTCTCCCAGCAGGATGGTGTGGTACATGTACCTTAGGGGCTGTAGTACCCGCCGTGACAGTACACCAGGACCTGACCCGGGGAGAGATCCGCAATCTAGTATGGAGGGACCGACGAAGTATTCCTTTAAACTCCCTTTCTCAACGGCCCAAAGGCTTTCACTCCTTTGTGCGTTGGTTTCTGCCATGGTTGGGAGTAAGCGAGCTGGAAAAAGCTATAGTTAATATTTCAGCTGCTTTGGAATTAATGGCAAATGCTACTGCAGATGCTCTGTCGGCCCTTCAAATTGAAGTCACTCAGCTATCCCAAACTACATTGCAAAACCGCCTAGCCCTGGATTATCTCCTTGCAAATCAGGGGGGGGGTTTGTGCTCTGGTCAACTCAAGCTGTTTGTGTATTTGTAAATCAGCACCATAGGGTGGAAACTGACATCCACATCCTCAAGCAACAGGCAGCCCTATTCCACCCGCATCAGCCTCGACACTACCAACGCCGGATTCCAGGAGGTCTGGGACTGGCTCACCGCATGGCTCCCGGATGTGGGGACTTGGGGACGGCGTATTTTGTATTTACTTTTTTTGACTGTTATTGTTTTTGTGTTATTTTTTGTATGCCTGCAATGCTGCAGTATGTGCTGTCGGCAGTTGCTAACCCTGCAGCGCGGTTACTCAGCCCCGATATAGCTTACTGACGTACAAAAAGAAAGGGAGGACTGTTAAGAAAAGTTAGCACATGTGACTCCATTTTGGTTTGGGGCCCACCATTGTCTAAATGCCAGCACATCATACACCAGGAGGAGTAATCCTTAGATACTGAATCCGTGTGAAAATCCTCCTCCTTGTCTCCAGCCTGCCTTGATTTGCAGTATCTGGTTTTTGTCAGCCTCTAACTCCCTGTCTCTTGGCCTTGATGTGAGGCCTCCCATCCTGATAATAAAAGTTACTGATGCATGGCTTTAGGACCATGCTGTATAATTAACACACTGGTATAGCACGAGGAATGCACCAAGCAGGGATAGGTGGTAGATAAGACAAGGGTTTGTTTATTGGCTAAGGTTTCCGATGCACGAGGGCAACATGCTTTGCTAAAAAGTATATAACCTTTGTATAATCTGTATTCAGGGTCCCCTCCTGGCTAGCAGGGGGGCACCACGCTCGAGCGTAATAAACTTAGTGCCTTTTGGGAACTCTGCAGTTGTGGACTTTATTTCTGTGCCTCAGCCTAGATTCGAACTGTGCGTGTCCTATCAGGTATAATTCGCAGCACTTGTGTGCGTGTCCTAACAAGGTGTAATTCGTAGCGCTTGTGTGCGTGTCCTACCAGGTGTAATTCGTAGCACTTGTGTGCGTGTCCTACCAGGTGTAATTCGTAGCACATGTGTGCGTGTCCTATCAGGTGTAATTCGTAACACTATGCCCCTACTTATGCATCCCAAAATGCCATTGGCCTTCTTGGCAACAAGGGCACACTGCTGACTCATATCCAGCTTCTCGTCCACTGTAACCCCTAGGTCCTTTTCCGCAGAACTGCTGCCGAGCCATTCGGTCCCTAGTCTGTAGCTGTGTATTGGGTTCTTCCGTCCTAAGTGCAGGACCCTGCACTTATCCTTATTGAACCGCATCAGGTTTCTTTTGGCCCAATCCTCCAATTTGTCTAGGTCCCTCTGTATCCTATCCCTGCCCTCCAGCGTATCTACCACTCCTCCCAGTTTAGTATCATCCGCAAATTTGCTGAGAGTGCAATCCACACCATCCTCCAGATCATTTATGAAGATATTAAACAAAACCAGCCCCAGGACCGACCCCTGGGGCACTCCACTTGACACCGGCTGCCAACTAGACATGGAGCCATTGATCACTACCCGTTGAGCCCAACAATCTAGCCAACTTTCTACCCACCTTATAGTGCATTCATCCAGCCCATACTTCTTTAACTTGCTGACAAGAATACTGTGGGAGACCGTATCAAAAGCTTTGCTAAAGTCAAGAAACAATACATCCACTGCTTTCCCTTCATCCACAGAATCAGTAATCTCATCATAGAAGGCTATTAGATTAGTCAGGCATGACCTACCCTTGGTGAATCCATGCTGACTGTTCCTGATCACTTTCCTCTCGTGTAAGTGCTTCAGGATTGATTCCTTGAGGACCTGCTCCATGATTTTTCCGGGGACTGAGGTGAGGCTGACTGGCCTGTAGTTCCCAGGATCCTCCTTCTTCCCTTTTTTAAAGATTGGCACTACATTAGCCTTTTTCCAGTCATCTGGAACTTCCCCCGTTCGCCACGAGTTTTCAAAGATAATGGCCAATGGCTCTGCAATCACATCCGCCAATTCCTTTAGCACTCTCGGATGCAACTCGTCCAGCCCCATAGACTTGTGCACGTCCAGCTTTTCTAAATAGTCCCTAACCACCTCTTTCTCCACAGAGGGCTGGCCATCTACTCCCCATGTTGCGATGCCCAGCGCAGCAGTCTGGGAGCTGTCCTTATTAGTGAAGACAGAGGCAAAAAAAGCACTGAGCACATTAGCTTTTTCCACATCCTCTGTCACTATGTTGCCTCCCTCATTCAGTAAGGGGCCCACACTTTCCTTGGCTTTCTTCTTGTTGCCAACATACCTGAAGAAACCCTTCTTGTTACTCTTGACATCTCTTGCTAGCTGCAGCTCCAGGTGCGATTTGGCCCTCCTGATTTCCTTCCTACATGCCCGAGCAATATTTTTATACTCTTCCCTAGTCATATGTCCAACCTTCCACTTCTTGTAAGCTTCTTTTTTATGTTTAAGATCCGCTAGGATTTCACCGTTAAGCCAAGCTGGTCGCCTGCCATATTTACTATTCTTTCGACTCATCGGGATGGTTTGTCCCTGTAACCTCAACAGGGATTCCTTGAAATACAGCCAGCTCTCCTGGACTCCTTTCCCCTTCATGTTAGTCCCCCAGGGGATCCTACCCATCCACTCCCTGAGGGAGTTGAAGTCTGCTTTCCTGAAGTCCAGGGTCCGTATCCTGCTGCTTACCTTTCCTCCCTGCGTCAGGATCCTGAACTCAACCAACTCATGGTCACTGCCTCCCAGATTCCCGTCCACTTTTGCTTCTCCCACTAATTCTTCCCTGTTTGTGAGCAGCAGGTCAAGAAAAGCTCCCCCCCTAGTTGGCTCGTCTAGCACTTGCACCAGGAAATTGTCCCCTACGCTTTCCAAAAACTTCCTGGATTGTCTATGCACCGCTGTATTGCTCTGCCAGCAAATATCAGGAAAATTAAAGTCACCCATGAGAACCAGGGCGTGCGATCTAGTAGCTTCTGCGAGTTGCCGGAAGAAAGCCTCATCCACCTCATCCCCCTGGTCCGGTGGTCTATAGCAGACTCCCACCACTACATCACTCTTGTTGCTCACATTTCTAAACTTAATCCATAGACACTCAGGTTTTTCTGCAGTTTCATACCGGAGCTCTGAGCAGTCATACTGCTCCCTTACATACAGTGCTACTCCACCACCTTTTCTGCCCTGCCTGTCCTTCCTGAACAGTTTATAACCATCCATGACAGTACTCCAGTCATGTGAGTTATCCCACCAAGTCTCTGTTATTCCAATGACATCATAACTCCTTGACATCACCAGGACCTCCAGTTCTCCCTGCTTGTTTCCAAGTCTTTGTGCATTTGTATACAAGCACTTGAGATAACCTGTTGATTGCCCCTCCTTCTCAGTATGAGGCAGGAGCCCGCCCCTCACAGACGTTCCTGCCTGTGTTTCCTCCCGGTATCCCGCTTTCCCACTTACCTCAGGGCTTTGGTCTCCTTCCCCCGGTGAACCTAGTTTTAAAAGCCCTCCTCCACTAGGTTAGCCAGCCCTGCTCGCAAAGATGCTCTTCCCTCTCTTCGTAAGATGGAGCCCATCCTTCTGCCCAGCACTCCTCCTTCATGGAACACCATCCCATGGTCAAAGAATCCAAAGCCTTTCTCTCCGACAACCACCTGCGTAGCCATTCGTTGACTTCCACGATCCGACGGTCCCTGCCCCGTCCCTTTTCCTTCCACGGGGAGGATGGACGAGAACACCACTTGCGCCTCAAACTCCTTTATCCTTCTTCCCAGAGCCACGGTAGTCTGCAGTGATCCGCTCAAGGTCATTCTTGGCAGTATCATTGGTGCCCACGTGGAGAAGCAGGAAGGGGTTAGCGATCCAAGGGCTTGATGAGTCTCGGCAGTCTCTCCGTCACATCACGAATCTTAGCCCCTGGCAAGCAGCAGACTTCTCGGTTTTCCCGGTCAGGGCGGCAGATAGATGACTCAGTCCCCCGGAGGAGAGAGTCCCCGACCACCACCACCCGCCTCCTTCTCTTGGGAGTGGTGGTCGTGGAACCCCCCATCTCAGGACAGTGCATCTCATGCCTTCCAACCAGCGGAGTCTCCTTCTGCTCCCTTCCCTCAGACGTATCATCTGGTCCACTCTCCGCATATGAAGAATTCCCTCACAACCGAGAAGCTTGTAGGGTGCTCTGTACTGGGAATAGCACCACTGTTTACCGGGCCAGCTATGGCATGCATAGGCCGCTATACTGTAAGACTGCAAATGGTACTTGAGAAAGTGGCCTTAGAGTTAGAGGACTCGGTTAGTAATTTAGGGTCAGCAGTAAAAACATGAAATAAAGAGGTACAGCAGCTCAGGATGTTTTCCCTCCAAAACAGGCTGGCTTTGGACTATCTCTTGGCACCCCAAGGAGGGGTTTGTGCCCTCGTCGGGCCCCGATGTTGTGTATATGTAAATGATAGCAGTTATGAAATCTATGAAAAGGTGTACAGGCTGAGGCCCATGCCCGAGCTGGAGCACAGGTTGCCTATACTGCCCCAGAGAGCGATTGGTTGCAAACCTTGTTTTCAGGCTGGGGTTTGTCGTCTTGGCTTGGTGGTTTATTTAGCCTGTTATTGAAACTTCTCTTTCCTGTATTGCTTGTATTAATGGTATTATGCTGTGCAGTATCATGTGTCAGGGCCCTTTTGCAAAAGTTAATAAGTCATTCTCTTCAGGGCTATCACAAAGTGCTTATGCAAAGTCCTATTGTAAAGAAATAAGTAGCCCAAGTGAGAAAACTCAGAGCCAAGGCTATTGAGTGTTCTCAAAGGAGGGGGTTGTTGGGGACACTGGGGCACGGCCACTAGGTAACTCGAGGGGATGGAAGACCACGAGTGTCGATGAAGCCCCCTCGCACTAGGCCCAAGTGTCCTTGCCCCCCTCTCCCCCTCCCCCCCCCCGCCTGGAGGCACTCGCAGCAGCTCTGCGTACTAGGCCCAAGTGTCCTTGGCCCCCCCGCCTGGAGGCACACACAGCAGTTACGCTGAGGATCTGCAACGATATGTTGCGGAGTCAGACTGCCTGAAACTAAGCAAGGCCAAACAGGGTAGATATGGAAGAACAATGCTGAATAAAGCAGCTTTATGTATAGTTTAACAAATGACACAGAGAACAAGGGAACTAGCTGGGAATTGGATTGGCTGCTATATGGATACTTAGGGCAGCTTGCTATTGGATAAGTATGCTGGGAAAAAGGGTGTATAAAAGCCTGTGTAACTTCCTGCTCTGGGTGCAGGATTTGCGATTCTATTCTCCCTGTACCTTTTTGCAGCTGCAAATAAACTTTTCTGCTTCTCCACCCCATTGTGATGACTGGGTGTAGCACACCGGGTAGCGAACCAACCCCAGCTGTTGTTTAGCCTCTCGGCCCTGGGTGCCGGCAACACTTGTAAAAGAACAACACGCCCAGCCATGGGGGATAGACAGATACTAGGCTGGGCTGCTAATGGAGGCTCCTCTAGCTGAAGGGACAGCAAAGCCTAGGTTGTGCCACTTGTGGCCACTCAGTCACATTTGCTACTCAGAGACAGAAGCCAGAGCGTCTATCCCAGCTCACCGCTGAGCCTCTACCACAGGGCACAAGCTGACATCTTGGGGAGGACAGCCTTTGAGTGCCACACCCTTCCAGGAAGATGTTCTTCATTTCAAAGCAAACTGGGGGAGGAATAACTTGTAGGAAAAGTTTGCCTCCGCCAGTGATGGGGAATATGCTCCCCACTGGTGTGGAAAGAGTTCACTGTAGCCAGAGAGTGGATTAGCCGCATGGGTGTACCCAGAGGGCGGAGCAGGCCCAAATAAAGATGAGGCCCAGCTGTGAGGGTTGGGGGGTGGCTAATGAAAGAAGGACTTTGGGAGCGTAGGTGTTGGGATCCTCTTCTGAGATGGGAACTCTGGCAAAAGGCCAGGAAAGGCACTGAGATGCTAGAGGGATGGAGCAAGTGCCTGTGGTGAGCCTGGATAAAAGGGTAGGAACCAGGCCCCCGGACAGACCACCCTGGGAGGTGTTGCTTACTACCAGAGCCAGAAAGGGTATGGGAATGGGGTCTAGAGACAATCAAAGGTAGGTAGTAGTCCAAGGAGTCTGAGGAAGCAGATCTTAACCGCTCACTACAGGGCCCTTGGACACCCAGAGCAGTGGGAAGGCCTAGGTTCACCTACCAGCTGCTGAGGGGTAAATACTCTTGAAAGTCCTGGGGAAAAGGGTGTAAGGACCACTGGGCCCAGAGTTGCGGGCCAAGACCTGATGTAAGGTCATTGGACTATTGATTGGGGGACTCTCCTACCTATAATGTGTGGTAACTCTGTAGGGAAGAAGAGGTCTGTCATTCAGCTTTCAGTTGTTTGATCTCTGTGATGTCATAACCCTACTTGTTTCCCAGTTGTCTGCACAGACTTCAGACGAAAACCAGGGTAGAGAGAGAACCTCAGTTCTACTGTTTAAATAAAAACAAAATACAGAAACACTCATTTCAAGCCTACTTTATACAGGATAAAGAAGGGCCTGAGCCCACTTGTGTGTTTCCCTTTGCTGGTCACCCAGTGAGAGAGGAATGACACAACAAGGCTGTGTAATTCAACAGCCTTCCCCACCAAGTCATGCTCCTCTACTCTTCAATAAAACTTTCCATTGGGATCCCGTTGCTAACTCCTGTCCATACAAACTGTTGCAATTGCACATGCTTCCACAGCTTCGCTGTGATCTCCCCTGGAAATACCGTGCCGACAGGCCTAAGGTTGCTGGAGAATAGGGTGTTCAGGCTCTGTCCAGTGTCAAAGGAGGATTCTTTCAGAGAGAGCTAGAATTGCTAGTGCTGGTTGTTTTGGGAGAATCTGGAAATGAGCCAGATACACTCTCATCTGTGCAGGCATGGTTCAGCTCGCAGTGAAAGGGAGAAATCCAATCCGGTACACAGATGATGTTTTATGTTTTTCCAGCCAAAAAAAAAAAAGTTTTATCTCCGTGCCAAAGCGCATGAGATATAAAGATGCTGGGGAGCGCTGGCATTCTCAATGCTCGGCAGGATTTCAAAGGATGTCCTGCAGGGTCCAGTAATAGCTATCCAGGGCCTTGCAGTTGGCAAAGAGTGGTGAAGGTGCCATGCGTTCTGCCAAATACTTAACCATTCTTTCCTGCCAGAGGCTGACGTTCATTTCTCTACCCTGCGTGGCTCCAGGGGAAGGAGGTGTAGCACAGAGAATGGTACAAAGCCAGTGTTCTGCAAATCACAGTTCAGTCCCGGCCTGAGGAAGAAGTCCCGAAGTGAGCTCAATTTGTAAGATAACCCAGGTCTGGCTTGTACGAGAGATGAAGACCTTCTGGGCTCCATGAGCCAGAGCCAGGGGGATGTGCAGGCTTGGTAGGGAGAAAGATGGACTCAAATAAGTGAGCTGTAGCTCACGAAAGCTTACGCTCAAATAAATTGGTTAGTCTCTAAGGTGCCACAAGTACTCCTTTTCTTTTTTCAAATAATTTGGGGTCTCAATATACTATACCAGAGGTGCTGACGGCTATTTGGGTTTGGTCCTACCTGTAGATTTTTGTACATAGGCTGCTCAGGCAGTTTGTTAACCAGTTCTTGAAAATGTTTGCTCTGAATTCTCGCTTTGCACCATTTTTTGCGGGGGGGAGCATCCAAAAATCCTGGTTAACATCGGTTCAAAACATGTACCTGTACATTTAGCTCATTGCCCAGTGAGCGGCATCACCAAATCCTTTCATCACCCTTCTTGCCATCCCCGGTCAGTTTATGCCCTGGCTACTTTATATTCTGGTGTCCATAATTGGACTCAGTTGTCTGAATGTTGTCTGAGTCCTACACACTGTGCTAGAATAGTATTTTCTCCCATCTCCAGTGGTCCTCTTGATTATATATCCAAGTACTTCGTTTGTTTCTTTGACAGCAGCCATACATTGTGCTGACAGTTTCATGATTCTTTCCTCTGTCTCTCATTGTCAATAATTATTAGCTAACTTGCCCTGGGCTACACTGAAAATCGGCCCACTTTCTCCTTGGATGTTACAGGCAGTGTCCTCTTCCACTTTCTTCTGTCTCGGAAAGAATCTCTGCGCATTTCTCTCAGCCCCCAGACAGTATGCAAGGCCACGTTGAGGCTGGCTAGCGTCTGGGACTGCTTGCACTTATAAATCAAGTTTACTTTGCAGTTCAGAGGCAGAATCCATCATTTACCTGCTGTGCATTAAAGACACACATTTTTCTCATTCTCTCATGCAGAATATCGTGCACAGATGGGAGGGAGCTTACGGCCTAATGTCAGTGAATGCGATCCAAATCCAGTGGAAATAGGCCAGGTCCACAGAGGGGTGCGGGAGGAGAGAGAGAGCATGCATGTGTATGTGCGTATGTTTGGGGGGGGACTCGGTAGCTCCCTGTTATGGTTCTTCCTCCCCACCCCTCTGCTCTTGTTGAAGCTCCAAGTCAGCAAGGCATTTAAGCTTGTGCACAGTCCCTATTAAAGTCAATGGGACTAATCTAGTTAGCCAGTACTTAATACTTTGCGAGAGCAGAACCTCTCAAGTGATTGCACCAGGAGCCTGGTGGGGCAAAGCTGGGGGATGGCCACTCTCTGGAGCATCACCCTGCAGCAAATCCGTGGGGATTCCCCCTTGGGAGGTGATGACCCCTCTCTCTGTCTCTGTCTCTCCTGTACAGTGAACCCAGCCACACAAAGCCTGGTGGGAGACAACTACCAGCAGGAGGCCATGACAGCATATGTACACAGAGCACCATGGGGCAGGGCAGTGTGTCTATAGGAATAACTCCACATAGTTTATGAAACAACAAATTATTTTCACAGGCTTGAATTTTCTAATCCCTCTCTACAAGTTTGCCAAGAAACCCAAAACATCAGAGCTATTATACATAAAGCCAATCCCTAAACCTCACATACAACATGAAAAGACACAGTATAAAAGAGAAAACAATCTGCTGAATATTACAACCTCAGCATCTCTCTGGAGCCAACACAGATCGAACCCTACCATCAAATCCAATTCCAACAAAATGAAATTGGGCTGTTGGTCATGGTGATCCCTTCTGGCCTTGAATTCTATGAATTCCCCCTGTGTGTTCCTTCTTCATAGACCATGGGGGAGAATTGTATTGGTTCAACATGCTTGTAACACTCACTGCTGTGTATTAAGACAATGATTATAATCAAATCTCATGCTTCAGGGCTTCAAATGATTGCTTGCTGGGGTCAGGAAGGTGTTTTTTGTTGTGTAGTTTTTAACCCCAAAGATGTGTCCCTAAATTATGTAACACTTTTTGGTGACTTTTTTTCCAAGTCTCACCCAGTCCTTGTAACACTGAAAGAAAAACATGCAAACTTAAGGATTACCCACCCCATAATGTGTTACATAATTTGTAGATTGCCCCCAATACATAACTGGCCAGATGTATTCTGGGTCTTTCCCCCCGAAGCATCTGGAGATTGGCCACAGCAGGAGACAGGACACCAGTAGTTCCAGTGCAGGGGCCTCAGATATTGGTGGCACCTCATTCTTCCCTATTCTCTGCATGTGACACACAACGGTTTAGTCTTCAGAGAACTGAAATGTTTTAGTCTCACTAAAGTCTTTGGGCTCAATATGGGGGGTAACTGGGTGAAATGTAATGGCTTGTGTTATGCAGAAGGTAAGACGAGATGATCACTGGTCCTTTCTGGCCATGAAATGCTACCTTTGCAAGTAACCAGACTGTCTGAGGCATTAAATAAGGCAGATGGAGGAAATTTCATATGCTGGGGTGCAAGAAATACTCGAACTGTATTCTTTGAAAGAGCGCCATTGTGGTATGGCCAGGGAAGTAAAGTTAAACATTCCATTCTTGTTCTTTCAGGGAAAGGGGATCATTTCAGTTCAGATGTACTGCTAGTATTATCATTTATTACTGATCACATCTATTGCAGTAGCATCGAGAGGCCTCTTCTAGGTTGTTGCCCCGTTGTGCTAGGTGCTGTACAAGCATAGAGAAAATGATAATCCCTGCCCCAAAGAGTTTACAGTCTAAAAGACAAGATAATGTAGACAAGCCAATGTAGGGTGTGTGTTTGGCCGGGAGAGGGGGTGTGCGTGGAAGAGAGGAAGGAGTAATAAAAACATGGCATGTTCTAGCACAGATTTGCTGTATGCCCCATTTTTAGCCAGTCAGTAGCAGCAATGACTATAATAGCAACATGAACAATAACTGGCAACAAAATAACTGTAAGCACTACCACATTCTGGCCAAATCTATTTCAGATATTATTTACTATACATAGATGTAACTAACTTGGCGTAAGAAGCTGTGACATGAAGCACCCCTGTATTCATATCCTACGCAGTATTGTAGTAATCTTTGTACAAAATATGCCATATGAGGTATCGTTTGAAAACTACCAATTCATTGATCATTATTCTTGTGCGATGTATGTCTGAGATGTGTATTGAGAGTCTGAGTTTATGCTGGAATTATAACAAACGGTTGTGTAGACCAGGTGTGTCAGCGGGAGTTGTTTAACATGTTTCTCCTAAACATAAAGAATGTGTGTTTACCTCAATTTACATATACACAGTAAACAGACTCATCAAACTATCAAGGGATGGGGGCAAACCTCACATTAGGAAAGGGGGAGGAGACAGCCTGGTGTCTACACCCCCGCAGGAGAGAGAAGCTTGGTCTGGGTTTCAATTTTCAAATAATAAATTGCAAAGCTTTACTAGTGGTGGTGGGCAGGGGGGCTTGAACCTCAAGTGATAAGGAACTGAATCAGGTGACTGTCTACAGTACAGAGTGAGGTCTTTTCTAAAAGCTAATGACAGACTGGCGATTAATATTGTGCAATGTATGGTATTAACACTACGTAGGGAGTTACGGATACTCGTTGATATTAGGCTGTACAGTCTGCCCAGATACAAGGTGTTGTGTATTTGGTTGTCGTGGTAATATCACCTTGTTGTTGCTATGGTAACTGAGTTAGGTTATTAGGGGATAGTCCAGCCAGTTTTGGCTGGTTTGGTTAGTTCAGTGTGTGAAAATAAATGGCTGCTTTCATGTTCTCTATATATATAAATCTCCCCACTGTATTTTCCGCTGAATGCATCCGATGAAGTGAGCTGTAGCTCACGAAAGTTTATGCTCAAATAAATTTGTTAGTCTCTAAGGTGCCACAAGTACTCCTTTTCTTTTTGCGAATACAGACTAACACGGCTGCTACTCTGAAACCTGTCGCAGCTCTCTGTGTCTCAAGTGATTTCTTCCTAAAACTGCTGCCCCCAAGGATACAACAAAGTGGCGACGAGGATGGGATCCCTGTGCTGCCCCAGCAACAGAAGGAAGTAGAAGTCAAGGTTTTAAAAAAAAAAAAAAAGAAAGAAAGAAATTAAAAAAAACCTACCAAAATCCACTAGCTGTTGGAAGGGGGTGAGAACTGGCTTGTTTGCACTGACTGTGAAACCTGAAACTAAAACCATGGCTACACTTACAGGGCCACTGGGACCTTTTGAGGAGAATATAGTGCAATGGCATGTGTGTACTGAGCGTTTTGAGCTTTTTGTTATTGCAAATGACATTACAGAAGAGAAGAAGGTGCCAATATTCTTAAGTGTTGTGGGGGCTAAAACCTACTCCCTGCTACGCAGCTTACTACACCCTGTTAAGCCTGAGACCAAATCTTACAATGACATTGTGGAAATCCTGGGGTCCCATTTTTCCCCAAAACCACTGGTAATTGCTGAAAGATATAGGTTCCACAAAAGAGGCCAAAAAGAAGATGAAACAGTTGTACAATTTGTAGCAACTTTAAAAAGGCTAGCAGAACACTGTGAATTTAAGGAGATGTTATATGATGCCCTGCGTGACAGGTTAGTGTGTGGCCTGTACAGTGAAGCTCTACGGAAGCGCCTATTGACAGAGGCTCAGCTTACCTTACAGAGGGCTGTTGATCTTGCGGTCTCCATGGAACTGGCTACAAAGGAGGCACAATACATCAGTGCATCCCCTAGGGAGCATAAAGTGTCAGAAGAACCTACCCACAGAACTGTGCAGAGTCAGGAATGTTACCACTGTGGTAAGCCGGGTCACCAGCCATCAGAATGGTGGTGTAAAGACCTGGTTTGTCGACACTGTGGCAAAAAGGGACACATTGAGCATGCCTGTAAACAAAAGAAAAAGAGGCCTGTGGTCTGGCCGACCAAAAAGGGGACCCTGCATACCCTAGAGCAGACCCAGGATGACCAAGGAGACACCTCATCACAAGAAGAAGTGCCACTGCACATTTTGTCTTTGGCCGTGGGCTCACATGAATACTGGGTAACCCCGTTGTTGGATGGCAAACCTATGCGCATGGAACTGGACACCAGTGCAGCCGTCTCACTGGTCTCCAAGACTGTGTATAAAGAAAAGCTACAGCAACTTCCCGCTTAAGGCAACAAAAACTGTTCTGAAGATGTACATGGGAGAAGAGAGACCTATTGCTTTTTGCTTCACACACTCTAAGCAAAGCAGAAACTAACTATGCCCAAATCGAACGTGAGGCATTGGGAATCGTTTTTGGAATTTGGAAGTTTCATCAGTACCTGTTTGAGCGGAAGTTTAGTCTTCTTACAGACCATCAACCTCTGACGTCAATTTTTTGTTCCCTACACAGGCATTCCCCCATTAACTGCTAGTCGTACGCAACGTTGGGCATTGTTACTTTCAGCACACACATATGAAATCAAATATCGGAAATCCACTCTGCACAGCAATGCAGATGGTCTCTCAAGGTTGCCTTTGCCAGTCAAACATCAAGATACCGCCCAAAAGGAAATCTTCTACTTTGAACACGTAGAGAATACACCCATCACTGCTACTCAGATAAAGAAGGCAACTCGCATTGACCTAGTATTGTCCCAAGTTATGGACCTGGTGATGCATGGGAAATCTCGACAAACCTCTCCGGTCCCACCCAACCTTGTTACCTACATGTCCAGGAGGATGGAGTTATCGATCCAATCTGGTTCTTTGTTGTGGGGGAGACGTGTCATTATCCCACCACCACTGAGATCACAGATGTTAGAACAGCTACATTCTGGTCACTGTGGACTAGTGTGCATGAAGGAAATTTCACGAAGCTATTTTTGGTGGCCTGGATTGGACAGTGCTATGGAAGAGAAGGCAAGAGCTTGTATGTCATGTCAGGGTGTCAGGAATGCACCCCAGTGGGCAAACCTACACCCATGGGACTGGCCTGAAAACCCGTGGCAACGTATTCATGTTGACTTCACTGGCCCCCTTGAAGGAAGCATGTTCTTGGTGGTGGTAGATGCCCATTCTAAATGGCCAGAAGTCTCTATAATGCAGTCCACTACTGTAGAGAGTACTATTCAAAAACTACGGGGACTCTTCAGTCATTTCGGTCTGCCAGAACAACTTGTGAGCGACAACGGACCGCAGTTCATCTCTCAGGAGTTTCAAAATTTTATGAAGACAAATGGGATACACTACATCACTTCAGCACCATATCATCCATCCACCAATTAGCTGATTAGCTGAAAGATTTGTGCAAACAATGAAACAAGCTTTGAAATCAGCAAGGGGACAACACTCCGTTCAAAAGTGTCTGGACACCTTCTTACTTTTCTACAGAAACACACCTCATGCTACGACCAAGGCATCCCTGGCCTTTCTAATGATGGGACGACAGCTGCACATTTGCTTTGATCTGCTGAAACCTTCTGAATCCAGACAAATTGTGCAATGTCAGCAGCAATATCAAGTCATCAGACATGCACCCAGAGCAAAAGAACGAACCTTTACCTCGGGACAGCCAGTTTTGGCTCGGAATTATACTTCTGGAGCTAAATGGGTCCCTGCCGCGATCATCGCTCAAACAGGACCTGTTTCCTACACAGTCTGGATTGCAGAGAATCTCACCTGGCAGCGACATGTAGATCAGCTGGTGTCAGGTCATGCCAGTCCTCAGGATACATCTTCAGTTGAGTTGTCTGACTTCACCTCTTCTGGCGAGACACCGAATCAAAAATCACCTGTTCCTGACTATTCTCCTCCATTACTGCCAGTGGCTGAGATACCCCCTTGCCCGGAATAAGCTGATACCACGTCCTCACCCGTTTGCGCTACAAACCCTGAGCCCATTGTCAGGCCTGCGCCCAAGGTACTTTCGGGTGCAACAACACCAGAAGTTCGCTGTAATCCACCTAGAGACAGAAGACCTTCTCAATGGCTGGATCTTTAGCTAGGGCAAACCCACGGTTATGGGGCAAAATAATCCCTGGGGTTTAGCCGGAAATGGAGGCAGTCTAGTTTAGTGTTTGTTTTATTTAGGGGATGTTCTTATTAAGTGGGGAGGAATATGTTGTGTATTTGGTTGTCGTGGTAATAGCACCTTGTTGTTGCTATGGCATCTGAGTTAGATTATTAGGGGGTAGCCCAGGCAGTTTGGGCTGGTTTGGTTTGTTCAGTGTGTGAAAATAAATGGCTGCTTTCATGGCTCACGGCTCTCTGTGTTTCAAGTGATTTCTTCCTAAAACTGCTGCCCCCAAGGATACAATACAAGGGAGTGTCACAGCCATTTACCTGTCTCCTATGTAAATTACGGTGGAATCAGAAACAATGGAAGCCCCATTTACATACAGGGGTGGGAAGCCCACAGGAGGGGAAGAACAGTGTGAGGCCATCCTGTGCTCATTGAACGTTGGAAGATATAAGCAAGGACAGAAGCCATCTTTGGCATCCATCACTAGACAGACACAAGAGGCTAGAGCTCTTGTAAGCTGAGAAAGATGGGTGCTTCCGCCAACGAGGGGTTGAAGTCTCTGGAGCTGAATATAGGTGAGAAACCTGCTTAGGTAAAGATCTTTCAGCTAAGAAGCCAAGGGAAGACAGCACCTTGTATTCTTTCCCTCAGGCAAGATCTTCCACGAGTCAGCCATCAGGGCTGTCCCTACCCCTACCCACCCCTGCTCCGCCTGCTCCGCCCCTGAGGTCTGCAGCAGGGTTGGGCCTGCACTCACCAGCAGTAAGTACAGTGACCCGGCCCTGGCCGCGCTGCCGGTGAGTGCTGGGGGGCAGTTCCCCCTTGCCCTCCCAAGCCAGCCTCCCCCCGCCCCACACACGGAGGCCTGCCCCCCTGCGGTGGGGCTAGGGCCCCAGGTTAGCTAGGGACAGCCCTGTCAGCCATGACTGGAAGGAAGAATGGTTAGTGTGAAAAACCATCTGGAACAAAGCCTGTATCTTGCTAGAGTGTTTTAGACTTTTAGAAGTGTGTTTTGTTTTACTTGTAACTCCTTCTGTCTTCATTCCTTATACTTGAATTCACTATAGCCTATGTATATTTTGTTAATAAATATATTTCATTTTTACCATAAACCATCCCAATGTAGTGTTTAAAGGGAAGGGTGTATTTACCCACAGTTAAGTTAATAAGCTGTGATGTGTCTTAAAGGAACCAATGAACCATATCATTTCTCTGAACTGTCCAGGAGAGGGCTGGACATTGCAGAGCACGTGGTTTTGGGAAAATTCGGGACTGGGCAAATGTAACCAAGTAGTAGGAGGAACCAAGGCTGGTGGAAGCCAGAGTGGGGGTGGAGGGCTGGAGACAGGCTGCTGGGGTCAGAGCTGCTGAACCAGGGCCATCTAGCACACAGATGCTCAGGGTATGCCCTGTAGGCTGGTTGTGAGTGGCCCAGGTTGGGAGTTACAGGTACAAAAGGAAAGCACTGTAAGGCATCCAAAGTTACAGGACAAGTGGTGACACCCCTCACTGGTCTGATTTGTGCCCCTGAACTGTGACACGCTCGGACAGAAGCGTAGACCATTTCTATCAAATATGACCTTGGCTAAATGAAGTTACCCAGTCTACTGATGTCTTGAGAGCTCATCTGACAGCCAGCCAACTCCCTCATACAGCCTAATTCTTTGGGTAGCCCAGGGTGCTTGAGAAGTGTTATGCAGAGTCTTTCTGAAAAATGGGTTTCTCTCTCATGTCATTGATTCCTACAGCATTTGGCAAATTTTTTTTCCTCTCAAAGAGAAGCAGCAGGACACTGCGCAGCTCCTCGCTGAGGCATTTTCTGAAGCCCTTTCTGCTCCCAACGTCATTCTCTCACTGCTATTGTTGTACACTGCATAACTAGAACACGTGTATTGTGGATGTAATGCCCCATAAGAGGGATTTGTTTTTGCCTTGAGTAGCAATATCCCATACTATAAAACATACATTTTTGTATTCTCCTCTTTCCTCCTTGAAAACTAACAGCAGGAATTAGTCTCTCGGTCCTAACATTGCATTCACATTTTTATTAAATTTTTCAATAAAGAAGAACAGAGTATAGAGAGATTCAGCTTGTAAGTTCAGCCAGTGGAATTCCCTTGAACTCACAAACTGAGCTGATTTGAAGTTACTGTTTACAAAGTTTACACCAGCTTTAAGTGCCTATTCCTTAAACCAGTGGTTTTCAAACCATGGGTCGCGACCCAGTTCTGGAATGGAAGGGACTGAGTCACAGCGGCTCTGGTCAGCACCACTGACTGGCGCATTAAAAGTTCCATCGGCGGTGCTGCCTGGCTAAGGCAGGCTAGTCCCTACCTGTTCTGACACCGCGCTGTGCCCTGGAAGCAGCCAGCAGTGGGTCTGGCTCCTAGGCAGGGGGCCACAGGGCTTCGCACGCTGCCCATGCCCCGAGCACCAGCTCCGATGGGAGCTGAGAGTGGGGCGGTGCCTGCGGGCAAGAGCCATGAGGAGCCACTTGCGTACCTCCGCCTAGGATTTGGACCTGCTGGTGGCCACTTCTGGAGTGCCCTGCGGTCCAGGGTGCTAGCACAGGGGAAGCCTGCCTCTGTACCCCAGCTCTGCCACTGACTGGGAGCCGCCGGAAGTAAGCCCATGCCCCAACCCGGCGCCTCAATCCCCTGCCCCAGCCCTGAGCCCCCCTAAACCCAGAGCCCCCTCCTACACCCCAAACCCCTCATCCCCAGCCCCACCCCACAGCCAGCACTCCCAGCCCAGAGCCCTGACCTCCTTCCGCACCCCAACCCTCTGCCCCAACCCAGAGCCCCTTCCTGCACCCCAAACTCCTCATCCCTGGCCCCACCGCAGAGCTTGCACCCCCATCCCAGAGCCCTGACCCCCTGCCCCAGCCCAGAGCCCCCTCCCACATCCTGAACCCCTCATTCCTGGCCCCACTGCACAGCCCTCACCCCTGCACCCCAGCCCTCTGCCTGAGCCCCTCCCATACCCTAAGCCCCTCATCCCCAGCTCTGTTGGGTCGCAGTCATCAAAAATTTTCTTCAACTGGGTCTCCAGAAAAAAAGTTTGAAAACCACTGCCTTAAACCACAGGCCTGGCCTACATCTAAAACTTAGGGTTGACCTAGCTATCTCACTCGGGGTGTGAAAAAGTCACACCCCTGAGAGGCATAGTTAAGCTAACCTAAGCCCCAGCGTAGACACCACTAGGTTGATGGAAGAAGTCTTCCATGGAGCTAACTACAGCCTCTTAAGGGGGTGGATGTATGACAGAAATGGAAAAACCCCTTCCGTAGGCATCTACACTCCGGCAGAGTAGCGGCAGCTGTGCCACTGTAGTGCTTGTGATGCAGACATACCCGGAGGCTGCAGCCTTGCATAGCTTAAGAGCTGAACTGGAGCAGGACTGAAATTTCACAGAGCTCTGGAAGCCCTACAGTTTGGCTTTTGGAGCGAACAGATGCATGGTGAACTCAGCCATCTGTAAAACTAGGTCCTTAAGGAGTTGAGACAAACTGCTTTAATTAATTTCAGGCCCCTTAAGCACTTCAGGAAGTTTTAAGAGCTTAAGTTAGCTTAACAGTGGCCTTAAGTGCTCAGGAACCTTAAAGTCTGTGAAAGCAGCTGCTAAGCCAGTCCAAAGGCTGTGAACAATTAAGGGCCTCAACTCAAGGCTGAAGTGGTTTTAATACCCGCCCTTCACTCTAAACTGCTTTGAAACAAGCAGAAGTCAAATGCACGTATGCACAAAATCCTATCTTTAAACATCCACAACCTTAAAAACCAGTATAGAGCTGAGCTCCTAAAAAGCTGGCTTGTCTACAAGCAACTTTTAAAGCAAGCTAAATTTGAAGCGAAATCTTAACGTCCCCAAGCCCGTCATCATTTTTCAAGTAAGAACATGGGAGGAAGGATTCTTCATGTGCTCAGAAAGCGGTAACCATTTAAAAGTCAGCGTTTACTCCCACTTCCCATGGAAGCTGGTGGAAATGTTTGTGTTTTCAAACTGTGCATGATGAAACATTTTCCAGTAAAATGTTGTTGGTAAATATTGAACCTGCTGTAGTCAGCACCATTTCCCCTCTGTACTTAGAATGGGAAATAGTTATGATACCAGTGTGATAGGAAAGGTATAAATCTAGGTAGAGGTATATTGTATTCTCATCCTGAGGCTCTACACATGTGAGTGGTCCTACTGAAGTCAATGGGACTACTCATGCCTGAGTGTCGATAGGATCAAGGCCCTAGATACCGGTCACCAATGACAAAGTGGCATTGGCTTTTTAGTGGCAATTGTTTTAATGTAAAATGGCTCAACTGACTTTGTTCAGACTTCAAACAAACAAACAAACAAAAATCGGGGGAGCAAATATACCCAATTTTATCCCCAAAGGAATTTGTCTGAGGAAGGGACAAGCAATTAAAAAAGCAGGTTTAGAATGAAATTTGGAACTCAGTCTTTTATCAAATTTGTATCGATTACCATAGCACCTAGGTGCTCAGTAGTGGCCCAGGACCCCATTGTGCTAGGCGCTGTACAAACTCAGAACAACAAGACAGTCGCTGCCCTAGACAGTTTACTGTCTAAATGATATCCAATGCTACCTATGCCCATTCTATGTTCGGGGCATGTTGGCCCACGTTTTCCAAAGAGCCCAGCCTCTTTGTAGGCACCAAAAGAGGTGGGCAGATTTTCAGAAGTGTCGAGCATATTGAGTGCTGAGCTTTCTAGAAAATCTGTCCATTGGTGTCACAATGGGAGCTGCTGGGTGCGCAGCACTTCTGCAAATCTGCTGTTGTGAATATTGTAGAGCCTTTCAGGACGGCTGGTGAGTGGGAGGGCAAGTGTCTGGGTTAGTGGGTGCTGCCCGGCTTCCACAGCAACCTCCCTAATGAGAGGAAAGAGACAACAGGCATAATTGCTTATTTTGTCAAGTCACACCCTTATTCCTCTGCCTCCCCCTGCCTTGTGCTTGCACCCATTTCCCAGGATCCAGGTTCACATTTGGATGGCTGCCTTCTTCAATGGCATGGGACAGATTTTCCTAGTTCAGCTGAGCACGATGCATTCTGGGGGAGCAGCTTGTGGGCCTGTGAAGGGGAGAGTATGCCAGAAGTTTTCTTTCCCTCACACCTGCCCCCAGGGAGTGAGCAGATACCATGAGTCTCTGCTCCCTCCTAATACAGTGGAGGGTATAAACTGGTCCCCACAGAGGAGAAGGAAGATGCTGGGCCATTCCTGCACCCTTTGCACTAGCCAACAGAGATGGGTACAGAAAGGAGAGCTGTCTGCATCATCCTGCATATAGGGACATAGGTGCTGGAACAAGGGGTGCAGAGGGTGCTGCCACACCCCCTGGCTTGAAGTGGTTCCAGCATATAAGGGTTTACAGTTTGGTTCAATGGCAGTCAGCACCCCTGCTATACAAATTGTTCTAGTACCTCTGTGTGGGAGCTCTGGGAGGGATAGCATCTGAGACACAGCGCCTCCTGTAGGCAGTGTGGCTCTGCATCACCCTCCCGGCACGGCTGGTGCCTGGCAGACACATGACCTCTATCTGAATCAATTAGAAGGAGACTGGAGAGAGTCTGAGCTCAATTACACTGGTATAAATTAGGTGTAAATTCATAGAAATCCATTTAAATTCGCCGCTCGCCCCCACACATTCCTCCACACCCCACTTTTTTGACAAAAGTGGGCATTTGGCCTGTTTGCTCTTGCCAAATGATCAAGTTGGCAACAGCAAATGGGACAAATGCCCACTTTTGTCAAAAAAGTGGGGATGGCCAAGACAGGGCTTAAAAAACTGACTGTCCCAGCCAAAACAGGACATATGGTCACCCTACAGCCAAAGATTACATTAGCCCTCTTTGCCACAGCAGATGGCAAAAGAGAGCCCACATTTAAGAACTGCGAAACTACATAGTGATATTAAAAAAAGAAAAAAGGAGCCAAGAGGAAAGCAGCATAACACACCAAAGCAGCAGTAACAGCCCAGTGTGACGCTAGCCTGCAGAAATTGGTCAATATAGAACGCCGATTAAAACAGTTTCTTCTCCTTTAGAGACTGTTACAGCCACGTTGTGGCTATTTCCCTTTCCTTTAAGCTGTGATGACACCTTGATGGGCAAGCCACGAGAAAGAGACGAGAGCGAGCAGCTGTGCGATTTGAAGAAGCCGACAGAGGTGACGCAATACGAAGAGGATTGGTTCCTGCTGTACTGCAGGGCACACACAGCCTCTTGTTAAAATTCTGTCCCCAAGCCGACTTTTGGCTGACTTCCCTCCCTCCCTCCCCTGGGATCACCCCTCCGCTGGATGCTGCCAATTAGCCCTGCCAAATGTGCTTTATCCTCAGGTTTCAGAGTAGCAGCCGTGTTAGTCTGTATTCGCAAAAAGAAAAGGAGTACTAGTGGCACCTTAGAGACTAACAAATTTATTTGAGCATAAGCTTTCGTGAGCTACAGCTCACTTCATCTTTATCCTCAGGGCTCACACAAATGCTAATGAAGAGCACTTTTCTGTTGCAGGACATGCAGATAGTTCACCACGCAGCAGGTGTTTTCCTAAAGGTCTTCACCCACCCATCTTTCCTTTCAAATAACACATACTGAACATGGTGCTATCCTGGACTTGGTATAGTTTTCAGGAACAATCTGTGACAATTTCCAGCATCCCAAATGTTCCCAAATGTACTTGCAATATGCTGGTCTGCCAACCAATGCTGTCCCCTTCCTGTGTCACAGTTAACAGGAAATTTGGGCCTTTTCCAAAACCCATGAAAATCAATTGGAGGCCATGTCTGATTGTCTCAGAGGTAAATGAGAGCAAGGATGGTCCAGTGGTTTGAGCGCTCCCTTTGGATGGGGGAGCGCTGGGTTCCAGGCCCTGCTCCATCATTGGCTTCCCATGTGATTGCATGCACTATAGCGCCTAGAAAATCATGGGAACAGCACTGCTATCTGCAAAGGCAAGTGGGCTCCCTGTACAATGAATGAGGTGAGACAGGCACCTTAGATTGCAATCCAAAAAATTCTGAATGTTATGTGGGGAGCTGTCTAAGCTAGCCAGTGGGAAATGCCAACCAAAGGGAAGTGTGCTAAACCCTGCCCCTTAAGTTCCTAAATCTGGGCTGTATGAAATTTTAGTTTGTACTGACTTTGCTAGTGCTTTTTATGTAGCCTGTTGTAAAACTAGGCAAATATCTAGATGAGTTGATGCACCACCTGGAAGAGCTCTGCGTTCCCCCAGGGGTACGCGTACCCCTGGTTGAGAACCACTGGGCTGTAGAGTCATTCTCTCTTTCCCAGTGACTATACATGTATTTATCAACAGAGGAACAGCTTCAACAGGAGAGACCGAAGGAGGCCCACATCAGAATAGTCCCTAGCTTTGTGCTTGGAGCACTCTCCTGAGAAGTGGGAGACTCCTGATCAAATCCCTGCTCCTCATCAGGCAGAGGAGAGGAATTGAACCTGGGTCTCCCACATCCCAGGGGAGTGCTCTAGCCATTGGGCTAATAGTTAAAAGGTGGGCAGTGCACACCCCTCCCCTGCCAGATTTTGAATGGG
The DNA here is from genome assembly GCF_015237465.2 of Chelonia mydas. Classification (NCBI taxonomy): domain Eukaryota; kingdom Metazoa; phylum Chordata; order Testudines; family Cheloniidae; genus Chelonia; species Chelonia mydas. The sequence goes on along the minus strand of NC_057849.1, from coordinate 46,763,396 downwards.
ACCCAATCTGGTTGGCGGCCTCTGAGCTTGCCTACTGGACTGGGCCCTGCATAGGAGAGAGGAAGGCGAATGCCTATCTTCCCCTGGTTTGTGGATCATCCTGGGGCTTAGGTGGGAGATAGACATCCAGATGCCTAGAGTCACAGGTGCTGACTTTCCAATGTGCTCTGCCCCATGCCCCGACCTCACTCCACCCGTTCCCCCAAGGCCCCACCCCACCCCGTCTCTTCCTGCCCCAGCCCCACTTCTGCCTGCCCCCGGTCCATCCCTGCCCTGCCTTTTCTGCCCCCTCCCCCAAGCTTGCTGCACTCATGCTCCTCCTCCCCAGAGCCTCCTGCATGCCACAAAACAGCTGATTACGGTGGGCGGGAGGTGTGGGGAGGGACACAGAGGTGCTGATTGCCGACAGGAAGCACTGGGGTGGGGGAGCTGATAGCGGGGCTGCCAGTGGGCGCTCAGCATCCATCATTTTTTCCCTGTGGGTGCACTGGTCGACGCCTATGCTTAGAGTGAGAGAGCAGTGCATATGCACAGCAGCAGCAATTCAGGCACCAAGGGATTTTTTATCCTGGAAATGTAGATGCTGAGTGAGTTTAGGTGCCAACAGGGTTTGATGGATGGTTTGTGGGTCCCAGTTGAACTAGCAGCCAGAGCAGAGCTGACCATGTGGTGACTGACCTCACCTAGGGAGCTGGAGGGATAACGCAGCTTGGGTGGGGGAAGGTTTCCCAACAAAGCTCTACCAACTGGGAGTCACCTTGGAGAGGGAAAGGCTCACGCTGAGGGATCTTGCTTTCAGGTCCCCAGAGGCCAGTTCTCTGCAGGAACCCTGAATGCAGGCCTGGGACTCATCAACTCCCCACTAGGGTTGCCAACTTTCTAATTGCACAAAAGTGAACACCCTTGTCCTGCCCCCTGCTCCACCCTGGCATCTCACTCTCTATTGCTTGGCAAGCAGACTCTGAGTCTGCCCTTGGCTCCCCTTCCTACCAGGGACAGTGCGCCTCTCCCTGAGGTACCAGCACACAGGGCCCCAGGATTCTGGTAATCTTGAGGGTTGCATATTTTGCCCATGGAAAAACTTGCAGTCTGAGCACAAAGAGCATTTGCTTTGCGTTTACCAATCACGTGTCTGGGCACCAAATGCAAACAAGTGTTGTCACAAATGAACAGAGCACTCCAGAAAATGTGGTCTCCGTGTCACAGAAACCAAACACAAAGATCCATTCTGCCACGTAATTAAACAAACAAACAAATTGAAAACCCTGTTAAAACAACTACATCTTCAGCACTTTTCAAAGATCATGGTACCTAACCCATTTAACATCGCTAACAGGAACTTAGGGTATGTCTGCTTCCATATCATAGAAATGTCACCTGAACTATATAAAAAGCCGGCCCCCACCAACATCTGTAACATCTTCTAAGTACCTTAAAGCACCCAGTACTTGTAAGTGTACAGCACCACAGAACTCAGAGTTCAGCAAAACACCGAGACATGTGCATACATGTACAGCAAGCGTCGCATCATTCATAGGTTCAGAAAAACACACAGTGTAATATTTATAGCAAGCACTACACAATTCCTAACAGCACCCAAACCTTCATGACCAGAGCTCTGCTGACCGATTAGTATAAGTGGTGGAAAAATGAAGATACTTCATGAAAAATCTTGAAGTTTTCATTCCGCAGGGCTTCAAAGGACTCCATTATCTTTCCTTTTGAAAATTTTTGAAATGTTTTAAGCAAAATCATGTAATTTATCAAACCTTTTATTAAGCAACTGTTATCAACTTTGATTAAAGTCTACCAGTTTTCATTTTTAATGTTAACAATTCTTCACAAAATGTGTTTTGAAAAAAGGGTATTTCTCAACAACAAAAACGACCTGCATTGTGAAAGAGGGCTTGCTGCCAGATTGCTTATGGTGGCTGTTTCCCCACCTGCAGTCCTAGGAGAGACCACGGTTTTCTGGCTTCATGAGAGAGGGTTTGAATAGGGTCCACCCGCTCCATTGCAGGCTGACACTTGTCCTGTAAGAGGGAGCAGGGCTGGACCGGTGTACCTTTGACTCATCAGCTCACAACTGGGTTTTAAGAGAGGGCACCTGGGCCATATAAATGGGGGAGTAGGTGAGGACAGAGAGTGAGTCAGGCAGGAGACTGGGGGAGGTCTCTGAGCAAAACTGCAGAAAACTCTGTCGGAGAGAGGGAAGAAGTATTAGCAAGCCAGTGGAGGGCCTGGCCTGCTGACTTCCAAGAACCAAAGCCAGTGCTGAAAAGGGCTGAGGGCCAGGAAGCTGGCATCCTGCAGCTGTCCCATAATCACAGTCCAGAATTCCCCAGCATCATACAAACAATACATGCAACTCACCAAGTACAGCTCCAGCATCACTCACCACACTTCACACAACCTTCAGCCTTCTCTGGCCCCCTACCTTCAGCTCCCTGGCACAGAGAGCCACCAGTCATCTCACACAGAGAGACTTTAATCAAAGTTGAAAAGTTGTTTACTAAAATGTTTGATAAATTATGTGATTCTGGCTCCTAAGTACCTTTCTTCTGTAATACATTAACCCTCAAGGGCTATTTGTGCTCAGACTGTTTGGACTATTTCTGGGGATTCTAAAGAAGGGAAACCGAGGCAGGTGTACATGTTGCGCTGCGGCCTGCCACAGGAGGGTGTTCCAGGCAGGGCCACCCTATGACAAGCACATTGTCAAAGGGCTGAACTTGGGTGATAGATGGAAGAAGTCCCTCTCTCTGAAGTAAATGACATACAAGCAAGGCCCTTTGTTTTCAGTATTCATTGAACAATTCCTGGATTTTACAAAAGCTGTTTGTTTCCATTGATTTTACACTTAAAATTTGGACCACTCAAGTACATGAAAATACTGATTATGTCAAGCAGATTCAATACTTACATTAGGTAGATGTGTTTATGTTAATAATAAGTTAGCCTAAGTGTAAATGCAAGGCTGTCTGTGAAAGTAAGGCACTGTAGTGGAAGATATATATATACACACACACATATATCTGCATACAGGCACATCAGTGCTCAAGTGCTTTAAAAAAAAAAAATTCTGGCTCCCGGCTCTGGAAGGAGAGATGGTTGCTCGGTAACCTGGGTGACCCAGATAACCAGGCAACCATCTCTCCTTCCAGAGCAGAAACGGTGGAGGAGACAGCATGAGGAGATAGTGCACTTGCCCCTTCCACCTCTGGGCCCATTTTTCTCTTTGTTGCCTTTTTTTTTTCTGTCCCCCGATATTTACCCAGAAAACCGTGAAGTTAATTTTTTGCACCGATTTTTTTTACCTATTTTTAATTTTTTTGTAATAAACAGATAAATTCCTGGGAAATGTTAAACAAAATGAAAATGAAGGGCCTTGTGTACACACATTCAGTGAACAGATCTGGCTTTGCTAACCAAAGACAATTGCCTCGAAACTAGCTCTCTGCGGCTGATGGTGCTGCCACAATTCCCAAGCTACAGAACCAGCTGACTAGGGCTGGTGCCGATAGTAGGAGGCTGTTGTGGAATGTTGAAGACATGGGGACAGCAAGTCGGAGCCCAGATCGCCTAAGCTCAGCTTTGCAACAAACTTACTGTGTTACTTGGGCAAGCCACTTGCTCTGTGCTTCAGTTTCCCCAGCTGATAATCAGAGCCTGGTGCAAATCATGATTAAAATCTCCCCACTTTATTTTCTACTGCATGCATCCGATGAAGTGAGCTGTAGCTCATGAAAGCTTATGCTCAAATAAATTTGTTAGTCTGTACGGTGCCACAAGTCCTCCTTTTCTTTTTGCCATTAAACAGTAACTTTTACAATAAGTTACAACGCAGCGCTGCAGGTGCTAGTGCAGTTATTTCCTATTCGAAGCACAGAGAAATCCTGCACTCCTTAGCTACACTAATTGTTGCTAAATACTGACTTTTTAGTTGTGATCCCTGTACCATAAGTTCACTGTAATAATAGTAGCACTTTGCAAACACTTAGGCACTTTTGTTCATAATCTTTCTCTAGGACAGAAGTTGGTAATCCTTTATTATTGAGTAAACTCATCACCTGTGAGGCAACTAATGAGTCACAGATGGAACGAAGCATAACTCCCTTCATTGGCTACCCCCACCCTGTGACACCTCCTGCAATATTGTGCTGGATCAAGCCCAGAGTGATGAGTACCTTATTCTTCAAAGGTGACTACAAATTTTGGGGGCCGAGTCCCTTTTGAAAATGGAAGCCATTGTTTATCACAACTTGCCGCCTAGAAACAGAAACATGACACGAACACACACTGCAGTGCCTGTAAGTAAATAGATCAGAAAAAAACTCACTAGTCTTTGAAAAGGCAGAGCAAGAGCCTTTGGGATACTGCAGGCAGCCAGTAACTTTTCCTTTATCTCCAAGTCTAGAGCAGGCAGAGCAAAGAGGTTCTTTAACCCAGATCTTGCTCTGTAGTGGATTCTAGGGCCAGAGGGAAACTTCCTTACAGAACCACAACAAGCCTGGTCTGGAAGCTCTTCTCAAAGAGAGAATTTACCGGCCGGCTCCACAGACCCAGTGGTCTTGCTTGTCTCAAAGTGAATTATTTACACAGAGTGCAGTCAGAAATCCTCGCACTAGACAGTTGTCTGTTGGTATGATTTTAAAATGATCCCCACCCTTTTCTTGAGCCCTTAATTTTTGGGGTGGGAGGGCTGCCTAGTGGTTAGAACACTGAACTGGTCTCCATGTTAGGAATTCTGGTTTCTGTTCTTGACACTGATTCTTTCCTCTGCAGATGACGTGCTGTACTGCCTTTAGCAATTCATTCAGGGACAAATCCAGGCCCCAGGCAAGTGACTGGGTTAGGTGTTGGGGGATGGGGCTAGCAACGATCCTCTACCAACGAGGGTGATGCTCTCTAGAGCCTAAGACACCTGTATGGCTGGCTTAGATTATGCAGGTCCTTTACACAGGCCCCTGCTAGGATTGCCAACCCTCCAGGATTGGCCTGGAGTCTCCAGGATTAATCTCTATTTAAAGACTCTCATGTGATGAAACCTCCAGGAATCCGTCCAACCAAAACTGGCAACCCTAGCCCTTGCTCACCCCCTTGTAGTGTGTGTGTGTGTGGGCGGGGAGGCAGGATCTGTACATCATCATTCCTAAGGCTAAGATTTTGTCATGGTTATTTTTAGTAAAAGTCCTGGACACGTCAGGGGCAATAAACAAAAATTCACGTCCCATGACCTGTCCCTGATTTTTACTAAAAATAACTGTGACAAAATGGGGAGCAGGGGCTCCAGCACCAATCCCTGCTGCTGCTCCTGCTTCCCACAGGCACCTGTGGTGGCTCGGAGATCCAGGTCCCCCCCGCTGCCCATAACGTCTGGGAGCTGCAGGGGGTCCCCAACCACTTGCAGCGGCTGGGAGCTGAAGCAGGAAATGTCATGGAGATCTCTGGAAGTATGGATTCCGTGACATCATCTTAGCCTTAACATTCCCACTCATTGCCCCACTCCTTATGTGCTACTGCTTAAGGGGTTTGCACGCAGAAGGGCTCTGCAATACACAGTGTGACTTCACCTCTTGTGCAGGCACCACTCCCCACGTCCCGGCTGCACCCTGCACAGCAGAACCACACTGCACGTGGCGTCTCAGGGTCGCAGAGCAGGGGGCTGGATTTGTCCCTTCATCTCTATTTCTTGCCCCTCACCCCCTGGGAGTGTTGTTGTGCGGCTCCATACGCTAAGGTTGTACAAGGCTTTGAGATTTGTGGATGCAAAGTGCTGCAGGAAATATTTTTTCTCTGTCCCCTACTTTGGCGCTGGCAGGTGGGAGGCATGGGGTTTAAAGAGTGGATTTCAAGCTTTGGTTTGACCTTTAGGATGGTCTGTTTTTCTTTACCTATTTTTAATGTCCATTTCAGTATGATGTCTGTTAGGCCTGGTCTAGTCAGCAAAGCAGACCCGTATAGCTATTGCGGATTAATAATAATCATTAGGTCTGGTCTTATTCCACAATAAATCTTCTTGCGGACACTGGTGTGCAATAGCTTATTCCCACTGCAACAGCTATTCTGGTCAGTTTCCCTACGTTGCCAAGCCTAAGATATAGAAACCCTCTTGATATATGTGCAGCTTGCTGAATAAGAACATTGAAACTGTGATGAAACTTTCCTGATTTCAAAGGCTTTATCTTTCTAGGACAATCATGGTAGCTACCCTGGGTGGCAATATCTTTTGATTTGATCGGGGGCTGTCCCTCCCCTGAAAGGATTGCCTGTAGTTAACAGCACAGAGCAGAAGGAATGACAGCCTGTGCATCCCAGGGCTAGACAGCTCTGAACATATCGCTGTGTATCCATGGCCTCACAAAGGAGTTTACAGGCCTGCCAACTTGCATTCATTATGCGTTTTAAGGCAGGAGAAGGTGTCTTGTCATTGTTCAGTAGGCTAGCTACCTAGACTGGGGTCCAGAGGGGCAGAACAAAATAGCCTTATTATTACTGGAGAGTGTCTGTTTGCGATGATAAAAGGTTAGGTTTTTGGGGTGGGTTTTTTGATCAGAAATGACACTTCATAAAGATTAACAGATGACAATTCTTTCCCTGTGTTAGTTAGTGGCATGGCTCATTTCTCGCTAGTAAAATAACCTCTTCAATTAAGCTAATGAGGTTTCAAACCAGGCAGGACGTTGTTGCATGGGAGTGGAGGAAGGAGGCATAGGGCATGAATCGGTGTGGGGGGGGGGGAATTAGGGACTCTTTCCAACAGTTACATGAATGTACCCTAATTGCACGGAAAATAAGTAAATACAATTTTCCCTTGCCAAGTAATCTTCATAACATTCTCTCTCTGCAGCTAAAGAACATAGGGGCAATCATGCCAAGATGACACACATGGAAAAGGGTCATGATGGGTGTTAATTCTTGTCTTATAGAGTATATAGAGAGCTTGCAGGGGACTTCAAATTCTCCAAAGGCTAATCACAGGGAAGGGAGGGAATGCCATTGCAATGCCTGGGGGATGGGGACGAGTTCACTCACACACTTCTTTTCAGTCCCCTTGCCATAACACTGCCTAGCGAAGTGGTCAAGGTGAGCAGGAGAGAGAGGATAGGTTAATAGCCACAATTGTAAGTACTCAGTATGTGTTTGCTTAGTATGATTAGCCCTCCTTATGGGGAAGCAGACGGTCCAGGGGACAGGGCACCGGCCTTGACAATGGGAGGCTTGGGGTCTGTTCCCAGCATAGGTGCCAACTTAGAATCATAGAATATCAGGGTTGGAAGGGACCTCAGGAGGTCATCTAGTCCAACCCCCTGCTCAAAGCAGGACCAATCCCCAACTAAATCATCCCAGCCAGGGCTTTGTCAAGCCTGACCTTAAAAACTTCCAAGGAAGGAGATTCTACCACCTCCCTAGGTAACGCATTCCAGCGTTTCACCACTCTCCTAGTGAAAAAGTTTTTCCTAATATCCAACCTAAACCTCCCCCACTACAACTTGAGACCATTACTCCTTGTTCTGTCATCAGCTACCATTGAGAACAGTCTAGATCCATCCTCTTTGGAACCCCCTTTCAGGTAGTTGAAAGCAGCTATCAAATCCCCCCTCATTCTTCTCTTCCGCAGACTAAACAATCCCAGTTCCCTCAGCCTCTCCTCATAAGTCATGTGTTCCAGTCCCCTAATCATTTTTGTTGCCCTCCGCTGGACTCTTTCCAATTTTTCCACATCCTTCTTATAGTGTGGGGCCCAAACCTGGACACAGTACTCCAGATGAGGCCTCACCAATGTCGAATAGAGGGGAATGATCACGTCCCTCGATCTGCTGGCAATGCCCCTACATATACATCCAAAATGCCATGGCCTTCTTGGCAACAAGGGCACACTGTTGACTCATATCCAGATTCTCGTTCACTGTAACCCCTAGGTCCTTTTTCTGCAGAACTGCTGCCCAAGCCATTCGGTCCCTCGTCTGTAGCGGTGAATGGGATTTCCTTCAGTCCTAAGTGCAGGACTCTGCACTTGTCCTTGTTGAACCTCATCAGATTTCTTTTGGCCCAATCCTCTAATTTGTCTAGGTCCCTCTGTATCCTATCCCTACTCGCCAGCGTATCTACCTCTCCTCCCAGTTTAATGTCATCTGCAAACTTGCTGAGGGTGCAATCCACAACATCTTCCAGATCATTTATGAAAATATTGAGCAAAACGGCCTGAGGACCCTTGGAGGCACTCCACTTGATACTGGCTGCTAACTAGACATGAAGCCGTTGATCACTACCTGTTGAGACCGACAATCTAGCCAACTTTCTATCCACCTTATAGTCCATTCATCCAGCCATACTTCTTGAAACTTGCTGGCAGGAATACTGTGGGAGACCGTGTCAAAAGCTTTGCTAAGTCAAGGAATAACACGTCCGCTGCCTTTCCCTCTCATCCACAGAGCCAGTTATCTCATCATAGAATGCAATTAGATTAGTCAGGCATGCCCTGGTGAATCCATGCTGACTGTTCCTGATCCCTTTCCTCTCCTCAAGTGCTTTCAGAATTGATTCCTTGAGGACCTGCTCCATGATTTTTCCCAGGGACTGAGGTGAGGCTGATTGGCCTGTAGTTCCCAGGATCCTCCTTCTTCCCTTTTTTAAAGACGGGCACTACATTAGCCTTTTTTCCAGTCGTCCGGGACTTCCCCCGATCGCCATGAGTTTTCAAAGATAATGGCCAATGGCTCTGCAATCACAATCGCCAACTCCTTTAGCACTCTCGGATGCAGCGCATCTGGCCCCATGGACTTGTGCTCGTCCAGCTTTTTTTAAAATAGTCCCAAACCACTTCTTTCTCCACAGAGGGCTGGTCACCTCCTCCCCATGCCGTGCTGCCCAGTGCAGTAGTCTTGGGAGCTGACCTTGTTCGTGAAGACGAGGCAAAAAAAAGCATTGAGAATACATTAGCTTTTTTCCCACATCCTCTGTCACTAGGTTGCCTCCCTCATCAGTAAGGAGCCCACGCTTTCCTTGACTTTCTTCTTGTTGCTAACATACCTGAAGAAACTCTTCTTGTTACTCTTAACATCTCTTGCTAGCTGCAACTCCAAGTGTGATCTGGCCTTCCTGATTTCACTCCTGCATGCCCGAGCAATATTTTTATACTCATCCCTGGCCATTTGTCCAATCTTCCACTTCTTGGAAGCTTCTTTTTTGTGTTTAAGATCAGCAAGGACTTCACTGTTAAGCCAAGCTGGTCGCCTGCCATGTTTACTATTCTTTCTCCACATCGGGATGGTTTGTCCCTGTAACCTCAATAAGGATTCTTTAAAATACAGCCAGCTCTCCTGGATTCCTTTCCCCCTCATGTTATTCTCCCAGAGGATCCTGCCCATCAGTTCCCTGAGGGAGTCAGTCTGCTTTTCTGAAGTCCAGGGTCCGTATTCTGCTGCCCTCCTTTCTTCCCTGTGTCAGGATCCTGAACTCGACCATCTCATGGTCACTGCCTCCCAGGTTCCCATCCACTTTAGCTTCCCCTGCTAATTCTTCCCGGTTTGTGAGCAGCAGGTCAAGAAAAGCTCCGCCCCTAGTTGGTTCCTCCAGCACTTGTACCAGGAAATTGTCCCCTACATTTTCCAAAAATTTCCTGGATTGTCTGTGCACTGCTGTATTGCTCTCCCAGCAGATATCAGGGTGATTGAAGTCTCCCATGAGAATCAGGGCCTGCGATCTAGTAACTTCCGTGAGTTGCCGGAAGAAAGCCTCATTCACCTCATCCCCCTGGTCCGGTGGTCTATAGCAGACTCCCACCACGACATCACCCTTGTTGCTCACACTTCTAAACTTAATCCAGAGACACTCAGGTTTTTCTGCAGTTTCATACTTGAGCTCTGAGCAGTCATACTACTCCCTTACATACAGTGCGACTCCCCCACCTTTTCTGCCCTGCCTGTCCTTCCTGAACAGTTTATATCCATCCATGACAGTACTCCAGTCATGCGAGTTATCCCTCCAAGTCTCTGTTATTCCAATCACATCATAATTCCTTCCAGGACTTCCAGTTCTCCCTGCTTGTATCCCAGGCTTCTTGCATATGTGTGCAGGCACTTGAGGTAACTCGCTGATCATCCCTCTTTCTCAGTATGAGGCAGGAGCCCTGCCCTCTCGCGCGCTCCTGCTCGTGCTTCCTCCCGGTTATCCCACTTCCCCAATTACCTCAGGGCTTTGGTCTCCTTCCCCCAGTGAACCTAGTTTAAAGCCCTCCTCACTAGGTTAGCCAGCCTGCTTGCGAAGATGCTCTTCCCTCTCTTCGTTAGGTGGAGCCCAACTGCCTAGCACTCCTCCTTCTTGAAACACCATCCCATGGTCAAAGAATCCAAAGCCTTCTCTCTGACACCACCTGCATAGCCATTTGTTGACTTCCACGATTCGATGGTCTCTACCCAGGCCTTTTCCTTCCATGGGGAGGATGGACGAGAAGACCACTTGCGCCTCAAACTCCTTTATCTTAGCGGGTGCTCCAGCACGAGAGCAGCACCTGGCGAGGGCCTTGAGGGAGGGATTGGAGCACGGGCAGCAAGAAGCGGAGTGAGGTTGGCACCTGAAGTGGGGCAGAGCAGGGACGGGAAGAGGTGGGACAAGGGCAGACGGGGTGAAGTGGAGGCAGGGCATTGGGGCAGAAAGAGGGTGGAGCACCTCTGGGGAAAAATAAAGTCAGCACATATAGTTCCCAGCTCTGCCACTGACTCACCGTGGGACCGTGGGCGAGTCGCATCCCCACTTTGTGCTTCATTTTACAATTCTGCTCACCCCCTCATGAAAGCACTTTCAAATCCGTGGCTACAATTCCCTAGCTAAGTGCTGTTATTATATAGGGTCTGTAATTTAGCACAGTGCTATGAATAGATTTCAGTTTCTGTTTTGACTTTAACACAGCATATGCTTTCATTGCATGCTTAACAACCCCCCCGTTCTAATGTGTACTTGGAGGGAGATCCTTCTCACGGGCCTACATGTGACATTGCAGCCCTCACCTGGGCAGCGTAATTGGCTATACAGTTGTCTGTCGGTAACCACAGCTTAGTGTGTTCAGTGCACAGGCTCTGGAAGAACACTGGGCCATCCCCTCTCACCAGCTGGGGTGAGGGAAACTGATTTCTGGAACGAATGCTGTGGAGCAGTGTTGACTATAGGGATTTTGCTGCCCCGGGGCAGAAAACGATTTTGGCAGCTTCCCCCCCCCCCCCCCAAAAAAAAAAAAAAAAAAAACCACACCAAAAAAAACCCCAGCTGAGCAAAAAAACCCAAACAAACCTGATTTGGTACCCCCAGAAACTGGCACACAGGGCAACCACCCTGATCGCGCCCCCTCCCGCCCCGTATGGGAGTCACAGTGCCACCAGCTGAATTCAGAGTCTGACTTCCCAAGCCCAACTCTGTTTAAAAGACAGTCCTGCACCCATAGAACGACAGACAGAGATGCAAACTACATTTGCAAGGGCAGGGATAACATCACAGTGAAGAATGTTTACACCCAACAGTGACATTGTTCAGAACATGAGAATGGCCATACTGGCTCAGACCAATGGTCCATCTAGCCCAGTATCCTGTCTCCCGACAGTGGCCAATGCCAGGTGCCTCAGAAGGAATGAACAGAACAGGGTAATTTATCAAGTGATCCATCCCATGGCGTCCAGTCCCATTGTTGTCCTTTGCTCTTTACACAACAAACACAAAGGAGGAACCACACGGTTACTTGGACTCCATGGTGCCCATGTTTGTTGTATATGTACGACAACAACAAGCACTGCCTAGCTACATAGGCACCCTGCTGGTTTCTGGTGTCTTCTAAAACCCAGAACATAGTGAGAGCCACTAAAGGGCTCACAGGCTATTTAAAGGGATACTCCCCAATTTTTATACATTACAGACATCACAGGTTTTATTTGATTTTGCTCAATATAAACATAAAGTTGGAAAAGGATGAATGATGCATACTTGTGGGCAACGAGGAAGAGGTAAAGGGAGAGTTGCAGTTTCATGGACTGAAGCAGACAAGACCTTCCCGGGGGCAAGGAAAAGAAGCACAGAGACACTGGAGGGAAAAACAGAACCCTGCGCCATTAATGATAATGGGAGCTTTGCTATTGACTTCAGTGAGTGCAGGATCAAATTGGGTAAAATATCTTCAATGGGATTACTCATACTTAAAGTTATGCATGTACTTCAGTGCTTTGCTGAACTGGGGCCTTAATCTGATGCACCTAATTGTGTTTAAAACACAGACCTTCACATGCTGTGTTGGGTTGTTGCTAGCTGCCATGCTCCAGACTATGCATCATGTGTGACAGTTGTGAATTAAAGGTGGTGGCTTTTGAGGAGTGGACTGCAGTGTCTCCCAGGCGGAGGACTCCGACACTGGCTGCTTTAATTCACTTGTGACAACTTTGTTATCTAGCCTTGTTCACCTGAGAAGATCAGTCAAAAGTGAAACCTAGATGGATATTGTCGGCATGCCTAAAACGAAGCCAGACTGCGCTGCCTCTGTGTCATGTGTTTATTTTTTTTTAAATAAACAGAAGTGCTCAGACCAATATACTGTGTGTGCAGCAAAGTTCAGGATCTGCTATGCAAAATACACCACTATTTGGATAGTCGAGTAAATAGCAGCAGGGTGCAAGAGCACTGCATTCCCTTATCGGAAAAAAAATATTTTTTGAATATTTGTTTGATACTCAAGAGCTAAGAACTTCCCTCCTCTACCTTTTGTGGGAGTTGCACACCCCTCAGGCATGTAACTGAGAGTTAGCCCTTTCTCAAGGAAAAAGGAGTTTAATGACTCATGGAAATTCATTCTTTGCTCAGACTGTGGGCTGAACGCTGCTTTTCATGTACAGAACATGACGTTCATACGGAAACAGCCCAGTGTTTTATGAATAGGGCCCCTATGAAAACTTAAAGCTCTCTGATTTGGGGCTTTACAGAAATGGCATGAACTGAACCTTAAGGATAATTGAATTTGACGCAAACATTCTTTCTAACGTTTTATTTAAGCAATCAGTATGTTAGAGTTCAAACAAGCTATTATATTATTCGTGTGTGTGCGTCTGCGTGTGCATATGACTAACCTCTTGATGCCAGCTGGCAGAGGGCACAAGGCGCACATATGAATCACGGGAATCCCTCTGGGTCTGGTATTCACATTATAGTTCATCAAAGAATGTCATGCAAGGTCTTTAATCTGTGAGGACAAAAAGCTAGCTTGATTTTAGGAGAAGAGGTCTCAACCAAACTGGTTAAAAACACTGGGGAAAGAATTTGAGGTAAGCTATCTGATAAGAGATAGGTGAATGCCTTGTTAGTTAAGTTTACTCTCTAGAGAGCATGTTATGATTTTGTTTTATATTAGGGCTGTCGATTAATCGCAGTTAACTCATGAGATTAACTCCAAAAAATTAATCGCGATTAAAAAATGTATTGCAATTAATTGCTGTTTTAATCACACTGTTAAACAATAGAATACCAATTTAAATTTATTAAATATTTTTGGATGGTTTTCTACATTTTCTAATGTATTGATTTCAATTACAACACAGAATACAAAGTATACAGGGCTCACTTTATATTATTATTTTTATTACAAATAGTTGCACTGTAAAAATGATAAGCAAAAGAAATAGTATTTTTCAATTCACCTCATACAAGTACTGTAGTGCAATCTCTTTATCGGGAAAGTGCAACTTACAAATGTAGATTTTTTTTGGTACATAACTGCACTCAAAAATAAAACATTGTAAAACTTTAGAGCCTACGAGTCCACTCAGTCCTACTTCTTGTTTAGCCAATCGCTAAAACAAACACATTTGTTTACATTTACGGAAGATAATGTTGCCCGCTTCTTATTTACAATGTCACTGTAAAGTGAGAACAGGTTTTCGCATGGGACTTTTGTATCTGATATTGCAAGGTATTTATATGCCAGATATGCTAAGCATTCGTATGTCCCTTCATGCTTTGGCCACCATTCCAGAGGACATGCTTCCATGCTGATGACGTTCGTTAAAAAAATAATGCGTTAATTAAATTTGTGACTGAACTCCTTGGGGGAGAATTGTATGTTTCTGGCTCTGTTTTACCCACATTCTGTTATATATTTCATGCTATAGTAGTCTAGGATGATGACTCAGCACATGTTGTTCATTTGAAGAACACTTTCACTGCAGATTTGACAAAATGCAAAGATGGTACCAATGTGAGATTTCTAAGGATAGATACAGCACTTGACCCAAGGTTTAAGAATCTGAAGTGCCGTCCAAAATCTGAGAGGGACGAGGTGTGGAACATGCTTTCAGTAGTCTTAAAAGAGCAAAACTCTGATGCGGAAACTACAGAACACAAACCACCAAAAAAGAAAATCAACCTTCTGGTGGTGGCATCTGACTCAGATGATGAAAATGAACATGCATCAGTCCGCACGGCTTTTGATTATTATTGAGCAGAACCTATCGTCAGCATGGACATATGTCCCCTGGAATGGTGGTTGAAGCATGAAGGGACATATGAATCTTATATGAATCTTTAGCACATCTGCACATAAATATCTTGCAACACCAGCTACGGCAGTGCAATGAGAACACCTGTTCTTGCTTTCAGGTAACATTGTGAACCAGAAGCAGGCAGCATTATCTCCTGAAAATGTAAACAAACTTGTTTGTCTGAGTGATTGGCTGAACAAGAAGTAGGACTGAGAGGACTCATAGGCTCTAAAATTTTACATTGGTTTATTATTGAATGCAGTTTTTTTTGTACATAATTCAACATTTGTAAGTTCAACTTTCATGATAAAGAGATTGCAGTACAGTACTTGTATTAGGTGAATTGAAAAATACAATTTCTTTTGTTTTTACAGTGCAAATATTTATAATACAAAATGAGCACTGTACAATTTGTATTCTGTGTTGTAGTTGAAATCAATATATTTGAAAATGTAGAAAACATCCAAAATATTTAAATGAATGGTATTCTATTATTAACAGTGCAATTATTCATATGATTAAAAAAATTAATCATGCGATTAATTTTTTTAATCGTTTGACAGCCCTATTTTATACGTAACCAGTTTTTCCAATATTCTTACTCACTATCACTTGAATCTCTTTGATAATAAACTTATTCTTGTTTTCACTATAAATGTATCTAAGTGCTGTGTGTTCAGCAGAGCTGTATTCTAAGGTATAACCAGTAAGCTGCGGTGTACTGTTCCTTTCGGAACAGCAGGCCTGATAATTCTGTGAGTCTTCAGTGAATAAGGGTCAGGACTCTACAGGGATGCTCAGAGGACTCGGAGAGTGGGAGGTGTGCTTATCACTAATGTGTACAGAGAGAGGGAGGCCTGCAGAGGCCTGGAAAGCAGTGCTCATATTGCCAGAGGCTGATGGAGTCAGGGAGCTGATCCACAGTAGGAAGAGACGGAATTTTCTCATGCTAAGGGCAGGTAGTGGTGAGGTGCCTTACAACCCTGGGTACCCATGGGAAGCGTCACAGTGTATGTTTAAGGAATAAGTATGATGCTTTTCTAAAGCCTGATTCTGTGAGGTGAGTGCCTCCAACTCCTGAGAGGGGCCCATAACTTTGGAGGATTGGGCCCATGCTGTAACTTTTCAGCAGATCTCTGTGTTCCACAGAGCACAGATTCTATCAGATCCTTCCCTTTCACAAACGCGGATCTCACTCTGTAGATCTGGCTAGGGTAGAGATGTGAAGAATTCTGCCCTTTCCCAATCCATGTGAACAGCACTTAACTCTAATCCCATATCTGGGGCTAGATCTAAGCACTGCTTGTAACAAGGAGACAAAGTTTTCTCCAGGATGTTTTAAACTCCAAACAGAACTAACGCCTCAGTAATTTTTTTTTTACTTGAGTTACATGGAAGGACAGATTGTGACAAACGTAGGGGTGCTCACTGGTGAATATTGGTCTCAAAATGTGTCTATGGATAGGACTCCTGAGGGGGAGGCTTGGAATGTCATGGGGAGAAGACAGTTTCAGCGCACTCTCCCAGTCACAAGATATCTGATTGCAAGCCATTGCACCTGAATGGCTTATAGACTGCCAAACGATGGAGCATGGTAGTAGCAGCCATGTCAGTCCCAGCACAGGAGAGAGACAAGGAGGGTGAGGTAATATCTTTTATTGGACCAACATCTGTTGGTGAGAGATGTGCTTTTGAGCCACACAGAGCTCTTCTTCAGGTCAGACCCTCACCCACCTGGCTAAACAATGGAGCAACCATTACGGGGCACTTCTAGATGGCCAGGCTGGCTAGTCTGAGGTAAAAGGAAGACTGCAAACTTATGCACTGTAACAAAGACCATTGGGCAGCATATCTGGAATTACAGGATTGCCAGTTCATTCCAAGTATTTAACATGCATGTAAAGGCCAGCTTGGACACTCCCCACACAGTTCTTGCAGTCTACAAATGTGGCTAACCCATAGGATGAACAACATATGTTTGCATCCTGGAACAAAAGACAAGTCCAGTGAAGCTGAGCGCTTTGTCTCTTGTGTGAGCCGGGGCCTGTGGGGCTTTGAGAGAAGGCAGTTTTTCCTGAGAGAAGGAACTTGGGAAGCAATTCTGGGAGACATTCTCTGGAATGAAAACTGGTCCTGAGAGCTCCTTGGCTTCCTAAAGGAATTCAAGGTGGTTCTGCTTTTTTCCTGTAATTCAAGAGGGAAACCCATCTAATTTAGCTTGCAGTGAAGTGTTAGATTCAGTGAGACTGGGTGTAGGCTTTTTGAAATCATTTTCTCTAGTGCTCAGTTCTGTTTTCTAATGAACATACTTGTTTTAAGAAGGCTGTTTCCCCTCTGTTCCACTGATCACAGGCTCCTGAAGGGAAGACATGCAGGTGTCCAGTCAGACTCACAGGTAAGGGGAGCCGGAACAACTTTCACCACAGCATCCTCTGCACAGTGTGACCTTGAACATGTGTGCGAGGTCACGCCAGAAGGGGCGTTCTGGTAGTGCACAACCTATTCAGGGCTGCACCATTGGTCGCACCTGTGTGCTAAGAAGTGATTGGCAGAGATAGGGTGTTGTACCCAGATTCCAATCCAAAGCTGTCTACATGACAGTGGCACAGTTGCAGTTACACCACTGTAGCGTTTGTAGTGCAGACACATGTGTGACACTGGCAGACCAGGTGCCAGCTCATGCCAATGTCCCTATTTCGCAACTGAACACTGACAAATACGTAGCTGGAATCAGTCTGGCCCACCTGTTTATTAGTATTATTAAAATGGGTATTAGAATTATAAGAATGTGTTTGGTGTTTAGAGTTTATTGAATGTTTGTGAGCTGCTGAATGCACTAATTTCACTTATAACATCTGTATCCCATTTTGCAAGATAATATTTAAGTGGTTGTGTTGTAAGCCTGTGCGACAGTGTAAATCACCAGTCAAGAGAGAGACATTAACTAGTGTGCAGTGCTGGTCTTCAACAGAAGGTGTTACGTCCTGCCCAACCAAAAAGGTCCATCAACACCAGATGGACTATTGTGGGATGATAAAGAGGACAAAAGGCATTGGCTGTTCTGCCCTCGTCTCTGTCAAGACAGGTCATGCAAGTGGATTCTTCTAGTCAGCTGAGTTCACAGCTCAGAGCACAAGGGAGGAGGGGGGATAAAAACCCCTAACAAGAAGGAACTGGATCTCTAGACCACTTGGGCTCTGGAGAGCAAGGTTTACTAGGCATACACAAGAGATCCCCATGCTTAGCCTGGATTATCCTTCAAGGATATATAAAGCTTGCTTATTATAGAAGTGTGACTGTTGTTGCTTGGAGGGGCCATACTGAGATAGCTCTATTAGGGCAAACTGCAAAAATGGGGCAAACAATCCCCAAAACTGGTGGTTATTCTAATAATTAGATTCACCAAGCCAGCAACAAAACAGCTTCCACAACACCTTACTGGTTACCCAGAAGCCAGAAATATAGTTCCTTTAAAGCAACCGAGCCTTGGGCTCCCACCCAGACAGCCAAGTCAAATATGGTCAGGATTTCTGAAAATATTGTTCATCATAAATAAAGTTCTACCAGTCCCAGGGGATCGGACACATTACCCACTAGGTCAATGAATATTTCAGATCTTACCCAAATACACTCTTACAGCCAATTCATATTAATTAAAGAAAAGAGAGAGAATATTGTGGTTAAAAGATCATCATACATACAGATATGAATAAAGATCTTAGGTCAGTTTCATAGTAGAGACGGTAAGCTGCTGAGTTGCAACAAGTCCTTTCCAGAATCAGTTCATCCAGTCATAGTCCAAACAGGCAGTCCATATATAGAGTTTGTTCAAATTATTCCATGAGAATTAGCAGGATAGTCCAGACTGGAGCTGGAGACCTCAGTCTTGCGACTCAAGCTTCCCCTGACCAAGCTTAGGCAGATCTAAGATAACAGGATCAGGGCCCTAGAGTTCTTTTATAGATCTCTGGCAGATTATCGATAGCCTCTTGACAGCAGGTATTCCTTGGGTGAAGCATTGTGGCTTTGAAGTAAAACCTCTTATTTCCTATGTATATACAGGTAATTGGGTGCATTCATCAATATAAGGTCATTATCCATTAAGCAGTTCATAGACGGGTTACTACAAACTTCAAAAAGAAATATAGACAATGATATTATTACACCCAAGTTTCATCTAAATGTTAATATTCCCTTTTGCTCTCTGAATCAATAGAATATAGTAACAGATGGGAACCTTCTGGTTACATGGTTAACCTCTAACAAGATATAGGTAAACACAGACCAATACAATCACTATCTTCTTCTAATTCTCTAACAATACAAGTCTTCGTTTCAAAGCTCTAATCTATCTAACATGGCTTTGTTAGTTATTTATAAGGAATGGCCTTAGTTACCATTTATATACTTTTCTAATTTGTCTTTAAAGGTTGAATGTGAGTCATTTAGCCTTTAAGTTGCTTAACCCTTTCTGGCTCAGTGTCACAAGAAGCTTCTATTACTTTTTGAAACTTAAGCTTGTAACTCATGTGTGTATATAAGTTTACCTGCTTTTAACCTTGTATATAACTTTCTTGTTTCTTTTTCCTACTTAGTAAATCTTTATATAGTGTATTATAGGATTGGCTAGAAGCACTGTCTTTAGTGTAAGATCTAAGGTGCAATTGACTTGGGGTAAGTGACTGGTCCTTTGGACTGGGAGTAACCTGAATATTGCTTGTGATTCTTGGTATAAGGGACCATCTGTCACTAAGATATGCTCACCTGTGTAGCAAGATAGATTGGAGAAGTCAAGACTGTCCGTGACTCCATGTTTACGCTGTTACAGTGCCTAACTATAGGAATTTACACTTGATAATTGGTTGGTGAAATCTAAATATAGCATTCACAGCCAATTTGGAGTTTGTGACCTGGTTCTTAACAGTGTGCCCTGAGATTAGTACTCATGCTCTTGAGTCACTGCAGGCAGCTTGACAACTTGTTACAGTGACAGAAGGGGTTTTTCCATCACTGTAGTAAATCCACCCACTCAAGAGGCAATAGCCAGGTCGATGGAAGAATTCCTCTGTCGACCTAGCAGTATCTAAACTGGGGCTTAAGTTGGCTTAACTGCATCTCTGACGGATGTGAATTTTTCATGTCCCTGAGTGATGTATCTAGGTCGACCTGTGCAAACCCGGCCTAAGAGTGGGAGAATCATGAGTTTCCATCCCAAGATAAGTAAGAACATGTGTCTGGGCAGCTGAAGGGGTGCACCTAGACACTAGAAAAGGGCCGGGGTGCAATCGGCCTCGGAACCATGTCAGAAATATTCCAAGAACCTACAATATCTGTACTTACACCTATTTGTGCATGCAACAGACATTACCATGGCAGGCACAGAAGGCCTGATTGCATGCAGAAGTGCTCTTTGGCACATGAAAATTGGTGCATTCACAAAAATAATGAGTACTTTTCAAAGGGGCTTTGGAAATTTGGCTTTTGTTATCTTCCTAACGAGGAATAGCATTACCCAGAGCGTCCAGTAGCTAATTGGAAAGACTGCTCCATCGTGGGTTCTCTCTAACTGTATTTAGAAAAACAGCTCCAATCACAAATAGGGATCAATGAGAAGGCTAATAATGATAACATATTAGCAACATCAAATGTCAGAAGCTTACACAGACATTGTATATCAGCAGTTGTACAGATCTTGCCATTACAGTGATATAGCCCTCCTGTTTTCAACATTAGAAAACTCAGTGGCTTCCAAACACTGTGATGTTTCTAGTGCAGAAACACAACATACCTGAGTGTCAAGCACCACAGCATTATGTAGAAGGAGTAGTGGCAATATGTATCATGCATGTCCATGTAGCAAGAGACGTGTCTCAAACTCATTTTACTATGATGGTGAGTCACTTAGGCTTAGCTGCCAAACTGCTTGCTTGTGGCCGTTCATGCCACAGCCAAAAATTTAAGTATTTATGTCATGTCTCTTATTTCAACATGCCCCACATGTGCCACAAAACACCATGATCCCTTTCACTCTTGGCACAGGCAATTTCCATATCATGGTGTCTCCTCACAGACACTGGTGTAAAATAATAAAAAGAGAACTGCAGTGATTTTTCTAGCCCAGCTGTCTGAAAGCCTAGAAGATGGTGCCAGCTTAATTGTTGCAGTCACTATTCTTTTTCTTCATTTATTCATGCTTGGAGGGACCTCTCTCCTCATGACATTTAGAGTGCTGGTGCGTAGAAAATTGGTACAGTTTCCTTTAGCTTTCAGGGGCAATACAGGAGTTGGATTATATGTCACAATTGAAAATACAACAGCTGTGCTCCATGCTAGCCATTCCTTTTCTTCTGGATCCAAAGTCTTCAAGGGAGTATCACAAATCCACATAATGATTCTGAATGCCAGGTTTGACATTTGGATCTCTAGTTTGGATTAGCGATAAGGGAAAACACATATGGTCAGAAAACTGACTCTTACAGCATGGACACATCTGTGCATTCTGGTGAGTGCAGGTTAATACTGACTTCTGCAGGAATAACTTGAGTTTAGAGTTTATTCTCCATATCCAGCTGCCAGTTGTCCAAGTTCCAGGCACTGATGAGAGAGAAAATAATTCCTAGGCTGTGAGTTATGATGCAAAATAACAGAGTTCATTCTACTACACTAGTTAGGATTTTTAGTTATTTATTTAAAAATGATTTGCAGATAACTTTTTTTAAAATTGGGGTTGTGCCCTTTCTTGCTGCTTTAAGATGTATATGGAAATCGTGTTCTTTTTTTAACAAAAAGCCATATGTTTTCTTTTCCACTTGTATTTTGCCTTAGAAATATCAGGAACGTTGATTGAGGCTTTCCGTATTTCTGCGGCAGGCTTCCTTGGTGGTTTCAGAGATGCATATTGTGAGCTCTCCCACATTAAGGTGTCTAATCTTTAACAAAAAAATCCTTTTTCCAGTATGTCCATTAGGCGTTATAGTTAAATATATGAAAACAAAAATCCATATGTCTTTGTGTCAGATTCAAGGGCATTTTCCTTCTTCACCAAAGGCTGACATGGAGGTCTTAGGAGCCAATGTACTGCATAAATGATAGTGAGACCAGAAACTTAGGTTTTGTGAATGTTGAACACCAGTCTTTCAATCATAGCTGATTTTCTACTGATTTGAACTTTTATGTGCTTGTTTTATGACATCAGTTATCTTCCCTTGCCTGTCTTTGATTTACATACCACTCTGATCTTCCTTACCTTTATGTCCACCCTTTCCCCCTGGCTCCTCCACTTCATGCTGACCCCTCTCCGGCTTCTACTCCTTCCCATATCTTAATTCCTCAGATTTCTTCTTCCCTCACATACTCTCCCACCTAACTCTCCCACCTTTGTTCTATACCCATCCCACCAAAAACAGCACCTGCATTTATTTAAATGTACGTGTACATATACCCAGACTGCATGTGTTTATGTTCATGTCAATATATTATATAACCATCAGCACATACATATAACCCCATATAGCTGCTGAATCTCAGTTTTGCAACTCTCAACTTGCTGTCCACATCTTTGCATCACAGTTTGCTGTAGCTGCTCTTTTAGGTTGTGATCTTTTCGGGACGGAAACTGGCTGTCCTCTGAGGCGCCTAGAAAATTTCAGAGCACCAGATAAATAATAATGCTATCAGCTTCTGCACTGCCTGAACACTCGCATGTGAAATGAACTTAAGCCAATGTAATTGAAACACTATGTAAAAGATTGACAGCCACTGAGGATCTGGGCCTATATCCAAAAGATACTATTTGGAATAATTTGCAGCCCATGGGTCTACAATTATTTAATTATTTGGCTAGCACAGCCATTTCTGTTACCCAGCTTGTGTGAGCTCTTAAAGAATGGGCATAAGGGGCCTATGCAGATCTCAGCCTGCCCAGGGAGGTTGAAGATAAGGAGCTAAATCAGAAAATGGTGCCTACTGAGTGGCGTGTTTCATGATCCCATCAGGCAAAATATCTGGTTTACCTTAGCAGTACTATACTCACAAACAATATTTTCTGTGTTTAAGCAGGGTGGAGCTGCCCTCTACTGTTTCAATTATGTACGACTGTCCACTTGTTTATTTAGAAAATAAAGGACCTGTATTGATATAGTCTTCTGTTTTTTAAAAAAAAAGCCCCTCCCCTTTGAAATGAAGCAGTGTGTAGTAAAACTGCAAATATATTCCTGGAAGTGTTGACAAATTGTATTTCTTTCTACTGTCTGGCAACTTCCCCAGAGTCCGTCACACACCGTATGACGAGTGATGAAGTGACATCTGAGATTGCCCCAAAAGAAGCATTGTGGAATTTGCATTGCATCTGAAAAGGGGGGCAAGTGGAGACTCGTTGTTCTGATTTTGAAAAGCTTTAATGCCCCTGGATGCTATTTATGAGCAGGGATATCCTGATGTTTATACCCAGTTTCTCAATCGTCTCTGCTGCTCTTAGAGAAGCTTTGAGCTGTGTTAAGATTAGGA
Source organism: Chelonia mydas (assembly GCF_015237465.2). Classification (NCBI taxonomy): domain Eukaryota; kingdom Metazoa; phylum Chordata; order Testudines; family Cheloniidae; genus Chelonia; species Chelonia mydas. The sequence continues at coordinate 46,740,381 of NC_057849.1, read as the reverse complement.
CGATCTAAATTTGATTTCCAGGGAAAGGAATGAAAGGAAGAGAGGATATTTAAATACCAATGGATTTAAAAAGAATTCTCAGCTATCCTGCCACAAAATATTCCTGGTATTGTCAAGGTGCACTTTCCCATTCTGTGACTGCATCTTGGATGAACAAAAGCAAAATGTGTCACAGATACCTACTGTCATGCCAGTTCCACTAGGCTTAACTTTATTTCTAGAACCAGATTCTCAGCTGCTGTGAATCAGCACGACAGCACTGTCATCATCAGAGCTGCGTCCATTCACACCAGCTGAGAATCAGATTCCTTGTGTCTTGCTACTGGCTTTCATGTTCTGACTTCAAACTAACAGGCTGAGTGCAGAAAGTGCAGGGTCCTATGAGTCATAAGTATCACTTGTCGCTTCTTGTTTGGCATATTCTTGAACTGCTCTTCAGAAAACCACGATCATGCCCTATAACTGAGCAGCGTGAGAACAAATATCTCACAAGCAATGCCCCAATTTGGGCTTTTGGCCTGAGACCCTCAGGATTGTCCCCACGTTTCTCAGCCACAGCCGTTGTAGCTACTGCAGTCATGAAAGCAATCTTCAGTAGAATAAAGGGAGAATACAGACATGTGTCTTGGGTCCATTCTAGCTGTTAAAGCAGATAGTATTTGGATTCATCGGCCATAGGGGTTTGTTACTGTCCTGATTTTTTTTAAGGACTTTCCCCCCACATGTATTCGAGGGAAATTGGCGTGGCGGGTGGGGAGATGGGATGGTTATCTCAGCCAAGAACAAAATCTCAGGCTTTCTAAATCCCACTCTAGCTAGTGTGTTCCTGGGCCTATGACTGTGTGGGGAGATCTCTATAGATGGTTTTTTTAGTGTACAATAAAATGGTGAGTCAAACAAAAACACCAAAGTGCGTCGATAAGCCAGGTGATGTTCATGGTGGCAGGACCTGCTGTGGGGAGGAATTCCCCAGGCCTAGGAAAACGATGTATAATTGGCCGAGTCAGGGGAACACTGCTGATCCAGAACACTGGAATGACACCAAATTTGATTGTTTTAGTGGGCCCCTGTTGGAATGTGAATTGGGTTAGGTTCCAGGCCAGCCATTCTATTAGCATTAAAGTGGCCCTTTGCACTCCCTGTTATAGCTGTTCAGAGCAGCCCAGGACTCTGAAAATAGAAAAAAGGGACAATGAAGGGACGAGAGTAACAAAAAGCACTATGTAGTGGGAGAACACAAGGGTGCTAATTCTCTAGGAGAGCCTGCAGCAGTATTTCCCCCGAGTGTAATCCTGTCAGATCTCCTTAGCTAAGCAGGGTCTAATCAGTACTCGAGTTGAGGCCTTGCTAGGGAGAAAAAGCCTAGCAGGAAGTGGTGCTGGTGCTTCAGTAGGTGGCGCTCTTCTCTCTGAATTAATGCTGAACCAATGTCCCAGCATACTGTTAAGGGATGTTGTGCTACGGGAACAGAGGTATTTGGATAAAATGTAAAACCATGATCCTGTCCAAAGCAAGACCTATGGTCTAAAATGGCACTTTTTACATGAGTTTGTATGTTAACCTGGGTGTATTGGAGAAATTCTAATTTGGGGAATTACTTTCCACCTACCTTAAAATTCTCCCTACACTTCCACTGAGGGCAGTCCTCTGGGGTGCTGAGCACTCTCAACTCCCATGTAAGTAAAGGTGTTGAGCACTTCATTGGACTGGCCCCCTTAATTTTTCTATTAAGGTTCTTATACCTTGGCCATCACCACCGTAGCATCTGAACGCCTTCCGGTACTGCACTAAGTAACATGATTAACATCTGTCACATGTTTGTTCTCTCATTCTCCCCCCTGGGGAAGAGGTCTGTGTGCAGTGGGGTGACTTGTTTTTGTACAGTGTCTCTTGTATTTTAGTTTTATTTTTGAGTCTCTCTCTGTGTATGTGTAATATACCTGTTGCTATGTATTTGCTAGAAAAGGCAAGGTCAAAGAAATACACCTTGCCCCTAGAGCGGAAGGTGGTGAAGTTTGTGATGGTCCTTAGTCCTGCGGGAGTTCATTACACAGTCTTGAACTGGCCCCAAGAAAGTTCTGTGTCCTGCACAAGCAAGTTTTACCATTCTGGTTAAGAGTTCTGTTGTGCCAGAGGAGTGAAGTTATTGACATTGGTCTTTGTCCCAGAGCCTTAGGTGATCTTTTCGATATCCTGGGCCCAGGCCAATGAGTGCCTTGAAGATAAGGACCCAGCCCTTGAACTTGATTTGAAATTCTTTGGGAAGCCAGCATAGAGAGCAGAGGGCAGGTGTGATGTGCTCACATTAACCAGTATTGTTGAGGAGATGCACTGCAATGTTCTGTGCTAGATGGAGTTTCCTAAGTGCTGAAGTTTTCATGCCCAGGTATATCACATTGATGTAGTCCAGGTGAGGGGTGACAAAGGCATGAATAACTGAGGCCAGGCCTTCATCCACCAGGATGGGATGGTCTCCTAGCCAGCTGGCAAAGGTAGAAAGCGTTACTTATGGATGCTGCTGTGTGAGCGCTTAGCGTGAGTGAGGAATCCGGGAGCACTCCTAACCTTGGGCTGAACTGACCGATTGTGAGTGTGAACCTTCGACCTAAGAGGACTGCACTGTGTCTGCACGCTCTTCAAAATGCTTTCCTCAGCCCACCAGCATCAGATCTGTCCTGCTTGAATTCAGCTTCCACCAGCTGCTCTTCATTCATGAGCTGATCTCATCCAAGCAACTAGGCCATCTTAATGGCAGTGGGCTGGTCGTATCGGGTGAAAGAGAGGTAGAGCTGTGTGTTATCTGTGTATTTCTGGCACTGGAGTCCATGTCACCTGATCAGTTCCCCTAGGTTATGTTTACATTGCAGCTGGAAGCTAGTGTACTGAAAATAGCAGTGTGGGCGTTAGGCTCTGGCCGAGACTTGGGCTAGCCACCTGAGCTCAGACCCAGGGGGTCAGCTGCTGTGCATGCCACAATGGCCACACTGCTATTTGTAGTGTGTTAGTGCGAGTCCTGCTAGCCCAATTCTGTTTATCTACTCTGGGAGGCTCACTCCCAGCTGCAGTTAGACATATCCCTAGTGGCGGCATGTCGATGTTGAAAAGAACCAGAGGGAACTGATCCTTGTGGAACTCCACAGATGAAGGGTGTAGTGGTGGAGGTCCAGTTTCCCATCACTACTCATTGGGTGAGTCTCTCCAGGAAGGACTCAAACCATTTTAGCACATTACCTTGGACCCCTTCCATCTCTTTTGGGTGAGACTGCAGTATTTCATGATCAACAGTGTCAAGTGCTGCAGAGAAGTTTTGACCGAGTGGGAATTTTTTATAATATTTTGGATGAATATTGTGTGTGCCTCAGTTTTCCCTATGTGCTGCATGGTTAAGTAGGTGTGGGCAAAATGTTGTTTTGCAGAGATCCAGGTTTGATTGGTGCCTAGCTGTCTGGGGCCTGGGCCCAATGTCCATGGAGGGCCTAAGAAGACAATGGCTACTCCTGGACATCTGGTACCCAGCAACTAACGAGTAGGGAGCCAGCTGGCTGGGACCACCTGGAGAACAAAGGGCTAAGGGCAAGGCCAGGTGACCATGCTTCCCAGGAACAAGAAAAAAGGACTAAAGAGGGGCTCTTTGGGGTTGTTAAGTGTGGGCTGCTGGTAGCAGGAGACACTTCTGGGTTGAGACTACAGGGGGTCAGAGAGAGCTCTTGACTGACCCAGATGGACTTTGCTGTAACTTTCTAATCTCCGTGTTAACCAAGGACTCTCTGCGCTGTGTGCCAGAGATCTAATAAACCCATCTGTTTTTGCAACGCAGGCTGAGAGTCACTCCAGAGTCAGAAAGTCGGGGGTGCATTGCTCCCATTGGGTGCAGAAGTCTTCCCCAGGTGTCCAATGCAGGTCAACTTGCTGCAGAGATCTTATGGCGTAAAGTGGGGGTGCTGAAGGCTCTGAGGTTCGGTCTCAGTGAAGCCAAGGGGCTTACCCCAGTGAAAGAGTGTGACCCTAAGGGGGTTAATACGCTGAAGGGGGGTCCTCCCAGGGATTGTCCCATAGCTGGTCGTGAGCACTGGGCCTGTGGATCCGTAACAGAAGTCCAGGCAGATGAGAATGGATATCTGTCTCTTATCCATTGACAGCGGGAGTTCATCCATCAGTACCACCAAAGCAGTTTCAGTTCCATGTCCTGGCCTCAATCCAGACTGAATCCACCACTACTATGTATTCTTGCTCTGCCTATTGACAGTTGCCCCAGTTTATCCCTAAAGTTGGGAGCACTTCAGTGGTGGACAAAATGTTGCTCTATGACATAGTTCCCAGTTCTGCAATTAGATCTATGGAGGCAGATGTCCACATGTCAGGAGATCCTTTTCTCCTTCTCTGTTTTGGCACCAGCTGAGCTCTGTGGGGACACAAGGGTCTAACTCAGGGGTGGGCAAACTGTGGCCCGCGGGCCGGATCCGGCCCCTCAGGGTTTTGGATCCGGCCCGCAGGATTGCCCCCCGTGGTGCCGCAGGCCCTGCGCCACTCTCAGAAGTGGCCGGCACCACGTCCCTGGGGTTCCGGGGATGGCGGTGAGGGTGGGCAGAGGGCTCCGTGAGTTGCCCTTGTCTCCAGGCACTGCCCCCGCAGCTCCCATTGGCTGGGAATGGGGAACTGAGGCCAATGGGAGCTTCAGGGGAGGTACCTGGAGGTGCGACAAGGGCAGCGTGCAGAGCCCTGTGCCCCCCCTCCCCCAGGGGCCGCCCAGGGACGTGGTGCCGGCCACTTCCCGGAGTGGCGCGGCATGGGGCCAGGGCAGGCATGCAGGGAGCCTGCCTTGGCCCTGGTGCGCACTGCTGCTACCCCAGAGCTGCTTTAGGTAAGCAGCGCCAGGCCGGAGCCTGAACCCCACCTCCCAACTCCTTGCCCTAAGCCCCCTGCCTGCAGCTTGCACCCCTCCTGAACCCCTCCTGCACTCCAACTCCCTGCCCTGAGGCTCCTGCTGCACCCTGCACCCCCGAGCACCCCAACCCCCTGCCCTGAGCCCCCTGCCGCACCCCACACCCCTCCTGCACCCGAACTCCCTGCCCTGAGCCCCCTGTCACACCCCGCACCCCTCCTGCACCCCAACCCCCTACCCTGACCCCTCATACACCCCGCACCCCTCCTCTGCCCCAGTCCCTTGCCCTGAGCCCTTTCCTGCACACCACGCCCTCTCCCACACCCCACACTCCCTCCTGAACTCTGGCCCTGCATATAATTTCCCACCCAGATGTGGCCCTCAGCCCAAAAAGTTTGCCCACCCCTGGTCTAACTGCACAGATCCAATTGCAGGACTGAGGCCATAATTTGCAAAATGCATTGGGCTCCCCCTGACAAAAGGCACTATTTATTATCATTGGCAAGGGAAGTCCCAGCACTTTGGAGCCATTAGCAAAACAGCAAAAACATAGTTGAAAAAGCTCTGGACACAATCTCCGCAAGATGAAGCGGAAAGATAAAACTTCTTCTTTCACTTGCTCAGCTTGAAACAGAAGGCGATCATTTCAAACAGAAATGTAACCATCAGGGGGTTTGTTTCGGATTTGTTTTTTAAATTCAATGTGATTGATGATAAATGTGTTGGACAACAGCAATTGATGCAAATAGCTTGGCGTAATTCTAGGAACTGTAGGAATTTTATATTGACTACATCTGCTGAATCACTAGTGGACACTGAAATACATAAATGAGAAAACCCTTCTAGGATGATTCATAATCGTAACAGCAAAGACAGGAATAACTGTTGTTTTTTGGGAAAGTGGAAACTGAAGTAATTTAACGTGAAATATTTTACACATAACGAGTAGCTTATGAGTGTTTAATTAAAAATGCTCACAGTAAGTTGCTCATTTTAGTCCATTCAAACAAGAGAAAAACATTGATTGACAGTAATATTTTGTGCATGCTGTCATGGAGTCACCGGGCAATGCTCTGGAACTACTCCATACGAAGCCAGTCAGGACTCTGGGGGAGCATGCCTCCTCTCTCTGAGCATATTGTCACCAGGGCAAGAAGCCTACACAGCTTCGACCTTCCTGGGTCTGACCTCGGAGCATTCAGCATCCCCTTTTCATACTGTGCGCTTCCCGCAGGAGTCCACCTGGACGGGACTCCTGGGGAAGCCAGGGGGTCCTGCACCCCAACTCCGCAGTCAGACGTGACTCTCAGCCAGCGTAAAACAGAAGGTTTATTCATCGACAGGAACACAGCGTAGAACAGAGCTTGTTATTACAGACATCAGTGACTTTCAGCCAAGTCCATCTTGGGAATCCTGGGCCAGATGCCCTGGATTCCCTCTCCTCCAGTCCCCCCATGCAGACTGCCAGCCTCCAGCCACCCAACCTCCGACACCCCCCTTGATGCCCCTCCTCCTTCTCTTTGTCTCGCTTCCTCCTCGGGCCAAAAGTGTCACCCCATCACATGCCCTTCCTGGGTCTCAGGTTACATAGGTGCAAATAGCTGGGCTGTCTCACCTGCCCTGAGGGCCTCAGCAAAGTCACACACCCAATTCCCACCACCGAAGCATTGGTGCAGTACACTGAGAAACTAAGGTACACACAGTATTAGTATAGGACAGTAAGACTCACATGCAACATAACAAGATGAATAAAACCCCACTCGTCACACATGCATAACACTCTTCCTGTGAGGCTCTCACAGGTCTCTACAGAGCGGGAGTATTATCCTGGTTTGACAGTGACAAAACTCGGGCACAAGTAAGCTAAATGACTTGTCTAAGACCAGAAACAAAGTGAAAGCTGCCCACAGAACTCAGTTCCTGCTCTAAGCACTAGACTGCTAGGTCCAATTCTCCACTGCCTTGCACTTTGTGGAGTCATCTATTCCTGTGAAGAGTAGGTGTTTTAAAAAAAAAAAAAGGTACAAAATCAAAATTTTCCATTCACTCACACACCAGTGGCAATGCTTTACCTCCATTTTGCTGTTGCTTTGCATGGGAGTAAATGACTATATGAGATACCAGGCAGTGGAGAATCAGGCCCCCTATCTCCTTAGATGTGAATCAGTGTACGGAATAACAAGGAGAGAACACAGACTGATTGGCAGGTGTCTTCAAGTGCTAACGGTCAGCTCATTACTACTGCTGAAGATTATCCCAGTTTATGCAAACTCTTCCAAGTCAGGAGTATCAGCTTCTTCCCTCTGCTTCCCAGCTTCTTTCTTTATTCCTCTAGGCCAATTCAGTTCCTTCTTTGCTTCTTGCATGTTGCACACTCCTTTCTCCTATTTCTTGTCTTCATACACCCTGCTGTGAGTGATATTCCACAAGGGCTTGGTACAAAGCCCACTGAAGCCAATCGGAATCTTCCAAGAGACTTCAAAAGCCCCGATTCAGCAAAGTACTTATGCAAGTGTGTTCTATCTTTTCTACGTCATTCATTATTTTATATAAAGCAGCTAAAATAATGAATGGGATAGAGCAGATATAAGACAGGGAGAACAGAAGCTCCTGATCTAACACAAGGACAAGGGGATAGTCAATGAAACGAAAAGGTGGCAAATTCAAAATTGATAGAAGGAAATAGAAAAGGAGTACTTGTGGCACCTTAGAGACTAACCAATTTATTTGAGCATAAGCTTTCGTGAGCTACAGCTCACTTCATCGGATGCATACTTTTCCACAGTATGCATCCGATGAAGTGAGCTGTAGCTCACGAAAGCTTATGCTCAAATAAATTGGTTAGTCTCTAGGGTGCCACAAGTACTCCTTTTCTTTTTGTGAATACAGACTAACACGGCTGTTACTCTGAAACCTGTCAGAAGGAAATACTTTTTCATGCAATGCGTAATTAGACTGTGGAACTCATTGCCACAGGATATCATCAAGGCTGAAAATTTAGCATGATTCAAACATTTATATGGATAGCAAGAAGTTATAACAGTTAATGCTAATGCTAAGGGATATTAAACCTCATGCTTCAGGGCATAACTCAGTCTCTAACCATTAGTGATTCCCAAGAGATCTTCATGGGGGACAGATTTACCCTCATCTGCCTCTCGTGGGGTTTCTTACACTTTCCTCTGAAGCATCTGGTGCTGAGCACTGTTGAAGGACTAGATGGACCTTGGGTTTGACGGCAATTCCTTTTCCTCTATGTTCTGTCCCATTTGAAGCTGGGCCTTAAGCATGTGCTTTAAGTTAAGCACGAGTTTGAGTGCTTTGCTGAGAGAGAGTTGGGGGAGGAGGGAGGATGTCGAAGGTCAGTTATGCTCTGCAGGTTTCTCTCTGGTTTCTCTCTTTGAATCACAATGCTCAAAGCCTTCCCGAGGGCAGAGGTGCCTCAGAATATATTGCTCTTCCTCTGAGCTGTGGAGGACTCTGAAACTGCAGCTGTCCTAGCTGTCACTGCTCAATCTGCTGAAATGGATTTCAGAAAAGAGAGGAGACCTAAGAGAGGAGACCCTCCCATCCTACGTCTCCCTCTACCCCCCATCAAAAATATATTTGTCTTATAATCCTGTGCCTCGCACGCTATTTCTGCCTGGTCATCACTCCGAGCGTTGCAAAGTCTAAAAGGTACTATTGAGATATTATATAGCTGATTGCTATCATGTATACAGTTTGATATTTTCAGTAATTGCAGCTGCCTCTGGGAAGCCCGACCGTGCATTGTCAAACTCTCTGACCATGCCTAATGTTTCACCCAGCTGTGCTATGTGAAGCCTGAGCCCTCACAGCTCCTTTTGCATACCAGACACGAGTGTAATACTGCAGAGCCCACTGGGTGCATAATTACCAGCACAGGTGTCTATGCCAATGTCGTAAATTATAGGATGGATAGTGCAGGAGAGCATCTAATTGCATTGCTAGTCGTAGTGCTAGTACTCAATGCTTCTCTGTACTTGAATACAGTATTTCTTCCTGGGAAGAGAGGGATAAGTATGTGGGTTTGTATTTGCCCCTTCAAGCCTTTTTTTTTTTGGCTGCAAGGGCTAGCAGAGACTTCAGAGCCAATACGATAAACTGCATGTTGGGAAATGCATGTTAGTGTGGTAATTGTATGGCAACTGCTGCCTGTTCTCCAGGCCTCTGAGCCTCAAGTCCTTGGCTCCCTGGTGCAGTTCTGTAACGCAGGGAGACAGGATGCAGGGGACCCCATGCCTGATGCAGAATGCAGAGCCGTGCTTTGTGGGGAGCTCTCTGTGCCTCAGTGTGTAGGGGCTTGACAGAGGAGAGGCAGTGGATCTGTGACTATGTAGAGCCACAACTCTTTATCCAGACAGGTGACGGAGGAGGAAGGGGCTACTGGAGAAGACAGGGCTGAGTACAGGGCCTTGAGGCCGCAGTAGTGGACGTGGAGCACTCTGGTGTCACTCTGCATTCTGGAGTTCAGATTGTCCCTCCCCCATGCCCCAGCTCCTGTGCAGATCCCCAGTGCCACAGCCTGGTTTCCAGGGCTGTGGGACCAGGATTTGGCCAGTTCAAGTGGTAATCAAATGAGTTTGTTCAACTATTTGTAGGCACATCAAACTGTATCACATGTCCCACAGACTCCCGGAGCTAAATCCTGCCCACTACTGCATGAGGGAATAGGGTGACTCCTCTGCCCATACAACCAGCAAGGCAGATGGCCTTCGTCATGTTACTCGGGAGCCCTGGGGAGGAGGGAGCGCCTAAAGCTTTGTCTTCATTGCCAAACCAGGTATGTGTTTAGCAAGGGATAACTAATATGCGCTCGCTAACTGCTGTAAAAGTCCCTTTTTGGGCACGAACACCAAGCCTAACGATGTGTCAGCCTGTGACCCATGTGTCCAACAGGATGATCTGCTGCTCAGCAGGCATGGCTGCGCACCCTGCCTGACCGCAGACGTCTCCACCATTGAGCAGCAAGTCGCAGCTTGACACACTTTTCACCACTCCTCTGAGCAGAAGCAGTGCATCCCCTGCATGGAGACCTGGCCTAGTCCTACCCTGGCCAGTAGGGATCCTATAACAGAGGATGTAGCAAGCAGCATCTTTGCTCCCCCGGTAGCACTTGCCACTGCAGGACTCAGTCGTAGAAATTAGAGATGAAAATTCTTTTGCCATCCTCCAGGGGGCGATGTGGGACTGTTCTCTCCAGTGTTTTGTCTTGTCAAGGGCTAAATGTCCCAACCAAACAACAGTACTTCCATGGCTTTCGGGAGGCTACATCTCTCCGTGTCAGGAAGCTTTAGCTGTCATTCAGCCTAAATTTTTATTTTCTTAATTTCATTCTTAATGTTCTTCACCGAAGCCCTCAGGGCAATAAACAGAAGCCAGGTTGGTAGGAATAGCTCAGTGGCTGTAATGAGATTTCTGCACTGCATGGTTTTGCCTTCTCATTTGTCTGCCTTATGCCACTTCTGGACGAGTCAGCATCCTTCTGAGACATATCGCTCGCTGAGGTCTTTCCCGGGGTTTTATTTTTAGTTTTGTTGAATCAGGAGCAATTAGCTCCATATGCATCTGACTGTCTTACCTGGGGCTGGCTTTGAGGGCTTTTTGTGTCCTAGGAAAACTGAAAATTACAGGCAGGCCTTTCCCAGCTCACAATTTCTCCATCCCTCCATCACTGGTTCTCTCACATTTGTCTCACTTTTTGCAGCATTTGGGTCTTCGTTCTTGCTCTTATTTTCACTCAGATTCTGCTCTCTTTCTTCTGGGACTTATTTTATTACTTTGGTTTAGATCCTTTGAGCTAATTTTCCCTGTTACTCTGCTTTCTTTTCATTCTCCTTCCCTGCCGGCTCCCTACCTAATTTTCTTATTCAGTATTTGTCTTTCTTTTCCTGGTTCTATATCCATTTCCATACTTTTATTCTCTCTCTGTGTTGTCTATAAGGGGCTCAGAGTGGTGGGATGGCTTATGGAAAAGTCCACAGTGACCTCAGCTTGGTAGGAATAATAAAATAACAGTAGTACCATGGTTAGTAAAAATTCTACAAAAGACTGCTGTGGATGAGAGATGGCTACCAGAGAGAGAGAGATGGCATGTCAATAGCAGAATAGACTCTTTAATTGTAGGATTTGGCTCCTAGCTGCCTTGACACTAAACGTATTCTCATTCCAAATATTTTATTGCTGCTCTGTCCCTTCCATTTCCTATAAAGCCCCTTCTTTGGTTATTTAAGATGTTTGCCATCTCAGCTAGTAGGAAGATCTGTAAGCTAAGCCAGGGGCTGGAGTAGATGAGATTAGTTTATTTTCTGTTTTGTCATCTCCTAGGATCTGTGACAGGGGTGGGGAACCTATTTTCTGTCATGGGCCATTGACCCACAGAACAAATCAATCGTGGGCCACTCACCTGCCGAGGACCCCAGGTGGGGCGCCGAAACTTACCGTGGGCCAGATGAAATTAATCAATGGGCCAGATGCGGCCTGCGGGCCGTGGGTTCCCCACCCCTGTGCTAGAGCAATCTTCTTATGCCTCACAGACTTCTGGCCATAGACCTGATTGTGTTTTACAGCATTGCAAGACTCATTTTTGACCACCTGGGCAGCTCTTGGAAGCCACTTGTTGGGTGAATCAGCAAGTCATACTTGGACTATAAGCTCCTTGGGGCAGGGGGGTCATGGTTTTGTTCTGCGTTTTGTACGTCACCTAGCACAATGGGGTCCTGGTCCATGACTGGGGCTCCTAGGTACTATGGTAATAGCAAAAATAATAAATAATTAGCCCCCTGGCAGACGAGTTAAACATGAAATGTGGACTATGAAACTAACTCTAGCTTCCAAACTCTGAACACAGACCTTCAGTAGCAAAGGCATCATCACAACAACATACAAGCCACAAAGGGTCTTAGTTAGTGTCTACACTACAGCCTTCCTCTCACCAATGCAAGTGCAGTAATACGCCGACCTAATAACTCCACCTCCACAAGAGGTATAAGGCTTATGTTGGTGTAGTTAGGGCAACACAATGTCTGTGTAGACACTGTGTCCCTTACATCAGCTGTCTTGTCAATTTCATGGCAGGAGCTGTGAAACTGACAAGAAAGCTCAGGCTCTGCTGGAGAGCTGGCAGCTGGACCCTGCTTCCAGCTGGGAGCTGAGGTGAGAAGCCCAGGGCGCTTGCTCCCACTCCTAGGCCGGAGCCGAAGCCAGGGCAGCTTTGGACCCCCCTCCCAGCTGGGAGCTGGGCTGAGAAGCTGAAGTGGCTTTGGACCCCACTCACAGCTGGAAGCGGGGGTGAGAAGCCCAAGGGGCCCCATGCCTGCGCCCTGCCAGAGCTGGGCAGCTTTGTCAATTTCAGGGCTCTGTGAGCCTTGAAATTGACAAGGCTGCTGGGCTCCCTGCAGGGAGCAGATGGGTGCGGAGAGGGAGCTGAGAAGCCCCAGGCGGCTTCCCCCTGCTCCCGCCAAGGAATGGGGAAGAGAAGCCAGGGCTTCTGTCCCTGGCTCCCGGTGGGGAAGCAGGGAAGAGAAGCCCCAGGCAGCTTCCTCCCACTCCCGGCAGAGAACGGGGAGCGGAGAGGGAAGGCAGTCCTCTGGGAGCCTGTGGGGGAGCTGGGCTCCCAGCAAGGAGTGCCAGCAGAGCTGAGAGACCGGGCTCTCAGCTCCCCACACTGCCCCTCTTAGGTCGGCGGAAACACTCTTGGTGAGGACACGCACCACCGACCCAAGGAGGGTAGTGTGGACATGCAGCTGTAAATCGAGCTAATGTAGGTTGACTAACATTTCTGGTGTAGACATACCCTCAGCGGTAGCTGTATCTTGAACTAGGGGTCTGGCCATTCCACAGTGGATCTCAGGGAGTGCAGTGCCTGGAGCCGTGGCCCAATTGAGCCCGGGCTTTGCTCAGCAGAGGTGCACTAGCAGCTGCAGTTCTTCTGTAAGAGAAAAGAAATAATAAAAGGCATGGTATCATTATGAAGGAGAAATCCTTCTCCTCCTCTGACTCTCTCTCCCCCTCTCCCCAGCCTGCTCAAAATGGAGTCTGCTTCAACTTGAACTTCAGGCCTACAGATAAACTGTAGAGCAGGTGTCTTTGAAGTGAAATGTATACCCGAGAGGAGATTGTCCTGTACATATTCAGATTTGCTTTTACCTGTGTGTTTCCTTCCCAAATATTGGCCTCTTCCCATAATGTTGATCACTTCTGCCTATCTCCCAGCATTTCAGGTGGCTAAAATGGGATGCATCACCACTCAGGTTTGGCCGGGTTGCCCCTCTGTAGATGGAAGGTCAGCCTCTCCCTAGTCAGAGAGGGAGGGTCAGCCGGGCCAGACCTGAGTGGTACTGCAAACCCATGTGCCAGGTAACAACAACACTCAGTTTAGGGACCCTCAGGGAGCAAACTGCCTGGAACAAACTGCCCCTTTTGTCACTCCTCTCCCTCACCGCCACCCTCAAGAGCAGCCTTGAATGTGGGAAATGTTCACTTCAACCAGGACAGTAGGGTTGGGAGATCAAAGTGGGACAGTCCTGTGAAACCTGGGACTGGTGGGAGGTCTGTGGGTGAACCCCCTCTCCCTCTTTAACAATTCAGTTTACTAGCTCCGCAACTGACATTATTTGATGTGCTTGGTAAAAAAGAATTTCTCCCTGGGGCAATTGGGGTAGATTGGTTCCCTTTGTGGCATCTCTCTGATTTGTATAGATCACAATAAATATAGTCTCCACCTCTGGTTATTCGGACAGTAACTGGTCTGGTCAGGGTGACTAAATCCCAGGGGTTTAACTTTCTTATATGCACCTTTTCTTATATTTTGCCACCTTAGACATTTTCTCTCAGTTTTAACTAACATTCCCCATTAGTACAGCTAAATAGCATTCCCAGTCCAATGCTGGGGGTTTTGGAACAGGTTCCTCTACCTTTGCTGTGGGATGAGACTGTGAGTTACAAGATACTTTTGGCTGAAAGGAGAAGTTCCATTCTAAGTATATAGCAAATTAACACCACAATTAGTACTGCTGCAAAATGATGCACTTGTTGCTACAGTCATCAGAGTATGTCTCTCTTACCGTATGCAAACAGGCCCCAGCCAGCCAAGTACATCAGCAAATGCGTTGTCTCAATGACCTCAACGAGACTACTCACATGGTCGATGTCAAGCATGTGTTTACCTTTGCTGGATCAGGCCCTCAGGAAATGCCCAATAGTTCTGAGACAAAACAGACACAACAGGTTCTAAATGAAATAGCTCATCAAGAGATTCTTTGGAGGATGAATTCGCTCTGGGATGTCCCCATGCCTTTCCTTAGCTCCCTCTCCCCATCCAATCCCTCCTCAAAACCCACCTCTTTCTTCAATCTCGCTCTCTGACAGTGACCCCCCTCCATTATGCCAACCTCACAACTGAAAGAGACAAAAGCCCAACAAACAAACAAAGGAGTTAACATAGAGCCTGATCCTGCAAAGACCAAGATCTGACTCATGGCAGTAAAATTACTCTTCTGTGTATGGCTTCACAGGACTGGCTCATCCCGTGCACCATTCAAAACAAGCCACCTCATCCTTTGTTGTTGTTCTTAATTTCTCCCTTCCTCCTCTCCCCCCCACCCCCGCACCCATTATCAGTCCCTGCATCATATCATAGATATATTTAACCTAGATTATGAGATTCTTAGGGCTGTGACTGTCTCCAGTGGCTATGTAAAGCACTATGCAAACAGAGGGGTCTAAATACATGTTGAACCATAGTATTCACTAATAATGGTCAATGGAGCCAGCTCTCAATGCCACTAGCTTTCACAATCCGATTCCTGTTCTGTGATTCCTGTTGGTCTTTGGTGATCGCACATGGCCCTCACTGACTTTCTCTGGCCTAGCACTGGGCCTTCACTCAGCTATTCATGTAGCCTTCAGCTCAACTATGCCGCCAACAGTTCATATGCTGGAGAATGAGTCTTTCTAAGGGTATGTCTACACTACGAAATTAGATCGATTTTATAGAAGTCAATTTTTAGACATCGATTTTATACAGTCAATTGTGTATGTCCCCACTAAGCGCATTAAGTCGGCGGAGTGTGTCCTCAATACTGTGGCTAGCATCAACTTACAGAGCGGTGCACTTTGGATAGCTATCCCACAGTTCCCGCAGTCTCCGCTGCCCATTGGAATTCTGGGTTAAGCTCCCAATGCCTGATGGGGCAAAAACATTGTCACGGGTGGTTTTGGGTACATGTCATCAGTCGCCCCTCCCTCTCTCCGTGAAAGCAATGGCAGACAATCGTTTCGCACCTTTTTTCCTGGGTTACCCATGCAGACGCCATACCACAGCAAGCATGGAGCCCGCTCAGCTCACCGCTGCTGTTGTGAGCATTGTAAACACCTCGCGCTTTATCCTGGAGTAGGTACAGAACCGGGCTAAGAAATGCCAACACAAGGACGATTGTGAGGAGGACATGGACACAGACGTTCCTGAAAGCATGGGCTGTGGCAATTGGGACATCGTGGTGGCAATGGGGCTGGTTGATACAGTGGAATGCCGATTCTAGGCCTGGCAAACAAGCACAGACTGGTGGGACCGCACAGTGTTGCAGGTATGGGATGATTCACAGTGTCTGCGAAACTTTCGCAAGCGTAAGGACACTTTCCTGGAACTTTGTGAGTTGCTTTCCCCCGCCCTGAAGCGCAGGAATACCAAGATGAGAGGTGCCCTGACAGTAGAGAAGCGAGTGGCGATAGCCCTGTGGAAGCTTGCAACGCCTGACTGCTACTGGTCAGTTGGGAATCAATTTGGAGTGGGCAAGTCTACTGTGGGGACTGCTGTGATCCAAGTAGCCAATGCAATCACTGATGATCTGCTATCAAGGGTAGTGACTCTGGGAAATGTGCAGGTCATACTGGATGCTTTGCTGCAATGGGGTTCCCTAACTGTGGTGCAGTGATAGACAGAACGCATATCCCTATCTTGGCAGTGGACCACCTTGCTAACCAGTACGTAAACCACAAGGGGTACTTCTCAATAGTGCTGTAAGCACTGGTGGATCACAAGGGACGTTTCACCAACATCAATGTGGGATGGCCAGGAAAGGTGCATGACGCTCGCCTCTTTAGAAACTCCGAGCTGTTCGAGCAGTTGCAAGAAGGGACTTAATTCCCAGACCAGAAAATTATCATTGGGGATGTTGAAATGCCAATAGTTATCCTTGGGGACCCAGCCTACCCCTTGCTCCCATGACTCATGAAGCCATACACAGGCAGCCTGGACAGTAGTAAGGAGCAGTTCAACTGTAGGCTGAGCAAGTGCAGAATGGTGGTAGAATGTGCCTTTGGATGTTTAAAAGCTCGCTGGCGCTGTTTGCTGACTAGGTTAGACCTCAGCGCAACCAACATTCCCATTGTTATTACTGCTTGCTGTGTGCGCCATAATATCTGGGAGAGTAAGGGGGAAACGTTTATGGTGGGGTGGGAGGTTGAGGCAAATCACCTGGTGACCGATTTTGAGCAGCCAGACACCAGGGCAATTAGAAGAGCACAGCAAGGCGCTCTGCACATCAGAGAGGCTTTGAAAACCAGTTTCATGACTGGCCAGGCTACGGTGTAACAGTTGGGTGTGTTTCTCCTTCCTGCAAACCCGCCCCCTTTGTTGATTTTAATTCCCTGTAAGACAACCACCCTCCCCCCTTTGATCACAACTGGCAAAGGAAATAAAGTAACTATTGTTTTGAAACCGTGCGTTCTTTCTTTATTAATTAAAAAAAAAGTGAGATAACTGACAAGGTAGCCCGGGTGGGGTGGGGTGTGGGAGGAGGGAAGGACAAGGCCACATTGTTTATTGGAGCCACACTACAAATCAAAACTGTTTGACAGTCTTCTGTTGTTTTGGCATCCTCTGGAGTAGAGTGGCTGGGTGCCCGGAGCCTCCCCTCCGCCCCACGTTCTTGGGTGTCTGGGTGAGGAGGATATGGAACTTGAGGAGGAGGGCAGGCATTATACAATGGATGCAGTGGGGGTCTGTGCTCTTGTTGTCTTTCCTGCAGCTCTAACAGACACTTCATCATATCCGTTTGCTCTCCCATTACCTCAGCATCGCCTCCTGCTGCTGCTCTTTGTGCTCACTTAATGCTTTCCTGGCCTCTGCCACTGAATGTCTCCATGCATTAAGCTGTGCCCTATCAGTGTGGGAGGACTGCATGAGCTCGGAAAACATGTCATCGCAAATGCGTTTTTTTCGCCTTCAAATCTGCGATAACCTCAGGGATGGAGATGATAGGGGAAGCATAGAAACATTTGCACCTGGGGGGAGATAAAAAGGGAGAGTAAAATTTAAGATGATACATTTCTGAGAACATAAGGGAGACTCTTTCACAGTGAATCAAGCAATTCACAGAAGACAGCACATGTGCTTTAGGTACAAGGTCGCATTTTGCCTTTTATATTGAGCATCTGCTGGTATGGTGTCACATCACAAACGGCTGGGCAACAGAATTCGGTTTCCAGGCAGCCATGGTAAGCCTTTTGGTATGCAGGGTTGGCTTCCTAACATGTGGGAATGGTTTCAAACTGCAATGCCATCCTTTCCCATAGCAAGCAATGCTGGCTGGGTTTCACATTTAAAAGGAGGGGCTGCAGTTTTCAGGCGGATGTGCAGCACACACCTCCCCCAACCCCACTGCATAGCTATTCTCTGGGATGATCCCTTCAACTATCCCCCCGCCGCATGGCTATTCTCCGGGATGATCCCTTTTAGCCAAGCACAAACAACCCAGCATGAACGAGGGCCTTTTATTGTTCCCTTAAAAAATTACCCTATTTCAACCAGGTGACCATGAATGATATCACTCTCCTGAGACTAACACAGAAAGATATAGACTGAATGTTGTTGAATGCAACCAAAACCGAGGACCACTTGCTGCCATGCTTTGTGCTGCAGTGATTCCAGACAACTTACTACTGGATTGGTGTGGTAAAGTGTCCTTCCGTGGAGGATGAAATAAGGCAGCCCTCCCCAGAAACCTTCTGCAAAAGTTTTCAGAGTACCCCCAGGAGAGCTTCATGGAGATGTCCCTGGAGGATTGCCGCTCCATCCCCAGACACGTTAACAGACGTTTCCAGTACTGGCCGTAAATTCATCCCAAGTCTTCAGGGCGAATCAAACATTGAACACTATTGCTTTTAAACCCTGTACTGTAGTTATAAATGTGCACTCACCAGAGCTGCCTTCTCCGGCTTCAGGGTCAGGGATCCCGCCTTGGGAGGGTATTGGCTCCAGGGTGATGAAAAGGTCCTACCTGCTGGGGAGGATGGATTTACCACTTGCCTTCTGCGCATTCTCCTTCCTCCTCCTCCTCCTTCTCTTCCTCATCCACAAAATCCTCCTCCCTGTTCCATGAGACTCCCCCATTGCAGGTGTCCACAGACAGTGGTGGGGTAGTGGTAGGTTCCACCCCTAGAATGCCATACAGCTGATCATAGAAGCGGCATGCATGGGGCTCTGACCTGGAGTGACCATTTGCCTCCTTTGTCTTTTGGTCGGCTTGTCTGAGCTTCTTAACTTTCATGTGTGTCCTTGTAGCCTCTTTCCACCATGCCCTGTGTGATTCTGGCATATATTTTAGCATTTCTTGTTTTTGATCAGAGTTCGGCCTGCACAGATTCTTCTCCCCATACAGCAATCAGATCCAGTGTCTCCTTTTCGGTCCATGCTGGAGCTCGTTTGCAATTCTGGGGGGACTGCATGGTCACCTGTGCTGCTGAGCTCGCCATGCTGACCAAACAGGAAATGAAATTCAAAATTTCCCAGGGCTTTTCTTGCGTACCTGGCTAGTGCATCGGAGTTTAAAGTGCTGTCCAGAGCAGTCACATTGGAACACTCTGGGATAGCTCCCGGAGGCCAATACCATAGAATTGCGTTTGCACTACCCCAAATTCGACCCAGCAAGGTCAATTTTAGTGCTACTCCCCTCACTGGGGAGGAGTACAGAAGTCGATTTTAAGAGCCTTTTAGGTCGATGGAACAGAGTTGGTTGTTTAGATGCATTCGTTATAAAATCAACCTAAAGCGGCTAAATTCGACTTAACTCCATAGTGTAGACCAGGGCTAACTTCCCTCCCCTTACATCTTCCTCCCACTTCCATGCTTCAACCATTTTGTACAGTTCAGTGTGCTTGATCCAGTTCCATCACAGGGAATTTTCAGTGACCAGAAAGTAAAATCTAGACAAATGTAAAATCTAGACTTATGTTTTGAAAGCTGGGAGGATTGCTGCAGGTCTCTGTTCTCAGTTATTATTTCTGTGCCTAAGGATCCCAAAGAAGGATTGGGATCCTGTTAAACTAGGTATTGTACTAATAGTGGGCACAGAGGCCTTCTGCCCCAGAAAGCCTGCAATCTATGAATTAGGCCAGTGGTTCTCAACTTATTACACATTGTGGGCCGCATATGCGGCCCACAATGTGTTTCCTGGGCCACAGGGGCTGGGTGGCAGGGCAGCAGCAGCTCGGATCCCGACCCAGCACCTCTGCCACGTGGGGCCAGCCGACTGGCCGCTCTGGACCCCCGCCAGGCGGCTGCCCCAGGGCCAGACGGCTGCCCCGGTCCCCAGAGCTCATGAGGCTGGCTGGCAACCCCAGAGTCCACCACGCGGGGTAGGCCAGCTGCCGCGATGCCACAGCTCATGGGGACTGGTGGCTGGCTTGGACCCTGTGGGGCCAGCCGGCACCCCTGGATCCCTGCTGCGCGGCTGCCCTGACCCTGGACCCTAGACACAGCTGCTCTGACCCCAGACCCCCACTGGCAGATCCCAGCTCGCGGGCCGGCCTTTACCACACAGCTGAGTTGGGCCGCAGCTGCGTGCTAATTGCGCTGTGGGCTGAGAACTACTAACTTAGGCAATATGCAGTGCCTGAATAAAGAGACAAGCAAGGGGGAGAGGAGTAGGAGGACAAGATAAGAGCCAAGACATATCTCAGTAGCCCCAGTGAGCTAAGTAACCACAGAGAGGTGCAATTTTAGCAATGCTTGGCTCAAAATCAGAGAATTGTCTTTTTCCAGGTTTCAGCTACTGTACAGGGAAGGTCTCGAAATCCTGTTCTCCTTGGTCTGGTCTGGGCTAAGTACCACAGAAAATCTGTTGTTTTTTAATTATTTTTTGTTCATTGAATGTGGATAGTGACTATTTGGTATTCCAACAAATATAAAAGAGACCAGAAACCCCCCCCCGCCCCCAAAACCAACAACCCCACAAAACCCTGCAGCTAGAGACCATTAAAGTGGCAAAGTCAAACAGTCAAAAATTAGGAACTGCCAGAATTAAGGTTGCCTGTGCAGCCTTCATTTGGTCCACTTGCTTCAATGCATTATGATACAGTTTTTAATTGTGTGATCATATCACATCCACAGGACCCCCCGCCTTTTTCAATGAATGAGAAGTTATTCAATATTTCCTTTTATCCTCCACCTTCAGTGTGTGCCTCCAGGCCTTACTGAATGCATAGCAGCCAGCCCCTGAGCTGAATACATAATTATTAATTTGTTTATGGGCATTCCTGTGGTGTTTGCCCCATAATAACTGAGTGCTTTACAAATGCTAATGAATTTGATTGTCTTCATAAACTTCCTGTAAGAATAGGTGATATTATTATCCCCCTCTTATGGATGGGGAATTGAGGCACAGTGACCACTAATTTGAGGTGCCCAATTTGAGACACACGAGGCCTGATTTTTTCGAGTGCTTTGGTATGACATAGCTCTTTATATGTTCAAAGCCCAGCGCCCATTGACTTCAGTTCAGTTGCGAGGGCTGGGCTCCCAGAAAATGAGGTACACATAATTAGCATGAACATTTTGAATTGTGACTTGCCCAGCATTACATAGGGACTCTGTTGTTGCTGGAAGGGATGGAATCCAGTTCTCTAGGACAGCATTCAACTGCCTTAGCTATGAGAGGATCCTTTCTCCTCTTGCTACCGATCAGGGGTGAAAGTAAGTTAGAGGACTTACCGGTACACCGGAGTCCTGAGCAGGGAGGGTGGCCTCAACCGGAAGAGGCAGGGCCTTAAATCCCCGGACCCTTTACATCTTGATTTAAAGAGCCAGGGCTCCAGCTGCGGTAGTGGCGGCTGGGAGCCCGGGGCCCTTTAAATCACCCCCGAGCTACCAGCTGCAGAGGCGGCTGGGAGCCCCGGGGCTTGGGGGCGATTTAAAGGGCCCAGGCTCCAGCTGCCACTACCACAGAGGAGCCCCGGGCCCTTTAAATCACTGAGGAGCCCTGGGGTCTCCTGGCTGCTACCACTACCCCGGGGTTCTGGGCTCTGGCAGAGCTTTAAAGGGCTTGGGGCTCTGCTGTGGTAGCAGCTGCCGGAGCCCCGAGCCCTTTAAATTCCTGCCTGAGCCCTGCTGCCCGAGCCCTGGGGTAGCGGTGGCCGGGCTCCATTGGGGATTTAAAGGGCCCCGGGGCTCCAGCCGCCGCTACCACCCCAGCCCTTTAAATGCCCGCCGGAGCCCCACCACCGCTACCCCAGGGCTTTGGCAGCAGGGCTCTGGCGGGGATTTAAAGGGCTGGGGCAGTAGCAGTGGCTGGAGCCCCGGGGCCCTTTAAATCCCCGCCAGAGCCCCCCACCCCTACCCCAGGGCTCGGGCAGCAGGGCTCAGGTGGGGATTTAAAGGGCTTGGGGCTCCAGCCACCACTATCGCCCCGGCCCTATAAATCCCCTCTGGAGCCCCGCCGCCGCTACCCCAGGGCTTCGGCAGCAGGGCTCAGGCGGGGATTTAAAGGGCCCCAGGAGGGTAGCGGGGGCTGGAGCTCCAGGGCCCTTTAAATCCCCGCAAAAGCCCCGCCGCCGCTGCTACCCCAGGGCTCGGGCAGCAGGACTCAGGCTGGAATTTGAAGGGCCCTGGGGGGCTGGGGGGGAAGCAGTGGCTGGAGCTCTAGGGCCCTTTAAATCCCTGCCGCAGCCCCGCTGCCGCTACCCCAGGGCTTTAAATTGCCCTCTCGGAAAGCCGGTCCTGGTACAGTGCACTGGCTCTTACCGGTACGCCGTACCGGGGCGTACCGGCTTACTTTCACCTCTGCTATCGATTCCCTGCTTCATTCACTGAACACCTTCCAAATTCTACAGGCATCTTACAGCCAACAGCCTCCTCCTTCACTACACAACTCTAATTCGTCCCCAGAGCACGGTCCATTCTGTGCACTGAATGAGGCATGGGTCCTGTCTCAAACTAATGTGTGATCATGTAATTAAAGACTGTATCATAATGCGTATGCACAAGGGGTCCGAATTAAGACTGTGTACATATATGTAGGCTAGATGTTATGATTACAGATGGAGAGAGAATCCATCATACAACACTCTAGGACAAGCATTCTGAAAGATGAAGTTAACAGTTTACAGAGACTGGGAGTGGCTGGATCATTACACATATTGAATCTATTTCCCTATGTTAAGTATCCTCACACCTTCTTGTCAACTGTCTAAATGGGCCATCTTGATTATCACTACAAAAGTTTTTTTCTCCTGCTGATAATAGCTCATCTTAACTAATTAGCCTCTCACAGTTTGTATGGCAACTTCCACCTTCTCTTTATGTGTATATCTATATCTATATCTATCTTCTTACTATATGTTCATTTCTATGCATCCGATGAAGTGGGCTGTAGCCCACGAAAGCTTATGCTCTCATAAATTTGTTAGTCTCTAAGGTGCCACAAGTACTCCTGTTCTTTTTGAGGATACAGACTAACACTGCTGCTACTCTGAAACCTACAGAGCAGTGGTTATTTTTAGTTCTTGTTTATATAGCATCATCTAAATCCAGTTTAACATCAAATCTTATATCATGGCTGGGCCCTTTCATGTGGGAACGCAACACTTAGATGAAATCTTTGTGGTAGGATGTATTATCAAAACTTTACTAGTATGGAAAATAGAATCCAGATGAATCAGCAGCATGTGATTTGGGATGCTGAGTGTCAACAACAGTCCAAAGTAAAGGTGAATAAGCTGATGGGGTGAACAGCTGCTTTCATCCCAGACTGGCTCGTGTCTTCAGCACTTCCAGAGCTGTGATTTCATGACACACGTTAGTAATTAAACAATTTAGTAAGAGAATTACATACTACATAATTATACCTTCCACTTTAGTGGCAGGAGTCCCCATGCACAACAACTTAGTCATGGTGACATCACAGCTACAAGAAGCAGGAAGGTGGGACATCCAGTTTTATTATAAGGGCCGAATACTGACATCCTTACTCAGGCAAAACTCCCACTGTAAGTCTAGGAGTGAGGAAGGATTCAGGAATCAGCCCTAAATGTTCATAAGACTGAGGTGTAACAACATGTCCTAAATGTACTGTCCATTGTTCTCATGATAAAGTGATTCATACTTTTGCCTCCTTAAAACTTTGTTTTGACTAGCCAAAGCAAAGCTTTCTAAGGTCTGCATGTGTGTGGTGGGTGGAAGTGAGACCCATTACGGAGAGCTATCTGAGCTGAATATCAGCCCTTACTCATAAACATGAATGTCAAATGGAAAAGTTTGGGTCTCATTTGGGAGCCTGCACATGCATGAGTGGGAGGTCAGATGAGAGGATTTGAGCCAATCAGGGGCTAGATGTAGACTCCCAGTCATGTGACCTATGGGAATCAATCACTATGGTGTCACTTCTGCTTATTCCATTCTGAGCAAAGCAGGCTCGAAAATTTTGATGCAAACAAAATTTTTACCAAAAAAGAAGAAGAAATTTGCGGGGGATTCCCCCCAACCCCAGTTTGAGTACTGGCTGAGAGTGGAAGCAGTTTGCTGCTGCTCTTATGCCCATTAGAAGCAGCTGTGATAGCTCACCACAGTCAAATGCTTCTAAAACACCCCTTTTAAATTTAATAACAACCTGAAACTCCCTGATTTTCCAATCCTGTCTACTGGAGGAAGGGGAAGGGAGGGGATAAGAGCATCAGGAGTGGGGAGCCAGCAGTTCCCTGGCTCTGCAGCTGTCTGCAGTGCTGGTGTTATGGCAATCATGTAATATTAGCGGGGTTTAGGAAGGAACACAAACTGCAAACAGCAGGACCCAGCAGGGCTCTATTCTCCGGTGTACTCCGCACTGCAGTCAGTATGGTGGCGATTGCTGGCAGCTCAAGCTCCAAGGAAAGCTGTTTGCTGCTGCATAATGTTAGCAGCTGGGGCTGACTTAATTTTGAATTAATACTCCAGGTCCTGACATCGGATGGACTCTCCAGTCAGAGCGAGACTGTGATGATGTTAGTTTAGGGTCTGAGAGAGATCCAATCTGTCGTCGTCTTCTTTTTTAAACATTCATAGTATAAAAATAACCCTTCCTGCAGTTACACAGCAGCCTGGAGCTGACAGGGACAACTGGCAAACAGCAGCAAGGTTCCTGCATCATCCAGAGCTTGGTGACAGACCCAGAGTTCAGCTCCAATCGGCTCCCTGCTGCCAGCCTGGGCTACAGTTTGTTTTTGTAGTGACACATTTGGCGCGTGGGACAGTTTATTAGTCATACTGTAGTTTAGGGTCAGAGAAATTTATGTATTTCCTACAAACTTCAGGCATCTCAGCACAGCAACAAGCCCAGTGACAAACAACACAGGTCCACTTAAACTAGGCTCAGGACTCCTCCAGTCTCTGTGGCTTGTAGCTATGTAGTGATGGGAGCTACAGATTGTAGTGGTGGGAGCGACAGCTATTACTGCTTCTTCTTGCTGGGGCTACAGTCTGAGCACTTTCAGAATGGTACACTCTGGGTCAGCAAGGACTATTATTAATCATAGCCTAGCTTAGGTCCCCAGAGACCTGTGGGTTCTCTATTTTAAAAGTTGTAGACAACTCTCTGCAGGAGGAGGCACAATGGCAACAAGATGAGATTCCATACTCGGGGCAAGACCCTCGAGTCTCTGCCTTGGATTCCAGGGTCAGATGCTGGTGCAAATCCACAGTTCCTCAGCAGAATTCAGTGGAGTTACTCTGGATTTACTCACAGGGCGTGAGATCAGACTGTGGTTCACCAAGTTGTTCTGAGAGCCAGCATGCGGTTATTGCTGCTCTTGGAGGCTGTGTTTTAATTCCTTCCTGTGCAGGCCAGAGGGACTCTCCTAGTTCGTGCACTGGTGAGTCACTTCCTCCCCTGTGTCTTAAGTATAGATGGAAGTTATGTGACTTACCTAAGAACACACAGGGAGGCAGTAGCGGAGCTGGAAAACAAAACCCAAGAATCCCAGTGGCCCGCAGCCCCTTCAGTTTCACCCAGAGTGTCACCGCCTTCCTAACGGATGATAAATGTGAGCAACTTGTTTACAGAGAAACACTCCTTTGCACTCAGCTAGCTGTATAAATGCAATTTAAATAAGTATTATTTTAGATGGCAGGTGATTCCTAACAGAATAAAGGGTGGCTGCTTCCTGGCTTTGTTCCTCCCAAGACCTACTTAACAATTAACCAATCCACACAAGGGACTGCTCTTTCCCTGTAAACATAAATATACACCATTGTTTAAAAGGTGCAACCAATTGTTGACTACATTTCTGGTTTGTTATTTAAAACTAACCACGCTTAGCACGAAGAAAAAACGGTACCATACGAAAAGGAGATATACATACCCTCCTTCCCAGAGGGAAATCTTATCTTGCAGATGAAATTCAATAAAGACAAGTGCAAAGTACTATACTTAGGAAGGGAAAATCAGATGCACAACTACAAAGTGGGGAATAATTGCTTAGATGGTAGCATTGCTGCAGAGGATCGGAGGGTTATAGTGGATCGGAAACGGAATATGAGTCAACACTGTGATGCAGCTGTGAAAAAGGCTAATATCATTCTGGGGTATATTAACATGAGTGTCAGATGTAAGACATGGGAAGTAATTGTCCTGCTCCTCTTGGCACTGGTGAGGTCTCAGCTGGATTATTGTGTCCAGTGCTGCGCACCATACTATAGGAAAGAGGTGAACAAATTGGAGAGTGTCCAGAGGAGGGCAACCAAAATGATAAAAGGGTTAGAAAACCTGATCTATGAGGGAAGGTTAAAAAAACTGGCATGTTTAGTCTTGAGAAAAGAAGATAGGGGAAGGGGACCTGATCAGAGTCTTCAAATATGTTCAGGGCTGTTATAAAGAGGATGATGATCAATTGTGCTCCATGTCCATGGAAGGTAGGACAAGAAATAATTGGCTAAATCTGCAGAAAGGGAGATTTAAGTAAGATATTAGGGAAATCTTTCTAACTACAAAGGTAGTTAAGCTCTGCAGTAGGCTTCCAAGGGGGATGTGGAATCCCCATCATTGGAGAACTGGTTAGAAAAACACCTCAGGGATGGTCTAGGTTGACTGGGTCCTGCTTCAGCACAGGGGCCTGGACTCAATGATTTCTGGAGGTCCCTGCCAGCCTTACATTTCTATAATGCTATGATTCTATGCTCACCTTACACAGAAGATGTGTGCTACAAAGATATGCCCTCAAACCCTCTTCTATTTACAGTAACTCCTCACTTAACGTTGTAGTTATGTTCCTGAAAAATGCAACTTTAAGCGAAATGATGTTAAACGAATCCAATTTTCCGATAAGATTTAATGTAAATGCGGGGGGGTTAGGTTCCAAGGAAATTTTGGGGGGGGGGCAGATAAAAGGCATTATATACTGTACAATACTGTACTGTGGTTGGGAGGTGCCCCTGGCTTACCCCACACAGGCACAGCCTGCTGCAGACAATGAGGCAGGCAAGGAGGCTAGGAAGCACCTTGCTCAGCAGCAGCGGCAGCTTCCCCCCAGAAGAACAGGTACCGACTTTGCCAGGGGATGCTCCAGGCCTGCCTCTTTCTGTCCCCGCTCCACTCCAGGCCCACCTCTTCCCACCCCCACTCCACCTCCTCCTTGGAGCACGCCGCATCCCCGCTCCTCCCCCTTCCTCCCAGTACCTCCCTGCTGCCAAACAGCTGTTTGGTGGTGCTTAGGACTTTCTGGGAGGGAGGGGGAGGAGCGGAGACATGGGCTTCCCCGCTTCCCCCCTCCTCCCCCTCCCTCCCAGAAAGTCCTAAGCACCGCCAAACAGCTGTTTGGTGGCGGGGGAAGTGCTGTGAGGGAAGGGGAGGAGGCGGAGAAGAGGAACTTGTGCAATGCTCCCTTGTAAAGTCGCAGCTCTTCCCAGAATCCTACAAGCAGTGGACAGAGCAGGCAGCCAAACGACCTTATAAGGGAGCATTGCACAACTTTAAATGAGCATGTTCCCTAATGAAGCAGTGACGTAACTTCGAAACAACGTTAAGCGGGAGGACGTTAAGTGAGGAGTTACTGTATACTGTAGTTGTTTGCAAGTGCAAAGCCCCTATATGCCACCCAAAGTTTAAGTTTAACACACTAGTTCGTACCAGCCTTGTCCTTGGTACCTCCCGATACTTTCCTATATCTCGTTTGGAATCTACGTTCAAGGCTTGATGAGCCATGACAGTGATTCGCTCGCGGTGCTTGGTACAAAGTATTCATGCAGCTTTGCTTTGACAAATGTCTTTTTTCTGATGCCAAAGCTGGTTTCAGCTTTGCAAAGTGCTGTGGGATGCTTGACATGGGTGGACAGAATTGTGGGAAGAGCATAATACATTTAGTGAACATAACTTCCCAACACCATATATATATATATATATATAATGTACATTTATACCATGGACATAATGCCTACTAATGTAGTGAATGCTACACTTAGCATACATGTAATGGATAATACCACCTACAGACAGCATCTGAAGAATCTCCCCTTCTTCCAGCAAAAGGCATCTAATAATATCTCCTAGCAACCTCTCCAATCCACCTCCCTCTCTAAGGATAGGTCTATGGGTATATCTATGGTGCCGTCGGAGGTGTGATTGCAGCTTGCGTAGACATACCTGAGCTAGCTTTAATCTAGCTAGTGTGGGTACAAATAGCAGTGACTTAACCACAGGCTAGCCACACAAGGAAGCAGCCAGGGTCCTGGATGGACTTGTACAGCCCATGTTGAAACCTTTGTGGCTGCAGTTTCACTGCTTTTGGTACCCGCGTTGGCTAGTTCAAAGCTAGCTCCACGCATGCTGCAACTACGCCTCTGATTGCAGTGTAGACAAACCCAAGAGGAAGGATGTGCTTTGCAGGATGTCCCAAAGGTTCATGGCGCCAGGCCCTAGAAGATCAAGGTGGATTTTGCATCCCAGAGTCGAGGCTCCTTCACCAAGGACATTCTGCCAGCAGCCCCCTCTCTTTGAGAGAGAGCTCCAGATTGAGCGTTTTTGCTGATCACAAGGTTGGCAGCTTGGCATGGGGATGGGGGAGGGGGAGGCAGTCTCTGGGTAGGCAGGTCCTACAGCATTCAAAGGTCAAAATCAGCACTTCAGTCTACACCTGGAAACCAACAAGCAGAGGCTAAGCTGGTGTTACTGGGATGCCATCTGTGTGCGGGGGTCTGCCTGCTTGGCTCTGGGGTGATACTTTGTTCCAAAAAGTCCTAGAGACTATCAAAGGCCAGGTATTCCAGAAACTGATTTGTGATATTCCGGTGTAGGAATACTGTTCGTGCAAATCTTTCCTGCCATGGTTACTGTTGTTCTGGGAGTGGAGTTCTGTTTTTCATATAGCTGTAGTCAAACGTAAAGCTACATTCTTCATTCTTTAAATATCAGGGGCCCAATTTTCATTTATGCTATTTATTGACACCCCTTTATTCTGCCACTGACTGAACTGGCAGCGTGTTACATGGTGACCTTATCCCTGTAGAACAGTGGTCTCCAACCTTTTTACGCCCAAGATCACTTTTTGAATTTAAGGGCAACCCAGGATCAATCCTGCCCCTTCCCCAAGGCCCCGCCCCTTCCCCAAAGCCCCTCCCCACTTACTCCATCACTCCCTCTCTCTGTCACTCACTCTCCCCCACCCTCACTCACTTTCACCGGGCTGGGGTTCGGGGGGGGGGTGCGGGCTCTGGGCTGGGGCCGAGAGGTTTGTAGTGTGGGAGAGGGCTCTGGGCTGAGCCTGGGACAGGGGGTTGGAGTGCAGGAGGAGATGAGGGGTGCAAGCTCTGGGAGGAAGTTTGGGTGCAGGAGGGGGCTCCGGGCTGGGGCAGAGGGTTGGGGCTCTGGGGGGGGGTCACGACTGGGGCTTGGGGTGCAGGAGGGGGTTTAGGGTGCTGGCTCCAGGAGGAGGCTCAAGGCTGGGGGTTAGGCTGTGGCCTCCCGCTGGGCAGCACTTACCTCTGGCGGCTCCTTGTCAGTGGTGCAGTGTGGCTGCTGCTAAGGCAGGCTCCCTGCCTACCCCAGCCCCACGCCTTGGCGCCACACTGGCTGCTTCCAGGAGCTTCCGGGCAGGCAGGGAGCCTGTCTTAGCGGCAGCCCTGCTGTGCCGCCAGAGATCGCGATCGGCGGGTTGGTGACCACTGCTCTATAAGCATGTTTAATACATTAGAAATAGCATTAAAATTAATTTCTGCTGCCACTAGAGGTCAGACAACATACCATCTGCATGAAGACAGCAGAACAATGCATTGTATTTCTAGATACACCAAGCAAGAGAAATATGTTGTAAGTTTTACATAAAAAGGTATTTCAGACCATGGCACCTTCTGTATCTACTTGTCCTCTCTTGGCTTTTGTGACTCTGTCCTCTCCTGGTTCTCTTCCTACCTCTTTATGCAGTCCTTCAGTGTGTCCTTTGGAGGATCCTCCTCATCCACCCTCCAACCTTCTGTGGGGGTTCCACAGAAAAAGGGCTTTGGTTTTGATCCCCTTCTCTTCTCTCTCTACACCTTATCGCGAGGTAATCTCATCCACAGACACAACTTCAACTACCATCTTTATGCTGACCATTCACAGATTTACCTCTCTACTTCAGATCTGTCTTCTTCTTTCCAAACTAAAATCTCAGCCTGCCTTTTGAACATCTCCTCGTGGGATGTCTGGCCATCAACTCAAGCTCATCATGGCTAAAACAGAGCTCCTAATCTTTCTCCTCCCCAAATAATCCTCTTCACTACCTCCCTTCTTGAACAATGAGGACAGCACCATCATCCTGCTTGTCACTCAAGCCCATAACCTGGGCATCATCTTCAACTAGCACCTCCCTCTAGGTCCTTGCTGTATCTAAGGCCAAGCTTTACACTATATCGGTATAACTTATGTCGCTCGGGATGTGATAAATCCGTACCTCTGAGCGACTAATTATACCGACTTAACCCCCTATGTAGACAGTGCTATGTCGGCTGGTGAAGCTGTCCTGTCAACATAGCTACCACCTCTTAGGGAGGTGGATTAACTATGCCAACAGGAGAAACTCTTCACTAAAGCTCCACAGCAGCACTGGTGCAGCTGGGCCGCTGTAGCACTGTACACAAAGACAAGCCCTCGATGTCATCATTCTTCCTGCATAACATCTCTAAGCCCTGGTCTACACTATGGGGTTAGGTCGAATTTAGCCGCATTAGGTTGATTTTATAATGAATGCGTCTACACAATCAACCCCGTTCCGTCGACCTAAAGGGCTCTTAAAATCGACTTCTGTACTCCTCCCTGGTGAGGGGAGTAGGGCTAAAATCGACCTTGCTGGGTCGAATTTGGGGTAGTGCAGACGTAATTCTATGGTATTGGCCTCCAGGAGCCAACCCAGAGTGCTCCAATGTGACCGCTCTGGGCAGCACTTTGAACTCCGATGCACTAGCCAGGTATACAGGAAAAGCCCCAGGAAATTTTGAATTTTATTTCCTGTATGGTCGTGGCGTGGCCAACTCAGCAGCACAGGTGACCATGCAGTCCCCCCAGAATTGCAAACGAGCTCCAGCATGGACCAAAAGGGAGACACTGGATCTGATTGCTGTATGGGGAGAAGAATCTGTGCAGGCCGAACTCTGATCAAAAACAAGAAATGCTAATATATATGCCAAAATCTCACAGAGCATGGTGGAGAGAAGCTACGGTAGGGACACACAGCAGTGCTGCATGAAAGTCAAGGAGCTCAGGCAAGCCTACCAAAAGACAAAGGAGGCAAACGGGCGCTCCGGGTCAGAGCCCCATGCATGCCGCGTCTATGATCAGCTGTATGGCATTCTAGGGGGGGACACTACCATTACCCACCACTGTCCGTGGACACCTGCAAGGGGGGAGTCTCATGGAACAGGGAGGAGGATTTTGTGGAGGAGAAAGAGAAGAAGGAGGAGGAAGGAGAATGCGCAGCAGGCAAGCGGTAAATCCATCCTCCCCGGCAGCCAGGACCTTTTCATCACCCTGGAGCCAATACCTTCCCAAGGCGGGATCCCTGACCCTGAAGCTGGAGAAGGCAGCTCTGGTGAGTGCACATTTGTAACTACAGTACAGGGTTTAAAAGCAATAGTGTTTAATGTTTGATTTGCCCTGAAGACTTGGGATGAATTTGCAGCCAGTACAGCTACTGGAAAAGTCTGTTAATGTGTCTGGGGATGGATCAGGAATCCTCCAGGGACATCTCCATGAAGCTCTCCTGGAGGTACTCTGAAAGCCTCCAAGGTTTCTGGGGAGGGCTGCCTTATTTTGTCCTCCATGGTAGGACACTTTACCACACCAAGCCAGTAGCAAGTAGTCTGGAATCATTGCAGCACAAAGCATGGCAGCAAATGGTCCTGGGTTTTGGATGCATTCAAGCAACATTCGGACTTTATCTTTCTGTGTTAGCCTCAGGAGAGTGATATCATTCATGGTCACCTGGTTGAAATAGGGGAATTTTTGTAAGGGAACAGTAAAAGGACCCCGTTCATGCTGGGTTGTTTGTGCTTGGCTAAAAGGGATCATCCCGGAGAACAGCCATGCAGCAGCAGGAGGGGTTAAGGGATCATCCAGGAGAATAGCCATGCAGTGGGGTGGGGGGAGGTGTGTGCTGCACATCTGCCTGAAAACCGCAGCCCCTCCTTTTAAATGTGAAACCCAGCCAGCATTGCTTGCTATAGGAAAGGATGGCATTGCAGTTTGAAACCATTCCCACATGTTAGGAAGCCAACCCCGCATACCAAAAGGCTTACCATGGCTGCCTGGAAACCGAATTCTGTTGCCCAGCCATTTGTGATGTGACACCATACCGGCAGGTGCTCAATATGAAAGGCAAAAGGCGACCTTGTACCTAAAGCACATGTGCTGTCTGCTGTGACTTGCTTGATTCACTGTGAAAGAGTCTCCCTTATGTTCTCAGAAATGTATCATCTTAAATTTTACTCTCCCTTTTTATCTCCCACCAGGTGCAAATGTTTCTGTGCTCCCCCTATCATCTCCGTCCCTGAGGTTATCGCAGATTAGAAGGTGAAAAAAATGCACTCGCAGTGTCATGTTTTCCGTGCTCATGCAGTCCTCCTGCACTGATAGGGCACAGCTTAATGCATGGAGGCTTTCAGTGGCAGAGGCCAGGAAAGCATTAAGTGAGCACAAAGAGCAGAGGCAGGAGGAGATGCTGAGGCTAATGGGGGAACAAACGGACATGATGAAGCATCTGTTGGAGTTGCAGGAAAGACAACAAGAGCACAGACCTCCACTGCATTCATTGTATAACTGCCTGCCCTCCTCCCCAAGTTCCATATCCTCCTCACCCAGACGCCCAAGAATGTGTGGCAGAGGGAGGCTCCGGGCACCCAGCCACTCCACTCCAGAGGGTGGCCCAAGCAACAGAAGGCTGTCATTGAAACAGTTTTGATTTGTAGTGTGGCTCCAATAAGCAATATGGCCTTGTCCTTCCCTCCTCCCACACCCCACCCCACCCGGGCTACCTTGTCAGTTATCTCACTTTTTTTTTAATTAATAAAGAAAGAATGCACGGTTTCAAAACAATAGTTTCTTTATTTCCTTTGCCAGCTGTGATCGAAGGGGGGAGGGGGTTGGCTTACAGGGAATTAAAATCAACAAAAGGGGCAGGTTTGCAGCAAGAAGAAACACACCCAACTGTCACACCGTAGCCTGGCCAGTCATGAAACTGGTTTTCAAAGCCTCTCTGATGCGCAGCGCGCCTTGCTGTGCTCTTCTAATCGCCCTGGTGTCTGGCTGCTCAAAATCGTTGCCAGGTGATTTGCCTCAACCTCCCACCCCGCCATAAACGTCTCCCCCTTACTCTCCCAGATATTATGGAGCACACAGCAAGTAGCAATAGCAATAGGAATGTTGGTTGTGCTGAGGTCTAACCTAGTCAGCAAACAGCGCCAGCGAGCTTTTAAAACATCCAAAGGCACGTTCTACCACCATTCTGTACTTGCTCAGCCTACAGTTGAACTGCTCCTTACTACTGTCCAGGCTGCCTGTGTATGGCTTCATGAGTCATGGGAGCAAGGGGTTGGCTGGGTCCCCAAGGATAACTATTGGCATTTCAACATCCTTCTTGCAACTGCTCGAACAGCCTGGAGTTCCTAAAGATGCAAGCGTCATGCACCTTTCCTGGCCATTCCACGTTGATGTCGGTGAAACGTCCCTTGTGATCCACCAGTGCTTGCAGCACCATTGAGAAGTACCCCTTGTGGTTTACGTACTGGTTAGCAAGGTGGCCAAGATAGGGATATGTGTTCCGTCTATCTCCCCACTATAATTAGGGAATGCCATTGAAGCAAAGCCATCCAGTATGACCTGCACATTTCCGAGAGTCACTACCCTTGATAGCAGAACATCAGTGATTGCTTTGGCTACTTGGATCACAGCAGTCCCCACAGTAGATTTGCCCACTCCAAATTGATTCCCGACTGACTGGTAGCAGTCAGGCGTTGCATGCTTCCACAGGGCTATCGCCACTCGCTTCTCAACTGTCAGGGCTTGGTATTCCTGTGCTTCAGGGTGGGGGAAAGCAACTCACAACGTTCCAGGAAAGTGGCCTTACACATGCGAAAGTTTCGCAGCCGCTGTGAATCATCCCATACCTGCAACACTATGCGGTCCCACCAGTCTGTGCTTGTTTGCCGGGCCCAGAATCGGCGTTCCACTGTATCAACCAGCCCCACTGCCGCCATGATGTCCCAATTGCCACAGCCCGTGCTTTCAGGAACATATGTGTCCATGTCCTCATCACAATCATCCTTGTGTTGGCATTTCTTAGCCCGGTTCTGCACCTACTCCAGGATAATAAGCGAGGTGTTTACAATGCTCACAACAGCAGCGGTGAGCTGAGCGGGCTCCATGCTTGCTGTGGTATGGCGTCTGCACAGGTAACCCAGGAAAAAAGGCACGAAATGATTGTCTGCCATTGCTTTCACGGAGGGAGGGAGGGTGAGTGGGAGGGAGGGGCGACTGACGACATGTACCCAAAACCACCCTTGACAATGTTTTTGCCCCATCAGGCATTGGGCGCTTAACCCAAAATTCCAATGGGCAGCGGAGACTGCAGGAACAGTGGGATAGCTACCCACAGTGCACCGCTCCATAAGTCGATGCTAGTCATGGTATTGAGGACACACTCCACCGACTTAATGCACTTACTGGGGACATACACAATCGACTGTATAAAATCGATTTCTAAAAATCGACTTCTATCAAATCGACCTAATTTCGTAGTGTAGACATACCCTCAGATACAGCATTTCTTATCCATCTGCTCAGCTAAAACCCTCATCCTGGCTGTCTTCCTCTCACGTCTCAGTTACCACAACATACTTCTCTCTGGCTTTGACAAGTGTGATCTGACTTTGTTCTGGGTTTGTGCAGTGCCTGGCCCAGGAGCAGGTTTCCTAGGCCCTATGATACTGTAAATAATAATATACAACTGGTGCCAATATTATATTTGTTTAACAGACTGTTACCAAACTCCCACCTATGCAGCAGAAAGCATGTGTATTTCTTGAAAGTACAGTTAGGATGTGGACAAAGTCCCATATGTCAATGACTTTGAGCCCCTCACTCCGTTTCCCATTGCCTCACATTTAATCGTGACTGAAACGTGTAACCGTGTTTGTATTCTCTTTGCACCCTAAGTAACATTTTACCAGAATGTCTTATTTATATATTTAATATAAGAACTCCCTGCTCTAGTATTCCTCTCTTTATAAGAGATGCAGACCCCATACATTTGTACAGGATGTTGTATTAATAATGATTCATGCTGCAATCCATAGACAAGGAATACTTCCCCGAGACACCTTACAGTACTTAGTATTTCATAGGGCTATCTATCATTTCCTCCTCCCCAGACTGATTGGAAAGGAAATTACAATCTTTAATTTGGTTGAGTTCAGTTGCAATCCTTTCTCTGATCAGCTAGCACTACCAAGGCTGCCTCTCCATCCAACTGCAGTCTCAGAGCTGTGGAAGATATAGGATTGTCCTTTCTGTTTCACTGAGATCCTGGCATGGAGGCTTAGGTTTTTCAATAGAGCTATCTAGTCATTCACTATTCAGCATCAGTAAATTTTTATAAGCAACTTCTAGTGCTAGATGGATTTCTGGAAAATTCAAAGAAGAAAGGTTAACTTGCCAAGATGGCTGGTATATGAAAGGCATTGTAGTATATTGCCTGTTCACCTGAGTCATATCTACTATAAATGGAACTATTCCAGAATGACAAGGGAGGGGTGAGAGAGAAAAAAGCTCCCCTTTTAAAGAGCTAATTAAACAGACCATGCTAACTCACTGAGGGCTCAGTGCTACACAACCCATTATTTTGTCAGTATTCGGATTGTATCTAGATAACAAGCTGGCCAGAACCTTATCAACAGGGAAAATGGAAAGATAGGGGTTATCGTCTGTTCTTTACAGTGATGTCAGGTAAGGGCTGACCACACCAGAACAGAGGGCTAATCTCACCAGAAACCTGAAGCTGGGAAATAAAAATTCATTTTCTGGAGTTAAGCCTCCAAATTCCGGACAACTTGTACATCAAGGCAGCAGATGGTGAATCTGCTGCCACTATTAAGACATATGGCTCTGCACCGGCTTCCATTTGTCCTGAGTGAACTAAAACTAGGGAGTCTGGCATGCGAGTGAGAGCAGCCAAACCAGTGAAGCCCAAATCTGACTTCCTTTGGGATGTTATGGTTTTGTTAAGTCATTTACTCAGTTGGCAGCTTCCCTTGCAGCAGCATGGATTTGGCTGCAAACTGACTGATTCTTGGCCCTAAAATGGGCTGTGAGGGCAGTGAGTGGAGAGATTAATTATGAATAGATGATCAGAAGAATGTAGCCGTTTTTCCCCATCAGTGTATTTTGTCATTCACATGCATTCACTGAATAGTTTGCCTGAGCATATTTCAGCCCACGGGTTGTTTGCAAACTCCATATTTGTGATAGGTGAGTAGTCACTCACGATAGGGTATTTGTTTCTGCTCCCTGGTTGGATGCCTACAACTTTTTTAAAGAGGTCAATGACGAATGGTGAATGGCACATAGGTCCCTGTTCTGATTGCCACTTATGCAGGTTCAAGGTGGTGTATGTGTGCAAAAAACTAGCCTCGATGTTTCACCTGCTAGAGCCACGAGGAGAATCTTCAGCAGGGGACGTGCAACTAGTTTCTACTCCCTTTGTGCTCCTGGGCAGTGCAAAGGACTGAGAGTACGTCTACACTGGAGCTGGGTGCACATTAAAAATAGAAATGTGGCTACTGCAGCTGGAGCAGTGGGAGGGGCTTGCCATCCATGTACTTAGGGTCTTGGACCTGATTGTACTGGGCGGCAGCGAGCTCGTCCCTCTGCTCATGCCACCATGGCTACACTTCTATCTTTAGTGTGCCAGCTGGATCGGAGCTAGCATGGGTGTGTCTACTCAAGCTGGAAATGACACCTACATCTCCAGTGTAGGCATACCCTGAGAGTGGGCCAGAGGATCTACCCTATAAGCCCTAGAGAAGGAAACCCCCAAATGTCTGAATTCTGTCTGGGAGGGCTAGAACTCAGTTTGGAACATGAGCTGTTAATTACTGATTGTTCATATTGCTGGCGGTTCTGGGGGGGAAATGGCTTGGGGCCAAATGAAATGTTTTGATTTTGTGAAAAGACGTTTGACTTTTTCAGACTTTTTCCTCCCACCTCCCGTCTTTTTTTTTTTTTTTTTTTTTTTTGACAGAAACAATTCAGTGGAACTGATACAAATTTTTGAAACATTTTGGTGTTACCAAATTTGCCTTTATTGCCAAAAAAGCTTCAGTCAAAAAATTCCACCCACCTCTAATTGCAATCCAGTTTTGCTTTGCCTCCTTAAGGTTTAGCAAGATCCAGAAGTCCTGTGTCCCTTCCTATGTTGAGCAATATAATGAAAAATCTGATAGGAGAGTCCCCCACAGGCCTGTGAGAACAAATGCAATAAAAGACTAGATTAAATCCCAAAGGTATAGAAGTAAAAGAGGGTGATTCTTGCAAACATATATGGTTGGATTTAAAAATGAAGAGCCCTCATGTCTCATCCATCTTCACACCCCTTTGGTGTTTACTCTACCATGGACATGCAAGCAATTGAGCTCTGCTCAGTTTACAGAGGGCCAGAGCTCAAGGGCCATGTACCTCTTAAGTCTGTCTTAAGAGGGATTTAACTGTTGCATATGACTTGCATTGGCCTTCTGCTTCAGTGTGGATTCATGGGAGGCTAACTTTAAACAGAGCAGTAAATGACCAGACTAAACTGTGGCCCCAGCTTTCCCTACCAGGCTGTCGATGAAGACACACCAGGATTTTGTGTCTATGGCTAGGCAATGAGAAGGAAAATACAGCCCAGTAAGTGAAATACCCTGACTATATTTTATACAGATGTGACACTGCTTGACTCAGCATAAGAACGGCCATACTGGGTCAGACCAAAGATCCATCTAGCCCAGTATCCTGTCTTCCGACAGTGGCCAATGCCAGGTGTCCCAGAGGGAATGAACAGAATAGGTAATCATCAAGTGATCCATCCCCTGTTGCCCATTCCTGATGGCAGGGGCACAAGGTTAGCAGAAACGCTGCCACAGTGGACATTAAATAAATCAGGCGAGGATCTGATCTTACACTTTGCAACTAGAACTGTGCATGTACAATTGACTAGGGTGATTACAAATGAACTCGGCCAATGGATCTGACAGCAGCCTCGATTCTCTCTGAATGATTCCTCAGGCAAAGCCTGAATGGCCAGAAAGGATGAAGTGACCCCATTATTTTTAACTTTGACAGTCATCTTTCTGGTGACAGCATATCATTTCTCTCTGACATCTTGTGGGCTCTGCTACCGGGCACGGTTATAAACCTTTAGGAGAAAAGTAGTAGGTTTAACGAATGAACTAATGAACGAACTAAACTATGTTTCACTCCCTTTCTCTATCACCTCAGCTATTCAGTAACTCCCTGGCTCCTGGCCTAGTTATCTGGGTGCCAGAGCCTTCTTGGGCCTGGTCTACACTGTGAAAAATGTCATACTCTGAGTGCTGTAGTTAGGTGGACCTAACCCCTGGTGTAGACGCAGCTAGGCCGACGAAAGAATTCTGGAAACCTAGCTACCGACTGTCTCTCGGAGAGGTAGCTTAACTACACTGCTGGAAAGAGCCCTTCCATCAATGTAAGAAGAAGAAGTGTCTACACCACAGCACTATGCTGGGCACTGCTGCCGCGCCATAGCTGGGCTGCTGCAGCGGCTAGACATGCCCTCAGTCTCTTAAACCCCTGTTGTCTTGGGCAATATTTACTCCTGCTGGTATGGGGAAGGGCTGAAGATAAAATGACTCTCACTCTAGATGGCTGTGGAGGCTTACAGGGAACCTGGTCAGGGCTTTGTACGAATCAGATTGTGCTCTTCTCAGTGGAATTAATAATAATGTCAGACCCACGCATACTTGCAAAACACAACTCTCCAGTGCAGCTTAGTTGCTATGGGCAACCGTCGAATGCCAAGCTATTAGAACACTGCTCCAGCACCCAACACCACAAGGTACCCGGAGGAAACATGCCATGAAAGCCAAGTGGTGATAAGCGGGGTCCGCTCCACTGTAGCTGCACTAGAGATAGGAAATTTAAGCCACCCAGGTAGAATTAAAGGAACGCAAATATAAACAGTCAGGTTATTATTCTCAAATGCTTGTGAAAGGATATTGAAAGGTATCCAGGTTTTATTTGCATCCAAAAATCAAAATATAGTTTGATTGAAGCCCTCTGGGCATTTGAATGTGGACTTTGCCAGGTCATATACACGCTTGACTTGAAGGCTGTTCCAGATGAAGTTTTTCTCTTTCCTCTTATCTCAGTTGATGTTATCATTTGTTCCTTGTATTTCCCTTAGCCCTGTGACCAAGAGGAATGTGGTGTTGTAAAAACTACCTTAGGGAGAAAACTGCCTTCTTGTTGCTGCTAGCTGCTGGCATGGTATCAATGAGGTGAAAGGTTCAGGATTAAAGGTCCCCGTTGAAGCAGCATTGATCCAATAAAGCATATTTAGTGGATTGCCCATTGATCTGTCTGGGAAATGCTGGTGGAGGATGCATGGTCTTGTGGCTAAGGCACTGAACTTGGGCCTGTGAAATTTGGATTAAATTCCTGAAGTTGCCTAACCTCAACGTGCCAATTCACAGGGTTTGGGGCTCGGTGGTGGGTAATCGGGACCATCGTGATCCCTGGCCCAGCCTGAGCACCTGCCTCTGCCCAGCACTGGCAGCCCCCAAACTCTTCCCTCGTTCGCGGGCAGGGAGTGCCTTTGAGGCGTGCTGGGGTGCCTGGTGGGTGACAGGCAGGGCTGCCAGGTGATCTGGTCGAGGCACTCAGCAGGCTGCTGAGGCAGAGGGTGTCTGTGGGAGCTGTCTGTGGCACCTGCCTGGTCTCTTCTCCTGCTCGCTGGCCCTGGTCCCTGCTGAAGCAAGGGGCCACACACGCTCTGCGGGGCCCCTCTCCCTGACAGACGCACGTTAATAGTGGGCTGCAGTGCCTATTGTAGCTGCACAGGTGGGTGTGAAGGAAAAAAGTTTGGGAATCCCTGGTCTAGGAGACTGAAATGCTTCCATTCTTCATTGAGCTGAGAGATGAATCATTCCAGTTAGTCCATTTTCTTTACATTTTAAAATAAATGCCTGAATAAGCCTTTTCATATCCCAGCATTAAAGAAACTTTGAACTTAAAAACAGACTGCAAGCTTCCTTCGCACTGTTTTCTACAGAGAGATGCCAGGTTGTTTTATTGCTGCTATTCTCTTACATGAAATAATTACTCCCAGAACTACGCCCTAACCTAGTAAGTGGGCAGACAATGGAAATATGTTGGCTTCTCTGAGCATAGTAAAACAAGAGCATGTTGTGTAAAAAGCCGAGGGAGACGGAAGGGGAGATAATGTTCATCGTGTCACTCTTCATTAAACTATCTAATGACCAACTATGCCTAGGAAATGTTAAAATGTATTTACCAAGCAGATGATTCAAGAGACTTTTCTACACCAGAGAATTTTGGTGAGCTCACCACTTTGTGGACTCTCTAGTGCTCCTATGATTGCCCCAATGCGCTGACCTGTTCTCGCTGGCAAAGGGTCCCTAAAAGTCTACTCTTTCTCAGGGCAAGGTTTCCCTGGCAGAGCACCAAGGAAGACAATCATAAGGCTGACATCCAAGACCCCCTTGCCAGCCCTGGCATAGGGAGCATGCACAGGATGAGAATGGAGGTAGGAGAGTCATGTTGGGGGCAGGGCCACAGCACGCAGCACCGGGGGGACTCCAGGCAGAGCTTCTGCCCATAGGGCAGCCAAATGAGACTGCTGTAATTTAGGCTCCCAGAGCTCTGTAAGTTACACTGGGAACCTCACCAGCCCCTGGAGCAGCCCACGCTCAGGAGGGTGCAAAGGTGGCTTACAGCCTCCTTGACTCATCTCTCCTTCTGGGCTGCGAGTTGTGTGCGGCACTCTGATAGTGTGTCTACACTGGAGCTGTAATTTCCAGCTTGAGGAGACCTCCCTGTGCTAGCTCTGGTCGAGTCAGCATGGTAAAAATAGAAGTGTAGCTGTGGCTGTGCAAGCAGACGGGGGGGCTAGCTGCCCAAGTACAGACCTAGGGCCTTGGACGGGGTGGCGAGCCTGTCCCGCTGCTTGCACTGCAGTGGCTACACTTCTATCTTTAGCAGGCTGGCTCAATCAGAGCTAGCACACGTGTGTCTCCTTCAGCTCGAAATCACCCCTCCAGCTGCAGTGTATATATACACGTTGAGCCCAGTCCAGAATTTCACC
This sequence comes from Chelonia mydas, assembly GCF_015237465.2. Taxonomy (NCBI): domain Eukaryota; kingdom Metazoa; phylum Chordata; order Testudines; family Cheloniidae; genus Chelonia; species Chelonia mydas. The sequence goes on along the minus strand of NC_057849.1, from coordinate 46,699,373 downwards.
CGTTGTGTCTACTAAATTGGTACCAACCGTGTGTAGACATTCACCCCACTGTATGGATTGTACCTGCTCTGCACAAGGATAATCACTGTGCCAGTCTCCACTGGGCAGTGCCCGATGTCGCAGTTGCAATGAGGAAATTAGTCTCCCATCACCATCCCAGACTACAAGGGTCATTTGCTAGGTAGCCTCTCTAGTCAGGTTTCTGTACTCTACTTTGCCAGGGCTCAGTTTCCGGGAAGCCGCACGCTTTCTTTCCATCATCCACTTCTTTGTGCTCTCTCTGTTCCCAAGCCACTCTTGGGGCACGACTGAGAAGATTCCATGCTGTGACCATGCTGCACGCTGGCCCAGGACAGATGCCAGCACATGGGGCGATAGCATTCCAGCTCTGCTCTGTAATTTAGAATCCTTTGCCGTATGACCAGGTGTGCAGGTGTCTTGCCCGGGAGCCTATCACTCTCTCCAGAACACTGCCAGGAGAAGATAAGGATCTGAAAGGCCACACCTTCAGTCCTGGGCTGTCAACACCTACTCCGTGGAAGGAAGGAAAACTTCCCCTTCCATGGTGACCTTGGTCACCTCCTGTGCACTTACAGCCTAATCTAAGCCCACTGAGTTCTTTCCACTGACTTCAACAGGCTTTGGATCAGGCCCTTACAGAGCCAGATTTAATCATGGAACAAATCCAAGGCGCCTGGCTGTTGATAGCAGGACTTAACTACCAGGAACCAAATTCTGCTCTAAAGGGCAAATCCTGTCCCCTGTGCCAAACTCAGGTACAGGGGTGTGGCAGGGACAACGCCACAGGGGTTGAAGGGAAAGAACATTCCTCCAGACTGGGGAGCAGCAGTAAGCAGCTGTATAACTATTCCTACGCTTTCAGTGTTGCAACAGCCGTCCACAAGAGAAAACTCCAATAGGACAGCTTAGTGAGAGAAACACTGTATCTGCGCATTCTCCCATCAGTGTGGGAGGATCGCCATGGAGCTGGGATGTGCAACCCAAGAGCTGCTTATCCCTTACATGGGTTCTGGCATCCTGGCATCATTCCCCTTGTGGAGCAAAACTCCCCAGGGCTGTCCCTTTGCCCGTAAGTGACACCTCTGCAGCCCTATGGCCCAGTGCTTCTAGAATGTTCTTGCGTTTTGTTGAGGCAGTTTCGATATTGCAAATCCCCTGGGTTATATATATACTCCGTATTGTCTATAGACCCGTACACCTCTTTTCCCCTGGCAGATCACTTCAGATGGCTGTGGGTTGTGTTCCTTTTGTTCAGGGTTTTTTTTTTTCTTAATTTGACAGAGATAAAAATAGTAAAAAGAGTGTGAGTGGGACTGTCTTTTTTTTAAATACCTCTTCCCCTAAGTACAAGGGGTACTGGGCTTGCTTTTTTCATTTGAAAAGTGGAGAATTTTCCTGGGATCACAATTCACTTTTGTAGGCATGGCTCCTCTGAGGCAGCTCCCTGGGGCTCTGGCAGCTGTTCCCCAGGACAAGTGAAACTGACATGGCTTCCCCTCCTCCTCATTTTAAAGATTAAGAAAACCTCTACCCCACCCTCCCCCTGTGAAGAGATTATTAAAGAAAGGGGTCCAGGCTCTTTGCTGAGTCTGACTTAGAATGGGCTCCTCAGAAAGCGGGGCTGTAAATTATAGTTTCCTGATTCTTTGCTGCAGTCCTGAACAATTTATCGGCTTCTGGCCTGCCTTGACTGGACAGGCTGGTTATGGTCGCCTAGTGACCACAGGCAACCTGGGGATTGCCGGCTTCACCCTGCAACTGCTCCTCCAGCCTGTTCCTCCTCTGCCCTGTCACGTCCCCTGCACTGGGAGAGAGCTCTGCCAGCTCTCCACCTGCCAGGGACTCCCCAGTGCCGGGGTGGCCTCTGTTGGAGTTACAGGAGTTTTTGCTCCCCTGACTCCGTGCTAGTGACTGAAAGGGAGCAGACCCTTTCCCCAGGCATGAACAGGCAGAATGTCAATCCCACAAACCTGTGTTGCAGCACTAGTGATAAAGAATGAGATCCATGCATAATAAAACGATTGTGGGCCTAAGCTCGGTCACAGAAACCACCATAGGAGCAGAATCAGCCCACGAAGGCTTCCATGACATGCGTTTTTTCTTTACAATACCTAGGTCAGATCCTTAGCCAGTGGTCATTGGGACAGTACCATTGTGGAGCTATGCTGATGTGTACCCCACCCAGGAAGTTTTCAATAATCTCATGATTTCACATTAATGTATGGAAATTAAACAGTGAGATTACAACAGGTTTTTGTGGGCTGGCGGCACACGGGCTACATGCATTAAATATTGAACCTTGTAATGAGATGCAGCTGGGACTTACACAGAGCCGCTTTTCCTCTTATTGCTTCTAGCAAATTTTGAAGTGCTGGAAAGGGCCCGGGTATCCCTGAGCAATACTGAAGAACACCAAAGGCTGGAGAAGAGCCTCCTTAAATCTCCCCCAAAACTTTACTTCTCCCCATATTCTCGGGAAGATCCTCAACTTCCTGCTCAATTCAGAAGAAAATAAACCTCTTGGAGAACAAATTTTTTAAAGATAATGGGCCAAATTCCTCAGCTGGTACAAATTGTGCAGCTCCATTGAAGTCTGTATCTGAGAGGCTATTTTTCGGAGCTGAGTCAATGTAGTGATATCTGTTTACCCCAGCTGAGAATGCGGCCCATGACACGTTTTAGGCTCGCACTACAGCTGTTCTATTCACATGCTCTGGTTCATCTTCACTAGGAGAAGCAGTCTGTGGCGAGAGAGTTGTAAGGGAAGAAGATTTTTTTTAGGTGGTGGTGGTTGGGGAAATAATTCACGATCATTCCCAGGCAAGGCCAGCTTCTGTTGTCCTGCCTGTTGTGCCCCTTATAGGTTCACCATCATGGGGGCCTATGAGCATATTGTATACAAATACCCCCTATGGCCACACCAATTACTAAGGAGGGGTTCCCTGTCCTGCAGTCTTTAAGATCCAGTTACAAGCGGTGACCACAGACTGATTCTCTTCAGAACCAGAAGTGGTTTTTCTCCCTCCTTGGATTGAGAGAGGCTGGGAAGCATAAAAGACGCGATTCTAAATGCCTTCTGGCGTGTACAGTCAGTGTCAATTCAGCTGTACGGAGGGAACTGGTGTGGTTAACCCAGACAGAGAGAACCCCCTTGTTTCTTTTGCCCCCAATTTCAGTCATGTTTTGATCACATTTTTACTGAGAAATGTGACAGATGTCACATCATTTTAAAAAGGCAATCGCTTTTTCGCAACTTTTTTCATTTTTGAAAAAAGCCTTCTTTTTAATGAAAGAGTTTTTTGTTTAAGAACTATCGACCAGTTCTACTTCTAATACAACTTACACCCACTTTGTGGCCCCTTTACACTGGCCGAGCGGTGAAAATGGGATTGTGGTGTAAATGGGAATTGGGCATTTTATTTTACAGCCTGCCAGGTTATGCTGTGATTCATTCTGTGCCCTCGTGCTGTTGAATGGCACAGCCCTACCTAAGTATTCAAAGCCTCTGAGCAGCACCTTCCTGTTACAAATATTTCAGCAATCTAAGTTGTCTTACTTGTTTTTCCAGTCAGGTGTTTTTGTGGCACGCCGCCATATCTGTGGTTTCCTTTCCTCCATTTTTGTGTTATTCTTTTTAAGGAGCTCACAAGTGCCCAGGGGTGACACAGAGGAGGTCTTTCTCTTGGCAATTGCAGTGTTCTGTAGGTTCCTTTTCTTAAAGTCTATCATCACCTATTATCTCTGACCACTTTGTGAGCAGGAGGAGGGAGGGGGCATTTTTATGGCCCACCCAGGAGAGTAGAGAGCCATGTGTATGTGTCTGGGAATGTCAATGGGGCTTAGGCACTTTTGAAAATGTTAGCCTATATCTAGAAATGACCCCTTAGAATTCAAAGTCATATTCTGAACAGACCAAACAAGCTTGTTGTTCATATTTTATTTGTATTACAGTAGCACTGAGAAGTTGAAGCCACCATCAGGACTGGTAGTGTTAGGCATCATAAACACAGCTAGTCTCTGTCTTGTCAAAATTGAGGTTCTCTTCCTTTGTTTTCAACCACTCGTCGCCCTTGAAGATCACTCCCTGGAGAATGAACCCTCTCCTATATTGCAGATGTTCAATACCTAGAAAATTAGTTTCAAAATATCCATGGGAGATTCATCGTTACAATTCCAGGTTATCCACCTTCCACACCCTGAGCTAGTGTATTGGGTTTGTTCAACAACAAGGTAGTTTACTTCCTGACCAAGTTAACACCCTTGTCTTTGGGTTTTACATCCTGTGGACTCTCAGGAGTCATTATTCTTAATAGACTTCCAGTCTTCCTGTTGACTTTGTTATTGCTCAAGATTCAGGAAGCCTATTATGTCAGGTGTAACAAGGTCTTTGGTTTAAGGTAACCCACACAAGTGAGATCAGTGTTTCAAGAGTCAGCAGAATATGTGACGATAATTGTTATAGTGAATACAAATGAAAATCCTCAATTCAGGTAAAACAGTTAGAAACTTGAGTTAGAGTAAGTGAACAAGCACACAAATTAGAAATGCTTTCGCACAACAAGGATTTTATTAATTGAGGGCCAGAGTTCACACCCACTCCCCTTTCCTCACCCAGAGCACTACTTTAAACCACAAGTGGTTCCATTGCCTTCATTGGGCCTATTTGCAGAATAAGGTTACTCCATTGCACTTGGCAATGTACAGTATTATACATTGCGAGAGTCATGCAGTCTCACTAACATGAGACCTCACTATAGCACACCACTGCATTGTGACGTATTTCCTGTCAAGGACCCGCCTCTTTTTGGTAAGAATTACTGAACCTGCAGTGCAGATTGATTACTAAAGGGAGAATAGGCATTAAGGGAGCCAGAGATTCTTACCTTTAAAAAAGCTCTGAAAACAGAGAAAGGGACGTATCTGAGCGTGAAGCACCCTAGTTGTTATACCACGTTGGTTGTGCATCATTTTATCACACTCACTATTCCCCATTGCTTTGCAAGATGGAACACATTCTTTAACATGTTTCGCTGGCATGGAAACAAGTGTGTGACTGTATGTGACTTCTGGCAATGGGTAAGATTTCAAAATAGGCATTAAGAAAAAAACAGCTTTTTGTGAAACCGCCTTGGCCCAGATTGCAAAAGTAACATGGGGGAAAAAAATCAAGGTAGGTAGGGGGTGTGTGTGTGTGTGTGTGGCCTTCCTGTCATAATGAAACAGGAATGATCATCCTAAATCAATTAAACATGCCTTTCATCTTTAGTACACTTAAATTGGAGATGTCATGTAGGACAAGAATTAAACTAGAAACATCAACTTCAGTTGTAGGGAGTGAAGCTGAAAACTCGTGAAGGGAAAAACAAGGGTTGTGTGTACGATAAACAGTATTCAGTTAAATTTTGCAGCTCTTCTTTGTATCGTTCCCAATCAAAACTCCCAGTGGACTACAGCATTTGGCCAGCTGTGACTCATTTCAGCACTGCACTCAGATCTGCTACTCTCTTTTTAAAAATGCCATCAGAATTAATTCAGAACCAACATGCTTACTTTGTATTTGACTTTTCTTTTAAAACACTATTGTGAGAATAATAACAGAGGCTCTACGCAACCATTTGAGGTGGGAAATAATATCCTGACTGCCTGAAATATTTGACTTTTCTCCTGAGCAAACCTGGGATGCCCCTAAAATTGTGGATTTGCAAGGCAGAAACCTAAAAGGATTAATCAAGAAGTCAATAAGTAGTGGTAAATAACATGAGTGAAACTCACTGGACAAAGTATGTTCTGAAAAATATAAGCAAATAATATACATACCTTAACCATGGAGCTATGACCGGTACCTCCATAATTATCTAAATCCTTACAGGCCCAATGCTATGAGTTGTTGAGCATGTACTGTAAAGCGTTGAGTGTCCTTCCATTGAACTCCCATTGAAGTCAAAGGCCCTGAGTACTGAAGTGAGGAAAAGCACAGGCCAACATCAAGTGCTCAGACCCTTACTTTTTTCTACCTCGGGTGGTGTCTGTTGTATATAATTTTGCCCAGACATCTAGACCTCCAGCAGAGCTAACGGCCCCATCAAAGAGATGCTGAGCCAGGAGTGCCCTCTGTTCCCAGGGAATTCAACTGGCAGTGGAAGGCGCCCAACAGGCCCTCCTAAGCTTGGGCCCTAACAGAACTCTTTCAGCTCGTGATTCCTGGCCAACAAATGAACAGCCAGTGTTCTCTGCAGCAGGGAGAGGGGCTCATGAGCTCATTCTGGCCCCACTCCAGGATTACACTTAAGCACATGCTTAATTTTAAGCATATGAATATGCTCATTGAAGACATGGGCTCAAGTGCATTGCTTTATCCAGGCTTCTGTGCTGTTTTCAGAGGCAGGGTTAGAGTACGTGAACAAGCTATTGCCACTGAAATATTGTCTGGAACTCTCTTAGCGTTCTTATGATAACTGGCCCTGAAATACTAGAGGACTCCAGGAATCTGGAATATTCATTTTGCAAAACATACCCTTATTTCTAGACTACAGTCTGAATGCACATAGTTCCTTTCCTGTTCGAGGCACAGCGGTACTTATAGGAGGCAGGAGCAGCTCCTATTTTTGCAGCACTTCAAACCCACAAAATAATGTAAGATGTTCATGAAATCTCCAGCGTCACTAGCCGCACTTGCCCTTAGTTCCAGTCAGTGCTTGCAAAGGACGAACAGACATCGGTGTTAGAACGTTTTGGCCAGAATCAGGCTTCCTGAGTTAATACACTGAAGGAAATTGCTCTCTGTTGCATTTTCATTTTGTTTTTTTTTATTTATTCACTCTCAGCAAGAAAATTAAGCCCGACTTACAAAATATGCTTCAATTCTATGTATAGCCTGTAGGCAGGGTGGCCAACTTTCTAATTGCACAAAACCAAACACCCTTGCCCCGCCCCTGCCATGCCCCTTCTCTGAGACCCTACCCCTCACTCACTCCAGCCCCCACTCTCACTCACTTTCACTGGGCTGGGGCCAGGGGTTGGGGTGTGGGAGGGAGTGAGGGCTCCGACTGGGGGTGTGGGCTCTGGGGTGGGGCTGGGGATGAGGGCTTGGGGTGCAGGAGGGGTCTCCGGGCTGGAGCAGGGGATTGAAGTGTGGGAGCAGGCCCAGGGCTTGGGCAGGGGGTTGAGGTGTGGGAGGGAGTGCAGGTTCTAGCTGGGAGTTTGGGCTCTGGGGTGGGGCCGTGGATGAGAGGTTTGGGGTGCAGGAGGGGGCTCAGAGCTGGGGCAGGGGGTTGGAGTGTGGGAGGGGGTGAGGGTTCCGGGAGGGAGTTTGGGTGCAGGAGGGGGTGTGGGGTGTGGGCTCTGGGAGGGGGCTCAGAGCTGGGGTACGGGGTTGGAGTGCAGGAGGGGGTGCGGGGTTCAGGCTCTGGGAGGGAGTTAGGGTGCAGGAGGGTGTTTCGACCTGGGGCAGGGGATTTGGGGTGCGGGCTTCGGCCAGGTGGCACTTACCTCAGGCGGCTCCTGGTCCGTGGTGTAGTGGGCCTAAGGCAGGGTCCCTGCCTGCCCTGGCTCCGCGCTGCTCCCGGAAGTGTCTGGCATGTCCAGCCCCTAGGCGCAGGGGCAGCCAGGTGGCTCTGCACAGTGCGCACTGCCCGCTCCCGCAGGTGCCTCCCCCGTAGCTCCCATTGGCCCCAGTTCCCGGCCAATGGGAGCTGTGGAGCCGGCGCTGGGGGCAGTATGCGGAGCTTCCCTGATCACCCCTGCATCTAGGGACCAGACATGCTGGCTGCTTCCAGGAGCAGTGCAGAGCCAGGGCAGCAGGGAGCCTGCCTTAGCCCAGCTACACCACCAACCAGACTTTTAACAGCAGTGCTGACCAGAGCCACCAGGGTCCCTTTGCCCAGTCGAAAACTGGACACCTGGCAACCCTACATGTAGAATTAAAGGTGTTCCTGTGTTCAGCTCAGAAAAAGGCCTGATTCTCCTCTCACTTACATCAGCGCATTACTGATGTAAATCCACTGACTGTGCTGGGAATCGTGCCAGATTTATGCTGGCATAAACAAGAGGCAATCAGGCTCCTGGTCTTTAGACTTATATGGTGGATGTGCCAAATACTAAGGCTAAAAATGTCATTAGACATACCAGAGTTAGCTAACATGCTTCTTTTGTCTCTCAGATCCTCTGAAGTTGCAGATGATATAGGCCCACTCCATATGACAGTCCATAGGGCAATCTGCTGGTGGTTATCCAGGAGACAGAAAAGCAGGTTGATAAGGGAGCAGGGAAGGTTAGGTAAATGCCACGTTTTAGCGACTGTTTAGTTTTGCAAAGTTTCTTTGAAAAGATTATTATTTTAGACTTTGCAGACTCATGCAATCCACTTCTCATCCTGGCTGCTCAGGGGATTCAGCACAGAATTCTGAAGCTGGTGCATATTTCTCAGTGCTATTTGCTAATCATCTTTAAAGCCTTTTGACAATCTATGCTAATTTATTTAATTGGTGGAGATGACTATTTTACTGCAAGGCGGTGTGCAATCCATACCATGACTCACACCTGATTGGCCTGGAGTAAAATAACATAACATGGGCATTTTGTGCCCTGGCCTCCTATTGAGCCCGCAACAAAAGGAAGAAAGGTAAATTCAGGCTCCTTGCTCTCTGTGTGCTTGAATATCTGTTAGCTGCAGAGCAATGCTTGCAATGCGAACACTTCTTGTAGGCTGTTATTTTGAACTCAGAGCTGATACGAGGGCTTGTGGAATGCATATTTACAAAAGTCCTTATTTTACTGTGTCGAGTTGCCATGGAAATCTGTGACACATAAATCTGACTTTGGTAACTGTCAGTCATCTTTTGCAACAAGCAAGGCAGATTGCTGGGTTCCAGCTGCTTTTGTTGATTCTGCACTAAAAATCCGTGGCCCGCAGAGGGCCTGATTCTGACATGTCGATTAGTGCTTTACACCACAAGTAGACACACTGATTTCATTGGGATTACTCATGGAATAAGGTACTACTCAAAGAGAGTAGTGGCCCAAAATCAAGCCTGTATCAGGGTTTTGCCCAATGAGACCTGATCTGGCCTCTGCTGAGTTCAGTGGGAGCAGGATTAGATCTTCAAATACGTCTACACTGCAGTCACTGGGTGTGATTGCAGCTCAAGTAGACACACCTGAGCTAGTTTTTATCTAGCTAGCTTGGATCCTGGCACAGTGGCGCTGTGGGAGCGTGGGCTTCAGCGCAGGCAAGCCCCATGAATAATTACCTTGTACAACTGTGCACTGCTGCGGCTTCACTGCTCTGGAACCTGAGCAAAGCTCAGCTCTTTCTACATGAGTTGCAGTCGTCACACCTTGTGATTGCAGTATAGACATACCCTTAGTTTGTCAGGAACCGGACACCACCCTTCCTGTTTTAAAATATGTGATCTTGTAATGAAAGACGTCTCTGATCACCGATTAGTCTTCTACATCTCTAGAGCATTCCAATATGCCTGCCCCCAAAAGCCAAGCATTAGAGAATGCTGATCGTGTGCTACAGCTGACTATGATTTCATCTCAAAGAACCTAACCTTTGTCCATCCTCCAGATCAACAGAACATAGGGCCTTAGTCACTGCCTGCCTTTGCTAATTAAAACAGTTTGGCTGACAAGATTGTGACTCAAGAACCACTGGTTAACAGCTGGCAGGGGACACAAGGCTGCATAAGGGTTACAGGGATCCTCTGGGTCTTGTATTTATATACTAATTCACCAAGCAATGTCATGTAAGGTTTCTATTGAAAGCCTTGAGCCACACAGGTCATCATAGCCATTGTGAAATGTATGTGTGGATAATACGTAAGGAGATAGGTATATATGTTGGAAATTATGTTCCTAAGGCCTTGTAGTTAAAGGCAGGTCCCTCAGCTGCTTATCTGCCTAGCTGATTGTGTGTCTTACAACAGAAGTCCATTAGCATGCTGAGTAAAATGCTAATGAAGCGATTACAGGGACTTCAGAAGGAAAAATTAACAGGAAGATATAAACAGCGGGCCGGGGGATGCAAAGGGGAGAGGGGAACGAACCCTGTTTTACAGGTGAAGACCAAAGGACTGGTCTGATATATCTGGGCATGCGTAAAGATGCCCGGGCATCTTCCATCTCAGGAGAGAAGTTGCCAGTGGGTTTGGTCTCATGAAAGAGAGTCTCAGCCATTCTGGTTGAAAAACACCATGAGAAGGACTTTGGGGTAACGAGTAAGGAATATCTTATTAGATAAGAGAACATCTTGTTAGTTGAGTTTAGGCCCTAGAATGTGTGTTAGTATTTTATTTTATCTGGAGCTCTTTTTTTCCAATGTTTCTGCTTGCTATTATTTAAATCTCTGTTCTTTATTAGACAAACTTATATTTGCTTTCTCTGTAAACAAATATAAGTGTCAAGCTGCTCTTTAGTGGCTCAGGAGCGTGAGTACCAACCTCAGGGCAGACTATGAAGAAGCAGGGCCCAAACCCCAAACTGGTTGTCAGTTCTATACTTAGATTTCACCAACAATATCATGGGTGAACTCCTCAGGCATGGAAACAGCCTTAACATGGAGTCATAGGCAGTCCCCTTGGCTACTCTGATCTATCTCTCCACCCAGGTAAGCCTGCCTTTGTGATAGATGGTCCCTTACACCAAAGATCACAGCACTATTCAGGTTGCTCCCAATCCTGAAGGTCCAGTCACTTACCACAGGTCAATTTCACTTTAGATCTCACACCAAAGACAAAGCTTGTAGCCAACCCTACAGTAAATTATCTAAAGATTTATTATATAGGGAAAGGAAAAGAGAGTTGTTTATAAGGTTAAAGCAGGAAAACATATATATGTGCACAAATGAGTTCCAATCTTAAGTTTCCAAAAACAGTAGAAATGTCAATAATAAGCAAGCTCTATATTGGCATTTAGGGCTTACTCAGACTACGCACTGGGGATCTTTTACTTATGCCTAGTAATCCTTGCTCTGCAGAGTCCAAGCATCATAAAGATCCAATTCCTCCTTGTTAGAGGTTTTTATTTGCTTCCTCCCTTCTGCTTGGAGTTGCAAACTCAGCTGATGGGACGAATTCAGGAGAGTAAACAATGAAGTCTTTTGTCCCTTTTAATGTTTCACTCCAGTAAACAACAAAGTCTTCACTTGCAAGTCTCATCTTCCTGGATGGAAGAGTAAACACTGACGTCTTTGGTCCCTTTTAATGTTCCACTCTAGTCCATCTGTCCTTGATAGGCCTTCCATGTTAGACATAACACTTTCTGTGGGAGCCCAGCATTTCACAGGAGTTAATGTGTGATTTACACAGCCACAGAGGCTTACATTGCAGATTGACAAATATTACCTTACAATGTGGGATACAGATGTTATGAGTGAGATTAACCCAGGCAGCACCTCACAAGCATTCCATAAAGTCTAAACACTAAGCACATTTTATACCTCTAATATCTATTTAACAATACTGACATACAGCTGAGCCAGGCTGGTTCCAGCTATGTATCTGTCAGCGTTCATTGGAGACATGGGGATCTTGGCATGAGTTGGCACCTGGTCTGCCAGCATCACACTAAGTGCTGTGTGTGTCAAGCAAAGCGGGGGTTTAATGCTATGTCTACATAGCAACTAGACACCTGCAGCTGGCACATGGCCAGCCAACTCGGGCTCGTGGAGCTCAGGCTGTGGAGCTGTTCTGGGATCCTCCCACTTTGCTGTCCTGGAGTCCGGCTCCAGCCCAAGCCCGGAAGTCTACACAGCAATGAAACAGTCCCTCAGCCTGAGCCCTGCGAGCCCAAGTCAGCTGGCATGGCCAGCTGCGGGTTTTTCTTTGCTGTGAAGACATCCCCTAAAATGTAACCAGTAAGCCGTGGTGTACCATTCCTTTGGGAACAGCGGATCTGGTCATTCTGTGATTGTCCAGTGGATAAGGGGCTGGACACCATGTGGGGATGCTCAGAGGACTCAGGGGTTGCAGTGTGCCTACCGCTAGCCTGCACAAGGGACAGCAGAGCTCACTGGGCTGGGAGGGGAGTGCTTGTGCTGACTGGGGTAGGGGGTGTCGGGGAACTGACCCTGGCAGGCACGGACAAGGCTTCAGCGTGCTAAGGGCAGGTGGGAGCGAAGTGATCACAACCCTGGGGAGTGTCACAAAGATATTCTGATTAGCTGCTATTTTTCAAAAGATTATAACAGTGCAAGTAATGGTGTTTATAACATGCCCATTCCTTTCTTACTCCTTCAAAGTGATCAAGGCATAAATAAAATGAGCTGGAAATAATAGTTCAAATATTTTCCAGTAGACCAGAAAAACGAACCTACTTTTCCGGTAATCCCAGCACAGCGGGGCCTGCTCTGGCTGATCTCTGGGTACCACTGCAATACAAGTTAATTAAGACTCAATATACATGTCCAAAGTGGGAACCTTTCTATCTTCCCCAGATCTTCTTAAGGAGACCGTTCTTTGTCTCATTGAACTGTGATATCAAAACGAAATGCAAGTCCCGCCCACCCTGGTGAGTACTTACTGTTGTGAGTACCCATGTCAACATCGAAGGGATGACTCATGTGAGTGTGTGCTCAGCATCTCGAGAAAGGGTTGCACAACAGGGGCCTAAATATAGCCAAGATACTGTAGATAAAGCCCAGGGCAAGTATAATTGCTATAGCTTCGGGGCCCAATCCAGCTCCCAATAAAGAGAATGGGAAAACTCCCATTTGACTGCAAAGGCAGCTGTTACAAACCCAAGTCCAGAAGCACGTATTTATAGCAAGTATAATTTCTTGGATTCCGTCCAAATCAAGTACTGTATTACCTGATATTTTTTTACAACTAAGAGTAGATTTTCTAAACCAAAAAGGTGACACAAAGTATCTGTGATTCATTTTTGTTTTGCAGATTCTGAGAACTGAGGTTAAGTGCAGTGTGGGAAATGAGTTTGGACTGCAAGGAATGAATGACCTTTTTCTAACATATTGTACAGCCAGACTTGTATTCCCTCTTTAATAACATTCAGACACATCATTGCACCTGTGTTTTGTGTCACATTAATTTCTGTAAGATGGATAATGTATGCAAGCAGTGATATGCAACAGAATGTGCAATTATAGCATCACATATGCCATGCATGCTGTGGGTGTGATGTGAGTGACTCCCAAAATGCACATAGGTATGTAATACCAACAAGACTAACCTAGAATATTATAATTGCTCTTAAATTACATTGCTCATAGGAAGGTATTCACCTGGTACATTTTGTTTGTTGAAGTGACAATGCTGATGCTTTACTGTTCCCATGTTTTGTTCCTTGACATCTGCTAGTTTGCGTATGTCACAGATTCTGCAGGTTAGTCAGATAAAAAACATCCTGCCGAATGTCAGTCTGAGTTTAAAATCCATCATCACCGCAGGATCTATTCTTACGTATCTGCAATGATGGGTGCTGAACCACCTTCCACGATGTTGTAAAAACAGGAAGTTAAACTCGTGAAACAGGGCCTAATCCTGTGCGGTTCTGCATGCCTCCGGGCAAGGGGTGAGTGCTCTCTGCTGCCAGAGACTTTAGGAAGTGCCCAGCTCCTGATGAGATTGAACCATTAGGCCAAAATTTTAAAACTTGGGTGTCTATAGCTAGTCACCTAAAGACTTAGGTGCCTAAGAAATTGGCCTGATTTTCAGAGTTGCTTAACACATGCACTTCCCTTAGAAGTCATCATGGTTACCTGCGAATTACAGGTACTTAGCATCTCTCAAAATTGGGCAAATTATTTAGGAACCTAACTAATGTTAGACACTCATTTTGGAATACCTTTGCCTTCATCTTTGAGGGCCTTATCCTGCTCACGTTTAGAGAATGGGAATTTGGCCAGTGAGTTCAGAGGGTGCAGGATCAGCCCCAGAGTGGTGTTGTAAAGTAGAAAGAGTGCGTCTTTCGTATAAATTGAGGTCAAGTTTCAAAGGTAATGAAGAAAAAAGGAAAAGGCTTCTGACCAAACCATAGCACTGGGTGAGATGCACATTAGCAATTTACTGTTATGCAGGACTAGTCAAATGCAATCACTGAAGAAACTGTAGAAACTTCTAAGAGACAAGAACTGAAGGGAACGTGATCTGGCCAATGCAGTGTTAACTGATTATTAATTCCCTTGCTGTTTCCAGAGAATGCTTTTGTCCCAGCAAGTTTTCCAAGGAGCATCCAGTCAAATGACTGGCATGTCATAATATATATTCCTTCCATATCTGGAACACCTAGAAACAAATGTTATGGAAACATACTTGGCCCCTAATCATTAAGACCATATCTTCAGCAACAAAACCCGTGATTTTTGTGAGGTGGGATGTGGGGTTCGCTACAGAGTCATCATTTTTATCCTGTTCAGCTCCACTACATATTTTTACAAATTTGGTTCTGTATATGTCCAGTGCAATGGACTATGGGGCTTTCAATAGCTTAAAACTATTAGTTAAGTATTATGAAATGGTTTGAATAAAAGTTTATTGTAAAATCAAGGATATCCTTTCTCAGACTTAAATATTTTATGTCTGGACTCATCTTTTCTTTTTTTAAAGCTAAAATGATGACTTCCAATGGGACTTATGTTCCTAAGTCACTTTGGTGCTGTTCAAAGTCACCCTCTGTGACAGCTGGAGGGGGTGGGAGAAAGTCAGAGTAAACAGCCAATCAGCACTGAAGGGGTTCAGAAATTATGGCCTTTACCTGAGTGGATTTACTATCTAAGCCAATTTCACAGCTTTGAAAAATACATCTGAAACCCCAGAGGCATCTCACGTAAAGACTTTGAGACTCAGGTCAAGTGGTCAGTCGATTTTTTAAAGGTAAGATTTTTGCTGTGGGGTGTTTTATAAAGGTCCAGACAAAGAAGGGTCAGCCTTGACAAACCAGGAATTAGTATAATCTCAATGGGGAAAGATAAAGGCACAAGTCAAAATTTCAGGATCAATATGTATCAGAAGTGCTCTGGATGTAGTACTCAGGTACTTCTGATCTTTAGATGGCGCTTTGGAACTACCTCGGTGCTATACTTGCTTTTAAAATGTTGTGACGCTGGATCTAAAACATCTGAATTATATTGACGATGAGCCATTATGACCTGACTGTCAGGGGGACTGAGCACCCACAACTCCAGTTAAAGTCAGTGTGACCTACAGGGGCTCAGTATTTCTGGAAACCAGGCTATTACTGTACTAAGGATGATATGTTATATGTCTATATCGTGTAAAATGATTTCAAAACAAAATGCTTGTCATTGCGTGAAGTATGGTTATAATCAGAAGAATTACTTTAGAAATGACACTGCAGGGTTTCCAACACTACCAGTCTACAAGTAGGTAATAACAATAATTAATAAAATCCCATATTCATTCTTTTTTATTTACTGTCTGTACATTTAGACTGTAAGCTGTTTGGGCAGGGTCTGTCTCTGATTATACATTTGTATAGTATCTAGGAAAATTGGGCCATGAACTTGGTTGGGACAACTAGGTGCTAAGATAACACAATAAATAATACTATATATGAAATGTGCTTAATGTTCATGTTTAAAAACAAAAGATGGGTTTTTTCTAATGGCCATAATTGTAAATTCAAAATGAGATCTCTGCATCAAGCAGTTTTTGTTCTCTCTCATATCATTACTGTTGATAATGATTGTGCTACTAAGATTTAGCTGTCAATTTTGTTGGTGATACATGAGGCTTTCCCCTACTACAGTGCACTGGGCAGCAGAGATGTGTTGAATATGAAGGTCACTTTTCTGACTGTAACTACATTTAAAGGCTGCCGTGCTTCTCTTGACTATTTATTGAATTCCAGCTGATTTCTGGGCCTGACAAACTATTTGAGACTACAGTTACTCTGACTAATTGTCTGGCTCTTTGTTTTGTTTTTTTAAATCTGAGGCTTGTCTGTTTCTTTGCACTACTGGGTGATTACACTGCCTTTATTTTCTTCCAACTCATTATCAATGGCTGTTCCGTCCCCTGGCATTTCTGGAGTCAGAAAAATGGATGGTCAATGCAACATGAGAGGGGTCCTAGGGCTAGTGAAATTATTGACATGACTAAGCTCCTTTGTACTGCTGGTAACCAGCCAGCCTGTCCTTTCCTGTTTTAACTGGTTAACACTGGCAGTCCAGAGGTCACTCAATAATCTCCCTCGCCCTGAGCCATCACTTCAGTTGCTTTGACCATCCAGTTTTATGACACCGTTATTAGTATTTTTTTCAAACACCCAACAATGTGCAAACGCCTCAGAAAATGGAGCAAAGATGCAGTCTCTGCTCTAATGAGTGCACAGTCCAAATGGGACATAAAACAGGGGCCTGATCCAAAGCCCATGGAGGCCTTCAAAGAGACTTTCCGTTAGCTACATTTGGCTTGGGCTCAGGTCCTAGGTGAAAGTCAGAAATAGACCAGGAAGAAGGGAAGAGATAGGACAAGAGTGTCGGTAGTGATTTGATGTAGTTACCCAGGAAGGTGTGTACACATCTTGGTGGAACTTTTAACTTGTGGGGGGGGCTCTTAAAATATATATTTTTATCTTTACCTTTCCTCCCCCTCCCTCCTCGCAAACAAGAAAGCACAGGTTTAAGGAAGATTTGAACATGGTGAAACTAGATGCTTGAAAATAGCTTTAAAAATAGAGCTTTCTATGTATGAGGCTGCATTGGAAAAGATACAGATACTGAGGTGATAGAAGGGAACAGAGAGGGCACCAACGCTGGTATCACGAGTGAAACAGAAGATGCAGAAGGATAGTCTTATGATTAGGGCATTCGACTAGAGCTCAGGAGATATAGGTTGGTTCCTGGCACTATCACAGACTTTCTGTGTGACTTGGGCCATAGTTCCTATCCACAAAATGGGAATAATAATCCTTAAATTGGTTAGTCTCTAAGGTGCCACAAGTACTCCTTTTCTTTTTGCTAATACAGACTAACACGGCCGTTACTCTGAAACCAATCCTTCTTTTGTGCGCCTCATTTATTTAGGTTGTAAGATTTTTGGGCAGGGACTTTGTATAGCACCTAGCATAACATGGCTACAGTCTCAGTAGAGGCCTCCAGGCACTACTGTAACATAAATAATATATAATAACCTTGCAATTAGTCAAAGATAAGGTTAAAGATATTGAGTGGGCTGAATACAAGGAGAGAGCTCAGAGGGGACTAATATCTTAGTTGGTGCTTCAGGAAATATTCTATTGGAGAACAGTTTTTTCTTCCCTATTTTTCTTTTCTCTTTGTCTTTTTTATTGACCTGTACGTTGAGATTTGTGTGGCTGTGACATTTAAAAGTCATTAGCACCTATCCCTTTGTCTGTCGACCCTATCTCAATCATTGTTTCTGGCTTTCATTGTACTTCCCAATGTGTTTCTCTTTGGCAGTTCATCTCAGCCATTCTCCTGGAGGCCTTTTAACCACGTGAAACTAAAGTTTAGTTTTTATTAGCTCCTCTCTTGATTTCTGTGCTTCAAATACTAAACATTTTCAGTGTCTTTTGTAGCCTCATCTTGTTTTTACCTGCATAAACATATCTTGTATGTCTTATGCCCTTGATTATTCTAAGCAGACATGCCTGAGTATATGAGAGGATGTAGACTACAAAAATGGTTAGTGTGTTTATATCTGCTCCTATTACAAGGTATCTGATAGTTCCTCCTTGTTATCTAAGCTGCAGTATTCTGTCCATATTCCTGTCTAAGGGCACTAGCTGTGAGGGGCAGTAGCTATGTCGGTGGGAAAAGCTGGCATAGCCCTGTCCACACCACCACGTTAGGTGTAACTTATGTCACTTGTGTGTGTGGGGGGGGGGGTGATTTATTCACATCCCTGAGCAACATAAATTATGCCAAGATAAGCTGTAGTGTAGACATGGCCTAGGAGTTTGTAACAAGCATAGAAGAGACAATTCCCAGGGAATCCTTTCCACACTAAGACTGGAATGGGATTTGCGGAGTTTAGGCCTTGATTTAGCAAGGTACTTAAGCACACGTCTAACCTGAAGTCAGGGGACTACATGTTAAAAGTTAAGCACATTGCATAAGTACCATGCTGAGGCCTCAATCATTGCTGTGTGAATGTTCATGCAGTGTAGGTATGATTAATAAAGTCATGTACCCAATTACTGATGTTCAGTGGAAAACATATTTGCACAGCACAATGGGGGCCAGTGGTGAGTGGGGCCTTTGGGTTTATTGTAATCTCAAGAATAATAAATGCCCTGATTTAAGAATAACCAGGAACACAATACAAAAGTCACCCGTGATTTCTGAATGTTTTGCTCAGTACTGTCTCAGAAACCTAGCCAGATGGTGCTTTAGTTCATCACCCTTCTGAGTTCATCCTTACAGGATAAAAAGCTATGTACCATTCATATAGTTCACACTGGGGCAGTGGAGTGACTCTGGTTCTTGCAGGGTCTTCTGCTTGAAAATTTTCTTTAGATTTATTTGTGCATGTAACGATTTGGGGCCAGAGCATGGAAGAAGAATGGATTCATTCAGGCTAGTGGGACTATTGACATGATTAGTAACTGCTCACCTACGTGATTAGGTGTCCCATAATATAGAGCTAATTTTTCAAAATAGTACCTATGTTTCATATGCAAACTACTAGAAATTGCCTATTTTCTGCTATTAGCTCTGTATCATTAAATTTAGCAGCCCATGCCTTTGGTTTGAAATCGGAATTTCCCTTTTCCTAGCGATTGTGGAGGAAGACAACCAAGGGGAAGCCGAAGACTCGGTACTTGGACTAGATATCTGCAGACCTTAGACTCAGAAAGACCGATTTGCATAACAGCCAGGCATACAGTCATGAGTTTTGGAAGAAGGCTATAAAAGTTGCTGACCATGAACAGGGAACTGGCAAGAACAAGAATTAGCTCTGCATCTGTATGAACAACTCAGGTGCCTGTTCTTGAAAATTATCAGCTAGAGAGTCTCCTTTTCTATCTTATTCTTCCTTGTGATCTATGACATATACTAACTCTGGCATAACACCAAGGTAACGCATTCCTACTATTTAAGAAAAAATAAAAATCTTCTTCCACTGAAACCTTTCTAGGAGGTCGGAATTGTCATTGCCAGCAGCAAATAAAATCTGAATTGTATCTATATTGGCATATCTATTCTTACCATTCCAACCAGTGTCTGTGTCTCTGCCATGCATGGTGTCCAAATATTACTATAATTTTATAATCAACAGTAACCCTCATAACATATACAAAGCCATTGTATGGACCACATTGTAAAAATCCCATCAGTCTTTATTCTAAGTCACTTCATCATCTGACGTCCCTTAGAGTTGAGGTTAGATGTAATGATGCCCAATTTCTGTAATGAGATATGTAACATAATTCCGGTACTTGCCTTTTAATGAAAATGTTAGCTAATCCATCAAAATATTAGAGCTGAGTAAATAAATGATGTTTTTGATTAATTAGCTGAACCAAAAAATCTGGAAAAAAATTGCTTAGTTTCAAACTAAATGGATGACAAGATGAAAAACTTTTCATTTGGGTTGAACTAAAAATTTTGAACATTGTTTTGAATCCACATTTTGTTTTAGAAATGTCGATTTGAAATGACACAGTTTATTTCTAAATGAAATATTGAAACACTTCATTTTGAAAATGTCATAATGAACCGTTTCAACTTTTTTGACGTTTTTATTTGGCTAAAAATTGGTCGAATTTGACCTGAATTTGCAAATAGTTTCAGTTGCCCCGAAACTGCATATTTTGGCAAATTACTATTTGACCAAAAAATTTAGCCCATCTCTACATAGTGTACTAAACTCAATCAATCCACAGTACCTTGGAAGTAACAGAAACCTCTCTCCCACCAGTGAGCCTTTCCCTTTACAAATATGAATTGTTTACTTAGGAGCAAATTCATCCCTGATATAACTCTATTTATTTCAGTGGTGTTTTGCTGAGACTTATGTTGCCACTAGAGCCTTATCATGAGCCATAAGTAGAATATTTAACTATAGAGCCAACACTTTTGTTTCAATCTGAAATGCCCAAATGTGATCCCTCTTGCACATTGATCTGAACCATTGACGAGAGTGTCTGTATGAGCTGTTAGTCCAACCGCAGATTAATGCATACAGGAAATGTGACCTGAGATAAGCTAAAAATACGCAGGTATTGCATATATTCTTAGCGACAATTTTAGCTGAGCTTCTTTAACCATATAAAAAATTAAAACACATGCATATACTGCCATTTTCTTTCTCATACACTCCTGTATCTTTACCGAACAAATCCCTTCCCTGACTGCGAGAAATAGCGTAGGCTCTTTACTAGGCAACGCTTTCTCAAGTTTTATAAATAAGGGGGATCAGCCACATACTTGAGCCTTCTGGGAGTATTTTCTATAATAATCCTAAAGGAAGACTGCTCAAATGAGCATTATATTTTATATAATGTACAAAATGGTGTAATTATAAGCACTGGTAAAAGGAATCCTTGCTATATATTGAAGTTGCATTGTCTTCAATTCATCCTTATCAAGTAGTGGAGTCATTTTAGCAATGTCTGCTGAGTTCTGGACTGATTTTCTTGCACAGATAAATCAGTCCAGGACTCAAAGTACTATAATGGTATATGAGGGTAAGAACCATAGTATCGTAGAAATGGAGGGCTAGAAGGGACCTCCATAGGTCATCAAGATCAGCCCCCTGCACAGAGGCAGAACCAAGTAAATCGAGACCATCCCTGAAAGGTGTTTGTCCAGCCTGTTTGTAAAAAGCTCCAATGGTGGGGATTCACAGCCTCCCTTGGAAGCATATTCCAGAACTTAACTACCATTATAATTAGAAAGATTTTCCTAATATCGAAGCTAAATTTCCCTTGCTGCAGATTCAGCCCATTACTTCTTGTCCTACCTTCAGTGGACACAGAGAACAATTGATCACAGTCCTCTTTATAACAGCCCTTAGCATATTTGAAGGCTCTTATCAGGTCCCCCCTCAGTCTTCTGTTGTCATGCTCAGTTTTTTTAACCTTTCCTCATAGGTCAGCTTTTCTAAACTTTTTATCGTTTTTGTTGCTTTCCTCTAGACTTACTCCAATTTATCCACATATTTTCTAAAAAGTGGAACCAGTACTGAACACTGTAGAGCAGCTAAGTGGCAAGTAGAGCAGGACAATTACCTCCTGTATCGTACATTCAACACTCCTGCTAATACACCCCAGAATTACATTAGCCTTTTTTGCAACTGCAACAGATTGTTGACATATTCAACTTGTGATCCTTTGCAGCAGGGCTACCACCCAGCCAGTTATTCCCCATTTTGTAGTTGTGTATTTGATTTTTCCTTCAGAAGTGTAGAACTCTGCACTTATCTTTACTGAGTTTCATCTTATTGATTTCAGATCAATTCTCCAATTTAACAAGGTCATTTTGAATTCGAATCCTGTCTTGCAAAGTGCTTGCAACACTTCCCAGCTTGGTGTCATCTGCAGATTTTATAAACATATTCTCCACTCCATTGTCCAAGTTATTAATGAAAATATTGACTAGTCCTGAACCCAGGACTGACCCCTGAGGGACCCCCCACCCTTCATATGTCCCACCCATTTTGACAGGACATCTTTGATAACTACTCTTTGTGTATGGTCTTTCAACCAGTTGTGCACTCACATTACAGTAATTTCAGCTAGACAACAGTTCCCTAGTTTCCTTTGAGAATGTCATGTGGAACGGTGTCAAAAACCTTACTAAAATCAAGATATATCATGTCTACTGCTTATCCCCTATCTACTAAGGCCAGTAACCCTGTCAAAGATATAAATTAGGTTAGTTTGGTATGATTTGTCTTTGACAAATCCATGCCGGCTATTCTTTATAACACTATAATCCTCTAGGTGCATAAAAATTGATTGTTTAATTATTTTTTCCAGTGTCTGTCCAGGTTCAAAATTAGTCTGCTTGATCTATAATTCTCTGTGTCCTTTTGCCCATCTCCAGTCCTCTGGGACCTTACCCATTCTCCATGAGTTCTCGACGATAATGCTAATGGTTCCAAGTTTGCTTCAGCTAGTTCCTTAAGTACCCTAGGATGAATTTCATCAAGCCCTGCTGACTTGAATACATCTCACTTACCTAACTAGTCTTTAACCTGTTCTTTCTCTATTTTAGCTTTCGTTTCTTCCCTCTTGTTGTTAATATTAATTGTGTTGAGTGTCTGGTCACCATTAACCATTTAAGTGAAGACTGAAGCAAAATAGACATTAAACACCTCTGCCATCTTGAAGTCATTTGCTCTCCTTACCTCTGGAAGTACAGGATCTACACTTTCCTTTGTCTTTCTTTTGCTCCTAATGTATTTAAAGAACCTCTTTTTGCTTTTTATGTCCCTTGCTCACTGTAACTCTTTCAAGAAGCATTCTTGAATCTCACATTCCAGATTTACTCTTCCATGACAGCAAAGGGATATTTCCTTAGATCTGGACAGCTGGCTGTAGGGAAGTTCATCAACAAACTAGCCAGTTTGACACCTCTATAGATGCTTGTGTAACTCCCCCAATGGGTATTATTTGGAAGTGTCTATCAGTATGGGAATGCTCTCAGCAATGCTGTGCGATAGCCTTCCAACAAAACATACCCTCAAATGGAAGCTCTCACCTCGTTTCCCATCCCACTTTTTGCCCCACCTCCTTTTTCAAACGTTTATTTAAACTGTTGAAAAACCTGTTGGCCTAAGAGAAAACAGCCAAACCAAGAACCTCAGCATTCCTCAACCATTCCTCCTGCTCAAATACCTTTATAATCAAAAATAGAGCTTATTTATACATTTATTCTACCCATTCAGCTAGCCAATGAGATGGACCTTTCCTCAAAATCTTCTGTAATTTTTGAGAGGGAGGGATGACATTTTCTGTATTGATGTCTGTGTGTTGTCAAGCTCAAAGCTGAAGAATGAAGGAAGGTATTTAAACTCCTCCCTTCTCACCTTTATCCTTCAGTACCTATTATTGGTATTTGGATTAAAGGGTAAGGTTTGGCTCATTCTAGAGATAGGGGGTCATCTGGAATGTTTGGATCAGAGTCCAAATCCAGAGACAAACATTGCCAAAATGTAGGAGAATTTGGATCCAGAAGTTGATCCTGGCCTATCTCCAACATTTTATATTAACTTCTTATATTCGGGGGGGGGGGGGGGGGTGGACACCTGCACTGAAACCTCATACATATTTTTGTCAGAATTATACCATCACCTCCTTCCTACACAATGACTTAAAAAGTCAGCCAGAAAATCATCCAGTTTGGTTACTTTGTTCACTGGCAGGCTCTAATGTGGGTCATTTCCTCCTTCTGTTCTCCTTGCCTCTACTTCAGCCACACCAGCTAGTGTAATTTAGCCATATCTATGTTTATCCTTAGTATCCACCTGTTTAGTATTGATGGCTGATGGAACAGACGCTGGTAGAAATGTACAGATTCTTCCTTGGCTATTCTTGGGCCAGGAATGTTTAATATGAGTGATTGTGTCTATTCTAACCTATTCTGTATAGGTTCTTGTACCACATTCATCATCATAGTATCTGAGCACCTTCCAGTAGTGTGTTGAGCAATGTAATCACACATCTATCCTATGTTAACAGGTTTCAGAGTGCTAGCCGTGTTAGTCTGTAACAGCAAAAAGAATGAGGAGTACTTGTGGCACCTTAGAGACTAACACATTTATTTGAGCATAAGCTTTCGTGGGCTAAAGCTCACTTCATCAGATGCATGCAGTGGAAAATACAGTCGGAAGATGTATATATATACAGAGAACATGAAAAAATGGGGGTTGCCATACAAACTCTAACAAGACTCATCGATTAAGGTGGGCTATTATCAGCAGGAGAAAAAAAACTTTTGTAGTGATAATCAGGATGGCCCATTTCAAACAGTTGACAAGAAGGTGTGAGTAACAGTAGGGGAAAAATTAGCATTGGGAAATAGTTTTTAATTTGTGTAATGACTCCCAGTCTTTATTCAAACTTAATTTAATGGTGTCCAGTTTGCAAATTAATTCCAGTTCTGCAGTTGTTGGAGTCTGTTTTTGAAGCTTTTTTGTTGAAGAATTGCCACTTTTAGGTCTGTAATTGAGTGTCCAGGGAGGTTGAAGTGTTCTCCGACTGGTTTTTGAATGTTCTAATTCTTGACGTCTGATTTGGGTCCATTTATTTCATGTTGTTTGTTTTCTCCTTCTCTCCACAGACAAAGTGCAGTGGAGTATCTAGTTTACTGCCATCCCAATGCTCTATCAGTTCTGTTAATTTTTTCTAAGTAATGCCTCTTAGTTACCTGAATCATAGATTCCATTTTTGTTGTTTATTTTTCTGCTATTATTGATTTCTGCTATTAGCTTTGAGGATTATTTCCTCCAGGACCCATCAACAGAGTGAATCCTCTGCATTGTGATTTCCCGCCTGCTGAATAGAAAGGTGGGGATTGGTTAGCAACTTCCAGACCACCATCCTTCCATCCCAGAATCTGTAGATCCGCCTCTGAGAGTCCTAGGATCTACACATGGAGAGAGAGCGGGAGAAGACAGAGATGAAGGAGGGCCAGCAGGCAGATTAAGCCTGCCCTAATTTTTGTGTGAAGCTCTCTCTGCATTGGGAAAAATCTCCGTTCGGGGGAAGCTACCTGTGAGGTACACCCCAGCAGTGCATCTCAAGGGGAAACTCGCTTCCTGGGTGTCAGTAGAAGCAAGGTGGGCCCAGAGCTGTGAAGAGCTTAGGGTCTGCAAGCAGTTGGCCCTTTGCCTCCAGAAGATCCCCAGAGATCTCCAGGCTCTTGAGGCTAACCCCCTTGACAGGACCCTGGGGCAAGGAGGGAATGCCCTATCCTCTCCTCTGATGGGTCCTGGGGCTACCAGTTGTTCTCTCTCATGAGTTGGTCCATGCGAGGGGTCAGTGCTTAATTTGTGCCAGGGCTGAGCTCTGGCACCTCTGAGCTTGCTATGTCAGTTATGAATGTAAAAAAATTGCTTGAGCCCCGGCACCTCTTTAATTACAAATTAAACACTGCTGGGGTGGTCCCATACCAAGCCTCTGTTGACTTTTTGGTATTTTCAAAGGAGTCAGTGGGTGTTAGCACCCACTTCCCACTGATACCTTTACCATCTAGATTCAACACAGGGAATTCTTTGCTGTTCATCATTTTTAGCTAGACCTGATAAAAGGCGCGTTTGAGGAGGCTGAATAGAGAGAGAGAGAGAAAGATTGGGAAAGAAACATTTTTTTTTAAAACAAGCCTCCCCTGGGGTTGGCAAAGCCCCTGCTCTGAGGCACGTTAATTCAGAACAACACAGAATAAGCTTGGTGAGCATTATCTAAAAATGCTTAATGTTTGAGGCAAAACATAAAGGCTGTAGTTTTCAAAGGACGCTAAGGGAATTAGACCCACTAATTGACACCGAATTACATTTGCCGTACCCCAAAAGATGCTGCTTTTGAAAATGTGGCCATATATATAAAAGCCTTTCAGACTTTTAATCAGGTATAGCAAAAATTATGTGTTTCAGAATAGCAGAGAATTGCTCATGTTGAATCTAGACTGTGGAGTCCCAGAGAGAGAGAGAGAGAATATCGGTGCCTCCCTCCGGAGCAGCATGGGGCCTGCACTGTCAGCTGCCAGTCCCACCTTTAGATTTCCCTTGTGAGAAGCCTGATTCTGGCTGACTCTGTCTGAGGAGGGGTGGGTGGGGCCGAGAGAGCTCGAAGGCTCACACCGTCCTTGTGCACCAGCACAGGGTGAGCCACATGTCAGATGCTTGTGGGCCCTCAGTGATGCTGCTGTAAATTCTGGGGTTACAACAGTGAAATCAGCAGCTTTACTCTGGATTTCCACCAGTGATATTGGGATGAGGATCTGGCTTCCTGAGTTGCAAGGAGCATTAGTGCCACCAGTCGCACCAGGTGACTCCAGCGGGGAGCATGCCAGGAGAGTGGTAGTGAGCCCACTTCTTTCCACGCCTGTCAGCAGCCTGGAGGTAGATGCAGGCAGGATACAGATTCACAACCCCCCCCCCCGAAAGGAGAGGAAAGAGCTCCCTGTGCATATGCTCCTCCCCAATTCCCCTCCATGTACTCCACACACAGAATCCCTCCTGCCACTGGTGAACACTGTGTGCTGGGCCGGGTTCGCCTTTTTACCTCAGTATTTATCAGGATTGACTCAGCTGAGGTCAGTCGTGTCAGCGAGAGGGGACCCGGGCCCACTCTTTTTACTGTGGCTGTGCCAGCAATGCCGCCATCATAGAGGCCTTAATCACCTGGCATAATTTTAGCTGAAGTGGGAAAGCTGTTGTGGTGAAGAAAACTTTCCATTGGAAATTAACCCTTTCTTTTCTTTTCGAGGAAAAGTTGGGCAAGCTGGACTGTGGCATATTTGGCGGTCAAAGATGCACACTAAGAGGAGGATGCTTTGCTCCCCAGCTATCTGTTCCCAATATGCTGCTGTGAACGCCGCGTGGGAAGAGAAGCACCTTGGCATGGTTGCAGTGATGCCTGCAGTGCTAACAGCTGATAAGCAGTACAGAAGGGGCCATTTCTTGAAAGCACGTGTCCAGTAAAATTGTTCAGGGCACGTATGGGTTACCTGAATCAGGAAATATTGGCTCCATGTTCAAAAATAGAGGAGAAGAAGAAAAAAGACCTGTTTTTCGTTCCTTCATCCATAAATGTCTAATATGAAACATGTTTTCAGGTCGGAGAAAGCAGCAAGAACAATTGCAGATTGCACCTGGCAACATCCCACCCCAGGTGAGCCTTGATGAATTTGGATGTTTGGGTAAATTTCTCGTATTTTTATTGTGCTTTGGCTGTTATGGCTTCATTTGCAAAACAGCAAGGAAAGAGAGGTAATTGTTGGGTCGGGCGCTGGGTGTGCTAATGTGAGCCTCACTTGGGTTAAAACTGGTCAGACATAATTTGCAACCCACATGTGCCTAAAACCAATTTTGCATAATCTCCAGGGACATACAGTTAGTGCCTTTGTGAGTGCTGGAAGGAGCATTGCCTTATCTTTCAGTAAGGATATTACTTTTCCTTGAGAAACATCAAGCGAATATTCTCTGTATAAATAGAAAAGAGGAAACATTTTAAGAGCAGGAAAACTCACAAGTTAGCTTGCAGATGAAATCAATGTAATAAACAGGAAATGAATTTTCATATGAACAAGCTCATATGAGCCTGCGGGACAGGAATCCTCTCAGTCTGACATTTGGCATACAAAGGACATTTTATGTTTATATATAACGGATTTTCTATTTTTTCTGTACTTTGAAGTGAGGGTGAAGTTTGAGACAACAGGGAGGAGACACTGAACCATTATTGGCTCCAGAATGGACTGGGACTGAGGGAGAGCTGAGGAGAGATCACAAGCTTTAAAAAAATGTTAAAAAAAAAAAAACATTTGCCATTCAGGCACTGGCCCCAGAGTCATCTTCCCTATCAAGACAAACAGGTCTTGTGTTCGCCACTATGGTCCCACGCAAGGATAATGTACTAAAGCCATTGATTATCACTAGCACTTTTTATCTGTAGATATGATCCAGTGTTGCCAACTTTTGTGACCTCAACTCAAGTTGCAATATTTGGTGTTTGTCTTTAAGCATGAGACCCTGGAGTCAGGTGACTATACCATGAATTACAGGTGTTCGATTTTTTTAATGTAAGTCTCTAGGCCTCGTGGTTGTGGAAGAAAACTTGAAAGCAGAAACCCCGAAGGTTCAAAAGGCAAGTGAAAAGAATCCAACTGTATTATTTTATAAATTTCATGTTTTTAAGCAAATCCCATGATTTTGGAGGGACCTTATTTCAGATGTTGGGACACAGCTAAGAGCACCAATCTCAGGCCAGACTGCCAGAATACAGGGCATTCACCCCAGATGGGTGGCGTACTCTCTCATAAGATTTAGCAAGCCAGTAACCTATGTGTACTTCCAAAATACTATACTAGTTATTATGAAGCCACAGACCTTCAGGTCCTCTGGCCCCTCATGCACCACCCAGACAAACCAGACTTTATGTGAAAGGCTATTAAACCATAAGTCATCACACATTAGGTTCTTCCAGCTCTGGAGAGCCAGCCACTCACCCCAGGTCAATATGTTCTTCAGGATCTTACCAAAAAACCACGCTGATGCCAATCCTCTAGTAAACTAAAAGTTTATTAATAAAAAAGAAGAGAGTTATGAAAAGGTTAAAGTGAATCATATACATTACAGTTGATTTCAGAGTCTGTAGATCAGGATAATAGCAGCGATGTTAAATCTGCCAGCTTGTAGTAAGTCTTTCTGGTTCAATCAAACGATGAGGGTCCTCAGTATATTGTTCAAAGCTCCCCTTGTTAGAAGTTCAGAGATGTGGGGCAGGAATGAGACCAAGAGGTGCTGTCTCCATCTCCAATTTATATCTCCAGCCAGGTACTGGATCAAACACGGAGTTATGCATCACATGTTCTACGTTCCACGATGAACCATGGGGTCTCCATTGTCCATGTGCTCTTTGAGGCATCCTTGAGAAGGGCCCACTGGAAGAGTTGATTCTCCTGATTGGCCTATCAAGCATGGCTGTCTAGTCTGGATGTAAATCTGTCTTGTGGGTGTTACCCAGGAACATAACATGTTTAGTGGCAAGCAAAATTTCATAACTTCATACCCAATGATGATATATGCATTTCATCAAGTTATCACTGTTCCACAGATTACAGCTTTTCCAATGATACCTTACAAGGCATACTTTGTACAAGATTTATCACAATTGCGCAACAATGGTGACAATATTAGTGTAGACAGTCACCTTCCTTTATATCAGTGTCATGATTTTTAAGCAGATCCCATGATTTTGCGGGGACCTGACTTCTGACATTTGAATGCTTGTGGTTGGCAATACTGGATAGCAAAGGAGATTAAGTATCTTTATCCCCTTTAGAGAGATGGGGAAAATGAGGTACAGAGGAGCTAACTGACTTGCCCAAGGTCACATAGCTATTTGGTTGCAGAACTGGGAATAGAACATTGGTCTCTTGACTTTCACGCTGGTATCCTGTCCACAAGGCCACACTGTAAGAGCTGATGTAATGTATAGGGCCTTGTTTGGGCCCTCTGCACTATCAATTTCATTCTGTAATACTGAACCCACATGTCATTGTAATGGGGTTCCTCTCTTCCACTTTCTGGGTTGCAGGTGCATATGGTTTGAGAGAGGCTGCAGAAATGGAAAGTGAGAAGTGTTCTTGAGTTTGGTGCTTCCTGGGGACAGACACTTGCTGTGTGAGGACTTGGGTTGCATTAAGATAGGATTGCTAGATTTAAGGACAGTGTGCTGATCTACCTGGGGCCCAGCGTGTGTGGAGGAGGTGTGAGTCTCCCAAGATCCTGGGGTTGTCAAGATCTGTAGTTGTCATTCAGAGATGGATTTTGTGGCCAGTGTCTCTGGGGCAGCAGCCAGGTCTCCTCTGTGATGGGAGAAGCCCAAGGCTAATGGGGGGGTCACCTAATCCTGCCTGGGGCTGTCCAGGGCCCAAACCCTGATCTGGCCAAAATGGGGGCCTGGGCCTCCTGGGCTATATAAATACTGGTGCTAATAATGGTAGTAAAGTACTGCACAGTATTCAAGTTCTGTTTTGCACAAGGTGTTCAAGGGTTTAGGAATGTGACATAGAAAGGCTGGCATATTATCGCAGTGTTACATTAGAAATGTCTGCCTAAGTGGCTGAACAATGTGGTATTGTCTAGCATTTGGCAGCATGCACAGATTGCTTAGATAACTTACTGATTGAAATAGGACCTTTGACATTGATGGTGCCTGCTACATCCATCAACTGGTAAAATCGATGTATCACCTTATTATGAAGCAAAACCAGCTGTATTAGGCTCAGAAATTACAACCCAAAATAAGGGGCTTTATTGGAGACAGAAATGAACACTGTGTCTTAGGACACTTAAAAGACACTGGTTTCTGTATCTCTTTTTTTGAAGATGCAGTAAGCACTCTCCCCAGAAATGACCTTGGACCAACAGCTGTACACAATGGTGGAGGAGGATGGGCCTGTAGCCACACTCCCTTTGGGGGGCATGCTACTATTACCATAGCCAGCACAATGACGCCACTCCACATTGTGCTCAAGAACTCCTTGCACTAAGATTTTTCCTGCTGGGCGCAGGTGTGCCATGGTAGGAAGAGCTGCCTGTGTTTTTCCCCTCTCCTTGCTCGCCTGGGCAGAGAATCTTGCCCGATGAGTTCCTTTGTTAGCAGTAGGAGGAGCAGGAGGAGGAACAGGAGGCCAGTTCAAGCAAATCTATTGAATCTAGCAGGCTTTCTATCGCTGCGGGATCTAGGAATTGGACATGCGGCTTAGAAAGGGGTGGTCCAGATTCTCCTGTCATCCTGATTTTACACTGGTGTAATTCCGTTGACTTTAATGGAACCACTGCTGATTTATACCAGAGTTTGTGAGAGGAGAACAAGGCCCAGTGAGATCTGTCCAGAAGAGACAGTCCATTCCCCATCCCTCTCTTTGTTTGTAGCTAGGCAGCCGTGTGCACTGGCCCCTTTGGGGGGATGCTTTGCTGAAGGGGTGGGCTCTGCAATATGACCTGAAGATGGTGAGGCTCAGATATGAGCCTTGTTGGGGAAGGCTGTTCCCAGTTATTGGGCCTGCTATTAAAAGGCTCCTGCTCTGTATCCATTGACTCTCTACCTGGACTTCATTAGTCATAAGATCCTATCAGTCCATAAGGTACTCTGGGCCTATCCCATTAAAGGCTTTGTAGATCAGAACCTTGAACTGGGCCTGGTAATGAAGAGGGATACAGGGTATATTAGGGAGCAGTGGGGCAATATGCTGTTGTAATCTTCCCCCTGCTCACACAACAGCTTGGTGCAGTGTACCAGCTAAAGCTCCTTTTTTGCTAGACCCAAGTAAAGCAAACCATGATAACACATCCTGAAGGTGATGAAGGCCTGGATGGCAGGTCAGCAGTGCAGTCTGGATCCCTTGTAATGGCCCCACATGACTGTTAACTAGATGTTTTAATAAATATCTTCAGGAGGGGTCTGGAAGTCATTATTTGCACACACAATGGCTGTACTGGCATAGCTAACTATAGGTGCAAATTTGCAGGCTGTTTTTTTAAAACGTGACCTTCAGCATCTGTTAAGGAAGAGGGAATGATGAGGGAAGCAATGAGCAAAATGGACTAAAGCTAATCAAAAGGGAATAAGAAGGGATGGGGTGCACCTGTCCTTTACAACTCCCTACAGGATGGCCTGCGGTCCTATTACAACCTGCCTAAGGAAGCAGAGATATAGGAGGAAGGGAGCAGTGAAGGTGGGTCCTCCAGGCCTGCCTCTGGAGACCTGGTCCTCCAAGGGCTAGCGACAGCCAGTAAGAGCCCTGCAGGCTCAGATAAAATGATGCTGTAGGGCACTGGCAGGGCAGTCCATGGCTGGAAGTGGGGGCTGGGGAGAGAAGACAGGTTCTCCTCTCTGGCCAAAGGAGCCTGACAGTCAGGCAGGGTTGATGGCTGCCTGAAATTACACAGGTGGGACAGAAGGACCTGAGGATACTGACCTTAAGATAGGGCTGGAGATGACAGGGCCTGGTGGGAGGAGGCCCAGAGAAATAGCAGCAAAGGATTGAAGTGAGCTGTAAGTGCCTGCTGTACGCAGAGTCCCTGGGTTGGAACCTGGAGTAATGGGCGCTGCCTGGGTTCTCCTACTGCCACAAGTAAAGTAGTGTAGACCCCAAGAAGGGGACAGGGCTTATTTGGAAACCCAAACCAAGGCCTGGATTTAAAGACCTGGGGCTGACGACCTTACTGAAGGCAGAGAGATGGCTTATTTATTGGCCTCTTTCATTCAGACTTTGTGACTCAGCTGCAGGACCATGCCACTGAAGACCCACCAAGATTGTTCGGCACCTACAGGGGGCACCAGGGGTGAGGAAAGGACTGTGGTACTGCACCCAGTTACTCGGAGGTGCTCAAAAGGTGAGTGCCCCTTTCCAGGCCTTTACACATATAGCAAGGAGAAGAGAAGAACAAGGGAGGAAGTAGGTCACCGAATAAAGAAGGGGGATGAAGTTAATGGAGACTCAAAATATAACTGAGATGCTGAACATCTTTTAAAAATCTGACTTTAATACGAGAAACGGAGTCAAACAACTCTCCGAAGGAATGAAATCGATGGAAAGAAATTGAGAGATTATGTATCAGGGATGCTGGACTGAGACTCAAACTTTCTGAATCTCTAATTCTGCGATTAGGACTCAGGCAATAGTTTTTCAAAAACAACTCCATAAAACAACAGGACACTTAAAGAAGTGTGATTCTATAAAGCTCCAACCCAGCCTGGTGAGGACTGACTGACACACCGCAAAAGACCTCGCCACCAGTTTATTATTTCTTGTATTGCAGCAGTGCCTGCTGTGCAAGGTGCTGTACAAACGCATAGTGAGAGACATAATCTAAATAGGCAAAGAAGTGGGGGTAAACAGAGGCACAGAAAGGTGAAAAGATTTGCCAAGGTCACACAGCAGGGCAAGGACAGAGCTGGGAGTAGAAGCTAGATCTCCTGGCTTTCAGGCCAGCTTCCTACCCATTAGACACACTACCTCCTCAAGGGTTGGCATTGGTGTGATATTTACAGTTAGACGGTGTTGCATGAGAGATGATTGCTACCAGCCAAACATAACTTTTACATTGTAAATCATTTTGTGTTTGGTTACCATTGTCTGCCAGCGACCTTTGCCACTGCAGCTAGTCACACTTCTTGTAGTGGTTGGTTTCCCTTGGCCCAAGTAAGAGGCTTTTCCTTTCACTTCTTCTTTTCCCTGCTGCACACAGTCCCTGGGTATGCAGCCACTAAGCCTGAGTTCTTCTTTGCAACTTCCTCTTCTGAGCTGCTCCTTATGCACACAATTAACCTGATTCACCTTTTTGTTATTCCAGCTTTGCCTGGAATAGGTGGAGTTACCGAAGCAGTGAATCAGGCCAGCTGGGTGGACAATAATTTCCATACTGAGGGTTGCTTCTGTTCTTAGCCAGGATGCTGTGCTATGTCTAATATGCTAGAGAACACTTGAGTCATGCCCGTCCGCCAGGCGCCAGGCCTCCGTCCAGCTGTTATTTATGTTGCACTTTGCAGAAGTTTGCAGGCTGTCATGGACTCTTGCATCTGGGTCACGACATTGGCATTGCACAGGAAGCAGAACTGGGGACTTTCATGTAACACCAAAGACATGGGCGGTTCGTGGCATTGAAAATTGTCTCATCTTTACATTACCTATTTCCATATTTCTTCTGGTCATTTTAAGCAGTGATCCAACTGCACTGATATTTCTGCCAGGTGTAGCTTTAACCAAAGACACAATTAAATGGGCCCAGTGTTGTGGGGGTGGAAACAGTTTGCTGCAGTTTTAAGTTAGAAACTGGTTTCTTTAATGTTACTACTGTAGGGCTAGATTCTGGCCAGACTCAGCACAAGTGCACAAAAACCGGGAGGATACATCCTCTTCCCCTCTCCTCCCACCACGGCACCCCTAAGTAGATGCTGCTCAGAATCCCATTGGGGAGCACAGACCCTGCCTGCTCCCTCCTAGCAGCCCCATGAGTGCTAACTTGCATAAGGGAGCAGAGAGTATGAGACCTTTACCCCTCCCTGCACTGGTTTGTGAATAAGACCATAAGCGCGGCCATACTGGGACAGACCAATGGGCCACCTAGCCCTGGATCCTGTCTTCTGACAGCAGCCAGTGCCAGATGCTTCTGAACAGCGCAATTTATTGAGTGATCCATCCCCTGTCGTCCAGTCCCAGCTTCTGGCACTCAGAGGTTTAGGCAGTCAAAGGACCAGGCCAGAGTGCTACATCCTCTCCAAAGGCTGGTGGAGCTACAGCTCAGCGGGCCTGATTCCAAGCCCGTTAAACTCAGTGGGAGTTTTTCCACTGAGTTAACTGGATTTTGGCCCAAGTCCAGTGTGCACATCCTAGGGGCCCACTAGAACGAGTTGTGGATGAATCAGCCACAATTCCTCCTGGGGCCCCAGCTAACACACTGTCCCTCTGCAACCCCTCTGGAGCCCCAGAACCTTGCTCTTAATTATATTTTACACAGCTGATGCTGGGCAA
Organism: Chelonia mydas; assembly: GCF_015237465.2. Taxonomy (NCBI): domain Eukaryota; kingdom Metazoa; phylum Chordata; order Testudines; family Cheloniidae; genus Chelonia; species Chelonia mydas. The sequence continues at coordinate 46,665,196 of NC_057849.1, read as the reverse complement.
GGGCTGAACTAGGAAACATGGGAGATTTTTATATATACTTTATTGAGGTAGGGTTTTTTATTATTAGGAGAAATAAAATAAATGCACAAAATGCTGTGATTTATTACAGTGGAACTTAATGTAGCTCATCTTTTGGGAATCTGTCACATCATTCTTCACCTGTAACTCAGTGTATTCTCCAGCTGGGCATGGATTCAAGGCACCTAATTCAACTAACCAAATCAGGTCTTTAACCAAGCAAATTCTTACAACCAGTACAAGCATGTTGGGTTATAGCTTCATGAAGATCCAAAAGAAATACTTAGAGGAATCTTCCTTACTCTATGACGTACTCAGAACTGTTGACTCTAAATGAGAAATTGCAACATTTATTCTGATCTTACGGCGTGCCTCCCACAGCAGTTACAGAATATTCATCTCAGATCTCAGAATGGAGGCAGGGATAATATACCAAACAACACATTTGAAGAGGCACTCTCAGGGTTAACAGGGCCCAACTTTCTCCTACATTAAAGCTGCTTTTTTTTTTCTTTTTCTTTCTCTAGCATCCTCATTCTCATCCTGATCCTGAACAGTCTTTCGAGAGACAGGTGCAGTCTAGTTCTTAAAGTGCAAGGCTAGGAATCAGGAAGTCATAAATTCTAATCCCGGGCTCTGACACGGGCTCTCTCTGTGCTTTTAGACAAGGCAATTATGGCTAAAATGGGCCTGCCTGTGTGCAGGTGTGCTAGAGTGGACAGGAGGCACAGGAATCTCCTTCCTTTCTTTACTGTATTTCTGCAGGGCACAGACAGACAGCTGATTTGCAGGGCTCCAGAGACTAAGCATCAGGGCAGGCTCCTTTTGCCTGCAGTGCTGATTGGGCCCCATCCCAAAGCATTTCTTTGTGGGATGTGAGCAGAATCATGGCCTGTTTATTTGTCTAGGCTCTTACATTGTGCTCATCCCTGCATTGTCCAAGTAGTGGGTTGACTGCGCTGTGAAGATTATTTGCACCACCCATGGGTGGTGGGTATCGCAGGCCAGGGGAGGCTGAGCCTCCCCAAACAGCCAGGCATGGCCCTGCCCATGCTCTGCCCTGAGGCCCCCTCCTGCTTCCTGCTCTTCCCCCATTGCCCCAGCCCAGGCAGCTCCTCTTCCCAGAAGCAGCTGGGGCTGGGGCTAAGGCAGGCTGGCTGGTGGCCCGGGACTCGGGGCAGCTGGGGCGGCACTTGGCTCACCCAGCGCTCTGGAGCTGGGGTCACTGGGGCCACCCGCCCGGCGATTTGGGGCTGGGGATGCTCAGGTAGGCCAGCTGAGGCTGGGGTGAGGGGAGCTGGCAGCCAGGGCCAGATGGTGGGCCTGGACTCCTGGCAGCTGGGGCTCGGGCAGAAGGGGCTGGGATGGGGGCTAGCCTCCCCGAACAGGCGGCTCACACGCTGCTCATGGCACCACTTTTTCAAAGATGAAGCCAGGGGCACGACTGACCTTATTCGCTCATGCCCCACTCTCATCTGGGCATCTCTTCCTCGTATGCAGAGCTCTCCAGTAGTGTGGGAGTTACAGTTTGACTTTCTCTCTCAGTTTTCCCCAATGTAAAAGGACTTCAGTGGAGCAGCACGTGCTTGTGCCAGTGGACAATTTAGCTTAGAAAGCATAAATGCAACATACAGCAAGTTATCACATTGTGGTGATAGGTGAGATGCCACTGTTATTGTTTGTACTATCTAGGAGTGTTGTCTAGTGGCTTGAGCACTGGACTGGGACTCAGGGGAGCTGGGCTCTATTCCCAGCTCTCTCCCTAGCCTGCTGTGTGGCCTTGAGCAAATCGCTTCACCTCTCCATGCCTGTTTTCTGATCTGTGAAATGGGGATAACAATACTTATCTCCTTTGTAAAACGCTTTGAGGTCTATTGAAAAGACCTAGGTATCTCTGGTAAATGTTGACTTTTTGATAACAACCACTGGCAGGGTTTGGAATGTACAAGAATCCTGCTCTCTGAAGTGATTTATGTATTTCAAACTCCTGCCTACTCACAAGAGTGAAGTCAACAGACAGAAGGATGAGGGGATGTGATTACGCTCGCAGGTGCTGTGTGCATGTAGGTGCTGTAGTGAACCAGAAAAAAAGCTACTAGGTTAAAGTCTGGCATGTGAAAATGTCACCTTCAGACAAAAAGGAGATGCCTTGGCACTGTCCCTTTAAAGTAAACACATCTGGATCGAAGCTACACCAATGCAGCAGACTGCAGCTTCCACTTTGTAACTCTACGAATCACTCTATACGGAAACAGAAAATGATTCTCAGATTGGAGGTAAGTCCTGAAAATTACATTGGCTTAGTGGGAGTCACACAGCTAATACTTCCTACAAATGTTTAGTAGCGTACATGTCATCGTAATCATTTATCTACATTTGTCCCTTTTCACTTAAATTCCATTGGGACAGTTTGGGGAAAATGTCTGTGTCAGTGTCCGAATTCCTTTTGGTTTGTGAAATAGTATTTATGACTGTAACCTTCGGTGTGGATTAGAACCTCCATTTTGTAGCAGAAACAGAGTAAGGCCAGGTCTATACTCTTGTCGGTATAGCTATACTGGTACACAACATTGGCAAAGCCCTCCTCGTATGGACACAGCTGAGACTGGCAAAACTGCACTTTTGCCGGTGTATCTTATTCTAGCCCCCTTGAGTGAAACAAGCTATACCACTAAGTAAAAGCACAGTTTGCCTGTATAACTGTACCTACACTCGGGGCTTGTGCCAGCACAGCAATATTGGTCAGGGACCACACTTCTTCACACCCCTGACTGATGGAGCTATGCCGCCAAAAGCTTAGAGTGTAGACCTGGCCTGTGTCTGAGAAGCTAAAACAGGGTCTTCAAGGGGCTGCCAACAATTGAATACTGTAGTGCTACCTTGGTGGGACAATAGGGTTGCTACTGGCAGAGCCATTGACTTTTAATGACCCTCTGCCCAACATCCAAGAGGGGGTTGGAGCATGGAACATCCACAGAGGAAGAAGAGAAAGAAAAAATGGGTCTCAGGCTGCTTTGAAAAACAATATACCCAATAGGCAAGGGAGGCAGCCCATCACCAGAAACAGGAGACCCCACTGGAGGAGTGGTGGCAGACAGGGCTTTGCTGTCCCTAGGGTTGCCAACTGTCTAATCACACAAACCCTTCCCCAAGGTCCCACCCCTGCCCCCCCCATTCACTTCAGCCCCCCTCCCTCTGTCGCTCACTCTCCCCCACCCTCACTCGCGTTCACCGGGCTGGGGCAGGGGATTGGGGTGTGGGATGGGGTGCGGGCTCTGGGCTGGGAGGTGGGGCTGAGGGGTTTGGAGTGTGGGAGGGGGCTCCAAGCTGAGCCTGGGGCAGGGGGTTGGCGTGCAGGAGGGGGCTTGGGGTGTGGGCTCTGGGAGGGAGTTTGAGTGAGGGAGGGGGCTCAGGGCTGGGGCAGGAGGTTGGGGTGCAGGAGGGGGTGCGGGCTCTGGGAGGGAGTTTGGGTGTGGAAGGGGGCTGGGGCAGGGGGTTGGAGTGTGGGAGGGAGTTCAGGGTGCAGGGTCTAGCCTGGCGGCACTTACCTCGGGTGGCTTCCGGAAGTGGTGGCATGTCTGCCAGCAGTTCCTAGGCTCCTGGGCAGCCAGGTGGCTCTGTACGCTGCCCCTTCCTGCAACCACCGCCCCCGCAGCTCTCATTGGCTGTAGTTCCCCATTCCCAGCCAATGGGAGCTGCGGAGTCAGCGCTTGGGGTAGGGGCAGCGCACAGAGAACCCCTGGCTGCGCCTCCTCCGAGGAGCTGCTGCCAGACATGTCGCCACTTCCAGGAGCAGCATGGAGCCAGGGCAGGTAGGGAGACTGCCTTAACCCTGCTGCGCCATCAAACTTTTAGCGGCCTAAAATCTCCCGGATTGGCTTCAGTAGCTTGCGGGAGATTGAGCCCAATTTCTGGAGACTCCTGGCCAGTCCGGGAGGGTTGTTAACCCTAGCTGTCCCCCAAGGGCACTGACCAACCCAAGGACCCTCAGGAGGGTTAACGACTCAGGGGGAGGGGAGAAGAGCATGTTCAGTGGTTTTTTGTTTTGCCTAGATCTGAAACTTTCCTTGGTTTCTAAAAGCAAAGAGAGAGAGAGAGAGAGTGTAAGAAGTTCCTGTGCAAAGCCTGAGTTCCTTGCTTTACCTGCCATGTGTCCTTGAAGAGTTAACTAGAAACCAGAGCACCCACAAAAGGGAAACTCTTGGTAGTGTGCCCAAAGGGCTGGCAAGGCTCGGGAGGTCTTGGGGCCTAGGGCAGCTGGACTGTGGAGTCCCAAGGACAGGCTACAGACCGGGAGTCTGTACCTGGGAGTGTGCCCTAGAGGCCCAGCACTACAAACAGGCTGGGCCCTGCCCAGACCCACGCGGCTTAGCTGCATGTGGGATCCAGAGGTTGGGCCCGATTAACTCAGTTTGGTGATCGTCAGACAGGTCTGAGACATTTATTTCTTGTCAAATGTTTTTCATGTTAATTTTATGGTTTTCTTAAAGTCATTCCTATAATAATAACCCGGTACCTATAGACCCCTTATCACAGTACTGTATGAGCACCTCCTGGTCATTGACGGGAGGGGGTGAGCTTCAGAGCCTGAGCCGCAACTTCAAAGCACTCGTACTAGCACGAGCCCCCACTAGCCTGCGTCTGTCGATCGGGGCTGGGAGGCGCGCTGCCTCGGGCCGTGTGGACATTACCAGAAAGTCTCTGGAGAGCTGGGAGCTGAACACAGGCCTCCAATGTCCCAGTCCCGTGTGTTAACGGCTACGCCTTCTTCCGCCGTAATACCGCAATGCTGTGACATTAACCTCTCTCTGTCATAAAGGTAGCCACACAAAACACTGCAGCTTCTGAAACACATTGGCAAATCTTCACTTGAGTTCCCCAGCAATGTACTAATATGGGGAAAGAAATTCTGGTTCTGAAATGATCGTTGGTTCCTGTTGAGCGAAGTATGAGATGACACATGACATGACTGAATGTACTCAAGAAAAGTCGGTAAATCCACAACATGTGTGGTGCTCAGCCTTGTACCACAACGCTTAACCAGTGAAGAAGCATAAGTGTTTCCACACGTGCCGCTTGAACCGTGATGCATATAATACATAATATATCGAGAAAACCCCCCATGAATTCAAAATAATGTATTAATAAATTGATTTCTGTGACAAACAATAGCAGCGCATTTATTGCTTCCAAAATTAGTACACGGGATGTTTTCAGTAACAATAAACATTTTTCCTAAAGCAAACCTTAATGTTACATTATGAAAGCAATTTGATAAATGGATCTTCTGCCTCCCCCTCTAGTTCTTACCAGCAGGTGGCATCAGTACATTCATATCTTGAAAGACAGGCAGGCTGAGCTACACTAGGGAGGGTAAAGCTCCAGGCCTTGGGAAGCACAGGGAGGGATTTCATGCCAGCTGCCTTTCCCCACGCAAAGTTATTACTGTTGCTTTGAGTTTCTAAACGGTGGAAGGATTCTGGTAAGAAAAGTGCTGATGCATATGAGGATGTGAGAACCTGTGTCCCATCACTGCTATGTCTTCCGGTGGCCAAGCCATTTTAGGAAATGAAACAATCATCACATTTGTTTTGAACCTGAGGGACAGTGAGCAGAAAAACGTCTCACTGGTAAATTAATCGAACACAAGGTGCTACAAAAGGCTGAAGCGCCTGATTCATGAGAACCCAAGCAATGCTTAGGAACAATACACTATTTCTTCGTTGAAAGCAAGGGCCTGAACCTTTGAGGTTCCGAGCACCCTTAAATCCCTTTGACTTCAGGGGGAGTCAAAGTTTTTCAGTTCCTTACAAGGGGTATTCAGACTGAGCCCCAAGAAAATCTCTGTCGGATGACAACACAGACCTCATTAGCTGGTATTATTCACCTGTGACATAGATAAATACACAATGGGTTCTGATCAATATCCCATCCCTATATCAGTTCATCTTTTTTTATTCTGTGCAGAAGCAGCCCTTTCTCCAATACTCTGAGCAAAGCTATGTGAGTTGGCAAAATCAGACTGACTAAGCATTTACATACATACATGAATGGATTCTCTGCTTAATCAGGGGCACAACATACAAGATCTTGCAGTTTTTTAGCAGCCATTACTTATGCACTGATTGTTTACCAGCTTTAAAGTATCTATTTCCTCTATTTGAAAAAGCAGCTACCTTACAAAATTCCACTGGTATGAGATTTAATTTCCCTCTTCCTAGTAGCTATGCCAGTGGTGGGCAACCTGCGACTCACGGGCCGCACTCAGCCCATCAGGGTAATCCGCTGGTGGGCCGCAAGACAGTTTGTTTACATTGCCGTCCGCAGGCATGGCTGCCTGCAGCTCCCAGTGGCCGTGGTTCGCCGTTCCCGGCCAATGGGAGCTGCGGGAAGCGGCGCGGGCCTCAGGGACGTGCTGGCTGCTGCTTCCTGCAGTTCCCATTGGCCGGGAATGGCAACCTGGGGCCACTGGGAGCTGTAGGCAGCCGTGCCTGCGGATGGCAATGTAAACAAACTGTCTCATGACCCACCAGTGGATTACCCTGACGGGCCGCAGGTTGCCCACCACTGAGCTATGCTGTACTTTCTGAAAGAAACACAAACCACTATATCTTGTCATCTGTCGTCATACACATCTATATTTCTTGCAGTGTGTCAAAGGGTTAAGTATATTCTGGTTTGCACATGCTGTTAATGATTAACAGCTGTCTGCTAGAGTAACTGGTTTTTTCCTTCATTTCTAAAGTCAATAGCCATCTTTAGAGGAGAAAGAAGAGCAGCATTGCACTGGATTCAGTAGGGACTTGTAAATACTGCATTGATGATACAGAAGATGACAAAGCATTTGGAATCTGTGCCACAGCTTTTAGCTGGTCTGTTTGCTATTAGGTTTCAAAATGTGTATGAACAGAGGTGCATGAGAGAAAGGATGGGCTTGGGGTTAAGGCACTGGATTGGCCTGAGACTCAGAAGATCTGCATTAATGTCCTGGCTTCGCCACAGACTCTCTATGTATGACCTTGGGCAAATCACTTAATGTCCTTGTGTCTCAGTCCTCTACCTATTAGATGGGGATAATACTTCCTTCTCCCACCTTTTGTCTGTTTGATCTCTGTAGACAAAGCTTGTCAGGGCAGGGATTGTCTCTTACTGTATGTTTGTGCAGTGACTAGCACAACAGGGCCCTAATCTTGGTTGGGGCTCTACATGCTATTCTACTACAAGTAAAAACTAAGGATATTAGCAGTAGGACAGATTCTGCACTGACTCACTCCTAGGTGTTCACTGTGCTTATCTTCAGGTCTCTTAGAGGGCTGGGACCAGGTACCTTATCAATCACCTCTGTCTCTGCATGGCAGTGGTCCACCATGACAACTGCAATCACCAGAAACACTAGAGTTGGCTGTGCCTGGGCTGAAAGTCACAGGAGACTGGACATTCTGTGCAGCTATGGAACTCCCTTCCACCAGACATCAGAGTGACCACAGATGTCACCATCTCCTGAGCGACATTTGGACTCCACCTCTTTATGCTAGCATTCAGCTCAGATGGCAAATGAAAATAAAAACGCCAAAGATTTAGATTGTAGATGATCTAAGCAAAGATTTACCCATCTGTAAAGGGCTCACAAATATGGGTTCTAAAGAAATTATTTGTGTACACATGTATGTAAAGGGTTTAATTCTCCCCCACAGACCCACATGGAAGGGGCAGGAAACTGAGCCGGTCAGAACTTCCTCCCACTCCTTGTCTTGTCTTGTCTTGTCTCTGCGGAATGAGTAGAGGAGTTAGTCCCTAAGCCCTTGTAACGTGGCAAATCTGTGGATATGAGGGAGACCTGCAGAGGGCAAAGCCATAGGCATGGAGGCCCATGCTTCCACTCTGCATTCCAGCAATCCCCAGAGCTTCTTTGAAAACTCACAGCTGCTTCTGTCCTTGAAGCCGAGGCAGACATTGCATACAATACTGCTGACAATGTTACCATTAGCTTACGTGATGAATGAGGGGGGATGATGCTGCAAGCTATAGCCACCACTCTAGCCCTGTCCCCTTCCGACCTGTGGCCCTCCTGCTCTGTGGAGCACCCACTCATGGAAACTGAGGGATGATCACACGCCCGTTGTGAAATTTGCCATTGCTTGTTATCTTTTCTAGAGTGTGGTTCAATAACGTCGAAACAATGGTGAAATAATCACTAATGTGGATTTTAGGAACCGTCCACTGCATCCACTGTTGCTCCTAAACATTTTGGAAAACTAGTTTCAGACACAGTTATAAAGTAGTAGGACTGGGACTGTCCTGTGGTGAATATAAGCTGTATAATATGTCTGTACTGTGTGTACTATACCAGTATGCGTGTACTGCTAATATTCCCGTAGTTAGAGCCAGAGGCACCGACTTTCTACGTTCCCGGGGGGTGCTCCACCCCTGCTCCACCCCAGGCCCCACCCCCACTCCACCCCTTCCTCCAAACCCCCACGCACCCCATCTCTTCCCGCCCCTGCTCCGCCCCCTCCCCCCGCAGTGCCGCCTGCACACCGCTGAACAGCTGGTCACCGGTGGGTGGGAGGCACTGGGAGGGAGGGGGAGGAGCTGATCTACAGAGCTGCCAGTGGGTGCTGAGCACCCACTGTTTTTTTGCTGTGGGTGCTCCAGTCTGCACCTATGGTTAGAGCATGATCAGGGACTCATACCCAGCAATTTCACATGCTTAAAATCCATCAGCCGTTCATTTAGCCCTTTTCTTCAAACCCACATGCTTGTATTTCAGTGTATAGATACAGTGCATTCCTCAACAGAAATCTAAAAATTGGGAGGCTCCTACCAGAGACTCCACAATTAACACTCGGCTATAATTTCACACTGCAAAATTTCAAGACACTGTGTGCCAAAAGCTGGTAGATCTTGCTCATGTAATGGTGGCCCCTTTGCGAAATGTGACAGCGAACGCCCTAATTAATCTTAGAAATGTCAGAGCCCACTGGAAGTAATTGGGCCTGACAGTTCGAGGGCTAATTAACTTCAAACCATGCATCTTATTTTTGCTTCCTCCACGCTTGTAGGTCACTTCTTTGCTTTATTTTTACATGACACTTGTTCTGTTTGGAGCTGTATTAGTGCCTGCCTGTTTGTGCGGAGGCTGATGTAAAGGTTGAGAGCAAAGTGTATCTAAATAATTGCCAGGTTGGGTGTATTGCAGGCAGTCACAGGAAGTCCCCTAGTGTATCCTGACTTGAAGGGAATACAAAACGGCAGTAAACTCTGGGCTAGCCCCCTGGGAACCGCTCAGTGCAGGAGACTGTAAGAGTAAAACCTCATGAGGTCTCCTATTCCCATGCCTCAACAGTGTCTAGAAGCAGAGCCGTAACTAGGCATTTTAGTGCCTGGGACGAATAACCATATTTGTGCCCCCTCCTGGTTTTTTTAATAATTTTTCCGCCCCCGCAGCTTTGCGCCATGGGCAGCTGCCCCCTTCACCCCGCCCTGGCTATGGCCCTGTCTAGAGGCATAACAGTTATCACTTTCAATCCCCAGCAGAGTGGTGGGTGAAGCCATTATCATGCTTCAACATTGTCCAGCAGCCATAATGAAGTGGCTGCACAGCGCAGTTTTATTAGGCCCGATCCCACTCCAGTTTAGCCGGAGACTGCAACATGAGCAGGATCAGGTTTGCTGTGAGCCTCTGCTAAGCCAAGAAGGTGAGGATTTTGTGCTGCACAGAGCTAACGAAGAATCCTAGGCTCCTCTCCTTCACTCCACCACCTTCTACTTTAATCTCCTCTTCTTTCCCTGTTTGTAACTATTTTTGTAGGTATTGAATACGCGTGAAAAGCATTCAGTTGGTTTCAACTCTTGCAGTTTTTCTCACGCGTCAGTCCAGGCGCACAAATTCCTTCTTTCCAACATAGACAGTGGGTTTTGAATAATAGAATTTTGAAAGGTACGGTACACTCCTGCGGCTTAGTTCACCCCCACTGGTGCAGGGATGAATATATGTGCAACTTGCACTCCCCTGCATCAGCAGGGACCACTGCACCAAAGGGGGAATTCACCCCAAGGGAGGGCAGCATTAAACTGTGACCAGGATGGCCTAGGAGCCCTACCCTTGGAGGCTGCCTGGGTAGTGTCTTGAATTGGCTCAGCTCCCTGACTCCCCAGCCATCTCACCCACCCTCAGCAGTGACTCCTTTTGAAGTGTCTTCAGGTTCCTCAACAGAGTAGGGATTGTGAGTGCTCTGTGCTGGTCCATACCCCCTGTCAAGCAGACTTTAGTTTTAAATGTCTCAAGTGGTGGGGCTCCCATCACTTCCTTCGCAGACTGTTCCATAGCCTAATGCTGTAATTCTCACTCCTAGAAGGTTTCTCCTTTTATTTAGACTACAGTTTCCTCTTGCTTAATTTCATCCCATTACTACATATTATTCTGACTTGTACCAATTCTTCACCCTACTTGGCTCCTGATCTGTCCTTACCTTGGTAAAACTCCATTGACTTCTTCAAAGGATATTGCCTGGGGAATGATCACAGAATAGGTCCCTTGGCTCTTACATCATTCAATGTTTATGGAAAGGCATAGAATGGGATAGAGAGGGAAAGTAAGGGAAAAGGGCAGCTAGTAAGGGCTTGTCTATATCAAGAAATTGCCTAGAGTAGCTATTTTGGAATACCTCCCCATAAGGATGCTCTTATTCTGAAATAGCTATTCTAGTCAATTTCCCCATGTAAAAAAACCGTAAATGGAGTTGGAAGGAAATCCCAATTTAGACTGTATGGCGGTTCAATGACAAGACGGGACACAGCTTTTAGCAAGCAAGCGGCTGGTCTGCTAACGGGCTTCTGCCTGTCAGCTTTCCACCCTCTCCTTTATTCTTTTCTCTCCCCCCGCGCATTACATTCTCCAACAGATAAAAGGAATACACTGGCTTTGTTTAACATTCTTATTTACCAATTTCTATCTACCGCATTCCTTGCTCTCGGGCCTTGAGCCCAGTCCTGAGAGGCTTCCCACGGTTCATGTCATCTGGGTGAGATTCCAAGGTTGATGTCCTTGAGAGGAGCTGTGTGTGCAGAGGTCCAGCACAACACTCCGGGTGTGCCCTGAATGTTGCCAAGCGCATGAACCTTGTATGAATCCTACAAGACTGTAAGGTCTTTAGAGCCGGGACTGTTTCTGTCTGTACAGCACCTAGCACTGTAGAGCCCTGATTCTGATTTGGGTTTCTGGGTGCTACAGTAATACAAACACTAACAAGGAGCCTCTCCTTCTTAGCATCACAAGAACTGGGGTCCAATCTGGTGATAAGGCTATCTGTGGGAGTCAGGTCTGTCTATGCGGAGGCAAGGCACTTGAGATATGAACTATGTAGTACCCAAGTAGGAGGATACACTCCAGAGAAGGAAAATTAGGAAAAGTGTGAGAACACTATACCTGATTGTCATGGGGTTCATTGATCTTAATTTCTTTTCAGCTAGCACTCTTCTTCAGCTGCCACTTCACACTGCTCCAGCCAATATCTAATTATCCATCTTATGCCTGGCACAGGAGTATCTAAGTGCCTAGTGAGTGTGGTACCTCGTTAGCATTCACCGAAACCTGTTGTAAAGGGACAGTACTGAAAAGAAAAGACTCAGTTCATTAATGAAGTTGCTTAGCCCAGGTCTACACTACGAGTTTAGGTCGAATTTAGCAGCGTTAAATCGATTTAACCCTGTACCCGTCCACACAATGAAGCCATTTTTGTCGACTTAATGGGCTCTTAAAATCGATTTCTGCACTCCGCCCCGACGAGGAGATTAGTGCTGAAATCGACATCGCCGGGTCAAATCTGGGTTAGTGTGGACGCAATTCGACGGTATTGGCCTCTGGGAGCAGGCCCACAGTGCTCCATTGTGACCGCTCTGGACAGCACTCTCAACTCGGATGCAGTGGCCAGGTACACAGGAAAAGCCCCACAAACTTTTGAATTTCATTTCCTGTTTGGCCACCGTGGCGTGACCACACAGACAGAGCTCATCAGCAGAGATGACCATGGAGTCCCAGAATCGCAAAAAAGCTCCAGCATGGACTGAATGGGAGGTACTGGATCTGTTCGCTGTATGGGAAGATGAATTCATGCTATCAGAACTCCGTTCCAAAAGATGAAATGCCAAAATATTTGAAAAAATCTCTAAGGGCATGAAGGACAGAGGCTATCACAGGGACCCGCAGCAGTGCCGCTTGAAACTTAAGGAGCTCAGGCAAGCCTACCAAAAAATCCAAAAGGCAAACGCTTGCTTGGGGTCAGAGCCCCAGACATGTCGCTTCTATGATGAGCTGCATGCAATTCCAGGGGGTGCCCCTACAACTACCCCACACCTGTATGTAGACTCCTGCAAGGGAGTCTCACGCAACAGGGATGAGGATTTTGGGGATGAGGAAGATGATGGGGAGGGGGAGGTTGAAGATAGCGCACACCAGGCAAGCAGCGAAACCATTCTCCCCGACAGCCAGGAACTGTTTATCACCCTGGAGCCAATACCCTCCCAACCTGGGCTCCTGAGCCTTGAAGCCAGAGAAGGCACCTCTGGTGAGGATACCTTTGTAAATATAATATGCGGTTTAAAAGCAAGCGTGTTTAATGTTTAATTTTCCCTGAAGACTTGGGATGCATTTGCGGCCAGCACAGCTACTGGAAAAGTCTGTTAACATGCCTGGGGATGGGGCAGAAATCCTCCAGGGACATCTCAATGAAGCTGTCCTGGAGGTACTCCCAAAGCCTTTCCAAAAGGTTTCTGGGGAGGGCAGCTTTATTGCATCCTCCATGGTAGGACACTTTAGCATGGCAGGACAGTCGCACGTAGTCTAGAATCATTGCATAAGAAAGCATGGCAGCATGTGGTCCCAGTGTTTGCTGGCATTCAAGCAACATCCGTTCTTTATCTCTCTGTGTTATCTTCAGGAGAGTGATATCAATCATGGTCACCTGGTTGAAATAGGGGAATTTTCTTAAGGGGACATCAGAGGTGGCCGTTCCTGCTGGGCTATTTGCCTGTGGCTGAAAAGAAATAATCCCCGCTGTTAGCCACGCGGTAGGGGGGAGGGGTGAAGCGATCATCCCAGAGAATTGGGTGTGGGAGGGGTTTAGTTGGGTTTGTGCTGCACGTTAACTCGAAAACATCAGCCCCTCCTTTTAAATGGCCAATGTGTCTTTTTCAATTTTAATCTCCCTTTTTTTCCTCCCGCAGCTGCAAATGTTTCAACGCTGCGACTAGCATCTCCGTCCTAGAGGCTAGCGCAGATAAGAAGGCGAAAAAAATGCACTAGCGATGAAATGTTCTCTGAGCTCATGCAGTCCACCCAAACTGAAAGAGCACAGCAGAATGCGTGGAGGCAGACAATGGCAGAGTCCAGGAAAGCACAAAATGAACATGAGGACAGGAGGGACGTGCGAGAGGATAGATGGCTGGAGCAACACGAGAGGTGGCAGGATCAAGAGGACAGGTGGCGGCAGCATGATGAAAGGAGGCAGGATGCAATGCTGAAGCTACTGGAGGATCAAACTGATATGCTCCAGCGTACGGTTGAGGAGCAGGAAAGGCACAGACCGCAACTGCAGCCCCTGTGTAACCAACCACCCTCCTCCCCAAGGTCCATAGCATCCTCACCCAGATGCCCAAGAACATGGTGGGGAAGGGGGCCTCCGGCCACCCAGCCACTCTACCCCAGAGGACTGCCCAAGCAACAGAAGGCTGGCATTCAATAAGTTTTGAAGTGCTGTGTGGCCTTGTCCTTCCCTCCTCCCCTCATCCACCACCCCACCCAGTGCTTCCCTCCTCCCCCACCCCTCCTGGGATACCTTGGCAGTTATCCCCCTATTTGTGTGACAAATTAATAAAGAATGCATGAATTTGAAACAACAATGACTTTATTGCCTCTGCAAGCGGTGATCGAAGGGGGGAGGAGAGGGAGGCTGGCTTACAGGGAAGTAGAGTGAACCAAGGGGGCAGGTTTTCATCAAGGAGAAACGAACAGAACTGTCACACCGTAGCCTGGTCAGCCATGAAACTGGTTTTCAAAGCTTCTCTGATGCGCAGCGCGCCCTGCTGTGCTCTTCTAACCGCCCTGGTGTCTGGCTGCGCATAATCAGCGGCCAGGCAATTTGCCTCAACTTCCCACCCCACCATAAACATCTCCCCCTTGCTCTCTCAGATATTGTGAGGCACACAGCAAGCAGTAATAACAATGGGAATATTGGTTTCGCTGAGGTCTAACCAAGTCAGTAAACTGCACCAGCGCGCTTTTAAACATCTAAATGCACATTCTACCACCATTCAGCACTTGCTCAGCCTGTAGTTGAACAGCTCCTGACTACTGTCCAGGGTGTCTGTGTATGGCTTCATGAGCCAGGGCATTAAGGGGTAGGCTGGGTCCCCAGGGATAACTATAGGTATTTCAACATCCCCAACGGCTATTTTCTGGTCTGGGAAATTTTCTGGTCTGGTCTGAAACCCTTGTTTCAGCTGTTCATACAGACCAGAGTTCCTGAAGATGTGAGCATCATGTACCTTTCCCAGCCATCCCACGTTGATGTTGGTGAAACGTCCCTTGTGATGCACCAATGCTTTCAGCACCATTGAAAAGTACCCCTTTCGGTTTATGTACTGGCTGCCTTGGTGAACCGGTCCCAAGATAGCGATATGGGTTCTGTCTATCGCCCCACCACAGTTAGGGAATCCCATTGCAGCAAAGCCATCCACTATGACCTGCACGTTTCCCAGAGTCACTACCCGTGATAGCAGCAGCTCAGTGATTGTGTTGGCTACTTGGATCACAGCAGCCCCCACAGTAGATTTGCCCACTCCAAATTGATTCCAGACTGACCAGTAGCTGTCTGGCGTTGCAAGCGTCCAGAGGGCTATTGCCACTCACTTGTGAACTGTGAGGGCTGCTCTCATCTTGGTATTCTTGCACTTCAGGGCAGGGGAAAGCAAGTCACAAAGTTCCATGAAAGTGCCCTTACGCATGCGAAAGTTTCCTAGCCACTGGGAATCATCCCAGACCTGCAACACTATGCGGTCCCACCAGTCTGTGCTTGTTTCCCGGGCCCAGAATCGGTGTTCCACAGCATGAGCCTGCCCCATTGCCACCAGGATGGCCAAATTGCCGGGGCCCGTGCTTTGAGAGAAGTCTGTGTCCATGTCCTCATCGCTCTCATCACCGTGCTGCCATTGCCTCCTTGCCTGCTTTTGCAGGTTCTGGTTCTGCACATACTGCAGGATAATGTGCCAGGTGTTTACAATGCTTATAACTGCCGCGATGATCTGAGCGGGCTCCATGCTTGCAGTCCTATGGCGTCTGCACGGGCAATCCAGGGAAAAGGGCGTGAAATGATTGTCTGCCGTTGCTTCCACCAAGGGAGGGGAGACTGACGACAAGGGCAAATGCAAGGTGTTTATTTACAATGCTCACAACTCCAGCGGTGATCTGAGCAGACGCCTGCTTTCAGAGCTATGGCGCATGCACGAGCAATCCAGGAAAAAGGGCGCGACAGGATTGTCTGCCATTGCTTTCATGGCTGGGGGGGGTAAGGGGGTGACTGACGACATGTACCCCAAACCACCTGAGGCTACCTTTTCCATTATCTCATTTATTTTTAAGTAATAAAGAAAGAATGCATGGTTTCAAAACAATAGTTGCTTTATTTCGAAGGGGGAAGGGTGGTTGGCTTACAGGGAGTTAAATTCAACAAAGGGGGTGGGTTTGCAGCCATGAGAAACTAGTTTTCAAAGTCTCCGTGATGCACAGCGCACCTTGCCCATCCCGCCATACACGTCTCCCCTTACCCAGGCATCGCGTAGCACACAGCAAGCCGCAATAAACAATGCAAATGCTAGTTGCGCTGAGGTTTGATCAACAGCAGCAGCGAGCTTGTTAATGTCCAAAGGCACATCGCACCACCATTGCTCCTTACTACTGTCCAGGGGTCATGAGCTGTGGGAGCAAGGGGTAGGCGGGGGTAGGTGCGGCCGTGCGGTGCTGCTGCCTGTGACAGCAGCCAGGTTGCTGGAGATCAGGATGGCAGAGTTGCAGCGGAAATGGCGGAGCGAGCAAAGCAACACTGCATTGCCGCTCCGAGGACAGTTAAAAGTCATAATTAGGACGACGGCTTTCAGGCCTATTGCACGATCGGCTGCTGGATTGCAGGAGCTCGGGATGGCAGAGTTGCAGCGGAAGCGGTGGAGCGAGCAAAACATCATTGCCGTTCCAGATGGCTACAAGTCCTACTCATGAGGACGGCTGCAAGACTTCTTCTCCGGCGACAAAGGAGATGAATATGATGCGCCTAAAATCTAAACAGTCCCGCACATGTCCCAGAGTCACTACCCTTTAGACTTGCCTGCAACAGCAATGGTGATGGAGAGCTGAGCGGGCTCCTGCTTGCAGTGCTATGGCGTCTGCGCTGTTAACCCAGGAAACAAGCCGTGAAACGATTGGCTGCTGTTACTTTCACAGAGGGAGGGAAGGAGCGAGGGTTGACTGATGACAGTTACCCAAAACCACCCGCAACAAATTTTTGGCCCCATCAGGCATTGGGAGCTCAACCCAGAATTCCAATGGGCAGCGGGGACTGCAGGAACTGTGGGATAGCTTCCCACAGTGCACCACTCGGAATGTCAACGCTAGCCACGGTACTGTGGACGCGCTCCACCGACTTAATGTGCTTAGTTGGGACGCACGCATTCGACTTTATACAATCTGTTCCCAAAAATCGACTTCTATAAAATCGGCCTAATTTCATAGTGTAGACATACCTTTAGAGGAAAAGAAGTGCTATCACATGGCTATATGTAACATCTCCTTTCATAGCTGTTGGATTAGGAGTTCAGTGTAGTCAAGAAAATGTACAAATATTTGCAAGATACTATATGTAAGGTTTTGTTGTTGTTGTTTCAGTTTTTAAAATAATAAGCACATTTTCTGTTATTTGAACTGTTGTAACAAATCAGAAGTTACATGGGTTACTGTGAATTATTTGTACCTAAATAAAGAGGCCCAATTCTGATGGACAAAGGGGCTTCTGAGAAGTTTGTGGCCTGTTGCAATGAAGTGGCAAATACTGTAAAATGGAAAAGACAGCATGAATCCCTTTCATACATGCATTGTAATATTTCCTCTGCAATCATGTCTTTCTCCTTCTTACCATTTGAGGGAGATAATTTTGTTGAATTTCACTTTTTCTTGGGCAGTTGTTACATTTTTAAATCCTGTGTGAAATGATGTTGTGATGGCAAAAGTTCTACATGATTCACTGCAAAACAAGGTTTTTGTGAATAAAACCACAGATGAAAGAAAGCCAAGATACGGATTCATCAGACACCAGAATCCAACTGCAGAAATTATCAGTCTTTTGCTTTCACTAGGAGGATTCCGTAAGTGCTAGGAAATCGCCTTCACAAGCATCTCCTCATCCACATTAGAAATGAACCATATGGTAACATGGCAGGAGCTGTCAAGTCACTGTTGGGGAGGCAGGGGGAGACTTTGAATAATGGAGCAATGAGTGGGCTATATGTGTTCAAATTACTAAAGCTCCCACTAAACTAATACAAGCCTCATTTTTAATGTAGTTCTTAATTTACCTTATCCTGGCTCTGGCTACAGCTACTTTGTGTTGCTCTCGTGACGCACATGGCCATGATTCTAGTTTAACCAGCTGGCGGAAGGTTCCTCTAGAGTGAGGAATCCCCAAGTGGTATATTATTGATTGATTGATTGATTGTATTTGTATTACAGTAATATCTACAGACCCCAATCAGAGACCAGCACCTCTGTGCTAGGTGCTGCACAAACCAAAAAGATGCCCCATACCTCATGGAGTTTATAATCTAAGTAAGCTTCTGTAATGGTTCTTCTGCCATTCCTTACCCAGCATAACGATAGTGCCTGGGAGGAAAAGGCCTCACTGTAGGCCGGTGTGCATAAGTTAGAGCAGCCTCCTATGTAAGGGACCAGTCCAGTCTCGAGCCAGCCCCAGGATCAGAAAGCCACTTTGCCTCTACCCGTGAGCAGCAAAAGATCACGGCCTTTATCTTTAGCAGGTTTATTTTTTCAAAGAAAAAAGACCCCCTCAGTGAGTGAGCGCTATTGCTCTGTAAAAATGTTTGCACTGGGGCAGGAGATTCTAAAAGTGTAAATATTAAAGTTTGTCCTACTTGGGATGTCTATGAAGACCAAAAGGAGAGTTAACAGAGATTCTAAAATCCATTTATGTTCTGCCAGATGAGATAAGGGCACCTGAATGTATGCGAACCTTTCAGATGATTTTCTTTCTGAGTCAGTCTGAAGTACCATGCACACAAAGTGGCATTGCTTGTTTGGGTTCAGTGCAATTCTTTTTATTCTGGAGGTAGCATCTCCCCCTCCCGCAATCTAAGCATTGTTGACTTATTTGAATGAATTATGTGACTGTTTGGAGCAGCGACTGCATGTGCAAAGTCTGGCACAGCAGGGTGTCCATCTGGATACAGATAATAGGGCTTCCAGCTTACTCTCTGCAAACAGGGTGAACCTATGGCATTTTCACACTAGAGAATTGTATGTGCTCTGGAAATAATGAGGGAAACTAACTACTGGTTGGTGGTCAATTTGCCCTGATATTGTGAATGTTGTGCCTGCACAGATCTACATAAGAACATAAGAACAGCCATACTGGGTCAGACCAAAGGTCCATCCAGCCCAGTATCCTGTCTACCAGTGGCCAATGCCAGATGCCCCAGAGGGAGTGAACCTAACAGGTAAGGGTCAAGTGATCTCTCTCTTGCCATGCATCTCCACCCTCTGACAACCAGAGGCTAGGGACACCATTCCTTACCCATCCTGGCTAATAGCCATTAATGGACTTAACCTCCATGAATTTATCCAGTTCTCTTTTAAACCCTGTTATAGTCCTAGCCTTCACAACCTCCTCAGGCAAGGAGTTCCACAGGTTGACTGTGTGCTGAGTGAAGAGAACTTCCTTTTATTTGTTTTAAACCTGCTACCCATTAATTTAATTTGGTGGCCCCTAGTTCTTATATTATGGAAAAAAGTAAATAACTTTTCCTTATTCACTGTCTCCACACCACTCATGATTTTATATACCTCTATCATATCCCCCCTTAGTCTCCTCTTTTCCAAGCTGAAAAGTCCTACCCTCTTTAATCTTTCCTCATATGGGACCCGTTCCAAACCCCTAATCATTTTAATTGCCCTTTTCTGAACCTTTTCTAACGCCAATATATCTTTTTTGAGATGAGGGGACCACATCTGTACGCAGTATTCAAGATGTGGGCGTACCAAGGATTTATATAAGGGCAATAAGATATTCTCCGTCTTATTCTCTATCCCTTTTTTAATGATTCCTAACATCCCGTTTGCTTTTTTGACTGCCACTGCACACTGCGTGGACGTCTTCAGAGAACTATCCACAATGAGTCCAAGATCTTTCTTCTGATTAGTTGTAGCTAAATTAGCCCCCATCATATTGTATGTATAGTTGGGGTTATTTTTTTCCAACGTGCATTACTTTACATTTATCCACATTAAATTTCATTTGCCATTTTGTTGCCCAATCGCTTAGTTTTGTGAGATCTTTTTGAAGTTCTTCACAGTCTGCTTTGGTCTTAACTATCTTGAGCAGTTTAGTATCGTCTGCAAACTTTGCCACCTCACTGTTTACCCCTTTCTCCAGATCATTTAGAAATAAGTTGAATAGGACTGGTCTATAGGATAGGATATCTAGCTGTTACTGGTTTTTTTCTTACTTTCTATCAAATATGCGACTTGTATTAAGCCCGTGATGCTTGGCTCAGACAATTTCATTGGGCTTTAGAAGCTGGAGTATAATGGCATATGTACAAGTAAATAGTATTTACTTTAACTGTTTTTTACTCTTTTTATTTAACTGTTCCAAATGTGACAGTGCAAATAATTATGGACATTTTGCTACTGTCTTGATAACTATGAATGTTTATGTAGCCGCTTACATTTTGGCAAATTGAAACCTCACTGTTAAATTCACAGCTGCATAGTCAATTTGCAAGGAAGGGCTCAAGCACTGGACTTCCTTGTTAAGCTGATATGAATGCTTCCTCTTTCTTCTCTTCCTATACCCAAAAAACAAAATAAAGAAAATAAACTGATGTTTTCTCCTGTCAAAACCTGAGTACAGTTGATAACATCATTAACCTCTAAAGCTGTGTGGGGCATGCAGCTTCTCCAGATGTTTTCTGCAGTGTTGAATTTGCCAGCGATAGGCTAGAAAACCCTTAACCCTGCACTCAGGTTTCGGTAAGTAATTTAAATTATCAATGATTTTTCAACTATTTTGTTGGACTAAAGTTTAAAATATGCAGCACCTACATAAGCGCTTTACAGTTTCAAAGTGAGAAGTATAAATAATCGGATACCAAATTTGGATCTTTAGCATTTTTAACTGGCTTACTTTATTTGTGTACAAAAGCATCTTTGCTCACCTATAAGCAGACTCTGATGGCTTTGGATATAATATAAGTGTGATCTACCTGGTCTCTGATCCCACTCCCACTGACTTCCTATTGACTTCAGTGAGAATTGAACCAAGCCCCTGACTTCTACCGAGCTAGAGGGATCTTTGGTCTGACCCAGTCTGACCCAGTATGGCCGTTCTTGTTTCTATAGCATATGCAATATGAAATCAGTATATTATGTTTTGTGACAAAGTTCCTGCTCTACCTTGGTGGGTCTTGCGCTTATTGGCAGATTTGCTTGCCTTGGAGCTTCACGGCAGCCCTCAGCTTGGCTGTTTTTCTGAACCCACAGTCCAGGTCGACTCCTCCTGTGTCTGATCAGGAGTTGGGAGGATTTGGGGGGAACCTGGGCCTGCCCTCTATTCCAGGTTCCAGCCCAGGGCCCTGTGGAATGCAGCTGTCTCGAGTGCCTCCTGGAACAGCTGTGTGACAGCTACAACTCCCTGGGCTACTTCCCCATGGCCTCCTCCCAACACCTTCTTTATCCTCACCATAGGACCTTCCTCCTGGTGTCTGATAATGCTTGTACACCTCAGTCCTCCAACAGTATGCGTTCTCACTCTCAGCTCCTAGTGCCTCTTGCTCCCAGCTCCTCACACGCACACCACAAACTGAAGTGAGCTCCTTTTTAAAACCCAGGTGCCCTGATTAGCCTGCCTTAATTGATTCTAGCAGCTTCTTGATTGGCTGCAGGTGTTCTAATCAGCCTGTCTTAATTGTCTCCAGAAGGTTCCTGGTTATTCTGGAACCTTCCCTGTTACCTTACCCAGGGAAAGGGACCTACTTAGCTTGGGGCTAATATATCTGCCTTCTATTACTCTCCTATAGCCATCTGGCCTGACTCTGTCACAGTTTCTAATAGTATGTTCCCTAAAAGCTGCACTGTATGATGCTGTTAGGCATGAATATGCTGTTAAGGTTTCATTATGCGGCTGTATGTACTCGTGTTTTTATGTTCTGGGAGCAATAACATGGAGGTGTTCTGTTCAACATCTGTAGCCATAAAATTGCTGAAGGACTTTGTTATACTGAATGTTGTGACCTTCACCACTACCTAGGACAAGACCTCTGCTCTGATCATTAGGAGGGTTAGAAGGAAGAAGGATTTTGGAAATGGGCCAGTGGGTACTGGGTAACTAAAATGAGAAAAGTTAGGCCATGTTTACACTACAGAGTTAAGTCGACCTAAATTTTGTCGACGATCATAAGTTGCTTTAATAACATCGGTGGAGCATGTCCACATAACACTCCTTGTAACACCTGAGTACGTCCACAGTCATTGCTTTTGCATCAACAAGAGAGAGTGTTGCATCGTGGGTAGCTATCCCACTGTGTAACTTGCCACCCTCTGTCACCCTTTGCCACTGGGAGCTCTGGGAACAGATCGTGGTGCATCATGGGGACATGCTCGGAATCCTGTGATGTAGTTCTTTCCGTCCCATCATTTCATGGGTTTCATACTTCCTAGTTGGTTTCACACCATTTTTCAACAGCCCCTATTGAACAGAAAACCACCGTCTCTGCCTAACAGTGTGGATCCTGAGCTGCTGACCATTGTGGTGATGAGCATTATGAACACAACTCAACTGGTCCTGCAGTATTTCATGAGCTGCAAATCAGAGAGAGAATCAGTGATGCTTGTCCTGCTGTTTGCTATAGAAACAAATAATTCAAGATTGCTGCTCACATTCACGGAACAGCTTGCCACAGTGGACTGTCCGTACTGGGCTCGGGAAAAAAGCACTGAGTGGTGGGATCGCATTGTAATGCAGGTCTGCTATGATGAGCAGTGGCTACAGAACTTTCGGATGCGCAAAGCCACCTTCCTGAAACTGTGTGTGGAGCTCGCCCCAGCACTGTGGCACAAATAAAACCCAAATAAGAGCTGCCCTCACTGTGGGAAAGCGAGTGATGGTCGATTGTGGAAGTTGGCCACTCCAGACTGTTACTGGTCAATTGTGAATGAGTTTGGAGTTGGAAAGTCCACCATGGGGTTGTGGTGATGCAAGATTGTGCTATCAGGGATTAGAGCATTTAGAGCAAACAATGGCTAGCAGCATTGGTCTAGATTCTGATCTAGCTAGCTCGATTTACTCTGGATTTCCATGAATAGAACAGAACAGAACAGAACAGTTAGTTGCTATTTTCTTTAATTGAAAAACATTCTTTTAAATAGAAGGGAAGAGGAAGTATGGGGACGGATATTGGCAACAGAGACACATTCACACAATTCTAACAGCTTAACTCAAACAACCGGTTTAGTATAAGAATCAACATACACTACACCAAGTATGCTGTTATTTATTCATACACATATGAGAAATCAGACCTAATGTTGTTAAATATTCTCTAATCGCTCATTCACTGGAAAAATATTTTTCAAGTTGGCAAGATCATTCATACTAAAATACCAGTCTGATCTTAAGATCTCTCTTTTTCATTTTTCTAGTATGTTTTGAGCCTTTTGACTTCATCTCATTATCAGCATCTGAGGGGTTTTATTTACATTCACCAGCATGTCCAGATCCACTCAAATAAAACCCCTGTCTTTAGAAGAGCAAGCTGATAGAACGCTATTAGACTATTTCCAGCCAGAAGAAATCAGCCCATTCACATTTACGGGTAAACACTCCCTTTTATCCATAGAAGTAATAATCATATGATGTAGTGATCCTACATTCATTAGTGGGCTAGCCTGGCATTTCAGTCAATGGAATAAAAGCAAGTATAATTTTGCTGCATTCCAGCAGCAATAAAGATGGTATGCTAGAGAACCCAGAAAGCTGTTCAAATCCTTTTCCTTCCTAACTCTGAACATTATCTGCTTTATGTGTTTCTACTGCTGGAGCAAAGGAAAAAGAAACATGGACTATATAAAAAAACTACACAGTTTGAAATTATTGTAAAAGTTGGATTCTGGAAAACAATGGCAAAAAGATTTTTTTAAAAATAAGTGGTTTTGATTTCATAACTGTTCACATCATGTGCAACAGCACACACAAGGTTTTTGTGCTCCACCAGAAATGTGGGGTGAAGGCTATACATAGGTGAAGTAGTGTTAAGTGCAAGGTGTTGTGTCCTCTGCAAGGACTGATAGTAATTCTGAACCTCTTGATGCTCAGTCACTTACCACATGTTCAGGGTAAAAAAAAAAAAAAAGGTCAGTGGGGCAAGGTAGGGCAGGACAGTATTGGGGAATGGGTGTGTCAGGAAGCATGGGGAATGGTGCGGTGTTTAAGTAATGGTTAGCTATATGTTCCTCTCATAGGTCTGATTCCTGCTACTGCTGCTAGCTATTCCAGGGTAGTGCTCTTATTAATACAGAATTGGGCTCCCATGCTCTGTATGTTCTGCTCATTAATTTTTAACCTTTGTGATCGAATGCACCCCCTGTATTCACTCCCTACACACTATTGTAATAATCATGGTGCAAAATATGCCTTGTGAGGTATCATTAGAAAGCTCAGAACTTGCTGGTCAATAATATCATGGAGAAATGTGTGTCGCAACATTATATGTAAAGGTATTAACATAAGCTGAAATTATGACTGAAATGTGTTTACCAGACAAGTCTGGGAAGGGGGTAAACCAGTTCCTCAAAGACAAAGGGCAAGCTGACACCTCTAGCCAGGTGTCATTAAAGTTGATTGGCAATCACCAATCAAGTGTCCATTCTTTGGCAATGGAGGTGATAGGGACAGATCGGTCTGCATTTTAACAAACAACAACATGGAACTTCTTTCACCATGAGACTCCATTTCTCTGTCTTCACAGCAGGAAGAAACTGTACCTAGGGATAACCCTCAGGAAAGTGCATTTCGAAGGGGTACTGGGCTATAAAAAGTGAGGGACAAAACACCCCAGGGATTCTTTCTTTCTCTCTCACCTAAGAAGACACAGGAACCAGCCTAAGGACTTTGGGAGGGGTTTTGACCTAAAAATGTGGTTAGCAGCGTTGCCGGGACCATGTGGTAAGGATTTTATCTTGAACCAAGTCTAGTTTAAGTTTTAGTAACTAGAAAGGATTTTATCTTTTGCTCTTGTAACCATTTCTGACTTTAATGCCTTATACTTGTACTCACTTAAAAGCTATCTCTTGTAGTTGAATAGACTTGTTTTATTTTTTTAATCAAAACTAATCCAGTGTTGTGTTTAAACTGAGCTGTTTGGTAACTCCAATTAAAGTAGCAAACTGTTGTATATTGACCCCTTACAGGGGAGATGGACCTCTAATGTCTGAACAGTCCAGGAGACGGCTAGTCAGTGCAGAACACACATTTTTTGGGGGGGAAGGGGGGAATCTGGCACTAGGAGTGTGTTGGGGTCACCTTGCAAGTAGTAACGGAGAGTGTGACTGGAGTGTTGCTGGCAGGCTGCAGCTATATACATTCAGGGGGTGACCTGCATGCTGTCTGGGAGGGACTCAAGGAGGGAGCTACAGCAGCAAAGTATTTTGAGTACCCAAGGTTGCAGGGCAGGTGGTGACACAACCCCTCACTGGTCTGGATTGCATCCCAAAATGTGACATATTTGCAGCACTCCACATTATAACATTGTTGAGAGTCACTAGAAGGTGCTATTACAAATGGTTGTTAGTTTAGATTAACAGATTGTATAAATTTATTGTCAGCTGTGCTGCACTTCTCTTTTGATGCTGAAAATATCACCAGTCAAATCTGTTCTGCCTGAGTCTGTCTCTGACTGAATCTATTTTTAGGTGTAACTTGCCTACTAATGCAAGTAAACAAAACATTACGTGATGCCTGTCCCAGTTTCAGAGTAACTGCTCCTGAATTCCCCTCTCCGAGGTCCACTCCCGAAGTGCCCAGTCAGGTCTCAGGTCTCCAGCTGTCACCTGTTGCTGGGCAGGGACCCATGTCCCAATCCATTCTGACTAAGGGATTTTAAGGCTGCACAGCTCCCTGCTTTACACTATGATGTTCCCAGCAAGACGGCCTGCCTAATGGCCAGTCCCTGTGTGTTGCTTACTCTCTGTGGGCTATGACAGGTGTGATTTACCAGTATGACCACACAGCTCTCTCTGCAGTACATTTATTCTTAAGGTAAAAGCATTACAGAGAAAAGATATAAAATACAAGAAAAGTTCCTACGTGTTTATTAAAATCTTGCCCAAAGTAACTCCCAACTCCAACATAGGGCTCCGGTAGGTGTCAGTCTTCCCAACCCTTCCACAAAGAGGAGTCCTTCTAGGACCCAAGGTCCTGTCAGTTTGTTGAGTCAAAAGGAAGATCCTATATCAGTTTAAACTCAGGCTTTTATACCAAAAGCCCTTCTTTGTCTCTTGGTCTCCGGAAAACCCAGTTTGAAGCAGTATATGCAAACCATCCTGGGGGTGAGGGTGGGGGTCGGTGGAACTTCTCTGGAGTTCTTTATAATCACCGGGGTAATCACACACACCCACACCCCAACACACACACACTGTTTAGTTTCTCGGGGAGCTGTGGTAACCCTCCCCAATGGAGTAGAACACAATCATACATAAACCATTCATAAATGTAATGCAATAGTCCCCAAAGATACTGCATTATAGTGAGGCGGCTGCCCCATTCCTGGAGAAAAGGGGTTAAAAGCAGCCAAGCTAGGCTGATTGGGCAATCAGCCACAGCTGGGGTCATGCCAATCAGGTCCCAGCTGGCCCTGATAAGAGGGCTGGGGGGTCAGGAGCTGAGAGGAGTCGCTTTCTAGCTGTTGAGAGAGAAGGACCTGGCTGCCTGGGAGCTCAGGGTACCGGCATTAGAGCAGTGCAGGGGAAAGGCAAGAGTAGCTGGGGAGCTCCAGCCTGGCAAATCCCCAGGCTGTGGGCCTTGCTAAAGGCCAAAGCAGGTACTCGGGTTGCAGAGGTGCAGCCCGCGGTTAGGCAGAGGCAGCTGGTCCGACCCCCTTGCCAACGATGAGTGGCCTTTACAGACTGCAGTTTGCCCCAGTGACAGGGGGTTAGATGATGACTGGCAGTAGCCACTGAGGCAAGGTGGATGAGAGGGTTGGTGTCTCCCCTGGGTGGGGAGACCCAGAGAGTGGGACCCAGGTACTCCTGGTGCCAAAACCCTGAGGAAAAGGGGCACTGGGGTCCTGGAGGGACATGGGGCCTGAAGCAGGTAAGACACTGGCCAAGAGAGGGCGCTCTGGAGCTGGAGTGAGGTAATCCCCAAGATGACTAGCAGGAGGTGCTGTGCCTGTGAGTCGTGGACCCTGCTACATGCATGACGTTGCTATATCTGTCACAAGGCCAAAACATTACATGGTGGCCGGAGCCCTGTAAGTGCAGAACCAATTTATGAAATAAACTGACCTGCTTTACAGAATATGCTGGAGTCCAGCTGCCCAAAAGGAATTGGGGAAAGCCCGAATCTTCTTTTGGGATGAAAGAAGCTCGGTCAGCATGGAGAGCTGTGTAGGAACAACACCTAAGTACAGAAGTGTTTTTACAAATGAGCTCTGTATCAAACAGATTTCGAGGGTATATATGCATGTGGCGATTATGACAAAATGTATTTTTCATTTCATTATGTAGTTCATGGTAGTCAGGAATAGTACAAGTTAAATCTGATGACAGCTTTCACTCCATTTCTTTTACGGAAAATATTGAATAGCTTTTTTGTTTTAAGGTGCATGCTTTGCTCCTTTAGACTAATACTCAAGCCATCTCCCACTTTTTAAAGTACCATTCATGCCCTTCTTAGGTCCTGGGAGAATTAGGTTTTCATACAAAGTTGAAGAGGTGTTTCATCAATAAGGAAACACAGATTTTGCTTTTACTGCAGTCATTTATTACAAAATGGCTGAGAAGTGAACAGCATCTTTGTTTGGTGGCATTTCTAATACTTTGCAAAATACACTGTATTGTTCTGCATTAATATTCTGTGTTAAAACATACATTTTGCTGGATCTGCGAATAAATTTGTTCCAATAAAATAGAAAGTATACAAGTATTTAATCTCACAATGAAGCTGCCCGGAAGAGAGCTACCTATATTTTCCCCCTTTCAATTTTTCTTCAATTTATTTTTTACAAGTTTTTATGGAGTCTCTCACCACATCCTCAGTGCTTCAGAAAGGGAGGCTT
The DNA here is from genome assembly GCF_015237465.2 of Chelonia mydas. Classification (NCBI taxonomy): domain Eukaryota; kingdom Metazoa; phylum Chordata; order Testudines; family Cheloniidae; genus Chelonia; species Chelonia mydas. Next base: position 46,637,569 of record NC_057849.1, on the reverse strand, counting down.
TCTGGAAAGTGAATGGATTTAGGATCTCATACAACTCTCATGGTAGGCAGTGGGAGTCTTCCCATTTGTTTTAATGGCAGCTGGACTGAGGCCCCCATCTTGCAAACACTGATGGGCATACTTAACTGCAAACTCCAGTTGCCACATTGTAAATGTCTATAGCAAAGCCAGTGATGAGTTTTCGTCTATTTCTTATGAGGTTTAAATATTTTCTTAAGATACCATGACTGCAACATTTGTGAAGTCACACGCTCATTCATCTGTTTGAAAAAGTATTATTAATTAAGTGCCAGCTGCATACTCAATGTTGTAAAAGAGATAAAATAAGACAAGATTCTTGTCCTGAGGAGCTTACAATCTAAAACCTCAATCCTGCAAAAGTTTACAGACAGATTTAACTCTTAAGCACAGCACTAGTCCTGTGTGTGCTAGTTAATTCTGACTTCAGTGAGACTACTCCCATGCTTTCAGCTGAGCACAAGCATAAATGTTCACAGGATCCTGGACTTTGGATCATAGGCTCTTTGGAGCAGGGATCATTTCTCATTCTGCATGTCATACTGCACCAGGAACATTGTTAGCAATTAATTAATAAATAATACACTTTTAAACAGAGGACTGAATGTGTGACCTTGCAAACATTGGATTTATGGTATCTTTTAAGAAATCATTTACACTCTAATAAAAAGAATTGAAATTTTATCACAGATTTTGTGTATGGACAAATATATATGCCATTACAGTTGTATGTGGGTGTAGTCTCCAGGCACCCAGATTCTAATAGTGATGGATGCTTTAGCACTGAATGATGAGATAAATGTGCATTGAATTCTCCTTTTATTTAACTTTGAGTTAATACAGCTTATAATTGAGCTTTTAAATGAATGATAGAAGCAGGTAGTGCCTGCTCAGCACTATTAGAAATCGTAACCAGCTCAAACGCTGTTGTTAAAAACTGTTGTGTGGGTGTCTCAATTATATGATTTTTTTTATGCTAGTTATCTGGTTTGGGGGTACAGGTCTATACTATATAAATACTGCTACTGTACATCTATGCACAGGGGGTAGATTTAATTGATGCACTCTGGAATTCTGCAACCTGTCATCAGTAACTCAGCCAGAGGTGACGGGTGGGCGAGGTTCAGTGTCCTTCAGTGTGCAGGAGGTCCGACTAGATGATCATCGGAGGCGGATTAAGATTTACCGGGGCCCTGGGCACAAAAAACATTTGGGCTCCCCACACCTTGGGGGCTCAGCGGCGACGGAAATGGAGGGGCCTTGCCTGCCCACTTTTTAATCTGGGCGTAGTAGCCTTGGGCAGGTGCAGAGCGGCTGCAGCAGGGGCTGCGCTTCACAGCTGGGGAGCTGATCAGCCTCTTTCGAGTGCAGGGGCTGAGGTGGCCCTTAGTCAACGCTCAGTACAGGGCCCCACCCCCTGCTCCTCCTCTTCCCCCTAAGGCCCTGGCCAAATCAGAAGCTGGAACCGGGAGGTGGTAAGAGGCCCCCAGAGAGCCTGGGCTGCTACGGAAAGCTCTGAACTAGGCTGTCAACTTTCTAATAGCAGAAAACCAAACACCCTTGTCCTGCCTCTTCCCCAAGGCCATGCTTCTGCCCCACCCCTTCTCCAAGCCCCCCCCCTCCCCCCAGCCACTCGCTCTCCCCCACCCTTGCTCACTCGCTCATTTTCACTGGGCTGGGGTAGGGAGTTGGGATGCAGGAGGGAGCGAGGTCTGGAGGTGCAGGCTCTGGGGTGGGGCCAGGGATGAGGGGTTTCAGGTGCAGGAGGGGGCTCCAGGCTGGGGCAGGGGATTGGGGTGCAGGAGGGGCTGAGAGCTCTGGCTGGGGGGCTGGGCTCAGGGGTGGGGCCAGGGGTGAAGGGGATTGGGGTGCAGGAGGGGGCTTTGGACTGGGGCAGGGGATTGGGGTGCAGGAGGAGGCTTTGGACTGGGGCTGAGAGATTCAGGGTGTGTGCTGAGGCAGGTGGTTGGGATGTCAGAGACAGTGAGGGCTCCAGCTGGGGGTGCAGGGTGGTACCAGAAATGAGGGGTTCAGGGTGCAGGAGCGGACTCCGGGCTGGGGCAGGGGATTGGGGTGCAGGAGGGGGCGAGGGCTCCGGCTGGGGGTGCGGGCTCTGGAGTGGGGCTGGGGATGTGGGTTTTGGCATGCAGGAGGGGGCTCCAGGCTGGGGCAGAGGGGTTAGGAGTGTGGGAGGAGGCTCCGAGCAGGAGCCGGGGGTTGAGGTGCAGGAGAGGGTAAGGGCTCTGGGCTGGGGGTTCAGGATGTGGGAGGGGACTCCGGGCTTGTGGAGGGGGTTGAGGTGTGGAAGGGGGTCTGGGCTGCAGGCTCTAGGAGGGAGTTTGGGTGCAGGAGGGGGTGAGGGATGCAGGCTCTGGGCAGCGCTTACCTCAGGCAGCTCCCGGAAGTGGCGACATGTCCCGATGGCTCCTAGGTGCAGGGGCAGCCAGGGAGACTGCACACGCTGACCTTGCCCGTAGGCGTCGCCCCTGCAGCTTCCATTGGCTGCGGTTCCTGGCCAATGGGAGCTGCGGAGCTGGCACTCAGGGGCAGCTCACAGAGCCTGCCTGTCTGCCTAGGAGGCAAACATGTCGCTGCTTCTGGAAGCTGTGCGGAACCGTGCAGGGAGCCTGCCAGCCCCTCTGTGCCACAACCTGACTTTTAACAGCCTGGTCAGCAGTGCTGACCGGAGCCACCAGGGTCCCTTTTCGACTGGGTGTTCCAGTCGAAAACCAGACACCTGGCAACCCTACCCTGAACCCTCTACCTTCCCTGGGTAGTGTAGACGCGGGCCGGGGGCTGCTCTTGGGCCTCCGGCCCCCACGCCCAGTGTAGGTGGAGTGTCCAGGGCTCCCCACAGCGGCCCAGGATCCCTGGGTGGCTCTTACCACAGCCCAACTCCAGCTTCGGCCTAGCCAGGGGGCAGGAACTCAGGGGGAAGAGGAGGAGCAGGGACAGGGCCAGAGTTTTGGCACCAGTGGCCCCACCACCTCAAAACAGGTTCCTGCACTTCTGCAGGGATGCCCAAATTGTCTGGGGCCCTTGCGTATGGGCCTGTTAATCTGCCAATGATGATCATTACGGTGCCTTCTGACCTGATGGTCTGAGTCTATGCCAGTGCCATGACTGAATCTTAAAGAAAACAATCTGTCACAACAGCTGCAGCATTCTAGATTATCTGGGTCTGGCAATATAAACAGAATAAAATTCAGATTGAAATGTAATGGAAATTCCAGTTAAAGGGCCTGCTGCTGCTCTCCCATCAGTGTAAATCATGAATAACTTAGTCAATGGAGATACACTGGTGGTATGGAATTAGTTTGAGATCATAATCCAGCCCAAAGTCCCCACTTTTTTTAAAAATTAAAAAAAACAGTCATATATGTACAACTCCATTCCCCAGTACTGTTATTTTTCCCCTTTACATGTAAAAGAAAGCAGAGCATTCAGCAAAACAAAAAAAAGGATTATTCACATGTTTCATATACTGACAACATTCATCCTCAGGAACTCTTTGTTGATTGTTCCTAGTAGCTCTAGTAATAAATTTAAAGAAATACAAAACAGTGGTGTCCCCGTACCCCATAGACGACACTATACCATTGTCCTATTATGTTTAAAGAATGTAACAGTGACTGTAAAGAGTTTCCTGAGCAAACAGCAAGTGGTAACCAAAGGACAAGTAGTCTCTTGAGTCAATTAAAAAAGCAGAATTTCTAAATGCTGCTTTATTCAGATTTTGCGGCTCGTGAATGTTAGAATATAAGTCACATTGATGGTTTTTTTACACTGATGTAATAATGTATGCAACCAATAAATACGTGCTTGGTATAAAAAGGTCTATTGTTGCTAATTATGACATCATAAAAAACACAAGGACATATTTTGATCTTGGTTAAACCATATAAATTCAGAGTAATTCCACTGGCTGGTGTAGTTGAACTGAGAGGAAGTGTTTCAGAGAACGAAAAAAATATAGTTAAGATCCTTAGGTAAATGAATAGAGCCCTGCGTGGATACAAAATTATATCTGCAGATTTGCAGGGCTCTAGATATAAAATTTGTATCCGCATCCGTCAGCGATCCACAAACATGGTCCATGGATATCCGCATTGGCAAATATTGGGGATTATAAAGTGGATATTCACAGATATGCAGGGCTCTATAAATGAAAACTTGTCTTAGTACAGTACTAGGAGTCCTAGTGGAGTTTATGTAATGCAAACATAAACACTGAGAAATCAGGAATGGGAGCCCTAATAATAGTAAATGAATATAGCATTGCTTCTCTGTGCTGCAAGTCCAGAAAATACCCTGTGTTAGTCAGCAAAAAATAGAAATGACAAACTGTAACCGTACTCCAGATTCCCCATGAAATTTGATTCTCTGAAGACAACAGGCTACATTCAGCCCTGGGCTACAATGGCTTCTGCAAAACATAAATGCAGGCTGGGATTCTGGTGACACTAACAAACACCCTGAGCATCACTTTTCTTCCTTAAGATTTGTTAAAGCCCTTCTTATTCTCCTTGAACTTTTTCTTAGAAGTAAGAAATTCTGTTTTCTAGTGCTCTTCTATTTCCCTCCTAACTTAAGCATGTATTTTTGTTTTTTCCCCATTTCTCTTTCCCATGCAGTTAATTTTATAAACTTGTTGTAGTGGTCATTCATGAAGCTGCTGCTCCTTGTTCCTTTTTCTGAAGAACTGCAGTCCATTGTACTTTTATTATGGCACCCTTGGGATTCTCCAGCCTTCTCCAATGCTGACAGTTTTAGTACTTCTTTGCTGCCACACCTTTAGTCACAAATTTTTTTAATTTCCCCAGATTTGATTTCATGATGTTTAATATCCTTTTACTGCTGTGGTCTGAAACCCATTCCTCACAATGCTAAATTCAAGCTCCTGGCTCAGATCTTCCCTATTATTTCCAATGTTTTCCTTCAGTTCCACCTTGTTGGTAGGAAACAGACCCCAAGATGGATTGTCGTCTGCTTGGATTTTTTTATTGTCTGGCTCTTGTCTTACATATGTAACTTAGGAATTTCCATTTGCTTTTTTGGCTGTGTTTGTTACCTCATAGATTTCTGGGTAGTTAAAATCCCTGAGTATAGCATCCTGGCGCTTCATATACTTCCAAAAGTAGTTCTAGGAATGTTTTTGCTTTGTTCTCTTCATACCTACTACTGTATCCCACCCCCACCCCTTTGTTTTTTCATTCCTTATGTCCTACTCCATCGAATTTTACTCCATACATTCTTCATTGTTGACTTGCAGCTCATTGGCATAAAAATGTTTGATACATGACACCAATATTCCATCTTGCCTTTTCTACCACTTGTATCCATTAATACTGGCATTGCACTATTGCCTCCAGGTTTAATTTATGACAACTAGATCATAATTATCATCACTTTGTAGCACTTCTCATTCTTCTTGTTTGTTCCTTACATTCCTTACCTTTGTATATAGATACTACAATATAAACAGGTGCATGGAAAAAGTAAACCCTTGAAACATAAAGGGATACTGTTAATGTTTTAGACCCACAATCTGAGTTGTTATAGTATTTTTAATTATATCAGTCTGACACCTAATATTGAAAAAAAAGTAACCACTAATGTGTAATGTAAACACTGCAAAAACTCAAAAGTTTTCTTTTAATCTCCTTACTGGCTCTGAAGCAGAAGTTAACTAATAAATGTTATTCCCAGAATGCTGCTGACATCAATTGATGTGGCTGGTACATACGCTGTGTTGGCTTGACATAAGCAAAACTTGTGAAACAAACGAGGGAAAATCAATATTTTGCAAAATGAAAAGGAATCATTGTAGTAGGGGGGAAATATTTCCAAACTTGGAGTCAAATCCTGATGTCCTTATCAAGGCCCAGTCCTGGGAGCTGCTGAATATCCTTACCACATAGCGTGGACAATGGAAATTGACAATGCTCAGGACATATCAGGAGGAGTTCAGTGTGACAGATATGGCAGTTTCTTGCAGTATCAAGAAATGGGACTACTTGCAGCCCATAAAGTTAAGCACATGTGTAAGTCTTTGCAGGACCTGGGCCTAATCATAGTTTGGGGACAAAATTATTATCCGTTGGACCTGTTCACAGTTCCTCAGTCTGTCACAGATTTAACCATGCATGCACAGGAAGAATGTGTCTTATGAAGGATGGAGAAATATTGCTGACTGAGACTCCCTTATGGTTGGTGTTCTACAATGCTCATTATTTTAAATTCTTTTTGTGATACATCAAAATACAAAGAGCTTAGCTCTTTCACATAAAAACCCACCAGCAACTCCAAAACTTGAGAATTACCAGAGAGATCAATACAATCAATGCCCCTAACACTATCCTGCTGCTCCCACAACTACCAGTCCTTTTATTATTATTTCTGGTCATGTAGTGCCAGCCCTAGAAGCCCCAGCTGAGAGCAGGGCCCCATTATGTATGGAACCATATACACAGAGTGAGAGTCAGTCAGTGAGCTCACAGACTAAACAAGCAAGAATGACCAAGGATAGCAGGGAAAACAGGCACAGAAAAGTGAAGTGATGTGTCCAAGGTCACACAACATAACAGCAGGGGAGCTGGGAACAGAAACCAGATCTCCTATTCACATGGCCTCTCCACTAGCCCTCTCTTGTAACACTGCTCATGCCCCCAAAACTTTGGTAATGAGTTGGACCTTGCTGCAAGCGATGGAGGTCAACAGCTTTGTGGTATTTTGGGCCAAGGAGTAGAGAAATGCATTCCAAACCGGAGGACCCATCATGAAGAACATCCTGCTGTGAGTTCCCTCTGTATTATACTGAGAGGGCTCCTGCTCAAATGCCTCCTCTGAACACCACTGCTGTAGTCTAGCGTGGGGAGAGAGGCAGTCTCTAACTTTCTGAACTATTGAACTTAGCCATATTTTGATGTGGGTTTACAGGAAACTTATGACCCATAGACACCAGACTGAATGTGTAGATGATAGTGAACCATCCTTAAGGAAAAAGAAAAGGAGTACTAGTGGCACCTTAGGGACGAACCAATTTATTTGAGCATAAGCTTTCGTGAGCTACAGCTCACTTCATCAGATGCATTCAGTGGAAAATACAGTGAGGAGACTTATATACACACAGAACATGAAAAAATGGCAGTTATCATACACACTGTCAGGAGAGTGATCACTTAAGATGAGCTATTACCAGCAGGAGAGCGGGACAGGGGGGAAGAAAACCTTTTGTAGTGATAATCAAGGTGGGTCATTTCCAGCAGTTAACAGGAACGTCCGAGGAGCAGTGTGGGGTTGGGGGGGGGAGGGGGAATAAACATGGGGAAATAGTTTTACTTTGTGTAATGACACATCCACTCCCAGTCTCTATTCAAGCCTAAGTTAATTGTATCCAATTTGCAAATTAATTCCAATTCAGCAGTCTCTCGTTGGAGTCTGTTTTTGAAGTCTTTTTGTTCTAATATTGCGACCTTTAGGTCTGAAATCGAGTGACCAGAGAGATTGAAGTGTTCTCCGACTGGTTTATGAATGTTACAATTCTTGACATCTGATTTGTGTCCATTAATTCTTTTACGTAGAGACTGTCCAGTTTGACCAATGTACATGGCAGAGGGGCACTGCTGGCACATGATGGCATATATCACATTGGTAGATGTGCAGGTGAACGAGCCTCTGATAGTGTGGCTGATGTGATTAGACCCTATGATGGTGTCCCCTGAATAGATATGTGGGCACAGTTGGCAATGGGCTTTGTTGCAAGGATAGGGTCCTGGGTTAGTGGTTCTGCTGTGTGGTGTGTGGTTGCTGGTGAGTATTTGCTTCAGGTTGGGGGGCTGTCTGTAGGCAAGGACTGGCCTGTCTCCCAAGATTTGTGAGAGTGATGGGTCGTCCTTCAGGATAGGTTGTAGATCCTTGATGATGCATTGGAGAGGTTTTAGTTGGGGGCTAAAGGAGATGGCTAGTGGCGTTCTGTTATTATCTTTGTTGGGCCTGTTCTGTAGTAGGTGACTTCTGGGTACTCTTCTGGCTCTGTCAATTTGTTTCTTCACTTCAGCAGGTGGGTATTGTAGTTGTAAGAATGCTTGACAGAGATCTTGTAGGCGTTTGTCTCTGTCTGAGGGGATGGAGCAAATGTGGTTGTATCGTAGAGCTTGGCTGTAGACGATGGATCGTGTGGTGTGGTCTGGGTGAAAGCTGGAGGCATGTAGGTAGGAATAGCGGTCAGTGGGTTACCGGTATACGGTGGTGTTTATGTGACTATTGCTTATTAGCACCGTAGTGTCCAGGAAGTGGATCTCTTGTGTGGACTGGTCCAGGCTGAGGTTGATGTTGGGATGAAAATTGTTGAAATCATGGTGGAATTCCTCAAGGGCTTCTTTTCCATGGGTCCAGATGATGAAGATGTCATCAATGTAGTGGAAGTAGAGTAGGGGCATTAGGGGACGAGAACTGAGGAAGCGTTGTTCTAAGTCAGCCATAAAAATGTTGGCATACTGTGGGGCCATGCGGGTACCCATAGCAGTGCTGCTGATTTGAAGGTATACATTGTCCCCAAATTTGAAATAGTTATGGGTAAGGACAAAGTCACAAAGTTCAGCCACCAGGTTTGCCGTGACATTATCGGGGATACTGTTCCTGACGGTTTGTAGTCCATCTTTGTGTGGAATGTTGGTGTAGAGGGCTTCTACATCCATAGTGGCCAGGATGGTGTTTTCAGGAAGATCACCGATGGACTGTAGTTTCCTCAGGAAGTCAGTGGTCTCTCGAAGATAGCTGGGAGTGCTGGTAGCGTAGGGCCTGAGGAGGGAGTCTACATAGCCAGACAATCCAGCTGTCAGGGTGCCAATGCCTGAGATGATGGGGCGTCCAGGATTTCCAGGTTTATGGATCTTGGGTAGCAGATAGAATGCCCCAGGTCGGGGTTCCAGGGGTGTGTCTGTGCAGATTTGTTCTTGTGCTTTTTCAGGGAGTTTCTTGAGCAAATGGTGTAGTTTCTTTTGGTAACCCTCAGTGGGATCAGAGGGTAATGGCTTGTAGAAAGTGATGTTGGAGAGCTGCCTAGCAGCCTCTTGTTCATATTCCGACCTATTCATGATGACGACAGCACCTCCTTTGTCAGCCTTTTTTATTATGATGTCAGAGTTGTTTCCGAGGCTGTGGATGGCATTGTGTTCTGCACGGTTGAGGTTATGGGGCAAGTGATGCTGCTTTTCCACAATTTCAGCCCGTGCACGTCGGCGGAAGCACTCTATGTAGAAGTCCAGTCTGTTATTTCGACCTTCAGGAGGAGTCCACCTAGAATCCTTCTTTTTGTAGTGTTGGTAGGAAGGTCTCTGTGGATTAGTATGTTGTTCAGAGGTGTGTTGGAAATATTCCTTGGGTCACTCGATTTCAGACCTAAAGGTAGCAATATTAGAACAAAAAGAATTCAAAAACAGACTCCAATGAGAGACTGCTGAATTGGAATTAATTTGCAAACTGGATACAATTAACTTAGGCTTGAATAGAGACTGGGAGTGGATGTGTCATTACACAAAGTAAAACTATTTCCCCATGTTTATTCCCACCTTGATTATCACTACAAAAGGTTCCCCCCCGCCCCCCGCTCTCCTGCTGGTAATAGCTCATCTTAAGTGATCACTCTCCTTACAGTGTGTATGATAACGCCCATTTTTTCATGTTCTGTGTGTATATAAATCTCCTCACTGTATTTTCCACTGAATGCAACCGATGAAGTGAGCTGTAGCTCACGAAAGCTTATGCTCAAATAAATTGGTTAGTCTCTAAGGTGCAACTAGTACTCCTTTTCTTTTAGCGAATACAGACTAACACGGCTGCTACTCTGAAACCCATCCTTAAGGAATCATCTGCTTGATTTTCTTAATATTTCCTTTGACACTTTTACATGAGCAGATATGTGTGTCTATACATCTGCATCTTGGTTAAACAGTTGGACATCAGTTTTTCCTTTTTAGAGGTGGAATATCTCTTCCACCTGACATTACCTTTACTTAGTCAGGGCTGGGATTCCAAATCAGACTGTGGTAAGGCATAAATTTTCCTACAGCCTCCTTTTAAGAAAATTTGGCCTTGAAGTAAGGAAGCATTTGGTGAGGGACCATTTTCCTTTTGAAACTGCAATAAGTCATCATTTCTGCTATGGGTCCCATTGGAGCTTTTCAGTGGAAGAACTACGCAGCTTAGAAAGAATGGTCCAGACTAGAAATGACTGATATTTCAGGCTAAAAAAATCGAAGAATTGAGAAGTACAAAGAAGTGCTGTGGCACCTGAGACATGCGAACCTGTGATATGAAGAAATAATTCTCTTCTACTCAGCTGGAAAATGTACAGGAACAAAACATACAACCATATTTTGTAAATAATACCATCTAAAAGGGCTCCCAGTGGTCTCCAAGTAGCTGTAAAGTACGTTACAGCCCACCTCATGAAAACAGTGCAATTCATTTAATATTTACGTGGAGGTTTATAATATATAAAGAAAACAGGTGCATTGTAACACATCATCACTTTCAGTGACTGTGTCTCAGTTGGTGCCTGGCCCCTGGGCCAAGCTCACAGAAGTTGCACTAGGAACATGGAGTGAAATCCAGGCTGAGAACTTTGGAAAACTACATCTGCTTGTGGCCCAGCTGGGTCTGTAAGGAGCTCAGGGAACTGGGTGCCCTGGTGGTGCCAAGCTCTGCAGGTGGCCCAGCTTCCAGCCAGAGACTTTGGAGAGCAGGGTGACCATTGGGACTGCAGCAGGGAGGGGCCCTTGGAAAGTGTGGGGCTTCTAGGCTGGAAGCCCCCTTGGGAAGTGTGGGCCCCCCCTGAGCTTGCAGCCCCCTTGGGAAGTGTGGGACCCCTCCGAGCCAGGGAACTGTGGTCGAGGCGCCCGGCCTTGCTGGCCCCCACATGCTCCCCCGTGACAACACGGCGGGATACCGCCCCCACGACCTGTTGCCAGCCCTAGCAACCGTTGCTGAGTGAGGGCGGCGCTAGACTCTCCGGGCTGTTCGTTCTTGGGGCTTCCCCCGCTCCGCGGCCTACAATCCCCATGGTGCCCCGCGGGGGATGCCGTACGTGACGCACGGGGGCGGGGCGGGACTCGTCTCTCCCCTGCTGTGTCCCCTTCCCTCGGCTCGGCGGGCGCCATGTTGGCTTGAGAGGAAGATGACAGGCAGCGGCTGCGGGCGCGGGGCAGAGAGCGGATCGCACTGAGACGGCCCCAGCCCACGGCGAGACGAGGCAGGGCAGCCCGCCCGGCAGTGGGGTCCCCGCCGGGCCGCTGAGGGAGCCGTTGGACGGGGGAGGCAGCGGCGATGAGAGCAGAGACCTGAGGCTGCTGCGGGCTGGAGGCGGCTGCCGTTTAAATTCCCCTTGAGGCGCTGCCGCTCCCGGAGCGGTGTGGGGGAGGGCACCCCGGGCCGGGGAGAGACGCTGCCCTTCTCCCTCGCCCGCAGACACCGTGCAGGGTGGTCCGCCCCCGGCACCCTCCCCGCCTCCTGGGAGGACACAAACTTCAGCCGCTCGCTCCGGCCGCCGGAAGGTCGCCCAGCCTGTCTGGGTCGCCCGCTTTAATGAGGAGGTGACTTGGGCGCAGAGCTATCCCGTGAATCATCCCGTCATTATCCGTCTGGGCTGGAGAAGGAAGAAAAACCCCCGCCCGCAGTTCATGTCACTGTACAGCCCTGCCTGGTCCACCTGGCACCGCTGCTGCTGACAAGGATCTGCTGCCATCTCCGGGCTGCTGCTGTGCCCGCTGGAGACCGGCTCCTCTTGGATATTTCCCCCTCAACAAACAGCCTCGTCTCTGCGTATCCACCACTCACAGTAACATTGAACTTACTGCCGCCGTACCGGGCGCGGATCCCTTGCTGTGCGAGCCTGGTATTATTTTTTTTTTAAAGTTGTTTTAAACCACTAGAGTATAACAGCAAGATGTCCAGCAGTGTCCCAGCTGACATGGTAAGTACCGGGCCCCTTATTTGCTGTCGTTACTACAGCCATTGGTTGACAGTCTGTTGGGTGTGTGTTTGGGAGATGAAGACGGAAAAAGAGAGGGGTTCAGCAGAGAGGGTTAGCAGAAAATGACATTCCTGTCCCTTAAGGATGTAGGGGACAAAAAGTTCCAGCCTTCTAGTGTCTCCTTCCTCGCCCACCCTCCCCCCATACGTCCAGATGCTGCTTTGATTTTTCCTAAGGGAATCGGGGAGCTGCAGTGTCGTCTTGTATGTAGTAAGGCAACTCGGAGAGGTAATTGTTCTTCTTCTTTACCTACACCAGTGAATAGCTGTCTGCGTCTTTTCATTTTGTGTAGCTGTATTGTGTAACTCTGTGAAGCATTTTTGAATTATAATGTGTGAGCGAGATGCTATACAAAATAAAACTGTACCGGAAACCATTTGTGTCCAAACCATAGCATACTGGAAAGCGTTTATCCTCCAGAACCAGCTGAAATTCGGCCCTATTCTCTCCTCCCACCTCCCTGGCTTCCCACCAACACTTTGGCATCTAGCATTGATAGGGAGATAATCTCTTCACTTGATACAGGTGAACAGGCAAAAACTCACACATATATTTACACAATAAGATCTCTTGTGTACTAGCTGCAGTATTGACTTTTTTCAAGGACAGTTGTATTTCTTTTAGTGAACTATACTTTGACCAGTATAGTTCTCTGTTGAGCTCCCGTTGGACCTGCCAGATCAATAAATTTAAAACCAGAAAGGTGTATAGATGGGCATGTTCTGGTGCTTTGGGGGGAGGAGGAGAGAGTTCTTGCACTAGTCTTTCAGGTCTGCTAATTAATCTATTTGCAGCATGAATTTTCTGATGTTATATATTGAAAGAAACTGGTTAATACATTTTTATGTGTTACCTCTTTATTCTTACAGCAAAACTCTTCCACATATCACTTCATTCTTCATATTTCAAGGTGATTGGTGGTGACTTTGTTTTAGAGCAGAAGACACGTCCATGCTTCTGTCATTTGGTGTGAAATTACATTTTGCCTTGATAACCTAGTGCTGTAGAAAGAATGTAAAGATGGATAGCCCTTGTTTCAGGCATAGTAGGTATGCAGTTAATGTGCATATTCATGCTAATCAGGCTGTTGGAATAGTGGTACCATTTGGGAGCTTACTTTCATTGTTTCTTGCAGAGTGTCATTTTGGCTGCTGTAGAAAAATTAAATTTTGCCAAAAAAAGAAGTAATAAGATAAACGATTAAAAAAAATCGGTGGCTGTGGGCTTTTTTTCTCTCTGATATATTCTGTATATTATGACTTGGAGGATGGGGGGACTGTTGTCTCTGAGTTTGAGTCCTTTGCAGTGTAATTTTCAGTCATAATATTATTTAGTGTATGTTTCCTTTCAGGGTCTCCTTAGCCCTGAGAATACGCTGAATAGTCTTTCCCCTTCCCCTCTCTGACTAATGCGTCATATCACAGCAAATCTTACTCTAGCTGAGGAGGGCTGGATGCAAATCCCTTAGCATTGTTTTTGAAATTTGCTGGAGGGGTCTCTAGACAGCAACAGGAAGCACTCTTCTCTCCCCTTTCCCTGAGCTGAGCAAGTTGCCCCTCCACAGTACTCCTGGACCCTACCTACTTGGGAATCATTGTGCTGTCACTAGATATCTTGTGCTGAAGACTTGATTTTATATCAATGCACACATTTAAATGATAGAAATAAAAAAATTTTAGCTATAAAAACTGTTCTATCTTTTAAAAGTAGTAATTCTGATGCCATATTGGCACATTGCTAGTAGTAAAATCTAGGCCTAAAGATATGCCATTTGTTCATAATCAAGAAGATTGTTAGCAGTAGTGATTTTTTTGGATATATGGGGATGAAATATCAAATGATAACATCAGTATCCATTCATTTTAACTGGGGGTATAAATTCATGCTGGCTTTTTCAGGACCATTTCAATAGGTTTCTGCATTTTTTTTTTTTTTAGCTACAGTTGTCTTGTCTTAACAGGCTTGAGTCATATACACTGTGGAAAATTGGGCTATTAAGTATGGATAAATTGTTAGAAGGAACATGGGGAAATGACACCCCCCTGAGTGCTGCAAGTTTCAGTGCTGTAAAATGCTAATATAGACAGTGCACCCATGCTGGTAGCCATGCCCCTCGTGGAGGTGGGTGTTTTAGAGTGCTGGGAGACCTCTCTCCCAGCGCTCTGCTGCAACTACACAAGCCAAGTTAAAGCGCTGCCGTGTAGACTAGCCCTTAGTCTCCTATTATCAACAACCTCCTCACTCCAAAAGCTTACGTTTGCTAGTAATCGCTGTTTAAACTGATTGTTCCTAAAAGAGAAGCATTTATCAGGCTGTCACCTTGTTTGTTTGTATTTACTGTAGAGTCTTGGTAATTTTGCATTTCCCTAATCCACCCACTCCATAATTTGTATGCACAAGCAATGGTCTTTTTCCCAGTTCTCAACGATTTAATAGCAGTCTAGAGGGATGTCGTATTACTAAAATTCATTACGTTTACAAAACCTTTTACAAAACACTGAACTATTATAATAAATAATTAAAACTAAACTGTATTTGTCAGATAAATGATTTAGTATCTGCTTTTTATTATTTTAATGGCTACTTTGCAAAATGTAGTTATTTGTAATAGCTCTTTCTATCAGTGGAAATTAGCAGTGTTCTGTTGTGTGTGTGTGTGTGTGTGTGTGTATATATATATAGTCTGAATTTATATAAATCTATGGAAGCTGTACAGAAATTTCAAGCTAGTACAGTATTTGAATATGTGCAGAGCTTTGACCTCTTTCTCTTCAGTCACGTTTGATTGACTTCCTCTAGAATTAGTCGCTTTTTATGTTGCTAAACATTTCAACACATCAGTCCTAAATGATTAACATAATAATTCTTTATCATTTGCATTCTATTAACAAAGTAGATTATGACACGCCACATTCCAAACATCATTTTGTAAGTATGTGTTTTGCTGCTACTGTTGCAATACATGCTACTCAAAGGTTAAGGCTCCAGTTCTTCAATGAAACCTGCTAGTGTTGACCTATGTGGCTGTGTGGCTTTTCATCAACTAATTAGGACTCTAGACATGTGTAGGGGTCAGTGGTAGCAGATTGTATTGCAGGATTGGATCATAATTTTGTTTGTTTTCTCATAGTTCCCTGTTTTAGTAAAAGAATATTGGGGGTGCCAGTGACCATAGGGATCATCTCTGAATATTTCAAACACTTTTACCAGAAAATTGACCATTTTTGCCATGCAGTAGTGGTTGGAAATAGATTGTAGATAACAGGTGATCTGTTATCAAGTCATATTTCTTCGGTAAAAATAAGAAGGCACTAAGTGGTTTGTGGATTCATATAGTTAATTTGACTCTACTCTTTTAACTTAATGAAAATATTTAGTTTTCTGTTTGAGTTTTGATATAAACATAGTTGAGTGTTTTAGCACAAGTGACTCAAAACATGGGCTCAGTACAGAAGCTATTACTTAAATGAATAATTCCAGGGATTTCAGTGGGACTGTCATGTGAGCCATGTCTCTTGTACTGTTACTACACTCTTCCTTACAAATCTAATTTCTTTTCAAGGACTTCCATCTTTGAAAAGCACCTTGTATGGCTTAGTCTCAAACTGGGCCCTTCCTGCACCTTCAGACATTGCTTAGGGCATGAACAAGACTTTGCCACCCCTGAATATCCAGGGCCACCCTTTGTATGTCTTCTGTGTTGTTAAGTCCCATACGTTTTCTCTCTCTGAGTAATGTTCGAGGGAGATATTCTTTTTGTTGACCCCTTTTGCATAGGCACCATGTAAACAACAAAACATTTATAAATTAGGAATTTATAGACTATTAAATTATTTTATACAGTCTGTTTGAATCCATATACTAAGACTTAAGCAAAAGACATCATGGTGTGTGGAATGCCTATTTTTAGTAAAACTTAATTAGCGTCTATCGTGCTAGGCACTTAACAGACGCAAGACAGGTGCTTGTCGGGCAGAAACACTATTGTCTTAATGGGTAATGAGGATAGTGGACAAAAGAAGGGCGGCAACAACAACAAAAACTGGTTCCAAACTTATTCCACGGTTTTTGAAGGGGTTTATATGTGTGCCTGTACAAGCTATTTCAGGAAGTAAAAGGTAGGGAGAAGGTGGGTGGCCTAGTGTATACTGGCACCTGTGAATTGTGATTTCATGAGGGACTTGATGGAGAAAAGCAGACCGGGACATGGCCTCAGGCAGATTGCGCAGCCTGAAAGAAGGTGCAGTAAGACAGTGGAAGAAGAACCTGAAGAAGTAGTTGTGTGCAGTTAAGTTTCAGTATCCATCAACCAGTTTAAAAATATTCTAAATATAAGAATACTTAAGGAGAATATCAACATAATATATTGGAAATAAAGTAGTTAAACATATTTGATTTTATTCACAGCATTTCATTTATGGGGATAAAATTCAAAAAGTGGTGCATCTTTATCC
The DNA here is from genome assembly GCF_015237465.2 of Chelonia mydas. Classification (NCBI taxonomy): domain Eukaryota; kingdom Metazoa; phylum Chordata; order Testudines; family Cheloniidae; genus Chelonia; species Chelonia mydas. The sequence continues at coordinate 46,621,063 of NC_057849.1, read as the reverse complement.
TCTTACCTTATTTATTTTAGTTACTGTTCCTCCTTTTACCTTTTCATAGGCTTTGTGACAGAATCTGAAATAACTTTTCTTATTTTTTAAACTGATTAGATACCAAGTTGACTGTGATAACTTTATTAAGGAGTGCTTGAGGGAGTGACTAATAAATGCTAAAATGTTATTTCTGTGCATTTTACATCCCCTTCTCCAATCTGAAGAGTTTAAGTATTTATTCATGGTATATTGTGTTCTGTATTTAACTGTAATATGTTATCCAGTTTGCAGCCAGGAAGCATTTGGGTATTCTTTCTTTCCTGATACAGTAGAGAGTGAAACATATCACAGTGTACCATTTCCTGTGTTGTCGTGGTTTTCCTTTTTGTGTGTGTATGTCGGGGATGTGGGAGGGGATCAGGATGAAGAAAGCTCCTTTTCTGGTTCCCTGTATGTTGAATCAGGGTGTGTAACATATTGCAGTGCTGCTGTTAAAGGGACAAGACATTTCTCCCTGCCTGTCTTCCAACACTCTCTTGTTGCCTGCAGCTGTGATCAGGGCCATACATGCTCAAAGCTGATGTCACATATATACTTGGCAACCTCTACTAAAATTATCTGAAAATATTTCCCCTGCCCAACAAACAAAACGGAACAACCCATGTATCTAACCAGCTGTACCAATCATTATTATGATCATTTGTTTGTATACAGGACATTGTGTACTCCGTGGCAGAATAGGACCAAATTCCACAGTACCCATCCATAACTTTTAGGAAGTGTTAATTTACTCTTTTCACAATAAAATGCCCCATATCTTATTCCCCCACACGAACACAGATCTGTGTCTCATAGTTGAAAATACTCAGATGTAAAATTTGTCAATGGTTATTTTTGAAGATGAGGTTTTTTTGCTATGCTCTCCAGGTGGCCCAGCTCCTCTCCCTGGGCCTTGGCTCCTATGTTGTTATTCAAGTTGTTTGGCACAGAACTTGCGTCCACCATTGTGCAAGGAACTGACAGGGCTTATAGTCTGCTTCATTGGGACATTTCCTCCTGGCCTTGGCTGCTGCACTGTTTTCCAGGCAAGTTAAGTCATCAGCCTATTTTCTGGTTCCCCCTGTTTCCTGGCTGCAAGCTGGACTCCAGTTCTTGCTCTCCAGCTCCCCCTTGTCTAGTTCCATGAAACAGTGCAGGGAGCACACACTGTAATCCAATTAATTTCCCCTTTTGGGGAATGCTGGGGAGCCAGAGGCAACTGCTGGCAGGTCCTGGAAAGACTGAGAGACGGAAAACAAAAGCTGGGTACCTGGAGTAGCAAAATGATGAATTCTACAGCAACAAAAGTTGAATTTTGTCAAAAAATAGCCAAATTCTGCAGCTCTGGAGTCCACAGGGCTCTGTTTGAGATAAATGGGGCAATTCACAGTTCTCAGAGCTATTGTTTTGGTCTCTGTGCAAATGCAGGCAGGTAACAGTGTTGATGCTTTCAAGGTTTTTTCCATGATCACTATGACTATAGACCAGCGTTTTCCAAACTGTGTTCCACGGAACACTGGTGTTCCACACAATGTGAACAGGTGTTCCGTGAAAGAATCTAGAATTTAATTTTGACTCTTGCTCTTGATTTTTGTACCTCTTTATACGCGTTTTCCAGTTAGAAATTGTTAGTTCAAGTTATTTTAAATTTGTATTTTTGCTTTGTTTTATAAAATAAAATATATTTGAGCATAAATAACGCAATTTTTTATTTGAAAACCAAACGACTACAAAATAATATTATAAATGTTCTGTAATAGGCTAAAAAGTTTGGGAAACGCCGCTATATATAAATAGAAGCTCAGATTCTGGAGCACAGCTCTGTAAACGGGGTGAAATCTGAGGCTATGCAACGTGAAATACGTGGGGCCTGCTTGTGTATACACTTATATCCAGTTTTTGTCTGTTTCTATGCTTTAATAAGTTTTAGAGTATAAGGTTTGAGGGCTGGAACTGTTTTTTCATATATGCTTGTACAGTGCACAGCACAATGGTGTTCCAGTCCTGTCTGCACCCATTGAGCGCTACTGTAAGATAAATGCTAGAAATAATGTGGGAGAAACTGTGGAACTGACTATATGCAAAGTGCTGTCAAATACACAAAGTAAATAATCTGAAAAAATAGTGATGTTGCAACAACAGCAATCCCAAATCCCCAAAATAAAACCTGTTTTTCCCCACAGAGAAGCCAAGCCCCTGGATCTTAGAGAATTTTTTCTGTTTTTTTGTTGTTGTTGTTTTTTTTAAACTTTTGACCTTCTTCCTCGCTCTGAAGAATTTACATTATTCTTGGGAGGGCAGTCTTGCAAGATTCTAGGCACTTCTGGAAAGTTCTGGGTAATCTTGATGGTTCTGTATATGGCTCCTCTTATTTTTCAGTCTTCTGTCTGCACTATTGCATTCACTAGATATTGGCCATTTATTCTAAATTTAGTAACAGTGAAAACTTTTGATTCCATCATTGTCATCTAATCCTAGCCATGATGCTGATTTAAGTCTAAATTTCAGACCTTTTAGCACATCTACAACTTCAGCTTAGTTTTGGAGTAGTCTCTGGTTTTGGTATCCAAAAATTGGCAAAGATCAATCTATGACTATGCTATAACAACAACTTGCATTTGATAGGATTTGCAACCTCTTACTATGCTAACCACCTCCAGGGTAGCACAAAATGATCAATTTAAAGAAATGACTGAAGTATTTTGGCCTGGCTATACTTCCCAAAACAAATTTAAAATGGCAGGTCCACCACCAGATGCTACTTGTGATGAAAATGAAGAAATATTGAAGGAAAAAATTAAAGAACGAACATTTATAATTGTAAGGACTGTTGGTCAAATATGAGAAAATTCTTGAAATTGTGTCTATGCAGCCAAATGCATTCTAAGTTAATGCTATTGATTCTACATCAGAAAAGAAAATTTAGAGAATAATATGTCAAACTTGCTGAAGGGGCCTTCCAAGAACATTGGTAAAATTGTGTCAAGGATATCTTCGTTATTTGTTATGCCAACGGAAAAAAGATGAGACTTCTCAGTTGTAGTCATTCTAAACTTCTGATGTATAAGTCTTCAGAAATATTTAAACCTTGTTAAAGAAGTAACATCGAACCGTCCTAAAGCATGGAGTGAACACTGAAATATTCTTTGACAGCCACTCTCAGTTTCAGGATGGGTTGGTTGGTTGTTTGACAGAGAAGGATTGATATGTTCTAGTTTGACAATTGCAGTCAGTGGAATCCGTTGGCAGGTTCTCTCTAAACTTGCATCTAGTAATCATCATAGATGTGTTTGAAATTTGCACTAAAAAGGAAGAGGGCGTTGATCAAAACATACTATAAATTTTCTCCAAAAAGAGTCTTCACAGAGAGCCACTAAACTTATAAAAGCATCTGAAAGAGGAGGGAACTTGACACATTGCAAGGTGATGATGCCACTGACGCAGGATTGGACTCTTTTCAAGTAATTTTTTTCTATAGTTTCTGGCAGTGGCTAAGTGGCTTAAAAATAATTTGTCAATGTTAGGTCCACATGTCTATATTTCTTACCTAAAATTCTTTGGGAGATAGATTTCAAAACTTCATGGAAAGCTAGTGGTAGAATCCCATACAATTAATTATCTTTCCAATTAAGATATTATTTTGTTCCATGATAGTTATTATGGAGATAGAAATAAATATAAATTGACTGAGTTTAATGTATCCCATTTTTATTAGCCAAGTCATAAAACAGATGTAAATAGGACCAGGTCCTGTCCAGCACTGTGCCAGATTTGTGTTAGCCCTCCACCAAAAAAACTTCCCTATACTTTAGTGGGTCCAGCTCCTGGATAATAGTATCTCATAGTCACCAACTAAGAAGTGTGTCTATGGCACTCCTACACTGTCTATCTGTTGGAATGGCCCCTGATTGCTCCAGGTAGCTGTCATCGATTCAAGTACTGTTCAGGCTCATCTGATTTACACCAAAGGCCTGGACCTGTGCCAGGACAGCCATAGTAGATTCAGGGGGAAACAATCCTGGCTCTCTTCTTTTAGTGCTATTCAGTTGCAGATCTGGACTTCAATTTGTAATGCCAGTATTTCAGGTATGGATGAATGCTTCGACCATGAAAAACTTGGGTCTTTGCTCTTTTGGAAGCTTTCCTATGATCTTTCTTACACCATATTATGTTATGTAAGATAAGAAATTCTCTTAGATGTAAATGTGGTACCTTTTTAAAATAAACATAACATGGTGGGGTTTTTTCTTCTTTTGAGATTAAACAGCGAGAAGAATGTGTTTTATCTCCAAAGTAATTTCATTTCAGAGTTGGATATTGCAACATTGGTTAATATCTCCTCTGTGCAGCAAGCATGATGTCCCAGTGCATTGTGGTCTAATAGTCGCCTGTGCCACACTAATCTGTTTCTGAACTCTAACAAACATATCAAATGATACTGCTTATAGTCCCTTAGAATACTGACGTATATATTTAATATAGAGATTCCATTATTGTTCGTAATAAAAATAAATAGTGGAGATCAATATTTAATCAATTGTGCCTTTCAGAACTGCGGTATAACTTTAAGATGCTGATGGTGTGTTGAGCTTGATTAGTTATCCAACAATCCCTATTTCCTTGTTACCCTAATGAGTCATCAGGAGCGCACTTCAATTATTTTAGATCGTGGCCTTTATTTATATATAAAAATATATATATATATATATAAAAGTTTATAGTTTCCAAAGGAGCTTAAGTACCAGGTTACCTTGGCTCAGATATTCTTTTCATAGCATTATGTATTGTATTATTAGTGACTGAGAGAATGGCTAATAATGAGCTATACAATATCAATAAGGTTTAAAATTGTGGATGTAATAGATTTTGTTACACATTGGTACTTGGATGGGCCGGTGGCATGAATGTGACTGTTTGGAATAATGTTCAGTTACTTTAGTTGTTGTACAGTGTACTAATAAGGGTTGAAGTTTGTATGTCATCTTGGTGCTATACATTTTTAATTTTAGTCTTTACAAAGAAGAATTATGCAGAGTAATTAATAGCTGTTGTGAAACCAGGGTGGATAAAAATCAATTATTTAAAAAATAAAATAAAAAAAATCTGATTTTATGTATATAAATCAGATTTTTTTTTATTTTTTTTTTTTTTTACAAAATGCATCCAGCAATCATCCCTCCATAATGCCAGCTATAATAAACTTCAGAGCTAAGGGTGAACCATTCAAGAAATATGTTTGCTGATGATGTTTTAAAGAAAGTCACACCAGTGAACTGGTGGAAGTCACTTAAGCAGTTGGATTCAGAGACTGTTGAAGTGATGATAATCTCACTTTTTAACAGCAGTAGCTTCTTCTGCCGGTGTAGAAAGAATATTTTCTTCCTTTGGACTAATTCATTCCAAATTGAGAAATCGTTTGGGACCTGAAATAACCAAACAATCATTCATTTTCTGATATAGCTGTAAAACTAATCTGAAAAGTTTTCAAAATAAATCACTTTAAATATGTATAGTGTGTACCTTCTAAAAATGAAACCTACATCTGTCTCTGAGTTGTGAAGAATATGTATTAAGGTTATAACAACCAACAAAAATGCACTTTTATGTAGAAATCCATGATTAAATCGAGTCTTCCTGACTTGTAATTTAAATCATGATTTAAATCAAATCCATCCTGTGTGAAACATCATAAAGCAAATATAATTTTCATTTGTGAAAACTGAATTACTGATGTAAATGGACACATAATTACATTTCTTATTGGATTTACGTAGTTATGCATGTTGTCTTAATCTTTACAGTTTAAGGTAAATCATTATATGGGGACTCATCTGTATTTGTATATATGATACTTGTATGCAGCTTTTCTTTTTTCTGTTTACAACAATACCAAGACTGGTTGCAAAAATATTTCAGATTTTGATTTATCAGGTTTTTTTAATGAGAGAGGTAGACAATCGTGAACTCTTTTTATCTTGCTAATAATGAAAATATTGGAACAGAATTGAAAATATGTAAAAGAATTGGTGACTCTTTACAGTTGTATTGCATCAGGTGAGCTGGTAATATTACTAACTATGTACCTAAAATGAAAGTACTTTTACGTGCTGTTCGCCGTCATTCTCTGAAAAAAGAACAGTATATTATTATAGGTAGGGCTGGTAGTGCTGTCTGTTACTAAGGTTACCTGATACTTCCCATTTTGTTCAGTTTCTTATAACTTTACCACCATGTTTGCCTTAGGCTTTGTTTTTTTATGAAAAACTTCAGCCAAAACAATTCAGCCATTTCAGAGAACTAGGTTAGAGAAAAATTGTTTTGACCACATTAAAAATTCCAGTAATCTTTTTTTTTTTTTTTTTTGAAACCCACTAGTGCATCCATGCTTTGGAGCAGGGATTTGAAATTTTGGCAGGGAGTTGACCTTTGTGTCAGTGATGTCTTTGCCATCCCTGTAAAAATCCACCCAAATTTGGCCAAGTTGCATTTTGTGCATGCTCAGTAGAGATTTAATAGAACTTTGCTGCTAAATTCTTCAAAGATTCCATCCACCACCAAGCATACTGTAGTCCAGGTTTTCAGCAACCCAGAATCATCTTAGTTCAGGTACTATGTCTTTGCTATCTCTTTACTTTTATAAAGACAACCTGCCCTATACATGGATTATAGGCTGATCACTGATTAGTCCTTCTATCTACAAGTATGTTATTTTGTGTGTGCTTGATTATATGAGTTGAGTTTGAAATTGTAAAAGTGAGGGACTAAGAATTCTGGGTAGAGCTGAGCCAGGCATAGCCTGTAAGTACCTAACTTGCCTTTCTCAGTTGGTTCTGCCACTTCACATCAGTCCGACCTTCAACACTTTTGTTAGTCTTGGGCATCTTCTGAGCAGAGACAGACAATTGTGACCAATTACTGTATGTAGTATCTTTCTGATTGTAATAACCCATCATTTGGGATTAGGTTGAAATCAACCAATTTGTTTAATTTGTGACCTGAATGAGATCTATACTTTGACCTGTCATCTCTGAAGGTGTGTAGGTATTAACCAACGACCCTTCACAGCCATGGAGTATATTTTATAATATTAAAGCCCTTAAAATCGTAAACAAATTAGGTCTTTATTGATGATAAACCTGCCATTAGGAGATGTTCATTTTCCCCTTAGCTTCCCCCATCCTAAAAACTTAGTTTGAGTATTCGAATGTACTATTTTTCAGTGTATGAAAACAGCTGAAAGGAAAAAATGCTAAAATTCATAGACATGAGAGGAAGGGAAGAGTAGTAACCATAGGTAGTAATTTCTGGGTGGCTGTGTGTGGTGGACTGTTCATATATATTTTTGGCCCTTTTTATCCTTCTTAATACTGAAGATACTTTCATATACCTTGTCATGCCTGAGCAGCAATGAGCTCTATGTCAGTGGCTCTCAACCTTTCCAGACTACTGCATCCCTTTCAGGAGTTTGATCTGTCTTGTGTCCCCAAGTTTTACCTCACTTAAAAACTACTTGCTTATAAAATCAGACCAGTGTCAGAGCACACTATTACTGAAAAATTGCTTACTTGCTCATTTTTGCCATAAAATTATAAAATGAATTAGAATATAAATATTGTACTTACATGTCGGTGTATAGTATATAGAACAGCACAAACAAGTCATTGTATGAAATTTTAGTTTTTACTGACATCGCTAGTGCTTTTTATGTAGCCTGTTAAATATCTAAACGAGTTGATGTACCCTCTGGAAGACATCTGCGTACTCCCGGGGTACACGTACCCCTGGTTGAGAACCACTTCCCTATGTTATTGAATAGGTATACTTGGCTCTGCCTCAGCATGGGGGAGATGGATTTAATGACCTCCCAAGGTCCCTTCCATCTCTACATTTCTATGGTTCTATGAAAGACTGAAAATAAAACATGACAGATATTGTTTACATGTTACTGCGCCCAGAGTTTTTTTTGTTTTTTGCACTGAGTAGGTATTTCATACTAAAATACTGAAACATGTTCTAAGAAATATGATACTTTTCCCCCAGGAGAACCAAGATTCCTATTTATACCCTCTATCCCTGAAGATCAGTTCCGATTTGCTGTTATATAGAGGAAATTGAAAGGTCCTCCTGTAGTTAAGGTTGCATAGTAGTTTGTTATAACCCAGTGTTTGTATTGTGGCTCATAGCAAGTATATGTTGTTCAAACAATTCTTGAGAGTTACAAAAATATTTAAAAATCGAAATTTGTATGTTGAAAGAAAGGCAAGACTACCTACTCTCTGCCTGTTAACTTTGAGGGTAAAGCCAGTTGGCTGTTTTTAGCTGTACACTGGGTGCTGCGTTAGGAACAGTAATAGCCAGCTTCAGAGTGTCTGAAACTCTGAATATCAGCCAACCAGCCATAGAATTGTAGGACTGGAGAGGACCTTGAGTGGTCTTATAGTCCAGTCCCCTGCACTCAAGGCAGGACTAGTTTTATCTAGACCATTCCTGATAGGTGTTTGTCTGACCTGCTCTTAAAAATCTCCAATGACAGAGATTCCACAACCTCCCTAGGCAATTTATTCCAGTGCTTAATTACCCTGATAGTTAAGAAGTTTTTCTTTATGTCCAACCAAAACTGCGCTTGATGCAATTTAAGCCAATTGCTTCTCCTATCCTGAGAGGTCAAAGAGAACAATTTATCTCCCTCCTCCTTGTAAGAACCTTTTATGTACCTGAAAACTGTTATCAGGTTCCCCCTCAGTCTTCTCTTCTCCAGCCTAAACAAACCCAATTATTTCAATCTTCCTTCACAGATCATATTTTGTAGATCTTTAATAATTTTTGTTGCTCTCCTCTGGACTTTTTCTCATTTGTCCACATCTTTCCTGAAATGTGGCTCCTAGAACTGGACACAGTACCAGTTAAGGCCTAATCAGCACGGAGTAGAGCGGAAAAATTACTTCTCGTGTCTTGCTTACAACACTCCTGTTAATACATCCCAGAATGATGTTTGCTTTTTTTGCAACAGTGTTATACTGTTGACTCATCTTTAGCTTATGATCCACTATGACTAAGGCTGTGAATTTGTCATGAAGGTCATGGATTCCGCGACTTTCCGGGACCTCTGTGACTTCTACAGCAGCCGGTGCAGTTGGTCCGGGTGCCACCTGAGCAACTCAGTCAGCCCCTGGGCCAACTGCACCAGCCACTGCTGGGGCAGTCTTGGGCCACTGCGCCCCTTCCCCCCGAGCAGCAACAGGAGTTTGTGTGTGGGAGGGGTCTCAGGGTTGGGGTCTGTGAGGTGGGGGTGAGGGTTCTGGGAGATGCTTGCCTCAGGGGGGCTCCCTGGAAGTGGCTACATCCCTCAGCTCCTAGATGGAGGTGTGGCCAGGGAGCCCTGCACGCTGCCTCCACCTGCAGGCACCTCCCCCACAGCTCCCATTGGCCTTGGTTCCCAGCCAATAAGAGCTGTGGAGTCAGCGCTCAGGGCGGAGGTAGTATGCAGAGCCCCATGGCTGTGCCTCTGCCTAGGAGCAGAGGGAGAGGGATGTCACCGCTTCCAAGGAGGCACGGAGCCGGGTAGGGAGCCTGCCAGCCCCGCCAATTCCCCCTCCACAGCCTCAGCAGGGGTTCCGGGCCACGTGTCCCCTGGGCTTCCCCCCCCCCCACAGCATCCGCAGCTCCCCCCAGGTGGCCTCCCCAGCACCCGCAGCACCCCCAGGCCTCCCCTCCCCGCCCCTCAAGATTTAGTCAAGGATATATAGTACAAGTCATGGACAGGTCACGGGCTGTGAATTTTTATTTACTGCCCGTGACCTGTCCATGACTTTTACTAAAAATACCCATGACTAAAATGTAGCCTTAACTGTGACCCCCAGATCCCCTTCCGCAGTTCTCCTTCCTAGGCAGTAATTTCCCATTTGGTGTATGTGCAACTGATTGTTCCTTCCTAAGTGGAGTACTTTTCATTTGTCTTATTGAATTTAATCCTATTTACTTTAGACATGTAAGAGGAAGAGGAAATTTGCTGTATCGTTTTATCAGTAGTTCTAGTTGGGTTACTGGTGGGAAAGAACAAATTCACTTTCAAGGGTAGGCATTGTGAATTGTATTTAGACCTTGAAGATTCTGTGGTTATAGCTGCTGTAAAGGGTTGGAAGGAGAAGTCATACAGTCAGCCAGTGAGAAACCTACAAATATTGGAAAGAGGGGAACCAAAGTTAACAGACTTACTTATGGGCAATAAATTAGCACATAAGCATGGATGGACAGCCGCAAGAAGTCATGTAAAGTAAGGAATATAGTTCTGAATTAAGAAAATGCCATCTCATACATTTGTAGGCTTATTGGCCAACTTCTATTATAAATCGTTTTTCTGACATGTCAGATGATGATGATAATGCAAACCCTTACCCATTCCTGAATCTGTTTTTCCCTTTCTTTAAATTTTTTATTTATATGCATTATTAAACTAAAAAAAAATTATCAATACAGTCTTGTTTTAAGATTGAGTGGAGGTAGCACTAGACATCAGTGTATGCAAGTGCAACAAGGTCTATCCGTGTGCAGCAGAATGTTTGCTTCAGCCTTTAGAAGTAAAACTTCCACATTTAAAAGTAGGGCTATAGTGCAGCAGAACACTTCAGAATGTTTAGAGATGTATGAAGTCCAGTCTTGGCCACAGTATGTGTAACATTTACATATATTTGTTTTTGTAGATGGCTTTCCTGTAGCTCACCAGTTTTGAAGTACTTAGGTTACAACAAATGATAATTCTCCCAGGTATTATGGTTGCTCCTGAAAAAAGTTGACTTTCATATTTAAAGGTACAAATTTTCCAAATCACTGGAAAACAAATATAATCAACAATTTTTCCAGTGCTGGGAATGTATGTCTTTCCTCTTTCACACTGATCTAGAGGTTTGAAGGAGAATGAATTCACAGATCAACATGGATATTTAGTGGCACGTTTATAGTGCTTATTGCCAAAGTATTGGAGTGCTTCATAAGACTGAGTACTGAGAACTAGTAGTATTTTTTCTTCCTTTAACTAAGTAAGAGAGGAGACAATTGAAACAATTTTGGGGGCGGGGGGAGGGGTGGAAAGGTGGTGGATGGACAATTTAGCACCAGATTACAAAAATGTAACAGATTTTACCATGTTGAGTAAAATGGTCAAGTTCTGAACCTTGGTTGAAAATAGTCTTATTACCAATACCAGGAGTTTAAGTATAATGTCAGTCATAATTTTAGGGGAATGTTGTTTATTATGTATGTCTTTATAAACTACTAAAGTTTGTAATACTGTTTAATTTCTTGTAATGTATTTTTTCTGTGCTAAAGATGGAACTGGTAAACGGTTATCTTGTTACTGTAGTTATATCAAAAATAAGGTTCAAGGCAGCAGTTGCAGAAACTGTTCTAAAAGGCTAAGAATACAGATTGTGACATTTTATGTAGAATGTCACTCTAAGGGCTGTTGGCTTAGTGTTTCTGTTTTATTGATGATCACTTTCTAGAAAAGGAACCATTATTGTAAAGGGCTTTATGGCACCTGAAATTCATGTAAAGTGAATTGCAACAGTACTGAAGCCCACTACTACAGCTAGTAGATTTTCAAGCCCTTGAGTACATTAAGTAAAAGAGATGATACTTTTATTTCTATTCTACTAAAGAAAATATAATGGGTATAAAATATAACAAGGTAATATATAACATGTATAAGACAAGTCGCTGTCCCATCACTTAAAAGGCAGCCCCTGTCAGGATGGAATATGACTGTGTTGCTGGCACAGAATGGCTAGCTGGCATTGTTGCGGGTTTTCTGTTTTTGGATGGAGGTGAAGGTGAAGGAATGTAATATTAAAAGCAATTAAGTCTTCCATTTTGGTATGCATTTCTTCAAACTGTACCCAAAAACCTGAAAATGACATGGTGGATCACTCATGTCACCGTGAAGTCCAAAGAGTTTTTAAATTTGATATTGTGCTATTGGATATAAGATTTTTATATTGTGATTTTTAAAGGCGAGGAGTTGTGTGTTACTCCCTTAAGTCCTCTAAAAAATCTCAGTCATGGCTAACTTTTGCATACAATTTTTAATTTGTCTAAAAAGTAAATGGTAAATTTCTAGAGACCGTTGACTGCATCTATTAAATACATGTTACCACTTCTGAGATTCGATCAGTAAGAGAATCTGGGAAAAGACAGCAAAAATAGCATTTGATAGTAAAATGCTCATTTGCATTAACAGATACGAATTTGTGAAATGAAGTATGTAGCTCTAATTTGGTACTGATTGCCACCAAAAAGCTAGCTGTTGAAAACATTTTTGGTTGGCAGCTAGGTCCTGGTGAACTGGCAGACCACATTGCAAGTGGGCATGATACTACCCTACCAGATGAGCATTAGTGAAGACATGTTAGAGAACTAATACTTACTCCTGAGGGCATTCTGCGCCAAAAAATTTAAATTCTACACACAATATTTTACAATTCTGCAAATTTTATTTGTCAGATAAATGTGGAGGCTCCAGCATGGCATTGGGGAGCACAGGCCACTGGCTGCAAAGAGTTGGGAGATCACTGTGCAGTGCCCCCTCCCCCCCCCCTCGGGACATAGACTCAGCAGTGAGGCTGCACCCAACCATGATGCAGTGCAAGGACTGGGCCTGCCCCAGGAACACCCCAGGGCCCTGCCCCTCCATGCCAAATGCACCAAGTGTGGGAGGCAGGCTCAGCAAGGCAGGATCCAAATGTGGAGGGGCTTAGTGTGGGGGGGATCCAGGTGTGGGTTGAGAGGGTTTTGTGTGGGGCAATCTGGGTGTGGGTGGCTCAGTGCGGGATCCGGGTGCGGAGGTGATCTGGATGAACGGGGGCTTGTTGGGGTGTTCTGGGTGCAATGGTAATTGGACTTTGCAGAGGGGTCCAGGCAAAGGTGGTTGGGGCTCAGCGGGGGTGTGTGTCTGGGTTTGGGGAGCTCAGTGGGGGGGATCCAGATGTTGGGGGAGTGGGCTCAGTGGGGTGGGGATCCAGGTGCAACTGGTTGGGGCTCGGTTGGGTGGAGATCTGGGTGCGGGTGGCTCGTCAGGGTGGTCCAGGTGCAGGGGAAGTGGGGCTCATCAGGGGGGAGGGGGGTTCTGAGTGCAGGGGGGTGAGGCTCAGCAGGAGGGTCTGGATATGAGGGGGTCTGGATGCATGGGCGTTGGGCGGATGGGGAGCAGCTCCCTGTACAGGGATCCCTCCTCCTGCAGCTGAGGAGCGATGGGTGCAGGAAAGAGGGGGGAATAGGGAGTTTGCAGAGCTTCCTGCAGCTGGGGGAGAAATCTGGAGGTGGGTCTGACCTGGCCCCAGATGCCGTGCAAGGGAAGAGGAAGTCCCAACCTCCCCAGCCCAGATTAGCAGCTAAACTCGGCACAGGGTAGGAACCACAAGCTGGGTCTTCCCCAGTCCCACCTCCTGCCCCACAGTGACTTATCTCTCTACCGGCTCCTCTGGACACCCGAAACATACTGCTGGGGAGGGTTGCATGACCGTTCTTGTGGCTATCCTGCCAGGAAGTCATTTTTCTGGGGGGAAGCAAAGAAATCTGTAGGGGCCATAAATTCTGTGCATGCACAGTGGTGCAGAATTCCCTCAGGAGTAAATACTGCATAAACTTTGAGTTTAATTATTAGGATATATATTTAATTTCAGGAATATTGAAGTGATATCCCATGCAGAGTATTCCTATCCAGAGTTAGGTGGATAGGCTGTTGCTTCTCCAGTTCAGATGGATTAAATCCATAAATACTGTAGCCTCCTATATGCTTGCAAAGTGACTTTTAGATTCTGGTAAATGTGAGAGGTTTTTGCAGAGGAATGAGAGTCACTTTGTGTATTAGTTTAACCAATAGCTGTTTTCTTGCACCTTTTAAGGAATTTATAAAAACTTGGTATGCTTTCAATACAGCATATAAATAGATGGTTTTTTATCTACTCTGAAGGGATTATGTATTTTACTAAACGATCCATCATGGGAATGAATCATAGAATATCAGGGTTGGAAGGGACCTCAGGAGGTCATCTAGTCCAACCCCCTACTCAAAGCAGGACCAATCCCCAACTAAATCATCCCAGCCAGGGCTTTGTCAAGCCTGACCTTAAAAACTTCTAAGGAAGGAGATTCACCACTTCCCTAGGTAACACATTCCAGTGCTTCACCACCCTCCTAGTGAAAAAGTTTTTCCTAATATCCAACCTAAACCTCCCCCACTGCAACGTGAGACCATTACTCCTTGTTCTGTCATCTGCTAAATGGAATGGTAACGCTTAGTCTCATGGCTCAGTTTCAGATGTTAGAAAAGAACTGGGACTTTACCCTTACAAATTGGAGTAGTGTGAAGTAGAATATACAATATTAATCAGCTAGGAAGCAATTTGTATGTGACTTATTTTGATACAGACTAAAAAATTTAGCATAATTAAATTGATATGAGATTAGGGGGAGGGGTATGTGTGTGTGTTTATTTCAACTCACATTTAGGTATTTGACTTAACAATGAAAAATCGTGTAAACATGAATTCCACACCTCTATATCATGGACGTGATACCACTAATGCTTGAAACATTTCTGCTGCACTCTTTTCCTCTGATCTGTGCTTTCATCTCTTTCCACTTAAGTTTGAAACTGCTCCATGGAGTCTATCCATGCTTAGAAATGTTTTAAAATACTTTTATGTATTATATGAGATTTACAATTATTTCTGCTGAATGCAAAGCTGCTTATATTAAAAGCAAGATGTATGGAGTTTAAAGTTACAAACATTTTATTGTAAGTCGCAATGTTTGGATTATAGTAGGTTATGAATGCCCCAAATAAAGAGGACAAGAAATAGATCAGCACACTTATAATTACTTCCACTCACCTCTTTCTGATGTCAACATAACAAAGATTCTGCCACCCAGATGCAAAGGCTGGTTTAGGCTTAAGATGGATGCCCTGATGTCCTAAAGGCTGATGAACAGTGCTGAAGACTGGTGCATGTCAAGGGGGCAAATACATTAACTTTCCCCAGTATTGTATATTTAAAAAGTTAGGAAATACTATTTTATACTGTAGCACTTGAGATTAATATTGAAGACTTAAAAACACCATGCAACATTGAATGGAGATGGAGGCTCTTGTTTTGTCTTTATAATAATCAGGTTTCAGTCCCTGGTATGGCTTGATAGGTGTAGCATCACCAGCAGAATGAATGCTGGGATATCATGAAGCTAGAGATCGTGAAGCAAGACAATGGGATCCATGGATGGAGTGATTGTGGAAAGTCAGCCTGTCAGATCTGAATAAGCAGTGCGGTGTCCTGACTCCATGCCCCTTTACCCTTTTTACTTGAGGCATAAGAAAATAACCCTGAAGTTTTATTTTTTTTAATTTGCAGATTCTTTCTATTGCTGGAAACTGATAGGTAGTAACACTCAGGGTAGGAGATACTCTACAAATGTATGTATCACACATTCTTATGTTTAAAATATTCAGATGTTCAGCTTTGTTTCATCAGTAGAATTCTAAACTATAGTAAGATGGACTGTTTAAATATTACAGTTCAGCTGAACATTGTAAAAGATTATGTTAAGAGACAGAAGCGAAGCCCAATCTCATAACCTGTGCCACCATCTGCTAACTACACTACAAGCTTATGTTTCCTTCTGGAGGGGGTTTAGCCAGCTGTCCATTTTGGACTGCTGACTGGATGAAGGTATGCATTTAAGAGCAACACAGGACTCACAGGAGGCTTTCTGTGAGTTGACGACAAAAGCTTTTTCTGTTTTGATCTGAAACTCTTTTAATTTGTCTATTCTTTTTTATATTCAGTCTTTGCGCAAATGAGAGGAATGTATTTGAAAATTTTCTGCTGCATTCCCTTCCTCTGGTCTATGCTTTCATCTTCTGCCACTTAGGGTTGGAACTGCTCCACAGAGGTACTACCCATGCTTAGAGATGTACATTCCTGCTGAATTCTTTGTGAGGAACGTTGATGTGTTTTGTAGCTGTAACTCTCAGTGCATTCAAATTTTATTGTCATGTAACCCAAGTAGCATTTAGGTCAGTGGTTTTCAAACTTTTTAGGCTCTGTACCCCTTTCCAAATAATGTAGTCTACCACATACTCCCATCTGAGATAGGGTCATAATATATCTATTATTAGATTGCCAAGTCTCACTAAATAAAATACGTTGTCTCGTGTGTCCCCAATCAGAGCTTGGGTACCCCATTTTGAAAACCACTGATTTAGGTAATCTGTCTGACATTCTTCTTTCTTTCTGATCCATTGAGACGATGCAGCTTTTTGTAACTTTTAGCTAAGGGATAGCGGTGTCGTTGTTCTAATTCAAGCTGTATAAATACTGGGGGGTTTTTTGGTTCTCTGGCATCTGGAGAAAAAAAGGTCATTTTGGGTCAACCGCAACCAACATTTTTCAGACTTCTTAGGAAATTGAAATCCGCTTTGTATAAAAAATATTCATTGGGCCAGAGAGAGAGAGAATGACTTTGTTAGTAGGTTGTTTGGGCAGTCACCTGGGAGAGGGGATCTGAGAGTCTCTTCAATGAATATTCAAGTATTTTATACAAGTGCAGCACTCACCTAGTAGGGGAGAGATCTGGGTTCAAGTTCCCACCCTCGAAAAGGGAATAAAACCTGGGTCTCCCACATCCCAGGTGAGTGCCCTGACTACCAACCTGTTTGGTATAAGAGGCAGGAGCACAACTCCTCTTCCTCCATTTTAGATTTTCCTTCATTTACTTATTCCTGGCTCTGTGCAGGTGGCTAGATTCGAGGTCCCTTCCAGCCCTATGAATGGGACAAACGTCCCCTTGTGAATCTACCCCCCAAATCGAAACATTTAGTTTTAGATAATGCTGAAATTAACGTTTAGTAGTTTCTGAATCTTTTTTTCTTCCTTTTTTGACCAAAACAATTTGCCAAAATCAACATGAATTCGTGAAATTTTTCAGTTAACCCAAATCTGTGTGTTCTGCCCCTCCCAAAAGTTTCAGCCAAAATGTTTTGACCAGCTCTGGCTGTAATACAGACTAGTGATGTTTATTGAAAATATACTTCTTGAATGTTTACTTTTGTTTAATTACAGGGTTATAAACACTCTAGCATGGACATAAACTGAAACTGGCAGATATATTTAACTATTGTAGCTATTGCAATTTAATAAACAACATATTGGGGTGTTGAGATCAAGAGAACATTTGATATTAATTCTGCAAAAAGACAGTACATTGTTATTGTAGGTCAGTTATATAATATAATTGCATTATTCTGCCATTCGTTGTGCGGTAAAAGTAGACTTATTTTTAAATCTGATATCAGTGTTTTTTTCTATAAAATTACTGAAAGCAGTTCAAGATTACAGGTCTCCTTCAGACTGAGAATTACTTGAAATGTCTTTAATGTGATCTTAAAAGTAAATGTTGGGAAATCATTCTGCCATCTTCTACAGGAACTATGCTCTGTTGAATCAGACTGTAAGACTTCAGTGAAATCTAGCAGAAATATTTTTAAGGAACTGAATGAGATAATGTATTGTATATTTACTCAGCTAGTTTTCCATGGAATACTCGGTGGATCTTGCAGTATATTGTACAGAATTGTGAGTTCTTCACCACTGGCAATGTTACCATTCTAGTAGCAGGCTTTCCCTGCTCCTTCAGGCAGGAACAGAATTGTCAACTGAAGAAAGACTTCATTCCACCCTATGGAAAATCCTCACTTTTTTCTGACTCCTAGCAGAGTTATCCGGTGGGTCTACAGATTCATAGAGCGCTGAAAAATTGTTAATTTGCAAAGTTTAGGGGGTTCAGGGATCTTTCTTAGTTATGCCAAGCTTTATTTTCTGGGCTCCGCAGAAGAATAACATTTTATTTTGACAGGGCACTCATTCTGATCCACTCAATGTGGTAAATAAACACACCAAAAAGAAGCAAAAAGGCAGGGCTGTTTTACTGATGTCTTTATGGTGTCCTATAGTACTCATTAACCTACTACGTAAGTGCCTGAAATGCTTTGCTCTTCTAATCTCCTGCGTGGATGGGAAACTGCCCTGAAAAAAAAATGAAGCATTTTCTGCAGCCTCTACTGCTGCTACATGTTTTGCAGGGGCTACCTCCATGTGGCACTGTCTCAGCATCAGAGGATCATTCTAGGCAGATCAAAGACATCAAATCTACCCTTTTAAAAAATTCTCTTTTGCCGCAGTCTTGGACTCTCCGATGCCTCACTGAATGCTTGCAGCTACAGCTATACTATTTAACACTGATGCAAGAGAGCACCTCTGAAGTCCTGACAAATGAAGAGCCAAGCCAAGCACTTAATGGTCCTGTTCAGATAACTGAGGGCAAATATCTTGATGAAAGATTGGATAAAACCATAGTCTAAATTAAGGAAAAAAGTTCCATTTCTTTTCCCATCTAGCCTTCAGAGGAAGGACAACAAAAATTGATACAGAGGTAATAAGTCTTTTTGTCATAGGGTGACCAGACAGCAAATGTGAAAAATCAGTATGGGGGTGGGGGTAATAGGAGTCTATATAAGAAAAAGACCCCAAAATCAGGATTGTCCCTATAAAATCGGGATATCTGGTCACCCTATTTTGTCACGTCTTCTCCTTCCCCGGACGATGACTTAGCATTAGTTACTGACCAACATGAAAGAATACTAATATAAAATTCAAATTTCAGTCAGAAATCAGGCTGTATGGAAACTCAGTTTGTGAAACCAAATGTACATTTGTGAGCAGCGAATTAATAGTCGGTGATCTACTGAGAACACAAATTCGGAATTTGCTTAGAACGCCAAAATCAGGCCAGATGGCTTTAATTTAAAAAAAAAAAAACACTAGCTGCCTGGTTGATTGGGCAGAAAAAGCAAAATAAAAGCACTATTTAAAAAAAATCAAATAATAATAAAAGGCTGCCAGGGAATCTCCAGATGTTTTACACTTCTTTGAAAATTGTAGCTATTATATTGAATGAGTACATCTATTTTTATAAAAAGAGACTGTTTTTGATCCACCCTCCGATTCATGAGGTGGCAATATTGTTTGGTTTGATTACCATATATTCTTCTGTTCAACCAAAACCCCTCTCCCCTTTCTAACTCAGTCTCTTCTTCTTTTTAAATCTCACATTAAAAACCTTCCTTTTCTCTTCGACTACAGTGTGACTGTCTCACTCTGAAGTTTTTAGTGATGTCCTGTTTGAAGAACACTATATAAACTCTACTGAACTACAGTACAAGAACTTTTAATTAGGTGGGAATGTGAATTTTTATTAGTAATAATACTAGGCCAAACTTTTAATCAGTGCAACTTGTGAATCTGCAGTTGTTGTACCTATTCATTTCAGAAATGTATCAGTTGTCCCAAGAGATTGGTACTCACATTCTAACCCGGGTGTTCTCTCTGAATACTGGTGGCAACAGCCAAAGGCCATCAGCTGGTGCTCAAACACTGTGGTAATGGGTGGCAGTACGAAATCCTAAATTAAGTCAGAGGGTCTTCAATTCCCATTTTGCTTGGGTTCTGAAGTGGTTGCAGTTCTGCCACTTTGGAGAGCATGTTTTTGTTCTGTGTTGGTACAGAGTCTAGCACTGTGGGTTCCTGGTCCATGACTAGGGCTGCTATGTGCTATGATTGTACAAATAATATATTAATAAGGGGAAAGTGATGAGATAGACATTGTCTTATATATATATCCAAGAGGGGGAAGGGTCACAGAACCTCAAAGTTATAAGAATGTTGGTGAGTGTGATACCGAGCAGTGGGGAAGGGTGAAGGGGTCAGGGTTTGGGAATAAAAAATAAGCTTATTTTTGGCCACATTCAAATTGGGTTAGCAGCAGATCAGTCAGGAGGAAATACCACAGGGTGTGTCTACACTGCAGCTGGTAGTATGCCTCCCAGTCTGGGTAGAAAGATATATACTAGTTCCGCTTGAGTTAGGGTGCTAATAATTGCAGATTCGATGATGATGCCTGAGCTTGGACCCAGAGATTGGGTGGTCTTGCACTCAGGCAGCTAGCCTGTGCTGCAACATCCATATTGCTAATTTTAGCTGGCTCAAGTGGAGCTGGCATGTGTCAGTCTATCCAGACTGGAAGGCATACTACCAGCTGCAATTTCAGCACACCCAGAGAAAGAGATTTGTGGGACTGGATGAAGGGGGCAAAGGTAAACATGAGTCATCAGCAAAGAAAATGGTAGATAAATGTGTGCATATGGTTAAGTCAGCAAAAGATAGGATGTTTCTAGAACAGGGATGGGCAAACTTTTTGTCCCGAGGGCTGCATCTGGGAATGGAAATTGTATGGCGGGCTCGGGGTGCGGGCTCTGGGATGGGGCTGTGGATGAGTGGTTTGGGGTGTAGGAGGGTGCTCCGGACTAGGACAGAGGGGTTTGGAGGGTGGGAGGAGGATCAGGGGTGGAGTTAGGGGGTTGGAGCGAGGGAGGAGGTCAGGGGTGCAGGCTCTGGGTGGCACTTACCTCAAGCAGCTCCCAGAAGCAGTGGCATGTCTCCACTCTGGCTCCTACATGGAGGCATGGCCAGGCAGCTCTGTGCACTGCCCCATCTGCAGGCACCACCCCCACAGCTCCCATTGGCTGCAGTTCCTGGCCAATGGGAGCTGCGAGGGTGGCACTTGGGGTGAGGGCAGCGTCCGAAGCCCCCTGGCTGCCCCTACATGTAGGAGCCGGAGAGGGGACATGCCACTGCTTCTGGGAACCACTCGCAGCTATGGCATGCACGGAGTGGGGCAAGCCCCCTGATCCCGCTCCCCGGCTGGAGCGCTGGAGCAGGGCAAGCCCCAAATCCCGCTCTCTGGCAGGAGCTCGAGGGTCAGATTAAGAATGTGACCGGCTGGACGCACCCTGCGGGACATAGTTTGCCCACCTCTGCTCTAGAGAGAAGAGATTGGTACCAATAGCAGTGCCAGGAGACATGGGGAGAGGTCCTGGAGGCCACATTTAGGCTGCTAGGTAAGAGATTAAAGTCCAGGACCTCCGTGGTAGCATCCTCTGAAATGCTTCCAGTTCCATCTGCAGGGCCAGTTAGACAGGCAGAACATTAGAGTCTCAATGCGTCGAGCAGACGATAGGGTAGGGAGGAGAATTTGGGTTTTTTAGGAACTGGGAAACCTTTTGGGAAAGGAGGAGCCTATACAGGAAGATGGCTCCACCTAAACCAAAAGGGGACCAGATTTTAGGCACGTAAAATTAAAAAGGCCATAGAGGAGCTTTTAAATTAAGGGCTGAGGGAATGGGGGCAAAGCTGACAGGTGTGGAGGAGCGCATAGTTCGGACAAAGATGTCCCATAGGGGAGGTTCTATTAATGGGTATTCTTTAAATTCTAGTAAAGAGGAGAGGATAGAAATTGATAAAGTACAGGTAGGAATAGGAGGGAAACAGTCAAATGAAAGTGTCCCTTTTAATTACAGAACATAATGGCAGACAACTAAAAAGTGACAAATTTTAAAAGTGCTTGTATATGAATGTTAAAAGTCAAAATTTTAAGATGAGTGAACTTGAGTGCCTGGTATTAAATGAAGGTATTGATATAATGGGCATTGTGGAAACTTGATGGAATTAATATCATCAATGGGACATAATAATACTAGGGTACAAAATATACAGGAATGACAGAATAGGTCATGCTGGTGGGGAGAGACACTATATGTGAGAGAAAGCAGAGTCAAATATAGTAAAAATCTTAAATGAATCAAGCTGTACCATAGAATCTCTATGGATAGAAATTTCATGCTTGAATAATAAGTGTATAGCAGTAGGAATATGTTACTGACCATCAGACCAGGCTTGTGATGGTGATTGTGTGAAATGTTCAGAGAGAATAGATTGGCTATAAAAACAGAAAACTCAGTAATAATGGGGGATTTCAACTATCCCCATATTGACCGGATACATGTCACCTCAGGATGGGATGCAGAATTAAAGTTCTAGACACCATTAATGGCTGCTTCTTGGAGCAGCTAGTCCTGGAACCCACAAGGGGAAAGACAGTTCTTGATTTCGTCTTTAGTGGAGCACAGGATCTGGTCCAAGAGGTGAATATAGCTGAACTGCTTGGTGGCAGCAACCGTAATATAATTAAAGTTAACATCCTTGTGGGGGGGATACCAGAGAAGCCCACCAAGTAGCATTTCGTTTCAGGGGAACTATACAAAAATGAGGAAGCTAATTAAGTGGACATTAAAAGGAGCAGTCACAAGAGTGAAATGCCTGCAAGCTGCATGGAAACTTTTTGAAAATGCAATAATAGAGGCTCAAATTAAATGTGTACCCTAAATTAAAAAAGAGTAAGGATCAAAAAAGTACCAATATGGCTAAACAATTAAAAGAAGCAGGTAAAGGCAAAAAGGCATCCTTTCCAAAATTGGAAGTCAAATCCTACTGAGGAAAATGGAAAGAAGCATAAACTCTGCCAAGTCAAGTGTAAAAGTATAATTAGTCAGGCCAGAAAAAAAAAAACTTGCCGAGCAACTAGCCGAAGACACATAAACTAACAGCAAACCGTTTTTCAGTACATCAGAAGTAGGAAACCTGCCGGATAATCAGTGGGGTCACTGGATGATAGAAGTGCTAAAAGAGCATTCAAGAAAGATAAGGCCATTGCAGAGAAGCTAAATGAATTCTTTGCATCAGTCTTCACTGCAGAGGATATCCATTTTAGGTGACAGATCTGAGGAACTGTCCCAGTATGATGTGTCAGTAGAGGAGGTTTTGGAATAAATTGATAAATTTAACAGTAATAAGTCACCAGGACTAGAGGATATTCACCCAGGAGTTCTGAAAGAACTCAAATGAAATCGCAGAACTACTAACTGTGGTATGTAACCTGTCACTTAAACCAGCCTCTGTACCACATGAGTGGAGGATAGCTAATGTGAAGCCAATTTTTAAAAAAGGTTCCAAAAGTAAGCCTAACTTCAGTACCAGGTAAATTGGTGGAAAGTATAGTAAAGAACAGAATTACCAGACTCATAAATGAACGTAATTTGTTGGGGAAGAGTCAAAATGTTTTTTGTGAAGGGAAACCATGCCTCACCAATCTATTAGAATTCTTTGAAGGGAGGGTCAACAAACATGTGGACAAGGGTGATCCAGTGGATATAGTGTACTTGGACTTTCAGAAAGCCTGGGACAAGGTCCCTCACCAAAGACTCGTAAGCAAAGTAAACTGTCATGGGTTAAGAGGGAAGGTCCTCTCATGGATCAGTAACTGGTTAAAAGATAGGACACAAAGTATGGAAAGAATTGGTCAGTTTTCAGAATGGAGAGAGATAAATAGTGGTCCCTCAAGGATCTGTACTGGGACCACTTCTGTTCAACATATTCATAAATGATCTGGAAAAAGCGGTGGCAAAACAGTGATGTGGGAAAATTTGCAGACGATACAAAATTATTTAAGATAGTTAAGTCCAAAGCAGACTGTGAAGAAGTACAAAGGGGTCTCTCAAAACTGGGTGACTGGACAACAAAATGGCAGATGAAATTCAATGCTGATAAATGCACATTGGAAAACATAATCCCAACTTTACATAAAAAATGATGGGATCTAAATTAACTGTTAACACTCAAAAAAGTGATCTGGGAGTCGTGGATAATTCTGTGAAAACATCTGCTTAATGTGCAGCAGCAGTCAAAAACGTTAACAGAATATCAGGAACCATTAGGAAAGGGATACATAATAAGACAGAAAATATCATAATGTCACTATATAAATCCATGGTACGCCCACACCTTGAATACTGTGGGCAGTTCTAGTTGCCCCATCTCAAAAAAGATATATTAGAATTGGAAAAGGTACAGAAAGGCAAAAAAATGATTAGGGGTATGGAACAGCTTTCTTATTAGGAGAGATTAAAAAGACTGGGACTTTTCAGCTTGGAAGAGAGACGACTAACAGGCGATATGATAGAGATCTATAAAATCATGACTGATGTTCTGTGAAAGGGTAAATAACACTTTCTTATTCACTTTCTCCACACAAGAACTAGGAGTCACCCAATGAAATGAATAGGCAGAAGATTTAAAACAAACAAAAGGAAATACTTCTTCACACAATGCACAGTCAACCTGTGGAACTCATTGCAAGGGTTATTGTGAAGGCCAAAAGTATAACTGGATTCAAAAAAGAATTAGATACAGTAGAACCTCAGAGTTACGTGTACCTCGGGAATGGAGGTTGTTTGTAACTCTGAAATGTTCATAACTCCGAACAGAACATTTTAGTTCTTTCAAATGTTTACAACTGAACATTGACGTAATACAGCTTTGAAACTTTACTATGCAGAAGAAGAATGCGGGTTTTTTTTTAGTAGTTTGTTTAACACAGTACTTTGCTGTATTTGCTTCCCCGCTCCCTCTGCTGCTTCCTGATTGCATACTTCCGGTTCCAAATAAGGTGTGTGGTTGTCTGGTCAGTTCGTAACTCTCGTGTTCGTAACTCTGAGGTTCTACTGTAAGTTCATGGAGGATAGGTCCATGAGTGGCTACTAGCCAAGACAATCAGGGGTGTTACCCCGTTCTGCGGGTGTCCTAAGTCTCTTACTACCAGAAGCTGAGAGTGGACAATGTGGGATGGATCATTCAATAGTTGCCTTGTTCAGTTCATTGCCTCTGAAGCATCCAGCATCAGCCACTATGGGAAGACAGGATGCTGGGCTACGTGGATCATTGATCTGACCCATTGTGGGCATTTTTATGGTCTTATGAAGTTGAGTGGTGGGGGGTGGGGGAAGAGGAACTTTTCCTTTTAGTTTTTTGCTTGTCACATTGATATTTCATTAAATACTGTAGTTCAGCTATTTGTATGTTCATTAAGATTTTTTTGTTCCTGTGTCAGCCAATACAATATTTCATGAGGTTGGCCAAAGATTGGTGGCTCCTCTTTGCTATGTGGTACAAAGCCATAACAGACCTAAAGCAGTTAAAGCAGGAAGTGGCTTCTCAGAAGGTATTGGGGAAATTGGCTGTTATGCTGGTGTTTCAGTTGGGAAATTGAGCATTGATACTCTAGAGTTCATATTACAGAATATGCTTAAAGATTCATTTTTTTAAATGAACTGTTCATCGGCTTTAACACAAATAGAATCTTGAAGCAGATACTGTCTCTGGCAGAGCTTAAAGTCTGTGATCACATTTGGTTTGTTGTGAATCCTAAGTAGGAAACCAAAATAGAACTTCAGTTAAAGAATGTTTGCCTAGAGAAGGTTAAATACTTTTTCATGCATTAGTTGCCAAATAGAGATCTGGGGACACCTGCTCTTAAATAAGGCAAAGCTGTTTCCAGATGGGCATAGTGGTGCCTGTTCAAGTAAACAGTTTTATTTAATTGCTAAAATACTTTATTTTTCTTTGTATTGGAAAGTTCCTACATATGTACATATGTTAAAAATTGAGTATATGTGGTATGTAGTTGTTTTTAAATTTACAAATGTGTATCTGCCCTTCCTATTTTCTGCTTTCCACTTTCAGTCATTTTGGGTTAGAGCTGTTCAGAAAAAGATTGCTCTTTTTTGTAATGTGAGAAAGTACTTCCTCCTCTTTCCACTCTTTTCAAAAATGACTGAATTGTTCTTACTCATACTTTTAAAAAAAAAAAAAAAAAAAAAAAAAAAAAAGACTCTTGAGCAATGACCAGGTTTGGGAAATTTCAACCTGAATTTGAATGGTGCAAGGTTCAGAAAGTTAAGCATGAGTGATAACCGAAGGTTAAAATGGAAATGTTTGGGCAACCTTAATTGTAGCTTCCATTCTAACCATATCTGTTATACTGAATATGTTCTGAACATAATTGGGTTAAATTTATAGCCTTCTGTGGAATTTCATGGTTTTCAAGAGCCATTAAAATGGTTGTGACAAATTCTAAGAATAGTGAATATTCTGCCCAGAATAGGTCTAATGTGTTGTGCAATAAAGATCTAATACATGTCAAGGTATTCATTATTAGCAGTCTGTGTACACTTAAATGTTTGCTTTAACCAAATGAGAGGTAAGTAATCAGTGTTACTTCATGAAATCAAATATTTCTTCTACGTTTTGTACTGCTCAGGCTTGAGTGTGTAAAGGGAAATAAATTTTTTTTATTACTGGTTCTAATTTCAATGCCAAGGCACATTTTAGTTAAATAATATATATAAGATTGATATCTTTAGAATAATTTAAATCCAGTCCCAATAAAGACATACTTTTGGCCTGAACCCATAACATCTCCGTCTGTAATCTCACCAGATCCCATAAGCTAATCAAATTCTACTTTTGTCAATACTTAGCTTTCCTCTAAGATCTCCTAGTTATGTTGACCACAGACAGTAGGGGTCATGGTGATTCAGTAGATGGTTTTCTGGCCTCTGAGTCTGTGTTAAACCAATGCTCCAAGTCGGGGCTTCAGTGCTGGAGGGATGGGCTTTGAAACTTAAACCACAGGCTCATACTTTTGAAAGAGTGGTGTGTTTGCATCCTGGACAAATTCCAGTTCTGGAAATTGCATTCTGCCTGCCTAAATAACCATTGCAGATTAAATTGGATTGAACTGAAGTTCTTCTTTTGGGACTGGGCTGTGTCTTGTTTTTGTAGAGCTCAAGTACACTTATGACATTAGTTAAATACTTAATAATCAGTTGCTCAGAGTTCAACCCACATAAGCGGCAGCACTTTGCTGGAGAAATGATTGCCAGTGTGTCTGTTTCTGTAGCTTGACTGCCACCAGTTTGGATAATGAGTTATATTCTTCACTGTGTGTCAGTTAGGTAGATGGTGGCCAGTCAGAAGCGATTTTTGCATCGAGTCCTCTTTCTCACTATGCTCTTTTTGCAGGTTTTCCCCAGTCTTTTTTTGGTTGTTTCTTTTGTTTTAAGTCCTCTCTCTTACAGTAGTATAGCAGCTAGGAGAGCTACAAATCAGAAGGCCTCATACTTCTCAGGAGGAGTGGAGATGAGGCTCTTTCCACTTCACCTGTAATGTGCTCCAGTTGGGAGCTCACTGTCCACCATGAAAGCAGCTAGCAGAAGAACAAAATGTTTCTACCTTCTGTTAATTTTCTGTGGTTGACAACGTCAGTTAGACTCGCTCCCCAGCAGCCCCTCTCTGGCAAAGCAGCCAGTACAATACTAGATAGGGTTAGTCTCCACTATACTTTCATATGAAAACTTTCATAGTCAGCATCATCATTCTCAAGGCAAATCCAGAAGTGATGTAGCCTCCTTGTAGAGTGTAGATCAAGTGTTACCTAGATCAATTTCTATTTAGGTCCTTAAGTCTGGATGTTCATCACCTGAGGAATACCTACAGATAAAGTCTAAGAGGAGGAGGAGGAGGAGTTTATACCTGATAAAATTGTATTTGATTCCAACCAAATGAATAAATTGAAATGCCTCCACATGAATTACGTTAACGTTAACCTTAAGTTAGGAAGTAATGTATTCTGAGTAGCTGTAAATTGCTTTGTTGTCTTCTAAACTCAAGGAGAAATATGGAATGCACACATTACATGAAAGGGTAAGTATACCATTCTTGGGTAAGATTACACTATTTTTTTCTGACATCCTTAAGATAAATAGTCTTTTTCAAAATATAATCAGGTGAGTATTGGGTGTGGTTGTTGGGGGGTTTTTTGAGTGGAAAAAATACAGGAGTAATATACAGAGCAATATTAATTTCATTAGTTGAGATAAGAAAAGATATGTAAGATAAGAAATTTAAGGTGACGCAATGTCTTAAGAAAGGCTATTCATATTTACTCCTACATTACCTTTCCCATTATACAAGGACAAGGGATAGTTATGGAATTTAAAGGTGGCAAATTCATAAAAGGATGAAGGGGAGCTTTTTGGAAGGTATATAATTAATCTGTGGAATTCTCTGCTGTATGGTGGTGTTGAGGCAAATGGAATAGTTGAGTAAAAACATTTTTTAAATTACTTTTTGAATAAGAGTATGTACAGTTTCGTGAAGATAAAAATCTGAGAGCTGTTCATCTTCTTCCTTGAAGCATGAAAATTATCATGAACCAAGAAAAAAAATCCCCAGTGATATAGCTTTGCACAATTTAGGCTCATTGTAGGATTTTACTTCTTCCTCTGAAGTATCCAACATTAGAGTATGTCAGGGATAGGATCCAGATGGGTTAGACCATTTGTTTACTCTTTGATGGTATTTATATTCCTAAACTCAGTTTCTGAAGCAAATAAAATTCTGAGTAATGTTTGACCATTTCCCCCACTTCTTCATATTTTGCATATTTATAATTTTGCTGCTGTATGTAACTTCATGGAAATGATGCAAAATGACATTTTGTCTTTTCTGATTTAATATTTTTGTTATACTGCTTTAAAATTGTGCACTAAGGCACAGATCCTCCTACACAATTGAAGTCAATGAGAATTGTGGGGATTGGATCAGGCCCTCAGACAATAACTTTTGGGGACTGCGTGTGGTTTAATATTAATAAACTTAGAGCTTGATCCTATGATTGACTGCACAGACACAGTAGTCTAAGGATACATGGAGCCCCATTGACTCCAGTGGCACTCTGCACAATGCAGAATCCCATGCATAAGCTATCTGTCTCCTGATAAGGTCCTTATTTATTTATTGCTTTTGGATTAAAACAGCAAACTATAATACAGTACCAAGTGTTTCAGTAATTCATTCAAAATATTTCTTCTAAATGACTAAAACAGTGTTTCCCAAATGGTGGGTTCCAACACACCAGTGGGTCTTGGGAAGGGTGCAGGTAGGCTGTGCGTGCCCTGGAAGAGCTTCCTTCCTTCCTCGCTTCTAGAAGGCCTCAGCAGTAGCACAAAGGAAATGGCCCAAGCCAGTGAGTGAGCTGACAGTCAGCAGCCTATACCTGCTTTGTCTGAGTGATAGCCATGTTAGTCTGTGTCAGCAAAAAGAACGAGGAATATTTGTGGCACCTTAGAGACTAACAAATTTATTTGAGCATAAGCTTTCGTGGGCTAAAACCCACTTCATCGAATGCATGCAGTGGAAAATACAGTAGGAAGATATATATATACACACAGAGAAGATGAAAAAATGCACGTTGCCATACAAACTATAACGAGAGTGATCAATTAAGGTGAGCTATTATCAGCAGGAGAAAAAAACCTTTTGCAGTGATAATCAGGATGGCCCATTTCCAACAGTTGACAAGAAGGTGAGAAGAACAGTGGCGGGGGGAGAAGGGGGGAATAAGCATGGGGAAATAGTTTTACTTTGTGTAATGACACATCCACTCCCACTCTTTATTCAAGCCTAATTTAATGGTGTCCAGTTTGCAAATTCATTCCAATTCAGCAGTGCCTCGTTGGAGTCTGTTTTTGAAGTTTTTTTCTTGTAATATTGGGACTTTTAGATCTGTAATCGAGTGACCAGGGAGATTAAGTGTTCTCCGACTGGTTTTTGAATGTTGTAATTCTTGACGTCTGATTTGTGTCCATTTATTCTTTTATGTAGAGACTGTCCAATGTGCATGGCAGAGGGGCATTGCTGGCACATGATGGCATATATCACATTGGTAGATGTGCAGGTGAACAAGCTTCTGATAGTGTGGCTGATGTGATTAGGTCCTATGATGGTGTCCCCTGAATAAATATGTGGACAGAGTTGGTAGCGGGCCTTGTTGCAAGGATAGGTTCCTAGGTTATTGGTTTTTTTGTGTGGTTGCTGGTGAGTATTTGCTTCAGGTTGGGGGGCTGTCTGTAGGCAAGGACTGGCCTGTCTCCCAAGATCTGTGAGAGTGAGGGATCGTCCTTCAGGATAGGTTGTAGATCCTTGATGATGCACTGGAGAGGTTTAGTTGGGGGCTGAAGGTGACGGCTAATGGCGTTCTCTTACTTTCTTTGTTGGGCCTGTCCTGCAGTAGATGACTTCTGGGTACTCTTCTGGCTCTGTCAATCTGTTTCTTCACTTCAGCAGGTGGGTATTGTAGTTGTAAGACCACTTGATAGAGATCTTGTAGGTGTTTGTCTCTGTCTGAGGGATTGGAGCAAATGCGGTTGTATCGTAGAGCTTGGCTGTAGACAATGGATCGTGTGGTGTGGTCTGGATGAAAGCTGGAGGCATGTAGGTATGTATAGCGGTCAGTCGGTTTCCGGTTTAGGGTGGTGTTTATGTGACCATCGCTTATTAGCAATATAGTGTTCAGGAAGTGAATCTCTTGTGTGGACTGGTCCAGGCTGAGGTTGATGGTGGGATGGAAATTGTTGAAATCATGGTGGAATTCCTCAAGGGCTTCTTTCCCGTGGTTCCAGATGATCAAGATGTCATCAGTGTAGAGCAAGTAGAGTAGGGGCGTTAGGGGACGAGAGCTAAGGAAGCGTTGTTCTAAGTCAGCCATAAAAATGTTGCAATACTGTGGGGCCATGCAGGTACCCATAGCAGTACCGCTGACGTGAAGGTATACATCGTCCCCAAATGTGAAATAGTTATGGGTGAGGACAAAGTCACAAAGTTCAGCCGCCAGGTTTGCCGTGATATTATCGGGGATACTGTTCCTGATGGCTTGTTGTCCATCTTTGTGTGGAATGTTGGTGTAGAGGGCTTCTACATCCATAATGGCCAGGATGGTGTTTTCAGGAAGATCACCAATGGATTGTAGTTTCCTTAGGAAGTCTGTGGTGTCTGGAAGATAGCTAGGTGTGCTGGTAGCGTAGGGCCTGAGGAGGGAGTCTACATAGCCAGACAATCCTGCTGTCAGGGTGCCAATGCCTGAGATGATGGGGCATCCAGGATTTCCAGGTTTATGGATCTTGGGTAGCAGATAGAATATCTCTGGTCGGAGTTCTAGGGGTGTGTCTGTGCGGATTTGTTCTTGTGCTTTTTCAGGGAGTTTCTTGAGCAAATGGTGTAGTTTCTTTTGGTAACCCTGAGTGGGATCAGAGGGTAATGGCTTGTAGAAAGTGGTGTTGGAGAGCTGCCTAGCAGCCTCTTGTTCATATTCCGACCTATTCATGATGACAACAGCACCTCCTTTGTCAGCCTTTTTTATTATGATGTCAGAGTTGTTTCTGAGGCTGTGAATGGCATTGTGTTCTGCATGGCTGAGGTTATGGGGCAAGTGATGCTGCTTTTCCACAATTTCAGCCCGTGCACGTCGGCGGAAGCACTCTGTCGAAGTCCAGTCTGTTTTGATTTTCAGGAGGAGTCCACCCAGAATTCTTCTTTTTGTAGTGTTGGTAGGAAGGTCTCTGTGGGTTAGTATGCTGCTCAGAGGAGTGTTGGAAATATTCCTTGAGTCAGAGACGTCGAAAATAGGATTCTGGGTCACCACAGAATTGTATCATGTTCGTGGGGGTGGAAGGGCAGAAGGAGAGGCCCCGAGATAGGACAGATTCTTCTGCTGGGCTAAGAGTATAGCTGGGTAGATTAACAATATTGCTGGGTGGGTTAAGGGAACCACTGTTGTGGCCCCTTGTGGCATGTAGTAGTTTAGATAGTTTAATGTCCTTTTTCCGTTGTAGAGAAGCAAAGTGTGTGTTGTAAATGGCTTGTCTAATTTTTGTTAAGTCCAGCCACGAGGAAGTTTGTGTGGAAGGCTGGTTTTTTATTAGAGTATCCAGTTTTGAGAGCTCATTCTTAATCTTTCCCTGTTTGCTGTATAGGATGTTGATCAGGTCGTTCCTCAGTGTCTTTGAGAGTGTGTGGCACAATCTGTCAGCATAAGCTGTGTGGTATGTAGATTGTAGTGGATATTTTACCTTCAGTCCTTTTGGTATGATGTCCATCTGTTTGCATTTGGAAAGGAAGATGTCTGTCTGTATCTGTACTAGTTTTTTGATGAAGTTGATGGATTTCCACTTCATACAGCTAAATGCCGTGCCTTGCATGGTGACAGGTTTCAGAGTGGTAGCCGTGTTAGTCTGTATCAGCAAAAAGAACAAGGAGTACTTGTGGCACCTTAGAGACTAACAAATTTATTTGAGCATAAGCTTCCGTGGGCTAAAACCCACTTCGTCGGATGCATGCAGTGGAAAATACAGTAGGAAGATATATATATATATATATACACACAGAGAACATGAAAAAATGGGTGTTGCCATACACACTATTAGGTCCTATTCAGGGGACACCATCATAGGACCTATCACATCAGCCACACTATCAGAGGCTCGTTCGCCTGCACATCTACCTATGTGATTGATATATGCCATCATTTGCCAGCAATGGCCCTCTGCCATGTACCTTGGCCAAACCGGACAGTCTCTACATAAAAGAATAAATGGACACAAATCAGACGTCAAGAATTATGACATTCAAAAACCAGTCGGAGAACACTTAATCTCCCTGGTCACTCGATTACAGATCTCAAAGTCCCAATATTACAAGAAAAAAACTTCAAAAACAGACTCCAACGAGAGACTGCTGAATTGGAATGAATTTGCAAACTGGACACCATTAAATTAGGCTTGAATAAAGAGTGGGAGTGGATGTGTCATTACACAAAGTAAAGCTATTTCCCCATGCTTATTTCCCCCCCCCACACACACACACACACTGTTACTCACACCTTCTTGTCAACTGTTGGAAATGGGCCATCCTGATTATCACTGCAAAAGGTTTTTTTCTCCTGCTGATAATAACTCACCTTAATTGATCGCTCTCGTTATAGCGTGTATGGCAACGTGCATTTTTTCATGTTCTCTGTGTGTATATATATATCTTCCTACTGTATTTTCCACTGCATGCATCCGATGAAGTGGGTTTTTAGCCCACGAAAGCTTATGCTCAAATAAATTTGTTAGTCTCTAAGGTGCCACAAGTACTCCTTGTTCTTTTTACCTGCTTTGTGTGTGCCTTGGAGGCATTCCCCTGCTCCAGGCTCTCACTTCCCATAGTCATCAGGCAACAGCATTTTGGGGAGCAGGATCCAAGCAGCAGCGCGGAGGAAACGCTTCAGGGGCATGGGTGGGGAAAGCACAGGCTGCTTCCTCCATGCTGCCACTGCTAGGTGGATCCTGAGCTCACTTCCTCTGGTCAGCAAGCAGCAGTGTGGAGGATGCAGGCAGTGGCAGAGCCAGTGAGCAGGCAGACAATCAATAGCTTAGTGTAGTGATCTTGGCCTTGCTGTGAGGACAGAAGAGCTGGCTGGGGTACAGGAGGTGGCATGGCTGGGAGAGCGAGAGCAAGGGATTCTTGGGGGGAACCAAAGAGGGGGCTTGGCCTGAGAAGTGGGGGACTGGAGGGCTGAGAAAGGAAGGGGAGTGATAGCAGGAGTAATGGTGGGTCCCCCAGAAAGTCAAAATGCAGTTGGTAAGTCACCTTAATAAAAGGTTTGGGAACCGCAGAACTAAAACGTTTTGCCTGATTTAGCGGAGGTCTTTATGAAGAGTAAATTATGATAGCACGTATTATATGATAAATGACAATAATTGCTAACTACAAATGAAAGCTTCCCAAAGAGCGTCTTTTTAAAAAAACACAAATCTGTATACTGGCAATTATTATGGAATGTAGTACTGAAATACTGTCTCAGTTTGCTTTTGTCTTTATGCAATGGCAAACAAATTTTCTCAGAGAGAATTCTACATAAAATTTTAGTATTAATATTTTATGGGTATGTAATACCTCCTGGAATTATTTTTCCCAGGAACATTTTGTATGGAGATTTATCTTCCAGTCTGGTATAATTGACGTGGCCCAGCATTAGCATTCTAGATGGCAGTGAAAATGTTCTCATCATTTGTATTCGTTTTTATGTTTGCTAACAACCTTGTCTCTCTCCTGAGATGCAATAGTATGTCTGATTTATATTTTGAACTTTCAAATAATTTATTTTGTCCTTTATTAATATCAAAGTTATTATCAGACATTCTATCCCCAGAGATTCTTATTTTGTGTTTTAATGGGTTGGAATCTGGTCCATTATATTTGTCTGATATGTATTCCAATATAATGACTTCTGCAAGTCTAGTTCTTTTACCTACTATACAGGGATTTTTTTAATATAGCATAGGTCAGTATTTAAACTTTTTGAGCTGAGGTTTCCCTTTAAGTTACAATTTTTGGTTTTGACCCCTTCTTCCCCCCTCCCCCGACTAAATAGACCCACATACTGGGTGGCTCACTGAGGTGAGTCAGGGTAGCTGTGACGTTATGTCCCCGAACATTTCTCCCACACGGGGCCAGCCCGAACATTCTGCTGCGCTCCCTAGGGGGCACGCACCACAGTTTGAAAACCTCTGGTATAGGTCAACTCATTCTCCTGACATCTAAATAATGGGCTAATTGTAAATATATTGATGTGTTCTCTGCTCTAAGAAGCCTTGGAATGACTGCAAACACTGGGAGTAGTGTAGTATCAAGTGCAGAGCTATATTCATTCTAAAGAACTGCACTGTAGCTGCTGTAGTTTGAGAGAGAGATTGCAGCAGGTAATCACAATAATAGTCTCTTCCTTCACAGCACAGATAGCCCCCTGATGATTTTAGTGACGCATTTAGGGAGGAAGGTGAAGATGATCAGCTGGTTCAGTACTTGCATCAAGAACTAATTAAACTTTTTAATACTACCTTTGAGGCAGATATTGGAAAGGTCCAAAATACCATGGGTTTAGATCTGGGAGAAGCTCACTTATTGTCAGTACTGCAGTTTAGTAGTGAGTTGTCAACTTTTAAAATTTGAAATTAAATTTTAGTGAGGACCTAATAGAAGTAGAGTATTTATCATGTTTGTCTGATGAAAGACTTTAAAGTGTTTCTATCAAAAGTAGTTTCCTAGTACAGTTCTAATCAACTAAAATTATTTGGACAAGCTTTTATTCTTGGCTGTAATGCACAGTTTGTTACTTTATTGAAGCTTCAGTGAAAGTCCTCAAGAATTTGGAGAAAGGGCATGGATTAGTACACTAATTATTCAAAAAAATTGTAGGTATTATATGCCCCCTCTTTCCCCAGTGGATTGATGTAAATCAAAACAATTTAAATAATTTTAATTTTGTTTAGTATTTGCATTAACTGTTTTCCTAAAGAAAGTTTTATTCTTATTGGCTGGTAACGATTAAAACATTGATTTTTTTTCAATTAAATATAGCCTTTACGCTATATTTTGGTGCTTTTTTGCTAACCAGGAGGATACACCATATCTATCCACATTTATTTAAGCAATTAAAAATGGTGAATGATGTATTTCTTATTTACTAGATAATGATTAATTTTCAGTTGTGATTTTTGCCGAGCTCTATTTGGATGGAAATTAAAATGCATAAAACTATAATTTTAAAATGTGTTAATTAAATAAGGCTCTTAAATGTGCTGGATACATAAAGTTTATCAGAAACTTTATATGAAATTGCTTTTAATTTAAAACTGAATTGATTTATTAAAGAAAATAAATATTATCTGTAGCTAGTGAATGGAACTGTTTGGTTTTGGTCATTATGTCCTTTGAGATTTTTAGAACTAGTAGATCTTATCCTCTGGCATTTGATTTTTATTAATAGATTGGAAGCTTTTCTGCTTTTTTCAACTCCCATTAGTTTATTAACTTTCAGTAAATGCCTCATTGAACTGAACTGGTTGAATAAACTGAAATGAAGAAAATATTCTCTCCGCATCTGCAGAAAAGGCTACTGCTATTCACAAGCTGCATTAGCCCTTCGGCAAACTCTGGTGCTTGGCCAGTGACTTCCTTCAGTTCAGTGGTATGATTTTCTTTAAAACTTGGCAGCAAACATATGCTGCTTAATATTATTGTTTTATTCTATTTAAATTATTTTAATAAATTACAGTAAATTTATTCTTTAATGTAACTTGTCATAATTTAAATTTAAAATTTAAATACAGGGTTTTTTAAATGTAAGTTAGGTTTATTTTAAATCTCATTTAAATAAAAAACTGATTTAAAAATTGGATTTTTAAAAATTTGAATAAAATAAACCCCAATTTTTATCCGCTCTGCATGTCCTTTCAGTAGTATCTGAATGTCTCACAGCACACTTGTGACATAGGGAAGTACCATTATCTATATTTTACATGTAGGTGAATTGTAGTACAAAGATTGTGGCTTGCTCAAGGTCATACAAAGTCTGTAGCAGAGCAAGGAACTGAATCCAGGTCTACCAAGTTCCAGGCTATTGCTATCCACTGGACCGTCCTTCTTGACATCAAAGACAGATTTTAGCGCTGATACAAAAGTTATAAAGAGACAACTTGTACCAAAAGCAGTTTACCAGTACTCTTACATGGATACATGTTCTCCCTCAGCACAGCTTCTCCTTCTTGATACTATGGGGAAGTGCTTAATTCTGTATCTATCAGATGGGTCTGTTGCTGTGGAAATTATGTTGAATCCAGGGTCAACACTACGGCATTTCTGCAAGATCAAGTAGTAGGAGAGGGGGTTGAGAAGAAAAGCAAGTCCTTGTCATCAATACCAATTGAGAAATAGGAATTTTAGTAAGAAATACGTAGATAAACAAGGGAAAGTTAAAAAATCTTTGGTAAATCTAAGTCCCCCAGTGCACAAGTTCCTCTTCCCATAAAAATTTCATGTCACAAAATATGTGCTCATGAAAACTTAAACTTACAAAACCAGTTACA
Organism: Chelonia mydas; assembly: GCF_015237465.2. Lineage (NCBI taxonomy): Eukaryota > Metazoa > Chordata > Testudines > Cheloniidae > Chelonia > Chelonia mydas. The sequence continues at coordinate 46,584,453 of NC_057849.1, read as the reverse complement.
TTATCAACAAGACATTTATTGTGCTTCTGCTTTTTCAAGGAATCCTCAGTGATTTGTATATCGGGCTATTGCAATGGGGCATCCGCTCACCTGCTGATTGTATAAGGAAGCTGATGTTAACACCTCTCTAATCTCTTAAAAAAAGAAAAGGAGTACTTGTGGCACCTCAGAGACTAACAAATTTAGTTGAGCATCAGCTTTCATGAGCTACAGCATGCATCCGATGAAGCGAGCTGTAGCTCATGAAAGCTTATGCTCAAATAAATTGGTTAAGTCTCCAAGGTGCCACAAGACTCCTTTTCTTTTTGCGGATACAGACTAACACGGCTGCTACTCTGAAACCTCTCTAATCTCTGTTACCATAGTATTTTACCATGTGTGAGCATAGACTGATGTACTCCACTTCTTATATAGTTTATATAATTTAACTTTTTCATACGTGTGTGTTGATTAAAGAAGTCGGGTAAGTTTATCATGTGTGAATATGTGTTTTCAGCTTCCCTGCATTTAAATAACTCCTACATAACAGCTGCATGCGAGTAGATGTTTGTTGTGGCTGATTTTGAATATTTCCTCTATGCAGTAATGAAATGACGCTTTGATTCCCTTCATTTGAGTTTTAATAAATAAGTTCTTAGCTAGATATGTTAGTTATGTTGAGGCTGAGACAAATGTGTGTGTATGTATCTTGCTTTATAGTTTTAAGAACTAATAGTATATTCTGATAACGTACAAATGTACTTAAACTCTATGCAAAGGTTGTTTTATTTTAAAGGGCAGAAGGGACTACTGGACATTCAGTCTGATCTCCTATATATCACAAGCCACCAAAACCACCCAGCACCTGCACCTTAAACCCAACAACTGAAATTAGACCATTATTACAGCCTATAGGAGACTAGATTATTATGTGCCATAGGCAGAGAATAGGAGGGACTGAGGTGCACCAGTTCCCAAGGCCCCCGCAGAAGAAAGGAAATGATTGTTAGATATACTCAGATAATCCTGGCAAGTAACCCACACCTACGTGCTGCACAGGAAGGTGAAAAAAACCCAAGGTCACTGCTAATCTGACCTAGGGAAAATTCTTTTCCAACCAAACTGTGTGGCAATCAACTAGACCCTGAACATATGAGCAATAACCAGCCAGCCAACCACCTTGGAAAGAGAATGCTCGGTGCCACCTCAGAGCTCTGTCCTTTCTCTTCCAACGTCCAGTTTCCAGCTGTGGCTATTCCTAATGCTTCAGAGAAAGGAGGAAAAAAATACGGTGAGGGGTGAAGTGGGGAATCCCTTCTTAACGCCTATAGATGGGTAAATATGAATAAATAAATGTAAACGCATTCTCTTAGATTATTATCTGAGTTGCTTACAGTCTCAGCAGGTCTGATGATGAAGAGATTATAAACTTGATTTTTAGCATTATGGATAATTTGATGCCTGCACTAAAATTCATTTTTTAAACAAGGATCAGCTTGCTCCTAACAGCACCATGCAGTTGTTCAGCCATTTAAAACCCGCTTAGTTCCATGACGATGTAGTTTGTGTGTGGATGGAGAATAGGGCTTTTATTGTACTTATTTTGGTATGTTTTGAGTATTGATGGCAAAACACATGAGATCAACAAACATCTTCAGGCCACATGCCAGAAATCAATTTGAATGAAGCTTTAAAAGATGCTGCCAAGTCAGTTAAGTCAAACACGCATCTTTAAATTTGTCTCTGCTTATATATGGGATGATCCAGTGGATAGGGTGCTAGTTTAGGACTTGCTAGACCTGGATTCAGTTCCCTGGTCTTCCACAGACTTTGAGTGAACTTGGGCAAGTCATTTAACCTCTTTGAGTCTCAGTTCCCCAACAGTAGAATGGGGGTGATACTTCCCTACTTCACAGGGATGTTATGAGGATAAATACATTAAAGATTGTGAGGCACTCAGATACTCCAGTAATAGGAACCATATAAGTATCTGATAGTCTCTTAAATAGGTGGTGTGGGGGTGCTTTTTGTTTCTTTTGTTTTAAAATTTAACTATGTATACTCCCAGCTCAAAAAACTCATAAGAACCCCAGATGTCATGCACATTAGCAAAACACTTCATGTATACCATGTATATGCTGCTTGAGTTATTGAGATGGCTTGTGTGTGGTAGATATAGAGGATGGAAAGGAGGTAAAAACAAATTGAAAAGATCAATTAAAGGAAAACACAACTGATTATTTTAGGCAAATTTCCTAAATTTCTGTCCTATTTTTATATATATAAATAACTGTATTCGCTTTTTTCTAGTGTTTTTGATGAGAAAGTTGAGTCTTTCATTCCCACTTTGCATCATCAGATTGTCATGGTGTCTTCCTGTTTGTGCGTTTTTGGTTTTAAGCTTAAGACATGTAGTGTACAACATCACCTTGCTTCCCGACAGCCCCCCAACCTGAGGCAAATACTCACCAGCAACCACACACCACACAACAGAATCACTAACCCAGGAACCTATCCTTGCAACAAAGCCCGTTGCCAGCTGTGTCCACATATCTATTCAGGGGACACCATCATAGGGCCTAATCTCATCAGCCACACTATCAGAGGCTTGTTCACCTGCGCATCTACCAATGTGATATATGCCATCATGTGCCAGCAATGCCCCTCTGCCATGTACACTGGCCAAACTGGACACACTTTACGTAAAAGAATAAATGGACACAAATCAGACATCAAGAATGATAACATTCAAAAACCAGTCGGAGAACACTTCAATCTCTCTGGTCACTCGATTGCAGACCTAAAAGTGGCAATCCTTCAACAAAAAGACTTCAAAAACAGACTCCAACGAGAGACTGCTGAATTGGAATTAATTTGCAAACTGGATACAATTAACTTAAGCTTGAATAAAGAGTGGGAGTGGATGTGTCATTACACAAAGTAAAACTATTTCCCCTTGTTTATTTCCCCGCTACTGTTCTTGTTAACTGTTGGAAATGGCCCACCTTGATTATCACTACAAAAGGTTCTCTTCCCCCTCCCCCACCCCCACCCCGCTCTCCTGCTGGTAATAGCTCACCTTACCTGATCACTTTCCTTACAGTGTGTATGGTAACACCCATTGTTTCATGTTCTCTGTGTATATAAATCTCCCCATTGTATTTTCCACTGAATGCATCTGATGAAGTGAGCTGTAGCTCACGAAAGCTTATGCTCAAAAAAATTTTAGTCTCTAAGGTGCCACAAGTCCTCCTTTTCTTTTTGCGGATACAGACTAACATGGCTGCTACTCTGAAACCTAACATCATTCTGGGCTACTGTTGAATCAGTCAAGAAACTGTTCCAAGTTTCTACGTGTTCTTCTGTTTGCTTGATGGTGAGCAGGGGACATCTTCCTTGCCCCAAACCAGTGGATCTCAAACTGCCCATCTGGGAGCCCTGTGCTTCTCCAATGTACTTAACCACCATCTGCTCTCTCTGGATGCGACCCTAGTGCTCCTTTCAAAGAGAGATTGATCCAAAGAGTGAAGAAGGGAAGTGGATTAAATTAATGTTGATGAATTCAACATTAAATTACCCACACATTTTGTGGGGTTGATGAAAATCCTGCTGTTTCAGGTACCACTAGTAAGAGAGAGTGGATTGGGACAGATATTGCAGAAAAATGTTTCTTGGCAAGGGAGGGGACTAGAGGAGTTATATACATGTCAGGTATATGACAACTCCTCTTCTGGTCCAGAAATGTTTATTTTTTAGGTTAAATTAACAAAGAAAAGTCCATTCAATGTAGCTTCCCTTTTTCATAAAAATCCTTTTTTCTCTGCTTCGTCCTTCCCCTCCACTAGGTGAGGTATTTTGTGTTTTTTCTCCTTCCTACTCGTTTCCTTTGTTGCCTTAATTTAGGCATAACAAATCAAATTCAGAACTATGGCATCCATGTAATGCTATCGTCCAAGTGAGACTGAGAGCAGAATTTGGCTCGTGTTCAAATTTGGGAACTCTCTTCACCATTTTATTCAGTGTTCCTTTGGATGACTACATCTGTCTCGCTTTATAATACATTCATCACCATGGTATTTGAGCACCTTCCTTTAGCTACTGTTCTTCCGCTTTCCGCCATTATTTCTGGAATCCTTTGTTCTTCACAAGGCCAAACTGGTGTTCACTCTCCATGAGTTTAATTTTCAGTTATTCCTTCTGCCTGTCATCTTTATTTTCTCTCGCGTGCTACTTCTGCCAGTTTCTTCATCTTTGTTTTCTGGGCTGCACCTATCTCTGCCTCAGTTAAGAGCTTAGTAGTGGTCTTAAATTTACTATAAAAGTCTGAGACTTCAACTAGAAATTCAATTTAAGTTTTAAATGCTGGCCAAAGTTCTATGGGGCAAATCAGAACTAACTGTCCCGAATGGTGCTTCTCCGTGCAGAAGATCTGACACTTGGGCAGGTTCATGGAAATAAAATTATATATGCAGCTGTATTTTTGTCCTTTCTACCTAATTGTTCCAAAGACAGCAAGAGGTGCAACTTTCTTATATCGTGTGTTCAGGGGATGGGGAGGAAAAATGCTAGACAACGTCTGACATTACATACATTTATCCACCTACTCAGCTCCTCGGTTTCTGATACTACGCAGCTGTGCAGTATTTGTAACAGTCATCCTGTATAACTTGATAGTCTATTTATTTCAGCTGAAGCGTCTTGTCTGTTGAAGAAATCAATGAAATACAATTGTATTCACATGAGATTTCATAAATGTTCTAAAAACGCTAATTTATAAATAAGAATGGTAATAGTAAAGCAGATGATGCCATAGCTGTCTGTGGCACCACTAAGTGACAGTATCACTAGTCGCAGGTTGATGCAAATTGTCTGTGGTTAGCATGGATAGCTTGAGACAATAGTTTTCTTGATAACTAGTTTGTAAAACAAATGCAGTCTTCTTTTTAAACACCAGTTCCTCCTTTCAGCTTTGTACAGTGATTTGTCTGACAAACATATTGGAAAGAATAGAATAGCTTTAACTATGTGGATTTTTTCTCTCTTCATATTGAACAGCTGTTTCTTGTATTCATTGTAGTGTCCTATGATGGTACACTTCAGTTTTTGCAAGACAGTTGTGGAATTGTAAATGTAACTATGCCATGACTGTGACGGAGCTCATCAAACATCATCTAGGGAATTGTGAACAAATGGATTTCCTAGCTATTCACAAAATACCAATAACTCCCACTTGTAACCCCCAAGTCAACAGTACTTTGTATATATTTTTCATAAAGATTTTGTGTACACAGGGTGGTGACTTGTTCCAAGGGCAATCAGTTTAAATTACTTTCTGATACTCATTTATACCAGAACGTGTAGTTGAAGTAACGTTTATAATGCCATGACAACAATTGTAAAGAGATTTTAAATCCCAGTCTTCCATAGCCAAAAATAAAGCATTTCTCATGTAAACTCTGAAAATCTCTATGAAGTTTGAAGGCTTGTCTCATCCATCAACAGAAATTGGTCCAATAAAAGAGATTACATCACCCATCTTGTGTGTGTCAAAAAATATATATATATATTTTAATTCCTGTTGTTAGAAATGACCTGGCACAACTGAGTTATGCCTGCCTCCATAACTCTGAGTTAAAAAGAAGCAGTCCTAACAAGGAGTATTTCTTTCTGATATATACTGTAATATCTACCCTCCACCCCCTCATTGGCCTGTACCAAAGGTTTAGTTACTCTTATTTTCTGAGGAGTAGCTCTTCTTCATCACTTGTGTTGATTAACCCTTTAGTCAATAATCTCTTTTAAAACTAACGCTCAAGTAAATGGTTTCAGAGTAGCAGCTGTGTTGGTCTGTATCCGCAAAAAGAAAAGGAGGACTTGTGGCACCTTAGAAACTAACGAATTTATTTGAGCATAAGCTTTCGTGAGCTACAGCTCACTTCATTGGATGCATTCAGTGGAAAATACAGTGAGGAGATTTATATACACAGAGAACATGAAACAATGGGTGTTACCATACACACTGTAAGGAGGGAGATCAGGTAAGGTGAGCTGTTACCAGCGGGGGAGGCGAGGAGGAGAGAACCTTTTGTAGTGATAATCAAGGTGGGCCATTTCCAGCAGTTGACAAGAACATCTGAGGAAGAGCGGTGAGAGGGGAATAAACATGGGGAAATAGTTTTACTTTGTGTAATGAGCCATCCACTCCCAGTCTTTATTCAAGCCTAAGTTAATTGTATCCAGTTTGCAAATTAATTCCAATTCAGCAGTCTCTCGTTGGAGTCTGTTTTTGAAGCCTTTTTTTTTTTTTTTTTTTTTTTTTGAAGAATTGCCGCTTTTAGGTCTGTAATCGAGTGACCAGAGAGACTGAAGTGTTCTCCGGCTGGTTTTTGAATGTTATAATTCTTGATGTCTGATTTGTGTCCATTTATTCTTTTACGTAGAATGTGTCCAGTTTGGCCAATGTACATGGCAGAGGGGCATTGCTGGCACATGATGGCATATATCACATTGGTAAATGCGCAGGTAAAAAAGCCTCTGATAGTGTGGCTGATAAGATTAGGCCCTATGATGGTGTCCCCTGAATAGATATGTGGACACAGTTGGCAACGGGCTTTGTTGCAAGGATAGGTTCCTGGGTTAGTGGTTCTGTTGTGTGGTTGCTGGTGAGTATTTGCTTCAGGTTGGGGGGCTGTCTGGAAGCAAGGACTGGTTTGTCTCCCAAGATCTGTGAGAGTGATGGGTCATCCTTCAGGATAGGTTGTAGATCCTTAATGATGCATTGGAGAGGTTTTAGTTGGGCGCTGAAGGTGATGGCTAGTGGCGTTCTGTTGTTTTCTTTGTTGGGCCTGTCCTGTAGTAGGTAACTTCTGGGTACTCTTCTGGCTCTGTCAATCTGTTTCTTCACTTCAGCAGGTGGGTATTGTAGTTGTAAGAATGCTTGATAGAGGTCTTGTAGGTGATTGTCTCTGTCTGAGGGGTTGGAGCAAATGCGGTTGTATCGTAGAGCTTGGCTGTAGACAATGGATCGTGTGGTGTGGTCTGGATGAAAGCTGGAGGCATGTAGGTAAGCATAGCTGTCAGTAGGTTTCCGGTTTAGGGTGGTGTTTATGTGACCATCGCTTATTAGCACCGTAGTGTCCGGGAAGTGGATCTCTTGTGTGGACTGGTCCAGGCTGAGGTTGATGTTGGGATGGAAATTGTTGCAATCATGGTGGAATTCCTCAAGGGCTTCTTTTCCATGGGTCCAGATGATGAAGATGTCATCAATGTAGTGCAAGTAGAGTAAGGGCATTAGGGGACTAGAGCTGAGGAAACGTTGTTCTCAGTCAGCCATAAAAATGTTGGCATACTGTGGGGCCATGCGGATACCCATAGCAGTGCCGCTGATTTAAAGGTATACATTGTCCCTAAATGTGAAATAGTTATGGGTGAGGACAAAGTCACAAAGTTCAGCCGCCAGGTTTGCCATGACATTATCGGGGATAATGTTCCTGATGGTTTGTAGTCCATCTTTGTGTGGAATGTTGGCGTAGAGGGCTTCTACATCCATAGTGGCTAGGATGGTGTTTTCAGGAAGATCACCGATGGATTGTAGTTTCCTCAGGAAGTCAGTGGTGTCTCGAAGATAGCTGGGAGTGCTAGGTAAATGCCTTTATTTTAAAGTAATGTGAGTAGTCTGTGAGAAGCATTATGAGATCCATTAAAATATCACAGAATTATTCAATTTTAACACATATGGTGTTAGAGATCAGGACCCCATTTTAGTGATGACTTTACAAGTGCAGACCCTTGATGTTTACTGTTTAAATAGACAGGAGGAACAGAGTGTAGAAAGAGGGAAGGGTTATTATCCCCATTTTTCAGATGAGAACTGGGGACAGGGAGGTGAAGTGACTTGCGAAGTCTGTGGCAAAGACTGGAATTGAATAAAGAGGGTTCCTGAGTCTCATTCCAGTGCTTTAGCCGCAAAAGCATCCTTCCTTTCAAGGTTTAGTTCTATCATGGTATTAACTGTGTTTGTGCCAAATATACTAAACATAAGTGGTGAAAACATGTTCTTGAGGATATTGAATATGATTGATTCTAATCACTCATTCATTCATCATTCAAGGCAAATCCCAAATGAATGTAGCCTCCTTGCAAATAAAGTGCCACCCAGATTGATGTGTAGCTAGGTCCTTAAGATGGTCTGGTTGGATGTTCAGTCTCTCCATCACTGACGATCTTATGGTGACATTGAAGTTTCGGCAATTGTGTTATTGCTGACCATTTGTAGCTGCATTGCTTGGTAAAGGAACTTCATAATTCATTGATCTTCCATCCTAAAATGCCTGCACCAAGAAAGGTGTCAAAACCAAACCAGTGCTGATGGAGGCGATTGCTGGGTTTGGCTACAAGTATCCTCATTGTTGATCTTGTCCTGCCACTTTATTTGGAGCAGCTGACAAAGACAATGAGAATCAAAACGGTCAATCTGCTGCTCTTCAGCGTCCAAATATCCTAGGTCTAAAATTATCCTATGCCAGGTGTGATGGAAAAATGCTGTTAGATGGGGGAGGGGGAAAGCCTATTAAATGTGGATTGTCATACATTGTGCTGCATACATGTTCGAATCAGTTGTGCTGTAGACTTATTACTAAATGGTAAGAAGCTTATGAAAGTTATTTTTGTTTACTGTTGAATCATCTAAAGAGAATACTTCAGAGTGCTTTACAAACAATTATTAAGATGCAGAGAACTGCACAAGTAGGCCAAATTTATAGAGCCTAACCTTGCTCACTTCTTTGGTGAAGCATATCAGGTGGCTTATCAGAAAAGAATTGTTTTTGGATGGAGGAAAAAACTTGCTAATATTAAGTCTTTCTATTTTGTAATCACTGTGAGGGATATTAAAGTGTCTCCCAGGCAGAGCCTCCTGTATCAGGGAAGGGAGAAAAAGCACTAGACTCCACAAAATCCAATAGACATCTTGGTGCAGATCCAGTTCAGCTGGAAGTTCTTCGCTACTATGGCAATGAATGGTGTATAAAACCCTAAGAGAGGCATCCGGGGTTGTTATGAAATATTGGATTGGGAACTCAGGGCTGAAAAGGGATCAAGTGATCAGATAGCAATTGATAAAGTACAGGTTTCTTTATAGAAGTCTACAGTAGATGTAGAAGAAACATTCAAAGCGGAAAAATTGAGTAATGATCTCTACCCATTAATAACAAGTAGCTAGTACATGCTGCCCAAGCTCCCTTTGTAAGGGAAGTGGTATAATCGTAACTTTTGTCTACCTACTGATTGGTAGGATACATGCAGTGGACTGGCATGATACAGCAAAAATCCAGAAAAGCTACATTTACCCTTTTTAATATACAACTGAATATACTGAACAGAATAGTACCTGGGTCAAACTTAATCTGTGATGTAATGCTTTTGATGTCAGTCAGTTGACTTCAGTGGGGCTGCATCAGCGATGAATTTATCCCATCCCGTTTGGTGTTTGAACAAAACAAATATGTACATTTCTTTAAAAGCAAGTTTTATGTTTTATTGTGCTTTAAGCGTTACTCATTAAGGATGAAAACCTCTGAAGGTAAGGAATGACCATTGGCCTGCTCTGAGAAGCACATTCAATGGCCTAGATCATGTTGTTGGCTTGTAAGGAGTTTTGTTCTAGGGGAACTAGCAAGTAACCTCACAATCCTTAATCCTCTTATCATGTGATTAAATGTTTGCTATGGGCTATATTAGGAAGAACCCAATTAGGAAGAAGGGATTTTGCTTTCATTCATGTCTGAATTGCTTACTTTCACTTGAGTAAACCAGATCTATAGTTACTTAAACAGCCATTTCAATTAAACTTTACTATCTTTTGCATCAAAGATAAAAATATCTTATGTCCTGTATTTTGCCTTTAATTATCACAGCTCAATGGTTTAGATAGTGCTTTGAAATGGCAAAATTCTGGCTGACTGCCATGGTACACAGTAAGTCCAATGAAACTTGGAATCAGTTGCTGATGATAAAAATTTAATTTCATGGTATTTCTGCTCAAGTGAACTGAAATCTGTCTCTGCTTCAGGGTGTAATTCTCTGCTTTGCTCACTTAAAAAAAATACTTGTAAGTACAGAATTTTTTCAGTTTTTCTTGATACTTGCAGTCGAGGCTAGAAAAACTTACCAGATGCATAGTAGCCAAGCCATAGAAACAAGAGAGGACTGTGGGTCCCACCACCAGGACTCTAGGACAACACATTGGTGAGAAGCACAAATTCTACCATGTTCATCTGTTGGGTCGGAAAAGAGTGCTGAGGTTTCTGTAGGGATGCTGACCCTGGGACCCTTCATGGGACCACCATTTTCCACATCATTTTCTGGCTAGTAACTTATGTGTAGTGTGTTTAAAGAATAAGCAATGACCTCACTACATGAATGGCCAATAACTCTTCACTTCTCCCTACACTGCAGCATGGCCATTTTTTTTCTAGAATTATTCAAGCTGTGTCTAAATTCAGTGGCAGATATTGTTCATTTCAGCATTTCATGTAAAATTATTGCACTTGTTCAAAGATTTCTATTTAAAACACTTCTGAATACAGCATTAAAAACATAACAAATGCAACATGCTTTACAATAGAATATGAATAGAACAGAAATTTGAGCTGGATTAATGGCTGCATTACCATATATAGGTTCAGCATTTTGGCCGTAGGCTTGTCCCTCTTTCCCTTGCCACCCTGGATGGGAGCATGTTGGCATTCTCTTGTACCCATCCACTTTGGGCCCAAACAAAGAACAGTTTTAATAGCTTTCAGAAGGAGAGCTATCCAGCCTTCGTCTGCTGGTGGGAGACTCACCATGACATTAGTCCATATGCTCTGATACATGGGACTCCCATCTCCATGAAAAAACAAAATAATTTTGAAGGATGAAGAAACTCTCTCTTTCTCTCCCCCCTGAGGTCTTATATCTTAAGACTTTCAAGGAAGCTTCTAAAATACCTTAACTACCTTCGTTTCTCTTTTGGTAGTAAAACATGTCATTCATAATTTGAAAAAAAATAATACACTCTTTAACATGGAAATGCTCCTCTGGTCCTGCTCTGTTCCTAATGTAACCTGGGCTCATGGGAGAATCCTGGTGTGGCTAAAGTAAATTTTGGAAAACTGAGTGCTCCTATGTATATTGTTTGTTGTTTTTTAAACCATTTTTATTCATTTTAATCCATTTAAAATAAATGTAAGTAAATAAATTAGCTCCCTAGGCAATGCACAACTGACATTCTTAAATTAGTTCAGAGAAATTAGTATTCACAGTAAATGCAGTATCACTGAATGAGCATTGTCTATCTTAATGTGCTGGAAAATTAGTGTATTGGATCTAATGAGATCACATGACCATACATCATTTGCACTCCTAAATATGCTGACTTCATTGCCAGTTAATAACACAGATCTGAAACGTTCGGTTTCATATTGTGTGTTTTAGTGACATCCTTGTATTTGATTTTCAGCTGAAGAGCCAAATTCTGGTCCCGTTGAAGTTAATAGAATTTTGCCCTTAATTTCAGCTGCATCCGGATTTACATCTGGAAGCTTGTATTCATCTTTGCCTATGGTCTCACTGACTTCTTGATTCAGGCTTTAGAGTTCCTCATGTCTCCATGTCCAGCTCCACTGCACAAGCTTCCCCAGTCTTCAGTGTTCTCTGCTTCATTCCCTTCTGTCTCTCAGCAGGAAACCCAGACTGCCATTTCACTCCCGCCTTTTCCTAGTGCACGAGGACCTTTCTATATGCTCTCTCTAGTGCACCAGTAATGTCTTTCTTTCTTCCTCTCCTTATAAGGGTCATACATGAAAATATGTAGGAACATGAATAAAATAAAAGTTGCTAGCCATAAAGCAGCTGTCTTAATTTTTTTCCATTTTCTTTAGTCATGTCTTTCTTTCTCTTCCACAGAGCGTGTGTGCACTCACATACCCCTACCTCCAAATTGGGAGGCCCACGTTACTGTTGGCACGGATAATTTTGGCTCCTCCTGCCCCACTCCTTGTAGCTCCTCTCTACATGTTTGCAGGCTCTTTAAAGATGACTTTGTGGGTAGAATACACTAGTTTTCTATGGGACTTGGTGGATACTACTCCCCTCATTGGTCCAAAATAACCAGAATCTACTGACATTGAGGGAAAGATGCTTCTGTATAGAAGGGCTGCTTAAGAAGCAAATGTTATTGGGGTGATGTTTATGGGAAGTGAGGAATTTGGGATTGGGGGGAATGGGGCTGCTGCATTAATTTAATAATAGCATATATAAATTATGGAGTTTCTGTTTCTTCTTTGAGGGTTTTTTTGTTTTTTACAATAGAACTAGAATAATTCCAGTGGGCTGCTTAGCCATATGCAATAGCTTTCCAGGGGGAGACAATGGATAATTGTAAACTGAATTAACAGGAGCTGCGTAGCCAGACATCCGACGGCAGGTAAAAATAATTGATTTGGGAGGTGAACTTTGTCCATTTGACCCTGAATAAGTTAGCCTCCTATGGAGCCAGCGTCTGGGGTTTGCATTGTCCAGGTGGTTCTGAATCTTTTGATCAGTTAGGCCAATAATAATTATTTTTAGTTTTGGTCATATAATAGTGTTTTAGATATTTCACGTAACAAGCAAAGGTTCACTCCCAGTCCTAAAGATCTTTGGGGAGACAGGGCGAGAAAAGGGGGATTGAATGATAAGGAATTTTTTGAATGCAGTGTTGTTTTAGCCACGTTGGTCCCAGGATATTAGAGAGACAAGGTGGGTGAGGTAATTACCTTTTATTAGACCAACTTCTGTTGGTAAAAGAGACAAGCTTTCAAGCTTACACAGAAAGCTCAAAAGCTTTTCTCTCTCACCAACAGAAGTTGGTCTAATAAAAGATATTTCCTCACACACCTTATCTCTAAGAAATTTTTTGAAATGGTCATTATTACTGTTTAACAGAGCTCTAGATACAGAACAAATCAATTCAATATCTGAGTTGTATTGGAATGAAATGTAATTTAATTTAACAAGTTTAGTGTTGTCTCTGTTCCCCTTACTTGCTTCTCCAAACTTTGCCAATGTATATTGAGACTGCCTTACCTGTACAAAGACTTCCTAATCATTCCTCACTTCAAGGGGCCAATTACACATACAAAACAAGTCTGTTTTTTTCTTTAAAACTATTTGTTTCCCTATAAAGTGATCAGTGCTCCTGTTATAAAAATAGTTACATAGTTCATATAAATCTAGAGAGTGAAGCACTGCATACTGTAAAGTTTTTATGGCCTCATGTTTGGGATGACCACCTTTTTCAAAAGTGGTGTGGCTACAAGTGAGTTATGCAGGTCTACCAAATGAATGGCAATAAAACTTCATAGTGCTCCATGCCATAAATTTGTTTTTGTCACTTACTTTCTTTAATCTTTGTCCATTGTTCATCTCCCTCTGCTTCAAAATAAGGAATTTACTATAGAAATAGGGCCATTTTATGGGCAGAGCTTAGTGATTTCCACAAGTGCTGTATAAGTCAACTTATAATATGTATCTTCAAAACATATCCATTAATGGAATAGCGTTTGTAACATATGTGATATGGTAACTATTAAAATAGCAGTCAACTTCTTTGCCTCCCCCCCGCCCCTCAGTTATTTCAGGGGCTATACTTGTCACCAGCTAATATGTGTGGTTTTATAGTCACAGCTCATAGGCCCCCATCCTGCATTCAGAAGCAAGCAGGTGGACCCTCTTTGACTTCAGTAGGGGCTCTGTGTGGACATGGATATGACTGCATGGTCCTCGGTGCAGGTTTAGGACCACATTTTCCTATTTTTTAAAAAAACTGATTTTCTTTCATGTTGTGGGAAAGACCTGTAGATACTCAAGGAAACTGACTATATTTAGAGTTGGAAGGATTAGATTTTTATCATTAAATGTTGGTAAATGTCGATTTCACTATACATGTACAAACAAACAAATATTTCTGTCAATAATATAAATTTACAGATAAGCAAAGTAAGAAAAATGCTGCTTGAAAACTTATTTTATTTTGATTTTAAGGATATTTACTTTTCTATTTTGACGTGATATTGACAGTTTGTGTTTTAATGGTTATAAAATTTAACTTTTTGAATCTCTGTGACAGCCATTAAATAACTATAGTCTGACACCCTCTCACCCCATAATTTCCCACAACTATGAAAATTTAAATAGATAAAAATAAAAAAATGCTTGAAATTAACATTGATATCAGTCAAAATTATAAAAAATAAAAATTGAATTCTGCCGAGCCTAACTATATTGGAGAAACAGTGAACCTAACTGCACCAGAGTAAACAAACCAAATACAGGGAGACTAACTTTTCTCCCTCTAATCTCTTCGCTATAGAAGTCTTAGGTAAAAAATGTCAGAGTAGTAGTTCCTTTTAGGAAATATAAAATAGTTAATCAAAGTTTACTTAAAGGTGAAAGTTCTCCAAAGCCATTTCTTGCATTGTCAGTTCTCTTACAATAAATAGAATAACCAATATTGGAAACATTATTAAAATAAATTTTATCATGTCATGTGGATGTATTTTATGTTGTACATGTTTTTAATCAGGGGTTTTATCTATTTTATTAAGTAGTATATAAAGTTTGTAAAGTGCTCTGGGTTCCTTTGGGATGAAATGATCTTGTGTAAAATTACATTCTGGTTTAGTTTTTATTTTAGTCATAGCAGTATAAAGAAGAGCATGCTTCTGAAGAATGGGACATTATAAGGGTAAAATGTTTTTTTTAAACATATATTCATAATTAGTTTGAGGTCCCTGAACAGCAGAATACTGTAAAATGGTATTCCTGATCCTGAAAAACTAGAATGATTGTTTTCAGAGTAGCAGCCGTGTTAGTCTGTATCCGCAAAAAGAAAAGGAGGACTTGTGGCACCTTAGAGACTAACAGATTTATTTATTTGAGCATAAGCTTTCGTGAGCTTCATCGGATGAAGTGAACTGTAGCTCACAAAAGCTTATGCTCAGATAAATTTGTTAGTCTCTAAGGTGCCACAAGTCCTCCTTTTCTTTTTGTAGAATGATTGTGTGGCGCTTTAAAAAATATTTGGATATTTGACAGGTATGTGTTTGTGTTGCCTGCTAGGACGTCCCAGAGATACAAAAGAGCCATGGCATACTCAGAAAAACAGTACAATCCTCATAGTTTTTGGTGGAGGAGGGGGACCTCACTTTTTAGCCTGTGTGTTCCAAGAACCTTAGCATTGATCCAAGCTTTTTCTTCAAGCCACTGGTTTGATTTTTTCAGCTCTTTACAATCTCTGTTAAGCAAATCTGACACTGATAAGTAAAGTTTGTATTGTGTGGTGATGTGTACCTAGAGACAGAGAGGCCTTTTTCTGGGCTAGTGATACTGAATCTTTAGGAGCCCCAGATTTATTTTTAAGCTTTGGAGAACATCTCTCTCTTTTAAAACATTAATTATGAAAAGAACCAGGAACTAAATATATCAGACTGCAAAAAGGGAAACTTAAATCTCTGTGTTCCTATATGCTGTTTGCCACCCTCTCTACTCCCTTGGCCCAACAAGTTTTTCATGTAAACATATTTCCTGTGCATGACAGAGAAGAAGTTTCCTTCCCACAATTTAGTGATCATTAATGATCTGGAGGATTGCGTGGATTGTACCCTCAGCAAGTTTGCAGATGATACTAAACTAGGAGGAGTGGTAGATACGCTGAAGGGTAAGGATAGGATACAGAGGGACCTAGACAAACTAGAGGATTGGGCCAAAAGAAACCTGATGAGGTCCAACAAGGACAAATGCAGAGTCCTGCACTTAGGATGGAAGAATCCCATGCACTGCTACAGACTAGGGACCAAGTGGCTAGGCAGCAGTTCTGCAGAAAAGGACCTAAGGGTTACAGTGGATGAGAAGCTGGATATGAGTCAACAGTTTGCCCTTTTTGCCAAGAAGACTAACAGCATTTTGGGCTATATAAATAGAAGCATTGCCAGCAGATCGAGAGACGTGATCATTCCCCTCTATTTGGCATTGGTGAGGCCTTATCTGGAGTACTGTGTCCAATTTTGGGCCCTACACTACAAGAAGGATGTGGAAAAATTGGAAAGAGTCCAGCAGAGGGCAACAAAAATGATTAGGGGCCTGGAGCACATGACATATGAGGAGTGGCTGGGGGAACTGGAATTATTTAATCTGCAGACGAGAAGAATGAGGGGGGTTTTGATAACTGCTTTCAACTACCTGAAAGGGGGTTCCAAAGAGGATGGATTTAGACTGTTCTCAGTGGTAGCAGATGACAGAACAAGCAGTAATGGTCTCAAGTTGCAGTGGGGGAGGTTTAGGTTGGATATTGTGAAAAAGGTTTTCCTTAGGAGAGTGGTGAAGCAGTGGAATGGGTTACCTAGGGAGGTGGTGGAATCTCCTTTCTTAGAGGTTTTTAAGGTCAGGCTTGACAAAGTCCTGGGTGGGATGATTTATTTGGGGATTGGTCCTGCTTTGAGTAAGGGGTTGGACTAGATGACCTCCTGAGGTCCCTTTCAACCCTGATATTCTATGATTCTATGAATTTTGTAAATGTTGCATACTTTGTGGAAAAATAATACCCGCAAACCCAGTCCCAAGTTATCTCAGAGACCTCATCATAGTCTCAAAAACAACGAGGAGTCTGATGGCACCTTAAAGACTAACAGATTTATGTGGGCATAAGCTTTCGTGGGTAAAAAAACCCACTTCTTCAGATGCATGGAGCCCACGAAAGCTTATGCCCACATAAACCTGTTAGTCTTTAAGGTGCCACCAGGCTCCTTGTTGTTTTTGGGGATACAGATTAACACGACTACCCCTCTGATACATCATAGACTGTAATTATTCAGGACAGGTACTAACACTATGTATGTATAATGTATAGCTTTATGAAGGTCCTTTTTTTCCTGATTGGAAGCCTCTAGTCATCACTGTAATATAAAAATTGATAATATCAATATCTAAATTAAAAGAATAGGATGGAAATACTGTAACTTACTTTGCTCACTTCTTGCTATTTACAACGGTTTACAGTATTCTTGTGTTGCAGAATCCTATCTTGGGTCAGAAAATGAAACTCTAGGGAATCTGCAGCATTTAAACAATTTTATAGCCTGTTTTTCAAAAATGGCTGTCGTTTTCACCCAGTAAACACGCTTGCAGTGAAGAAATTTGTTCACCAAGTCACTTCCTTCCCCACATTTACAGTGTTCATAAAAACATTTTAAGCTGCAAGAAATGAGGGTTATGAAAGATAATGTTAAGTTAGTGACTTTATATGCTTAAAATGCTCAAACATAATGTTCATAATTTGATTCTGCAAGAACCAACCAGAGTGGACATAGTCCAGAATTGACACTAAATATTACTTCTAACATCGCTGGCTCTTTTCACCTTTCATCAATAACATCTCAGTTGTTACTACAATACAGAAACTTGAATTTTAAAATTCATAGCAAAGACTCTGGGGTTGTCTTGCCCACAGCAAGAGGCTGGAACCTATCTTCTGTAGTCTTCATAAAAAGAATCACAAGACTCATTGTTATCCTATCCCCCCATGGAGGGACAAACCAGCCACGATCATGAAAAGCACAGAAGGCATAACAAGGATAGAGGACCTCCTTAGGAAGAAGGAAGAAAAATAACTCTTTTTGGTAATCATCTGGGGACACATTTTAATTCCATTGCAGCCTTTCAAATGATGAGATATGATGTATTATACAACTGGCATCTGAATCATTGTATAACCGTAGGAGTTTAAAATTAGCTACTTGTATATTAGATAACTCGTCCATTACTCAGGCTCTCCCCTACTATATGCATTCAGACTCTCAAATTTGCAATAGTATCTTTAAAAAGATCATCTTAATCGGAGAGTTTTGCAGAGTAAGTAGTATAGGAGTTGAATGCCTATAACAGTTCACGGTGCCTCAAGGAGATTTTAAAGACTAGACTCTCAGATTCAGACCTTGTGAGACTGTCACACCACAATGAACAGTAAGATTCCTTCAAGAGAAGATTTAAAAAAATAGATTTAAAATTTAGACAAGCACGCACACTAAAAATATGACTATAGTCTGCATTGCTATAAATAAGAAAATATTTAACCATTTATTAGAGCAGTTGTTTCCTTACATAACTTGACATAACATCTGTTTAAGTATTTTAGGGATTTGCTTCAGGCTTTTGCTAATATTCAGTAATGGTCACATTTTGAGACAAAAACCTTGGTCTACATATAGTTGTAGTGTATACTCTTTAAAAATTTGTTAGCGTTAGCTGAAGCATCTTGATATTGGATCACAGGGTCATGTGAACCTCTGAGACAATAGCAGAATTTCAGCAGTAATGGAGTCAGCCATGTAGAATGAAATGTCAATGAACATTTTTACTCACTTTTTCATTTCTGTTGCTTATCTTCATTTTAAATTCTGTATTTACTCAGAGATGTGTAAGGGACAGCATTAGGTCCTGACAAAAATGTTGCAGTTACTTTAACTTTACTTACATTTTCACACTATTTTTACGTCATTTTTGTTTTCTGTAGTGAACCTGACAAGCCTAAGAAGCAGAAAAACAAGGAAATATGCCATCCCCTAAATACTATACTAAGTGGGGAATAAGTTCTCTGATTAATACAAGGACTATTGCCTTAGGCATTGCTCTGTTTGTTTTAGCTCATCAGTCTTTGGCAGTGCTGGACAGTCAATGTTTGGTGACAAGACTATTCAGCACCTAAAAAAGTAGTGTAACTATTTTAGATTACGTGATCCTTTCTCAACCTTCTGGATTGTTTGGCAATTCAGTGAGAGTAGAGACAGTAGTTGTTAAAATATAACACAGATTGTTGAAACAGATTAATCTAGTACTGTAGGTTTAGAGGTTTTTCTGTAGCATTGAATATCTCCAAACACACAAAATTCAAACAGTCCTTGTATATGCTGTAATGTGTGTCTGTGAACAGCCTATTTGGCAATCTTCTGTTGCTTTCTCAGTATAACTGTTCTTAAGTTTTTCGGTTGGGGTTGGTCTGAGCATTTGAAGAATCTTCCTTGTTTAAACAACTTTTCTACAACTCCTGCCCCTTCCTGCCTTACATCTGCTTTGACTTTATCTGTGTTTTACAGAACAATGCAAACAATAATAAATACTGTGGTATACCATAAAATTATTTATGGGCTTTATGCAAAAATAAATAAACATTGACATTTGGACTATCGTCAAAAAACAAGGTTTCTGCCATTATGACAGGAGTTTAAGAAAAAGAATAATCATTTCATTTGTACAGTAGCCTATTTTCCCCCTTACTGGATTCCTAAGGGAATTTCAGACAAAGAAAAAACTGATAGAAATATCATGTCCTGTAGAACTTTTAAGCTGAATCTCTGTTCAAGCTCCTATTTGTGAGTAATACAGCAAGTGGGAAAAAAACCCTATTGAATACAGGTCAAAATCCAGTAAAGCCTCACTTTTTATTGTTATAGTAATTATTCATTGTCTTACAGCTCAAGGGCTGAAAAGGGGCAAGAGGAACCATATATCTAAAGGCATTTTGTCTAGCACACCCAAGTGTGCTGCGGAGGTTAGCCCTGTGGTTATCACTATGCTCAGGACCGGCTCTAGGCACCAGCAAAGCAAGCACATGCTTGGGGCGGTACGTTTCCAGGGGCGGGATTCCGGCCATCCTTTTTTTTTTTTTTTCCCCCGGCTCTGCTCAGTCAACCAATGAGCCCCTGCGTGGGGCCGGGGCGGTGGGCTCAGCGCAGGGGTCCTGGCCCCGGGGGCGGTCCCTGCCCTGGCCCCACGCCACTGGGGGAGTGGGGCGATGTGGCTCCGCCCCCCCCCGCCTGCCCCTGCAGCGTGTCACAAGTGGCAGAGGAGCCGGAGCTGAGCAGAGCCCGGGATCGGGGCAGGACCCGCAGCCAGTAAGGGACCTGCTGCCCTTGGCAGCTCGACGCTGGGCGGGCGCCCGTGGTACGCCCCCATCCACGTGGCTGACCCACCCCCCAGCCTCTCTGTCGGTTACTGTCCCCTCTGCAGGGGTGGGGCCGGGTCTGAGATTGGGCGGGGGGCCCATGGGCGGGCTGTACAGCCCCGAGCACCTCACGCCAAACACTGCTATAGCATTACGCATTCTTTTAACATTTACCAGTATCAGTGACTTCTGGGGAGCGCAGTTTCTCAGAACTGAAATTACTAAAAAATTATTTGAGGTCCTCCATGTCTGAAAATCGTTTGTCAGGACTCACATGAATTTCAGTTGAAAGTACCATTGCACAAAATGTAGATTTCACTGAATTATTAAAAGACTATGCAAGTATTAAAACCAGAAAAATTTAGTTCATATAAATTCTTTTAATTAATGAAAAACTGCGCGCACCAGAAGACACTAATGTTTTTCATTACACTGTATAGTTGAACCCAAATTGTTTGTAATTGTGATTTTGTTAAAATTAAATGAGTACACTAGTAGGAAATTTGTTTTATTTCACTAACTACAAATTCTCTGTTTTCATTTTTTTTAAATTTTAAACAGTCAAAAAAACCCAAAACAAACAAACAAAAACATTTCAAAGTGCAAACATGTGTAAAAGCCAAAAAAAAAAAAAAAAAAAAGGGCGGGGACACTGCCAAACATTTTTTTGCTTGGGGCTGCAAAAAACCTAGAGCCGGCCCTGACTAAGCAATATTACTTGGAACAGAATGGTAGATGGTGAGGGGGTGGGGATGGAAATTTAGGCTTTGAAAGTCATTTAGCCACTACTAATATTGCTGTAACCAGGACCGTTTTGAGACCTAGACATTAGGACGTCTTTCTATCATTTTTTGGTCTGTGGGCTGGGTCCTGTAGGGATGGAATGTCTTGATTCAGTCCATTAGTAACTCTCAAACAGAAAGGGGGGAAATAATAACTGAAGATGCCAATATCTGGACGTATTGTTTGATGACATCTAAGAGAAAAATTATGGTGTTATTAATTACTTCACGGAGTCAGGATCTTATTCTCCTTGGGAGAAAAGTAAAGTTGCAAGTTAGAGAGATCAGCAGAAGATTCAAAGTCCTAAAACATACAGGCACTGTCTAGAGGCTGTTTGACTTTCTAATATTCTGTAGTGGGTCCATGTGGTAAAGTCAGGTCTGACAGTCAAGGTGCAGATATACAGAAGAGGGGTTTGGAGTTAATCTAGGGTTTAATTTTTAGAAGCAGAATTTCATATTTTTAAATTTGCATATGTTAAGGAAGCAGGTATTCTTATTTTTCTTCCTTCAGTTAAGTAAAAGGTCAAGAGAAGATGAATTCTTAGCATTTAGCAATGTTCTTTAATGAACTTATTTGTTCCTTGAAAAACTGTATTTGATGGTACTGTTAACTAATAAAAGGCATTTGCATATATTGTGATCAAATTAAAGAGCCTTAATATACATGATACATTTTATTAGTATAATTGTCATCTTCTTGGCCCAGCTATAGGAAAACTCCCTTCTGTCCATCCTTTTTGGTTGATGCAAATACGGTTGAAATACGGTTGTCTATATTTAATATTGTCTGTTAAAATCTGTTGTGATTTTTTTTCCAGACTAATTTGGACTGATTAGTTGCTAAAACCAGTGAATGACTTTGGCAATTTAAATAGCCTTTTGATTAAATAGTGCATTTGTATTTATTTTTAGCAAATCTTCCTAATGTTCCATTTTCTTTACAGATAAATTTGCGCCTCATCTTGGTAAGTGGGAAAACGAAAGAGTTCTTGTTTTCACCAAATGATTCTGCTGCAGATATTGCAAAACATGTGTATGACAACTGGCCTATGGGTGAGTCATTCTTATGTGTCCTTTAGCTGCTAACTGTCCAGTTAAAACTGTTTACTCTTCTGTAATTAAGACTGAAATGTTAACAATTTTATCACTGTTCTTCATATTCAAATGGAAGTTTATATAGAGATATTTTATCCTCTGTTTTCAATGGTACAAAATTTGAGATGTTGAAGTATGGTCCATTACCCAGTTTACTTCTGAGGCTACTTCTCATATTCATTGTGCCCTACGTACTGCTTTTCCCTCCTCTTGAATTTTTTTCTAGACAGACTTGGTACAAATCTAATAACTGCAGACTGATCCTGGTGGGTGTTAGATATTATACCCTTTGTCTAAGGATGAGTAAGGAAAATATGCCATTTTATATGAATGAAATAGCAAAACTGAACCTCAAATATTTTGTATTTTTGATCGCTTTGCCTCAGAAACAACCTACAAAAATACAGTAATGTCCAGAAAAAAGGTAATGATAAAAGGCAATTGTAAATGACTTTAAAGGATGAGGAAAACTGGGAACAAATTTAAATATGAAGATATTTTAAATTATTTGGGAGTATTTATTTTGGAAAGTAGAAGTATAAACTGAGATGGTGTGGGTGTAAGTAAAATAATGAATTGTTCAACAAAAACTGATCAGGCAATCTTCATATCCCTGTCATATCCCTGTCCCTCAATCCAAAACACAAGCCAAAACTGAGAAATGACGTTAAATTTGATGAAAGAAAATACTTATACATTCTCTGATACTGGAGGTCATGGGCGGCCATTAACTTAGTGTTGCAAGAGGGCTAGAAAATTACCGCACATGAACAGGAATAATGTGCATCTGTGCTTTCTATGTCAATAGGAGTATCAATAATTCATGCTTAGGCCCTAAACTGGTCTCCTCTGAAGGTTAGGAAGGAATTTTGCTGTCCCTGATGCAGTTTTACACAGTTGACAAAAAGCACAATGAGGAGGTTTGTGGTCCTCTAAAGTATTAGATACAGAGACACGGCTGTTGGAGACTTTTTATACCAAACTAGCTGGACCAATGTTTCTCTTTGGTATGGCAACTCAGTATCTACTGTACATCGTTTTAGTGTGCTTCTGGAATACAACTGACAAAATAAAATTTATCTTGTGTGCATTTGTGTGAATTAGTAATGACTGAAACAACTGTTTTTCCTCTTAAATTTACTCCTGAGTATATTACATTGCAGTTTCAAGTCGGCACCCTGCCTAGCTATTAAGGCGCATAACAGGCACTATGTAACACAGAATCAGGGATTTATATTTTGTGACTCTTATTTATGTGTCAATGAATCTAATTAGTAGCATTTCATCACATTGACTACTTCAGACTTTTGCAGCAGCAATTAAAACTGAGATTTGTACCTTGTACACATAACAAAGAATGAAGAAAATTACGTATTTTAATAGGAAGAAAGCCATTCCATATTACCTAAGGAACGACAGCTAAAGTTAATGTGTGATCATAGTATGCAACATGTACAAGAGAAGTGGCTCATAGGCTGAATATGATTACAGATCAAGTTGTTATGTGTATGTAAATCTTTAGAACAAATAGCTGCTAATGGCCTTATTTATATTGTAGGAGAAAGTACAGTGCCTAGATTTGTCAGTGAAATTGTGATCTCTCTTCTCCATCTCTTTAAATCCCATTTCATGTGTTAGGTTAGTTCTGAGAGGAAGAAACTGGAATTATTTAAAATTGAGGCAGCTCTGAAATTAATTATTGACTTGTTTAAGCCTTCCCAAGCAATGAGCATATGTGAATAATCTCTTGTTCTTTAAAATTTGAAAACTATCTTTGTTACAAGAGTTGATTATAACTGACCTAGAATGACACATTAAAATTATTTAAAGAGGTGACTATGTTGAATCTGTTCCCCCAAGTTTTTTATTTGTTTGATTTGTCCATAAGATGTGCAGAGATGAATTTGCCTTGGGGTCTTTCAGAGATATGAGCGAAATTGTGCTCTTAGGTACAATAATACAGATCCAAATTAACATCACTGAGTTTGGTGGAGATAGTCTCGGTTTACATCACTGCAACTGAGGGCAGAATTTTGCCATATATCTGAAATGTCCTGTCAGCTGCCTAAATTTGATGATTTTAAAGGGTTATAAACTATCATGCTTAAGCCACCTCTCTTCTATTCCCTTCCCCCCATGTATAGGTTGAAATACTCTTAATTTAAAAACTTCCTCACTCCCAGTGAGGCTGTCCAGTTTGATTCATTTGCTCAGACAGACAGTTGATATCCAAGCTAGAAAAGTTTCTCTTTATTCCCTCTTTTCTAAAATTACTTTATCCTTGTTGGAATAATTAAATTTTCTCTTACGATGATCATCTGATAAGCGTTATGACACTTTTCAGTTGAACTTTTTTTCATTGGTTTAGCTAGTGGAGAAGTGTTTTCATTATGAAAATTAAATATCCCGAGTGACTGTTTAAGGGGAAGAATTCCTGAGACTCTGCCAAGGAGCAGGGATTAAAAACATAAAACGGTGGATCATCAGTCAGGAATTAATATACCAAATTGCCACTTTTCATCTTCTGGCCTCTTGTATTATTGCATCTTTCTAGTACTACAAATTGGCTAAACTTTAGTACTGCAGTCCAGATGGTAGTCAGAGAAGTGAAATCTTAAAGCAGAAAATTATAGATAACGTTTCGTCAAGCAGATAAATAGCTGATACTAATAATCAGGATAATTGTAACACTTCATTTTAGCTACTCTATTGACAGCATATCAATGCATTGCAATTAAAACAGGTAGTAAATGAAAACATTGAATTTCAGATGGTTTCAGTTGTCTAGGTTGATCATATCTTGTAAGGCATCTAGTAAATATTGCCACTTCTACACACTTTCCGCTCATACTTGTTTCTGATGTCAGCCCGAACTTTGTAGTGCTCTGTACACCTCTAATCATGTGTCATTGTGCCTGATGCCTCTAAAAGTGAACAGACATCAATTGTAATAGTTCCTTTTTCACTCTTCTCTTCCTGCATCTTTTCCTACCAGATGCTGGTTGCACACTTTCCACAATGTTTAAATACCTTTCCCAACACCCCCGTTTCATTTTCTTTTCCTCTCTGCCCATTGTATCCATTGTGTATTCTGGGCATACAGGTTGGCTTCTCCTATCCCTTCTTGAATATTCGTGTGTGCTTTATAAATGTTACAATAGATGGAGCAGAGCAGAAGCAGATTTGTGAACAGTTGGTATCAGATACCTGGTCAGCATTCTGAAAGAGCAGATTGAAGTTAAATAATTTTGTTAACGTTTTGCAATATTTACCCTTAAAACTTAAGGCAGATTCGCTGACTTGTTTTGAAAATTGACAGAAATTTCAAACAGGAATAATAAGTGATCACCTAATCTTATACATTATTTACTTTAGCTAAAACACTTCATGGGAAAATACATGATTCTTACAGCTAATTTGTGGTACATAAATCTGTACAGACTGTGCTATGAGAAATTTCCTGAAATCTATCAATATGTCTCTCTTCTGCAAGGGTCAGATGCTTACCATTCAGCTTTTCCAGGAATTTCAGGGTATGTTCAGTTCATTATGCCCTCTGGAAATTCAACTGGCTAAATCTAATCCAACACTGCCCAGTAGCCACAGAGAGGAGCACTTCTGCTTACTGATTTTAAATGATTTTCAAATCAGAGAACTGATGTGTTCCCACTATATATGTGGCTGCTTATCAGTCCTAGACTGAGGCTGAACTCAGCCAGTTGAATGTTGGAAGGCAGAGAGATTGAGAATCTCCTGCCACTGCAGGAAAATGGAACTAAATTAACCAGATGGATATTGAGTCTGAATGGGAACAGGAAGTGTCTTCCTTATCATCCATTTAAAAATAGTTTGCATAGGAACTTATAACCATATATATCACTTATAACCACTAATCAAGCAGAAGTAAAGTGAGGCACAGAATAGTTATTGCCCAAGATTGAATGGGGAAGTTAGGAACAGAATTTAGGAGTCTTAACTTCAGATCCTCTCCACTAAGCAGCAGGCCGCACTGTCCTGTTAGTACTGAACTGGAAGAGTTCTGTTTTCTCTTTTCTACCCTGGATGGGTGGGAAATAAACAAACGATACATATGCTGGGCTGTTTCTGACAAAGCCCTCTTCCTTCTTTTTCAGATTGGGAAGAAGAGCAGGTCAGCAGTCCAAATATTCTGCGGCTTATTTATCAAGGACGCTTTCTTCATGGCAATGTGACACTAGGAGGTAATGAAATAACTTGGGTAGTATAATTTAGCAACTTTCCCCAGACAAAGTGAATATTTATTTAAAATACAGTAAATTCTCATTTAAGTAAAACCCTCTCTAGACTTCAAGGTCACAGCATGGTTTTCTGCACAGTTTTGCTGCAGCATAACATGAGATACTCTTGTTACCTTTATATTTTTCCATCCTGCTAGAATCGGGTGTTAGACTATGGTATATATCACTGTGTAAATTAATTCTTTTTTCACATAAGGAATAGTTATGCTATCTTTATTGTCTTTTAATGGAAGAGGGATGATTTTATTCCACTTCTCATATACTTCATTTATAGTGTAAACCATTTCAGAAATCTCTAAGTATATTAAAAATGATGGATAAAGATTATGAGGATTGGCTAAACAATACTAGGGAACTTAGTGTAATGAAGAAAGACACCCTGTGAATTAGAATGAGGGAAAATATTTTTGCTATCTAGCTCTGTCCCAAGGATACAATTGTATAGTTATGTGAGAACAAAAGTAAATGGCTTCACTTTGTATGGTGAGGAAATACAGCTCAACTGTGCCCCCTTGTGTCATGTTTTCTAGTTATATTTTGTAGATTTATTTTTTATTTATCAGAATGTAGTACAATGTATTGTAATTAACAATATTTCCTTTCAGAGGTGGTGGCAGCTATATGAATCTTAAGTAAAATCAATGTCTAAAGAAAATATATCTCTCTTCTCTTTGCTCTTACCAAATCTAAGAAGTGAGCTGAAGGGCCTATTCTCTCTGTCTACAAATTCCTTCTGTTAATGCTGTTGGTAATTATGAATGCACAGGGAGGGGAAAATGTAATATAAAGTCATACCTGGGGTAGCTGTCTGAAGTTAAAGGTAAACCTGGAATGACTTTTTATTCCTTTGTATTTATCATTTTGGTTTGTTTGTTTTCTATCACTCTGTGGTGGCACTAGTTAGAAACTTAAGTCTTTGGCATCCCACAATATCTCACAATATAAAGACTCTGGAAAACAAATGCAATATATTACGGGGAAAGTTTCATATGTGCCCTGTCAATGTGCCTCCACACCAACTCGGAGAGATTAGCTGTAGAATGACAGGGCAGTTCATTCTATTTTTCCCCTTTAATTGTTGCCCTATTTGCTGATAATGGTAACCAGGTTGTCATTTTTTGCTAGTTGTGATATGGATACTTCTCCATTAAGAACTGGACTGGAGCCACCAATTCATTGTAAATAGATTACTATACTGCTATCCGATAACTGCTTTTAGCCATTACTAACCTGGGCTGCTGATCTCCTTTTGGACAATTTATCCTCCATATGGTTCAGTTTTCTAATGCTGCTTTATATACTGGCTAGATAATGATAAACTTCACTGTGTACTGCTTAGTAGTAACTCTCACTTACTTGTGAAATTTTTATTTAGGCTTCAGTTAGTTAATATACGTAATCTCTATTGTGCAATTTTATGGCCCACTCGTGAAAGTAGTGAGAAGTAGTGTGTTCTTAGCATCAGTGAAGATATTGCCTCTTTTCCCCTACCCTTTGCCTCATCCCTCCAACCCCAATCTTGGATCATCATCAGGTTCTCCTCCCATGGTGTCTTGTCTCAGATTATCATTCTCCAGCCAAAGATGGCTATACAAGATGTTCTTTGGTATTCATCTGTAGGTGTTTCTGTGCACCACTGTTACTCACTTTCTTAACTGAGATCAGACTGGACTTCACAGTACGAACAAGAGTCAATGTTATTTATCCAGTTCCACTGGAAAAGAATAGCTAGCATGCTTTTGATTGCTACATTAAGACAGTTTCATGTATTTTAAATGCATACTTAGAATCAAGGAATTTTAGTTCAGATTAAAAGAAAAGGAGTACTTGTGGCACCTTAGAGACTAACCAATTTATTTGAGCATAAGCTTTCGTGAGCTACAGCTCACTTCATCGGATGCATTCAGTGGAAAATACAGTGAGGAGATTTATATACACACAGAACATGAAAAAATGGGTGTTTAGCTGCTAAACACCCATTTTTTCATGTTCTGTGTGTATATAAATCTCCTCATTGTATTTTCCACTGAATGCATCCGATGAAGTGAGCTGTAGCTCACGAAAGCTTATGCTCAAATAAATTGGTTAGTCTCTAAGGTGCCACAAGTACTCCTTTTCTTTTTGAGAATACAGACTAACACAGCTGCTACTCTGAAACCTGTCATTAGTTCAGATTGCTGCTCACTGATGTATTGCAATTTAATCATCACAGCTTCACCCCAGGGATATTTCATGTGTTGCAAAGGTTTATTTCTGTTATATTTTAGAGGTTTGTTTTTAAACATTTATTTCAACACTAATGAAATAATGTAATAAATTTCAACCTGGAGTAGGATTATACGTCTGAGGTATAAATTCCTGAAAAGG